>NC_045789.1:41580957-42180957 GCF_009873245.2 Balaenoptera musculus
TCTTGAGCTATAATTACTTACTTAGTGACCTGCTCCAATTTATTTAATTCTGTAGACATAAAGTGCTGCATTTAACACAATATTTGATCAAAACATGAATATAGGATTTAACAGGAAAGGTAACTTTATTGAGGTCTTTGTCAGAAATCCTAATCATCATCTAGAGAAGCAGATTCCTTGGGCACAATAATTCCATGACTTTCATTGAGGAGGGGAAACTTCTCTTTTGCTTTGGCAGGTCCACTTAAAAAGATGAACATTGAGGGTCCTATTTTCTATTCAACAACTGGTATGATTTGCAATTTTCTTTCTTTTTGTTAGACTTAATTCCTTCTGGTTGAGTACAAGGGCAAAGGTATCACACTTTACACAAAGGGCCATGAAGCAAGATAGCTTTCTACTGGCTACATTTGTTTTTTTTTTTTAATTAATTAATTTATTTGTTTGTTTTTTTTTTTTTTTTTTTTGGCTGTGTTGGGTCTTCATTGTTGTTCACGGGCTTTCTCTAGTTGTGGCGAGCGGGGGCTACTCTTCATTGCGGTGCGCGGGCTTCTCATTGTGGTAGCTTCTGTTGTTCCAGAGGATGGTCTCTAGCCGTGCGGGCTTCAGTAGTTGTGGTATGTGAGCTCAGTAGTTGTGGCTCCAGGGCTCTAGAGCACAGGCTCAGTAGTTATGGCACACAGGCTGAGTTGCTCCGCAGCATGTGGGATCTTCCTGGGCCAGGGATCTAACCCGTGTCCCCTACATTGGCAGGCAGATTCTTAACCACTACACCACCAGGGAAGCCCCTACATTTGTTATTTTAAAAGAAAATTAACACATTCTGAAATTTAAAACATTCATATATATTAGTTTCTGCCACTAAATAGCTTCTACAGAGCTCCTGAAACCCTTATAATTTCTTAAGTGATAAGAGCACTGGGAGTATCTTTTGCTCTAGTGTTTGGTCTTTGACCCCAGTTCCTGACACAGAGTTCCTAAATCCCTTGGAATTTCCTGGGTGATAAGGATGTCTTTGTTCTAATAAGGTGACCCTGGGTGGGCTTCTGGATGGGGGCTGGTGACCAAAAAGACGAAGCCAAATTGAAACCACATACTCCCGTCTTCTAGAAGGGGAGAGGGACTGAAGACTGGGTTAATGATCAATCATGCTTACATGATGAAGCCTCCATAAAAATCCCAAAAGTATGGGATTCAGGAAGCTTCTGGGCTGGTGAACACATCCATGTGCTGGGAGGGTGGTGCACCCCAACTCCACACCCATGTACCTCTTCATCTGGCTATTCATATGTATCTTTATATAATAAAGTGATAAACATGAGTCTTTCCTTGAGCTCTGTGACCCATTCTAGCAAATCATTGAACCTAAGGAAGGGGGAACAGAAACCTTAATTGACTGAGGGTTAGTCAGAAATACAGATGACAACTTGGACTTGAAATTGGTATATGAAATCTGGAGTGGAAGGGGGCAGTCTTAGGAGATTGAGCCCTTAACCAGTGGGGTAAGCACTAAACTCTGGTTAGGTTCAAAGGTGAATTATATTGTATTGTAGGACACCCAGCTGGTGTTGCAGAATTGCTTGGTGTGGAAAAATTACACATCTGTTGTCAGAAGTGAAGGGAAGTGAAATATTGTGTGTATGAGTAAATAAGAAATACAGGAGTGTTTTTCTTATGCACGCATTTAACTAGTATTCCTATTCCTATGCTTATGTATATTCCAAAAATTAATTTTAACATACAGTGACAGCACACACACAAACACACATATACACACACACACACAACTGTAAAACTCAAAGATATGTCTTATTAGCTGTTATTAAGAAATGTCAAATGGAGTTGTTCTAGAAAATACCCAATTTCTGTGATATCCCATTTTTCTCACAATCTCAAATATATAGAGCGCAGTTAGCGCCATTATTTTCCCACTTTTCTTGATCTATTGTATAGTTGACCCTTGAACACCGTGGGGATTAGGGGTACCAACCATCTGCACAGTCGAAAATCTTTGTATAACTTAAGGTCAACTCTCCGTATATGAGATTCCTCCATATATCTGTTTCCACATCCACAGACTCAATCAACCATGCATGGATAGTGTAGTACTATAGTAACATAATATTTTTTAAAAATCCATGTGTAAGTGGATCTGCACAGTTCAAACCCCTGTTGTTCAAGGGTCAAGTGGAATTTGAATTCCAAAAACCCTAATGTAGTTTCATAATTAGTTCCCTTATTATTGACAATTTTGAAATGAAACTACGTAAGAACCAGCATCTTTTCCAGAAGCGTTAACCAAGATAATAGTGAGGGGAGAAAAACAAAAATATCACTCCTATGTCTGGTTCTCTGCTCAAGGGATGGGGCCCCTGGCAGGCAGAATAATGAGCCTCTTCACTCTCCCACACAGCCGCTGAGGAGCAGTGTAGTGGAGGGGGAAGCAGTCCATGAGGATGCTCCTTCTGACACTAGCATGCATGTGATGAATATGCCCTCCATTGAGTATGTGTGACATACAAAGTGAGAGTCTGGAGTCTGGAATATCATTTTCAGATATGAGCCCTTATCCAGAGTGGGACTTCCTGTCTTCCCTCTCTGCTGGTAGGGTTTCCCCAATTATTTTTCTGTATCCTGGGACCACTGCTTTGACAAACGACTTCCACCTGGAGTTAGCCAAGCTGTGGTTTGAGGCATAGTCCTTCACAAATCCACCCTCACTTCTGACACCAACTGCAAGTTCAAGGGGTTCCCAAAAATATTCCCAGGTTTGATAATTTTCTAGAAGGACTCACCAAATTCACTGAAAGCTACTATACTAACTGTTATGCTTTATTATAGGGAAACAATACAAATTAAAAACAGCCAGGGGAAGAGACACATGGGGCAGAGTCTGGGAGAGCTCCAAACATGAAGTTTCCATTGTCCTTTGGATGTATTCCTTCTTGGCATCGATGTATAACAGTATGCACAGTATCACCAAGCAGGGTAGCTCATTTGAGCTTTGGTGTCTAAAGTTCTTATTGGCCCTTCCTTACATAGGCATGATTGATTGATTGATTGATTGATTGATTGATTGTGTACATGGTTGATCTCAGCCTCCAGGGCAACTGATACAAGTGACTCAATGCCTCCACCCTAAATCACACCCCAGCCTAAGACTATCTGGTGTGACCGGCCCTGCCCTAAGACCTACTGTGACCAGCATTCACACTATACAAATGGCTAATACCCTTCAATATGAGGCAATTTTCAAAGGTGATTTTATTAACTTGTTATTTACTCTAGTGACATTGAACTATCATAACATTACATCTTAATAGTGTGCTGCTATTTTTTTCTTCTTTAGCTCCTATAAACTTTCATTAACAAACTTCCATTGATACTGGCTAATAGAAAAAAGGGCACTGGGAGATGCAGGTGTTCATTAAACTTGCTGATGACACTCAGGCCCTCTGGAACATTCCCATATGGACACTGTATTAGTTTCCCAGGGTTGCTGTAACAAATTACCACAGACTTGGTGGCTTAAAACAACAGAAATTTATTCTCTCACAGTTCTGGAGTCCAGAAGTCCAAAATCAAAGTGTCTGCAGGGCCGTAATCCCTCCAAAGTCTCTAGAGAAGAATGCTTCCTCACCTCTTCCAGCTTCTGGTGACTCCCAGGGATCCTTGGCTTCCTTGCCTACATCACTCCAGTCTCTGCCTCTGTGTTCACATAACCTCCTCTTCTTCCTATGTCTGTGTCTTCTCTTCTGTCTCTTAAAAGGACACCCATCACTGGATTTAGGACCACTCTGGCAATCCAGAATGACCTCATCTCAAGATCCTTAACTTAATGATATCTGCAAAGACACTTCTTTAAAATAAGATCACATTCACAGGTTTCAGGGTTTGGGATGTGTACATATCTTTTTAGGGCTTGCCATTGAACCCACTACAGACACCAATTGATATTGAGGAACAAGCACAAGACTTGGATCAAGAAGATCTCCCAGCTAATCTTCATTTTTCAGAACTCCCTGGGAAATCTTCCTTTACTATATCCAGGACTGATATCCAGCTTGTGGGGAACTGCACATAGTCGTTAAAATTCTGGAAGATTTATCCCCAGCCTCTGAAGTTCACCACCCCTCACCTGAAGCTGACATTCTCCCTCCCTTCAGACAGCCTCTCAACCTCCTGACAATTCCAAAATGAAAACTTTATTGCCTCACACGTCAGGGGGCCCCTAAGACCCTCTCCTAGCCCTCTGACCACCCATACTGAACAGTTGGTGCCCATGCCTCACCATAGTTAAGTATTTAGAATATTACCCCTGATTATTTCCATGCCAAAAAGCACTAGTCCACAGTTCAGAGATCACAAATTTCTTATAAATCTTACACATAGTTATAGATTTATTTATACATTATTTATTATATATTTCTACATATATTAATTATATTATATATTATACTATAGTGTAACAGAGTATTACATATAATATATTAAACATTATATATCATATTATTTGTTATATATTAATATAATAATTTGATATTTATATTAATGTATTAAATTTATTTATTGTAGATATAAAATTGATATATTATAAATTTATACTTATAAATTTCTTATAGACTTATGGAATTGATAAATTTTTTAAAGTCCCATAGATAAACAATTTCAATGAAAATATCAAAGGTTTTCCAACATTAATTGAATGCCTGCTATGTTCCAAACACTGGGCTAAGGTCTATGAATAACATCCCCATAATAAAAGCCCTAGAGCGTGCTCTTCAGCTATATTTTAAAACTCAGAGGGACATTTTCTTTTCTATGCTGATTTAACCAAAGCTCAAAACAAATCTGCAGAATCCTAAGATACTGCAGAAAGAATAGTTCTGTCACAAAAGTTTCTGGATCATACAGGAAAAATTAGTTCAAGTCTATGGAACATTGACAATGAAGGAGAAAACCAAAGAACACACCAGAATCTTCAAATTTCAGAAATGGAAGTGAACCTACAATGCCAGCATCCCCCAATTGTCAGAATCCACTTTGTAGTAGCCTGACTTCTGCAGCTCTTCTTCATCTGCTTCTATCTCCCAGCATTCTGGTCTTTTTATTAGTGATTTTGTAAAATGATTCTTCCATATTTCAAGTCTAAACTGCCCTTCATGCATTTTCAAAACAGATACAACCCCTCAGTGCATCTTTTCTCCAATTCAAGAGTCCCAGTTCCTTCAATCACTTTCTACTGTTATTTTTGGCCACCTTTTTATCAATCCTGGCCACCTCTTCTGGAAACATGGTAACTTCCATGTCTCTCTATAGTGACCAGAACTTGGGTGGTAATCATGAGAGGGTGCTCTGGAGTCAGTTCAGATCCCAGCCCTGCCACAAAATACATGTGCAACATGGGAAAATAACTTAATGCTTCTTCGTTCAATTCCCTCACTCTATAAAATGGGAATAATAATACCTGTCCCTACAGGGTGGCTATGATGATTCCATGAGATATATTGTATAAAGCCCTTTGGACGGTATAAGGCACACTGAGAACTCTAATATTAGCTACTAATACCCAGACAAAAAGCTCCAGTACAATGGGACTGTTATCTTCCTTGATCTAAAAACTCTCTTAATTATTAACAGAACTGAGATTACATGAACACTTTTTAGCAGCCACCTCACACTATTGACTAGTAAGCTGGTAGTCAATCTAAATCCCCCTTTCCTTCAAATGAACCTGTACTAAGTAGCCTAAGTATACATATAATTGATATTCTTAATAAAAAGTATACGCTTTAAATTTACCTCTGCTAAATTCACCCTGTTTGTTTTAGCCCATTATTCTAGATTGTCAAAGTCTTTTAGAATTCTGACTCTTTCATCTAGTACAGTTACTTTTTCTTTGGCTAATGTATTTTAACCCAATTTGATAAGCATACTATAAATGTCTTTACTCAAATGTAAAAAGGCTAAGTTAAATTTCTAGGCATGTTTTCCTAGAGACTGCCCTTGAGGACTGATATAAACTCTACATCAACTCCTGGGATCTAGATTTAAAATTGACTGCAAATCCTCCTAACTGTTATAATCTGTCCCATGCAAGGATGTCATGAGGGTCTCTGTCAAATGCCTTACTGAAATCCAGATGAACTATGTAAATAATCCCCTCAGTAATCATTGTCATAACACTACCCTCTCACTTCTTAACTCCTGTTCTCCATCAGCAATCAAAACCATTTACTTCTTACCCATTTAAAAAAGTCAGACTTTCTTGGGTCCTTATTTTGTAGGTGCTGTGCAAGGTATAGGGAATAGACCAATGAATGTGACCTAGATCTGTCCACAAGGAATTTAGAGCCTATGAAGGAGAGAGGAGCAATCAGACAGTTATAATGGGTATAGGCTCATGGCTCAAATAACATGGGTAAGCACAGGTGGCTGTATGCTTCAGTTACTGTGGCTACATAGAAGTCACCTAAAGCTTGGATCAGGAACTGAGGAAACAATACATACATCTTTTCTCTGCTCCATGATATCTGAGACCTCAGCTAGAAAATCTGAAGACAGTTGATGCTGGGTGTAATCAAGTTCCTCTCTACATGGTCTGTGTGGTCTTCAACATGGGACAGTTTGAGCTTTCTTAGAGCAAAGTAGCTAAGTTCCAAAGATGAGCAGAGAGAGAGAGAGAGAGAGAACAAAGGTGGAAGCACCAGGTGGAAGCCATACCATCTTCTAGGAGCTAGCTTAGAAGCCACATACAGTAGTTTCACTTCTGCCACACTTTACTCATCAAGACAGTTACAAACTTGTGGTTACCAGACGCAGGCAGTTGGGGGGTGGGGGGTTGGATGAAGGCGGTCAAAAGGTACAAAGTTCCAGTTATAAGATAAATAAGTACTAGGGATGTGATGTAATATAATGTTATGTAACATAATGTACAACGTGATTAATACAATTAACACTGCTGTATGTTATGTATGAAGTTATTAAAGAGAGCAAATTCAAAGAGTGCTTATCACAAGGAAAAATATTTTTTTCTTTTTCTTTTATTTTGTCTCCGGATAAGATGCTGGATGTTCACTAAGCTTATTGTGATAATCGTTTCATGACATGTGTAAATCAAATCATTATGCTGTACACCTTAAATTTATACAGTGCTGTATGTCAATTATAACTCAATAAAAATGGAAGGAAAAAAAAGACAGTTATAAAGTCCCAATCAGCTTCAAGGGTCACCAACAAAGCCCATTAAAAATTACCAGAAAATAAAAATGGAATATGGGTAGTAAAATAAAGTCTAATCTTTTTTTCCTTTGTGCTTAGTCTAGTTTCACTTGCTCATAGGATACCACACGCAGAGGCCTTGCACTTCAGGCCAGAGTTCCTAGTGCAAAATGTCTGCACCCAACACTTCAGCTCAGCAGGCTGTGTATAGAAGTGCTGCCCACAGCACTGCAATTCAAGATGGCAGTGGCAAGCCGTTTGCAGAGATGCTGCACCTGGCACTAGGGTCTGGAGGGCTGTGAACGGCAGAGCTGTGCCCAACCCACAAGAATCACCCCTCACCCCCAAGTACTCTATAAAGCAGCCCCACTGAGGACCTTTCAGGGGGACTGTGTACTCTAGAGCAAGACCTCGCATCTCTACATTCTTTGATCAAAGAATAAAGCTTTCCTTTGCTTCTGAACCAAACTCAGTCTCATTCTATTAGCTCAGAAAACACCAGGCAGAAGGACCCTTGTTGGGGACCAACTCAGGAAGGTCCGTACAACACCGGTGCTACTTACTCAGTTCTGAACACCAGATCAGGCAAACTGCGTCACAAGAATTGTAAAATTATGGGGGTATCAGGGAAGGCCCAAGGATGGGCATTCATAGAGCCATTAGAATGTAAATTGGACAAACACACACTCGCCCGCTCCTTCCTTTATGTCCCTGAATGCGCTGTACCCCTGCTAGGAAGAGGTATCTTATATAAATTGGGGGTTACTATCCACCTAATGGGAGACAAACTGGAGATTGGAGTCCCCTTAGACAAAGAGCAAAGATGATAATGTTTATGTCTGAGGACACACCTCCCGGGACAGAGCAAGTTGACCTCCCTGGAGTAAATCCTGAGGTCTGGGCCCAGGGACGGGTGGGATGAGCTATAGGAACCAGTCCCGTGAGAGTCCATCTAAAACCCAGACATACGTGGCCAATAGAAAACAGTACCCTCTCCATCGGGAGGCCCTATTGGGCATTGTCCCTGTTCTATTTGGAAAGAAAAAGGTAGGATTACTGCAGAGAATAACTTAGAAGTAGTACAGGTTCCAAAATAAGTGGCAGTGATTCATTGCCGCAGCCACCAAAAGGAGGATGCAGAGGTAATAAAGGGAAAAAACAAGACAGACACAACTGCCAAAAGGGTAGCCCTACAATAGTAACATGGGTAGTACTTCTTTCCCCAAACTGCAGCTTGTCAAGCCATTAGGGAGTCCCATCAAGGAACTCACTATAGGAAGGAAGCCCTATGTAATTGTTTAGTTGAGGTCATGGTAACTCCTGGCATGAAAAGGATAATCAGTCAGATAGTTGAGACCTGCGCCATCTGCACAATGAACAACCCCAACACCAGACCCCCACCACCACCAAAGGCCCCAAGATAAGGCCCATTTAGACCAGAGGAACATGTGCTGGAGGAGATTGGCAGATTGATTTCACTGTCATGCCGAGAATACCGGGCAATTTCGGGTATCTCTTGGTGCTAATAGACATTTCCTGGGTGGATAGAAGCATTCCCTACTAGAACTGAAATGGCAGCCGAATGGCTAAATCATTACTCAAAGAAACAATCCCAAGGTTTGGGCTCCCAGGATCCCTACAAAGCAACAGTGTTCCAGCATTTGTGTCTCAAAAAGTGATGAAGGAGGGGCTTCCCTGGTGGCGCAGTGGTTGAGAATCCGCCTGCCAATGCAGGGGACATGGGTTCGAGCCCTGGTCTGGGAAGATCCCACATGCCACGGAGCAACTAGGCCCGTGAGCCACAATTACTGAGCCTGCGCATCTGGAGCCTGTGCTCCGCAACAAGAGAGGCCACGATAGTGAGAGGCCCGCGCACCGCGATGAAGAGTGGCCCCCACTTGCCACAACTAGAGAAAGCCCTCGCACAGAAACTAAGACCCAACACAGCCATAAATAAATAAATTAATTAATTAATTAATTTAAAAAAAAAAAAGTGATGAAGGAAATAATGAGTGCCCTTGGCATAAAATAGACCTTGCACTCAACCTGGAGACCTCAATCATTGAAGAAAGTAGGGAGATCTAATCCGACCTTGAAACAGGCCTTAGCCAAGCTATGTCAGGAAACTTGAGAAAATTGGATTAAGTTGCTTCCGATTGTCCTGCTTCGAATGCAGTTAGACCAAAGGGATAAATTAAAGTTAAGTGCACTTGACCTCTTGTATGGTAGACCCATTCCCCAAGACCTAAAAAAGAGACCCCTTAACCCCTTGAAATGGAACAACTCAAGTTACCCTCCAGGTAGGAGAAACCATGAAAGTTCTCAGGGAATATGGTGACCAGGTGCTGCCCGCACCCACCGACCTGGCCCTCCACCACTTCCAGCCAGGAGACCAAGTGAACCTAGAAACCTGGAAAACTGGCAGCCAGAAAATCAGCTCACTCCTAAGGGGAACGGACCCCTAGACTACTCGTGTGAACCTCTCTCTGGCCTGAATCTTCTCTTCCAAAAAACAACAAAAGTGTGACCAGGAATAATCAGGCCCCAGCAGTGAGCCTCAACATCAGGACACACTTGTGCCTACAGGCAAAAGATCTAGATACCTTCATTTTTAGGAAAATTTGACATGTGATCATTGTTCTCTTGATAATATTTGGGCCATGCATCCTAAATTGTCTGATGTCCTTTGTCTCAAAAGGTGGTCACTCAGGGATGCCAATAGTCAAGGCTGAGGCCTGGGGACAATCAAGCACATCTACAGGCAGCTGGGGAGAAGCTCTGCTCATCCACCTGGGGTTATGACAATGCCCAAATCAGCAGGAAGCAGTTACAGAAGACAGACCTGTGCCCCTTGGCACCCCTCAAGAATGAGGAGCGGGACAAAGGACAGAGTAGGAGTCTGTCACCAGCAAAGCTCACCGACAATTTCCAGGAAATAAGAATTGAATCTGGGTAATAAAATAAAGTCTGACCTTTTGTGAGTGTGCTCAGTCCAGCTTCACTTGTTCATAGGGGGCCGTGTGCAGAGGCCTCGCACCCAGCTATTCAGATCAGAGTTCCTAGTGCGAAACGGCTGTGCCAACATCTCAGCTGGGTGGGGGTGGGCCATGTGCAGAAGCTCAGCCCAGTGCAGCAGCGCCCACCCCACGGAACTCTGCCCCCTCCCTGCTAACCAGACCCTATAAAGCAGCCCCACCCATGGCCTGTCCCGGAGAACGTGTGCTCACACCTCTCCATTCTCTGACCAAAGAATAAAGCTTTCCTTTGCTTCTGAACTGAACTCGGTTTTTTCTATTGGCTCGAATGACACCAGGCAGAAAAACCCTTTTTGGGGACCATTTCGGGAGGGCAGGTAACACAAGGAGAGGGAAATAGACTCCATTTTTTGATGAGAATGGCAAGGTTGTGAAGAGCATATGAGACTGGAGATACTGCTGTAGCCATCTGAGGCAATACAATCTGCCCCACTGTGTGAACTCATAGAAATGACTCATAACCTGATCTGGGAAGCAGAGCTCAGAGAGGGAAACAAAGTATGAATCACGAGCCACAAGGCAAATACTGCCCTGAAATTCAGCAAATAATGTGAAAAACAGAAACACAATGTACAGCCATATTGTAAAGATTTCTTTTGAAATCTCAAAAAATTCCTATAAAAGATGAAACCAGTTAGTCAGCAGGGGTGGAAGGCTGTCTCCAACTTCTGCCCAGGCCTTAACAGATCTTGAGCTGGTCTGACTTGTTCCCCCTAGGCCAGGGGCAATGGCTTCATTTGTACAATATCCCCACCCCTCCAGTGTCCAGTACTCCATTCTCCACTTATAAGTAGCCAGGAGCAGTAAGAGAGGGCATTGAGGAAAGGAAAATAGTGCAGGTGGAAAGTGGAGTTGCCCCACAGGGTAGGCTGGGTGAAAGCTGAACAAAGTCATGGGGCACAGGCCAGCCTGCTTCAGAGTGCTGGCTATGAGTGGTACCTAATCTGCACTGCCTGGCCAAGAGGACAGCTCACATGGGTCCTCAGCACAGGCAGTAGACTGTGACTCCCAGAGGGATACTGGTGAGTCTTTAGATGCCCATCTGCTCCTTTTCATCTTATTCTCTCCAACTGAGAAAACTTTACCTTGTCTGGAGGAAGCAGAAAGAAAGAAAGCATGTATTGTTCTAAATAGCCTACCTTATTAGTGAACTGTGGCATCTGAATTTAAAAAGCAAATATTAGCATCTTTATTCCCTGGTTTCATTCTGTCTAGCCCAGCACTGTCCAATAGAAATACAAATCAAGGCATCCATGTAATTTTAAATTTTCCAATGGCCACATTAAAAAAGTAAAAA
The DNA here is from genome assembly GCF_009873245.2 of Balaenoptera musculus. Classification (NCBI taxonomy): domain Eukaryota; kingdom Metazoa; phylum Chordata; class Mammalia; order Artiodactyla; family Balaenopteridae; genus Balaenoptera; species Balaenoptera musculus. The sequence continues at coordinate 41,592,511 of NC_045789.1, forward strand.
GAAATAAATCAAGTTAAATTTTAATAATATAATTTGTTTAATGAAATGTATCTAAAGTATTATCATTTTAGCATATAATCAACCTAAAAATGATTAATGAGATATTTTTAATCCTTATTTCATACTAACAAATCTGATGTGTATTTTACACCTACAACACATCTCGAAACAGATGCTAAATACTTGATTGGTTTTTAAATTTCATAAAATGTAGAGTTGAAAAGATTCACATAGTTGGCCCAAGCCAACTATGCAAGTTGGCCCAAGCATAATGAAAAGTCTTGCAATAACTGAATCAGGTATCAGGGGTTTTTTAATTTAAACTAATTTAAATGAAATAAAATTCTGCGTTCAATTCTTTAGTTACGCTAGTCACGTGACTAGGGGGTCCTCTATTGGACAGTGCAGGTCTAGATACCCACACTGTGCTGGGTGAAAGAGCCTCAGAAAATAAGGTGGAAGGAACACTTTTAAACAGCTGGAGGGGCAAAGTATATGCACAGAGCAGTTGAACATTCCAAAAAGTTCCCCAGCACAAAGATATTGTACAAAATTAGTGGCTATTCAGCATCAGGTTTAAAATTCTAACATTACCAGAATCGAATGGTCAAAAAAGCGACAGACTAAACAGAATCACTTGTTATGAAAGACCAAGGCCCCTCCTGGAAATCCCAGCCTAGTGTGGGGGTTGCAGCAATGAGCTGGTTCTGGCAATACCCAGAGCTATTCCAACAAGGACAGACAAGAACTCCCCTCCCAAGCTCCCCAGTACAACAGCTGACTGGCATTTCTCTCATGCTCTTGACTGGGTTCCTGTTCCTCCTAATCTAAAATGTGATTAAATTGAATTGCTTTCTAAATCTGTTATGTAATTTGTATGTAATGCCCTTAATATTGGGTTTGAATACAATTGCAATAAGATACACTAATTGATTCATTTAATTTTATTTTCCATTCTTTGAATGGAAGCCTTTGGGACTCAATATGTAAAGTGATATGCAAATTGGGACTTTGATGCAAGAAGACTTGGCAGTTTTTTTAACCAGGACTCAAGCATTACTTGTAATCATTTAAGAGAGTAATTTCAAACAAAGCAACCTCTACTTGTCCTTCTATGTGATTAAATTTCGGTGTACACAAACATATACGTACAAAACATGCTCAAAATTACTGAATTTTAATTGAAGGTATAGGTCAAAAAACATTTATACTTCCCCATGGTTATTCGATCCCTAACCCTAACATAAAATAGAATAAGGTTTTACAGGTTCACGTAACTTTCCACCGAATGGATGACACAGAGAGTAGTTGCAAAAGAGATATCAATCCATCAGCAACTAATGAGCACCTTCTTTGGATTAATAATAATGACAGCTAATATTTAGTGAGTGCTTATTATGAGATAGGCTCTATGCTCAGATTTTTATCTGGATTATTTTCCTGCTAAGGATTCTGTTAGGAGCTTGCAGAGATGCATGGATGATAAAACACATTCCCTATATCCAAAGAGCTTAAAATTTAAATGTCAATGGTTGGTATCAACAAAAGGTGCTCTAGGAGTTGAGAGAAGAGAGAGACATCTTTTGAACCCCCCAAATTTAGCTTTCCGTTTTCCTTATTCCCAAACTGTTGCTGTGGATGCAAGCATGATTCCGATACTAAGAGACAAATAGCTTAATGTGTAGATAAGATGATTTTAAAATAACTGTTCTTTGTCCTCCACTTCCTCCTTCCAAATAAATGCCATTTTTCTGACTTCAGAGGAGATCACAAATTTCAAGTCATGAATGCAATCTCTCACTGTTGTCACTGTTCCCAAAGGGTGGCTCACACAATAACAGCGCTGGCAATTTCATCACTCACCGCAGTTAATATATTTCAGTATGATCAAAACATAGTTTACAGGAAATTGCTATGCTATTGATGTCATGGATGAGGAAATCAGTACATGAGATAGCCAAGTTCTAGAAATCTGAGAAAATGAGTAGTTGGGGGGTGAGGGGTGGAGCTTATTTGTTGTTGAGATAACATTAACAGTGTGGGTGCCATGGCTGGATTTCAGTTTGGAAATGATGGGTAAAGGCAGACCAACAGCCTCAGCAGTCAAGGAGAGGCTTCCCTGAGTCTAAATGCCATTGGAGGAGTGAGGTGAACTCTTTCCTAAAGATATGGGAACTTTCATAGGCCACGAGACGTTTGAGAGGTTTTTTCAGAGTTTTAGAAGTGAAGACATCTACATTAGTCTGCTTGGGTTGCCATAACAAAATATGACAGACTGTATGGCTTAAACAACAGAAATTTATTTTCTCACAGTTCTAGAGGCTGGAAAGTCCAAGATCATGGTTCGGCATGGTTTCTGGTGAGAGCTCTTTTCCTGGCTCATAGAAAGGTACCTTCTTACTGTGTTCTTATATGGTCATTTTTCATTGCTTGCACGTGGAGAGAGAAAGAGAGGGACATTCTCTCTCTCTCTCTCGCTCTCTCTCTCTTCCCCCCCTCCCTCTCTATCTCGCCCCCTACCCCTCTCTCTCCTTCTCCCTCTTCCTCTCCCTCTTCCTCTTCTTTTAAGGCCTACAATCCTATAGGATTAGGGTCCCATCCTTATCACTTCATTTAATCTTAATTACCTTATAAAATCCCTATCTCCAAATACAGTCACATTGGGAGTTAAGACCTCAACATATGAATCTGGAGGTGTTGAGGAGCAGAGAGGAGACACAATTCAGTCCAAAGCAACATCCAAAGATCAAGAAGTCCAACTTCAAAATGTTTCAGATGAAAAAACTGAAGTTACGCTTCTTATGTACTTTTTTCAGCAAGAACCAAGGGCTGAAAATAATCCAGTGAGTGCCCTAGGCGCCCCACATCCTAAAATGAGAGGTTAAACTATATATGTTGGCTGTGCTGAGAAACTGGGAAAGCATGCAAATGTAGTGCATGGTTCCCACTTTCAAGCTACATGAGAGAAGACAAAGAATTCATATATGCGTTGAGGATATTGGGGAGGGAGGATGTCAGTGCTAGAGAACATTGTTCCTGAGCTGCAGTGTGCCCCTCCCCACCTCATGGGGGAGAAGAATGGGGCACTTTCTCCCCAGTGAGAGACGCAACCAAAACTTGGTAGATGACCGCAGGAATTTGGTGGACACAGAGACTGGTGCCTGACTCTTAAGTGAATAGATCTGAAGTTGAAAGAATATGGCTAGATTAGACTGCAGCTAAGAGGAAAGACAAATGACCCTGCAAGGAGAAGGCTGAACTTCTCACCAAAGAGGACTACCCCACGGTGTGATGTGACCTCAACAAAGTGGTAGGAACCTATAGTCAGAGGTCCCCTGTGCAGAATTCTGATGAACGCACCAAAAGGTCCCCATGAGAACAAGAGCCAGTAAGTGTGCACTTGCTATGTAAAGAGCTCCCAGTGCCAGATGACAAGAGGACCAGACATATGTGCTCCTCATCCTTGTCCCCACCCCCTCACACCTTTCCAATCCTGAGCCTGACCCAGCAGAGGTCAGAAACAGCATCTGGCATAATGACGGAGGAGTGAATGTCAGAAAGCACAGTGAGCATTTTTTTGACTTATCGTGACAAAATATTTTGTTTTTAGGATGGTCTCTAGCTAGCTGACCACAGATTCTTGAGTGAATCCTGCCAAGATTAGCCTCAAATGCTATCACTGCTAACTACCTTACTTGCCCAAGAAGCACTTGTAAATATCTCTCAAGATTGTATAGCTATAGCATACCAAGAACCTTTAATGGAAAGTAAAACTTTGAGTTAATTAACTGAATTTTATGTGTGAGGTTGCTAATCACTCTTGGAAATACACAAGTTCCTTGTTGACAAAACACCCTGGAGTAGAGGAAAAGTCAGTAGACTGGCAGCCAGAGAGACCTAGTTTCTAGCCTTGCTTGCTCTAGGGCCTTAACTAATTCTCTCTGGGCCTCATTTTTCCCATTAATAAGAATAAGGCGTTGGACTCAATGAGTTCTATGGTTCTATGATTTTTTATTTTCTTCTACATCCTTCAGTATCATGTAAGAAAAGGCATTCATTTGAAACCTCGAAATATCTTAGTCCTTTGAGAGGTAAGAGTGCTGGTGAATTTCCAAAAGATAGTATCTCACCAGTGTTCCCTTACCATGTTAGCACCTCAGGGATAAGGAGGGCTCCAGAGAATGTAATCTGGGAAACACTGAGTTTATCTAAAGTGGGATGAAGAATTAAGAGCCAATATAAGCCAAATATGTGACCTGGGAAAAAAATCTTAGTCCTAAAAACAAGACCTCAATTTAAGATTTGAAGACTTAGCAACCCAAAGGCCAGTGAGTTGTCTCATGTCACACAGTGATTAGTAGTAGTGCCAGAACAAGAAACCAAATCTTTGGAATACAATGCAATGAAGATAAAATTATTTTAAAGCTCCGTGGACCTAACAGTCAACAGCAACATGCTGTTGTGGTTAGTTTTCAAATCTAAGCAGATCTTGAGAATCCAATATTTTTCTGAAAATCTTCAGGGCCACACTTCACAACAGCACTTTGTTGCATAAAATTCATTTGTATGCACTACTTCACATCTTCTTAACACGTGAATGGTTCCACACTTTACTATATACTCTTAGTGGATTTAAATTTCAAGACTGAATCTGAGCTCTATGAAGACATCAATGAGGTATTGTGAGAAAAAAAAAACAAAGTACAAGCTAACTCTGTTCAAAAACTAGTTCATAATTGAGTATTTGAGTGGAAAACTCACTCAGCTTCTCAGTTTATCTATATTAGTTTGACCTTCTGATATATAGGTCTGTGGGAATTATTTTGTATGTTTAATTGAAAATATCAGTAGGAATAAAAATTTCAAGAGCATAATAACTTTGTTAATTTATGATCTTCTAATTTAGCAAAAATGCTACAGCAAAGCAATTCTCTGAATTACAGTAACATGTTTAGTATTGTTTTTTAATCTCATAGATCTTTTCTTTTCAACTGAACTTTGAACATGCTCTAACATCTCTGCCTGCAGGGAGATGGACTGAGGAACAAGCAGAATATTAAACACCCGCTTATATGTCTCCCCAGGGAGTCTTCTGCTAATATTATACATTGCAACAACATTGCTTGAATGGTTTATTAATGGCAGTGAAACAGAGTGAATGCTACATACAATGATAATAAAAACAAAGGTAATTTATACTCTGCCTAACTGCCAGATAGCTTTAAAGACCTTACAAGGATACACTTAAACTACTAGCAATACAAAATAAAAATGGGACAAAGTGCCTTTGGATATGAGAAAGAATCAGAACGATGTGTTGTCCAGTTCCAGGAAAACTGAACTGTGGACTCCTGCTCAACAGTTCTAAATTTATAAACATTTACATCCTCCCTTTGTTTCAGGATTTGAAATATACCCATGAGCATGCCAAGCCATCATTTCAGGTGAAGAAGAAATTCTGACTTTAAAAAACAATGATCAGTGTACCCAACCAGAGACCCAGTACATCTCGGCATTTCCAATTTTCCATAAAGAACTCCCTCCTGAAACTTAGATCCTGAAAAAGTTAGAATTCGAAAAAAAAAAAAAAAAGGACAGAAGAAAAGAGAGAAGTATGGAGACAGTGAAATAGTAGTGAATGCCCATTTTCTCATTTGGAAACTCCATCCAGGAAGCTGAATACATGATACAGCAACTTCTTTGCCTGCCACCTACCCACCCACCTCTGAAGTTAAATGTTTATCAGTAAAGTGTTCATCAGGTCAAATATCTTCTGGTAAAAATACACATTCACACTGAGTCTTTATGAAAACACCAACTTGATTATATCCAGGGAAGATAAATTTCCAAATTAGATTCTATCTTTCTATCCCTAAACACTTTGCTCTAGCCCACATTTATCCAAGAAGATTTTACATCCTTAATTTAAATAATCTCATATTCAGACATATTTTTGGTCAGTTTTTACAAGTGACTCAGAATTTTGGTGATTTATATTCTCTCTGCTATATTCTAAGGAAGGTAAATTTTAGTATCTGGGGTATCTTTTGTCTGTTGAATGGAGTGATAAGTGAAGAAATGTAGGTTTGGAAGAGCTGGGACAGAGCTAAATTATTCTGAGTAAGAAAGATCCAGGACTCAGGAACCAGAATTGGAAGATGTAGAGACTATGGGGGAAAGAGAAGAGATATTGACTTTTTCTTGGGGGCATCTCTCAAGAACGAGGTTTTGAAGATCATGCCTGTGCAAAAGCAGACCCGTGCTGGCCAGCGGACCAGGTTCAAGGTGTTTGTCGCCATTGGGGATTACAACGGACATGTTGGTTTGGGTGTGAAGTGCTCTAAGGAGGTAGCCACTGCCATCCGTGGGGCCATCATTCTGGCCAAGCTCTCCATCGTCCCCATGCAACGAGGCTACTGGGGGAACAAGATCGGCAAGCCCCATACAGTCCCTTGCAAAGTGACTGGACGCTGTGGCTCTGTGCTGGTGTGCCTCATCCCTGCCCCCAGGGACACTGGCATCATCTCAGCCTCTGTGCCCAAGAAGCTACTGATGATGGCTGGAATTGACGATGGCTACACCTCTGCCAGGGGCTGCACTGCCACGCTGGGCAACTTCGCCAAGGCCACTTTTGATGCCATTTCCAAGACCTACAGTTATCTCACTCCTGATCTCTGGAAAGAGACGGTGTTCACCAAGTCTCCGTATCAGGAATTCACTGACCATCTTGTGAAGACCCACACCAGAGTTTCCGTGCAGAGGACCCAGGCTCCAGCTGTAGCCACCACATAGTTTTCTATAAGAAAAATAAAGTGATTGAAGCTAAAAAAAACAAAAAGGGAAGACCAGCATCCGAGAGCCAAGCAGAGGCTTAGAAGGAGACGACTAAAGGGGCTCTGCAGCACAAAGCTACGTGTTATATAATGTACTTTCTCCTCTCCTATTTGCTCACCAATGCCTGTGGAGTCTATTTTCATCTCGAGGAATGCAAAGAAATACTGAATCTTGCTTAGAGGGTAGTGGGTATGGCGGGGGCGGGGGGAAGATGGGGGTGTGGAAGGGTGAAAACAAAGGCCAAATGTGATAGCAGACATCCATATAGGTTATAGATGATACAAAAAAATCAATCATACACTTATTCATTCATTTTTTTTAAATTATCAAATATCTAAAATCTCCCAGGAAATTCATACAGAGGTAGCAATAGGAAACTTGTGGTTATAAGTGATAGAAACTAATAATCCAAATGAAAAGAGATCCTTTTTCCCAGCTTCTACATATTAAATCTCAGGAAAGTCTCTAAATGGCTGTAGTTAATTGCACATCCCTGAAACAATTCCTGTGTCCAGGAATATGCAACACTCTGAACGAATTACCTCTAGAAATTAATGAAAATTAATGAAATGAAGAACCAGTAACTTTATTTTGTTTTATAGTCAGTTTACTTGTTTGCCTCTCCAACTATATTACAAGCATCTTTAGGATAGAAATGAAATATTATTAGGCTTTGAACCCTCAGCACCCAGAATAATACATGAAATATAATAGGTACTAAATAAATATTTGAAAACGAACTGATGAATATTCGGGACCACTTGCTTTTCCTCTTCTACATGCTCATTAGTCCCATCCCATCTCCAACAGCTCGCCCCTCCCCACCCATCCCTTCTGCAATCTCCCTGAGAATAAAAGATTAACCTGTAAACAATCAATCCTGTCATTTTTAAGATTTTTTCAGGAGCTGGTACAAATGATTGGTTGGATATATTTTATGAAAAAAAATTGATATAATGTACAATTTGGTTAAATTTATGATGAAAGATCTTGGGAACATGTCCTCAAGTAGAGAGAAATAAGTGTAGCGCTATTCTTCTTACTGTATTATTTCCATTTAGTCTCTGACTTCAAATACTCTTTTTACATCCAACCTAAAAATTATACTTAGCTTGGAAACATTTACAAATTTCAAGTTACATCAAGCACTTGAGAATTTACTCTGCAAAAGACTGTTACCATAGCTTACGACCTCATCAGAAAATCTGATTGAGTTATGCCTTGTTAACTGTCCCTATTCATCATTCCACATTTAACTAATGCAACATTTTATTGAGGTTGCCAAAAGACAATGTTGATTATGAAAACCGGAAAAAACATAAGTTGAAATATGTTGACATTTTTTTCTTACATCTTTATTGGAGCATAATTGCTTTACAGTGTTGTGTTAGTTTCCACTGTATGTTGACATATTTTTAATCTAAGACACCTCCACTTTACAAAGTTGGTTGTTCTGGTTTGGATAGTTTATTAGCTACTATTGTGTGTGTGTGTGTGTTCCTATATGTGTGTGTATATATCTATTTACTTGTGCTGTGTATGTATGTACTTCTGTTATAACAAAAGGATTGAAAAGACCCAGGCCTGATATAATTCCACAGTCATCAGGGACCCAGCTCCTTTCATCTTCCATGCTACCATCATCAACACCTACCTAGTCCAAGATTACTGCTCCAGATGACATTAAGTTCACATTCCAGCGAGCCGGAGACAGAAACACTCCTTTGGGCAGGTTTTACTACTTTCCTTTTACGGCATAATGTGGAAATTGTACCCATCACTTCTACTCATTTTCTATTAGTCAGAACTAAGTTACATGGCCAAAACTAGCTACAAAGAATGCTGGGATTATTTTAGCTAGGTAGCCATATGCTCAGGTGCACATCTATTATTATATGTATTCTATTAGAAAGAGAGAACAAATAATGGAGACAACAGTAACATCTGCCAGTGTCTTTTCCTTTGTTCCTTAATAATGAAAGATTTCTGTTCCAACTATGTATCCCATAAAGATCCAAACTTCCATAAAGTCCTTGCAATTGATTCACCTGAGTAATAATAGGCTGCATATGCTGCAGTCTTCATGACACTGAACATAAAATATCAAACAGCAATGCCCATAAGTTACCAAGAGATGAGATGAAAGGAAGAGATGTTTTATTGGCATTGCACAGGAAGTGTCATGGTGGCACAATGGGGTTTTGTTTTTCAACTTAAACTTGAAAGAGAAAATGACTCTGCAAAAAGCAATATTGAATGCCCTTCCCAACACCACTGCTCTCAGCAAAACACTGATAATGGCAGAGAGAACAAACTACCAAATAAATCCAGAAGCACAGGGAATAGATGAGAGATGATAGAGAAATAGAGCATCATGTATCTTTTCCTGGGGTTGATGCATAAAGCAGGTAGTGACTACTGTTCAAATCATGTTTGAGAGAAGTAAAACTTCCCAGAAAAATTAATTTGTAACAATTTAGTATCTAAAGATCACATTTTGAGTAGTGCATAAGGAAAGACTCAGAGTTTAATATCAAATTTCGTAATGCCAGAAGCAGACTTCTTAAAACAACAGGGAAGTGAATGGATATATGCGACCCACAGACACCCACATTCTCTGACATAATATGCCAAAGCCTTGAGTAATCCAGTGTGGCCCAGCTAACAGTTATCATCAGTTCTGTGGTAAGAATGATTGGAGAGTATTACTGGGTATCACTCTCTACGTATTCTTTGTAAATTGTTATGTATAAATATATTTAATTACTTGTAGTTTTCATTGTATGGTGTTCATTTAGTCATTCTTGACAGGCTGGTTTGCCTTTTTTTATAAAGCCACAAGATAAAGAACCCATTCTACCCAGTATTCCAGTCTGGGAAATTTACCCTATAGGCATACCCCCACAAGTACAAAGATAAATATATATGGGTGTTCCCTGCCTGGTTACACAACAGAAGTGTATATGGTCATTAAAAAGAAGAAAGTAAATATATGTATAGTGTATTTCATTTATTCTCTTAAATGTTCATAAATGTATATAATCTCTCTAGAAGAATCAGGGGGACTGGGAGAGAGACTTATACTTTTCACTTCATAGTATTATATTTATGGTATTGGTTTTTACCATAAATAACAACTTTAATTTTTTAACTAGCTAATAAAAGAATTCCTTCAAGACATTGTGACACATAAATATCTGAATGGAGACGATCTCTCCACGCCATGAATCAGGTATCTAGAATGGACAGTACCAGGTAAGCAATATCCCATGAAGAATATAGCCTTGATAGGATTTTTTTCTATATGGTTCTGCCAAATGTTCCCCTGGCAGCTAGAGATCCTTGGACTTGAAAATGGTGCTTCTATCTCACTAGTCATCTTTAATGTAACATCTTTTTCTTTCCTCCATTATAAGAAGGGAAACTGAGGAATCTCTGTGCTCCCAGGGGACAAATGTGAGCATCACAGCTACAGAAAAGTCATAGAAAATGCCAATACGAATCAGAAGTGGAACAATGATTCAGTCCTTGAACACAGAATCATAGGGGTCCAATCTTTCAGGCATGGACTCTGGAATTGGAAAATTCTCAGTTCTTCTTCTGCCTCTATGGCATCTTAGTTGTACAATTCTGCACAATTTATTGATTTTCTCTATGTTTACATTTTATTACCTGTAATATTGTTACTAATATTGCCTAAGTCATTTGGATCTTGTGAGTATTGAGTTAGTGAATGCATAGAAAACTTTTAGCAAGTACCTGAGCAAAATCCCATGATTCCAGAAGCCTCAGGTAACCAGATAAGTGTACTTCTTCCTATGAGATAAGCCCTGTTCCTGATTTACTTTAGCCCATACATCTATCAATGCTGACAGTTTGGGAAAAAAATCAATTTTCTGTTGAAGTCAGAGTGAAGAGAAAACATTATTGAGACTCCCAATTATTAGCCATCACAGCATATGGATGAACAATTCACGTCAATGAATATTTATTGAGACGCTGCTATGTACAAAACACTGATTGGCTGATTTTTTTTTTTTTTAATGCATCAGTTCCTACCCTTCGGGAGCTCACAAATTTATGGTAAAGATGAGTCAAAAGTGAATATTCTTTACTAGAGGACCAAACAGTATGCTTATGAAAGTATAGAGAAGGGAAATTAATTCTAACTGACAGTATGAAAAGTCATTTTAGAGGAGGTATGATTTAGATGAAGCTTTACAAAAAGGCAGCTTTTGAGGAAAGAGTACTTGAGGAGATAGGACAGCTAGATGTGGAAATAGAAAGTAAAGATATGCAAACAGAAGAATGCAGAGTATATTTGGAAAGAATGCATTCATTTGCAAAGGGGTATCATATTGAAATACCACATACTGGGTGGCTTAAGAAACAGAAATTTATTTCTCACAGTTGCGGAGGCTGGAAGTCCAAGATCAAGGAGTCAGCAGGTTTAGTTTCTTCTAAGGCCTCTCTCCTTGGCTTGCAGACGGCCACTTTCTCACTGTGTCCTCACGTGGTCTTTCCTCTGTGCACAGCATCCCTGGGGTCTCCTTGTGTATTCAAACTTCTTCTTCTTATAAAAACACAAGTCATATTGGATTAAGACCTCATTTTAACTTAGTCACCTCTTTAAAGGCCTTATCTCCAAAATACAGTCACATTCTGAGGTACTGTGGGTTAGGACTTCAACATATGAATTCCAGGAAGGGGAACACAATTCAGCTCATAATGAATAACAAGTAATGTTATGGAAATAAATAATACATGGGGAGGCATAGAGGCAGAGGTAGGTAAAATAAAAGGCAAAAAACCCCAAAAACGTCTTGAACCCTTATTATAAACCAGTCACTATTCTAAGAGCTTGACTTGCATAAATTCATTTAATCCTCACAATAGCCCTGTAAAGTAGACATTATTATTATTCCTATTTTCAAGGAATGAAACTGAGGCATAGGGAGAATAGAGTCAGGTGGTCCTATCCCAAGGTTCATATTCTTAACCTCTACACTAAACTGTCTAGGGAAAGCAAAAAATGGTCAAGTTTTGGAGTACTCTCAATGCCAGTCTGAGGAGACTGGATTTAATTCTGTAAGAAATGGCAATCCAATGGTAACTGAGCAAGGGAGTAGAACAACTTTTTTTTTGAGAACTTCAACAGCAGCGTATAGAATGGACTGAAATGGAAATAAGCCAGCACATCATTATATTACCTATAAGAGATTATATAATAGAAACTTTGTTTATTGGTATTAGATGTGGGTCGTCTCATAAAAAACAAACAAGAATTTTTGTAATACTTAAACAAAGTCCAAAGATTTTAAGACAAGTTTATTGCCATCATTACAGATTAATGATGGACTTCTAAATAACCCATACAACTGTTTCTGTTCTTTTTGTTCCCTCTATATTAATAGCAAACTATCAGTAGTAATAACTCATATGAAATCAATAATAGTATTATTATTTAGACATGGCAATTTTGGGTGTATTTGCTTAGTGATTTTTGTTGTTGTTTTAATTACATCACTTGTTTCTGACATCAACACTATGAGGTTATGTTGCACATGTAGGAACTGGAGATGAAAGAGATTTAATAACTTAATGAAAACCATGTGGACCATAGAATAGAGATATTCATACTGAGGCCTAGCTATCTACAGAGTCTGTGTTTTTAAATACGTGGTAGGAGTTTTCAACACTTTTATTGATATGATTGATGCACAACACACTGCCCATATTTAAAATGTACAATTTCTTAAGTTGACATAAACATACACCCATAGAACCATAACCAAAGTCAAGATAATAAACACATCCATCACTCCCAAAAGTTTCCTCATGCCCTTTGTAATCTCTTCTTCTCACCCCTTCCCAACTCTTCCTTCCACAGGCAGTTCACTGATCTGCTCTCTGTCACTATAGAGAAGTTTGTATTTCCTAGAACTTTATATTAATGTTATCATATAATATTCACTATTTTTTACTGGCTTCTCAGCATAAGACCTTTGCAATTCCATCCAATGTTGCATATTCATTCCTTTCTGTTGCTAAGCAGTTTTCTTTATCCATACACAGTTTGATGGATATTTGGGTTGTTCCAGTTTGGGACTACTACAAATAAAGCTGGCATGAGCTTGTGTACAAGTCTTTGCATGGACATTGCTTCCATTTCTTTTGGGTAAATACCTAAGAATGGAATGGATGGGTGATATGGTAATGGTATGTTTAAATTTTTAAGAAAATGCCAAACTTTTCTGAAATGATTGTACCAGTTTACATTTCTACCAGCAGAGTATAAGAGTTGCTCCACATTCTCACCAACATTTGACATGGTCAGGCTTTAATTTTAGACATTTTAATATGTGTGTAATGATACCTCGATGGGGTTTTAATTTGCATTTCCCTAATCACTAATGATGTTGAGCACCTTCTCATATTTTTATTTGCCATCTATATATATCCCTTGGTGAAAAACTCAAGGTATTTCTGTTCAAAACTCAGATTTCTGTTTAAATATTTTTTGCCCATTCTTTGTATTGAATTTTATTACTATTATATTGTTATTATTATTATTAAGAGTTTTTAGAGTTCTTTGTATATTCTAGATATGTCTTTATCAAATATTCAACTTGAAAATATTTTCTCCCCATCTGTGATGTCTTTTCATTCTCTTAACAGAGTTTTGTGATGAGAAGAAGTTTTTAATTTAAATTTTTTTCTTTTATGGATCACGTCTTTGTGTTGTTTTTAAGGAATATTTGCCTAACTCCCAGTCACTATGATTTTTCTATTTTTCTTCTATAAGTTTTATAGTTTTAGGTTTTATATTTAGGTCTAGGATTTATTTTAAGTTAATTTTGGTTTATAGTGCAAGGTACATATCTAAGTCCATTATTTTGCACATGGATATCCACTTTTTCCAGCAACATTTGTTGAAAAAGACTATCTTTTTTCCACTAAATTATCTTTTCAATTTAGAGAAAATCAATTAACCATGATGGGTTGATTTCTGAACTCTCTGCTCTTCTCCATTGATTTATATGTCTATATTCACACCAATACCACACTTCCTTGATTAATGTAGATTTATAATAAGACTTCGAGTGAGGTAGGGTAAGTCCTCCAATTTTATTCTTTTTCAATATTATTATGGCAAGTCTATCTAGGGCCTCTACATTTCCATATGGATTTTAGAATCTACTTGTCAAGTTTCTACAATTTGCTTACTGGGATTTTGAATGGAGTTGTGTTGAATGTATTCATCAATTTGGGGACAATAAATATCATAATATTGAATCTTCTGATTAATAAATAGATTCTATCTTGCAATATATTTATGGATGTTCAAAATTTCTCAGCAATGATATATAGTTTTAGTATAGAGATTCTGTCAGATTTATCCCTAAATATGTCATATATTGTACGCTGTTTCAAGTGATTATTTTTTTTAAAGATTTCTTTTTATTGATTGATTGATTGATTGATGGCTATGTTGGGTCTTCGTTTCTGTGCTAGGGCTTTCTCCAGTTGCGGCAAGTGGGGGCCACGCTTCATCGCGGTGCGCGGGCCTCTCACTATGTGGCCTCTCTTGTTGCGGAGCACAGGCTCCAGACGCGCAGGCTCAGTAGTTGTGGCTCACGGGCCTAGTTGCTCCGCGGCATGTGGGATCCTCCCAGACCAGGGCTCGAACCCGTGTCCCCTGCATTGGCAGGCAGATTCTCAACCACTGCGCCACCAGGGAAGCCCAGTGATTTTTTTTAATTTAATTTTTTTTTATACAGCAGGTTCTTATTAGTTATCCATTTTATACACATCAGTGTATACATGTCAATCCCAATCTCCCAATTCATCACACCACCACCACCCCACCCCCTGCCACTTTCCCACCTTGGTGTCCATACATTTGTTCTCTACATCTGTGTCTCAATTTCTGCCCTGCAAACTGGTTCATCTGTACCATTTTTCTAGGTTCCACATATATGCATTAATAAATGATATTTGTTTTTATCTTTCTGACTTACTTCACTCTATATGACAGTCTCTAGATCCATCCACGTCTCTACAAATGACCCAATTTCATTCCCTTTTAAGGGTGAATAATATTCCATTGTATACGTGTACCACATCTTCTTTATCCATTCATCTGTCGATGGGCATTTAGGTTGCTTCCATGTCCTGGCAATTGTGAACAGTGTTGCAATGAAAATCAGGGTGCATGTGTCTTTTTCAATTATGGTTTTCTCAGGGTATATGCCCAGTAGTGGGATTGCTGGGTCATATGGTAATTCTATTTTTAGTTTTTTAAGGAACCTCCATACTGTTCTCCATAGTGGCTGTATCAATTTACATTCCCACCAACAGTGCAAGAGGGTTCCCTTTTCTCCACACCCTCGCCAGCATTTGTTGTTTGTAGATTTTCTGATGATGCCCATTCTAACGGGTGTGAGGTGATACCTCGTAGTTTTTGTTTGTTTGTTTTTTGTTTTAATTTTATTTATTTATTTATGGCTGTGTTGGGTCTTCGTTTCTGTGCGAGGGCTTTCTCCAGTTGTGGCAAGCGGGGGCCACCCCTCATCGCAGTGTGCGGGCCTCTCACTATTGCGGCCTCCCTTGTTGTGGAGCACAGGCTCCAGACGCACAGGCTCAGTAATTGTGGCTCACGGGCCCAGTCGCTCCGTGGCATGTGGGATCCTCCCAGACCAGGGCTCGAACCCGTGTCTCCTGCATTGGCAGGCAGATTCTCAACCACTGCACCACCAGGGAAGCCCCCTACCTCGGAGTTTTGATTTGTATTTCTCTAATAATTAGTGATGTTGAGCAGCTTTTCATGTGCTTCTTGGCCATCTGTATGTCTTCTTTGGAGAAATGTCTATTTAAGTCTTCTGCCCATTTTTGGATTGGGTTGTTTGGTTTTTTAATATTGAGCTGCATAACCAGTTTATATATATTGAAGATTAATCCTTTGTCTGTTGATTTGTTTGCAAGTATTTCCTCCCATTCTGAGGGTTGTCTTTTCGTCTTGTTTGTAGTTTCCTTTGCTGTGCAAAAACTTTTAAGTTTCATTAGGTCCCATTTGTTTATTTTTGTGCTTATTTCCATTACTCTAGGAGGTGGATCAAAAAAAGATCTTGCTGTGATTTATATAAAAGAGTGTTCTTCCTATGTTTTCCTCTAAGAGTTTTATAGTGTCTGGTCTTACATTTAGGTCTCTAATCCATTTCGAGTTTACTTTTGTATATGGTGTTAGGGAGTGTTCTAATTTCATTCTTTTACACGTAGCTGTCCAGTTCTCCCAGCACTACTTATTGAAGAGACTGTCTTTTCTCCATTGTATATCCTTGCCTCCTTTGTCATTGATTAGTTGACCATAAGTGCGTGGGTTTATCTCTGGGCTTTCTATCCTGTTCCATTGATCTATATTTCTGTTTTTGTGCCAGTACCATATTGTCTTGATTACTGTAGCTTTGTAGTATAGTCTGAAGTCAGGGAGTCTGATTCCTCCAGCTCCATTCTTCTCCCTCAAGACTGCTTTGGCTATTCAGTGTCTTTTGTGTCTCCATACAAATTTTAAGATTTTTTGTTCTAGTTCTGTAAAAAATGCCATTGGTAATTTGATAGGGATTGCATTGAATCTGTAGATTGCTTTAGGTAGTATAGTCATTTTCACAGTATTGATTCTTCCAATCCAAGAACATAGTATATCTCTCCATCTGTTTGTATCATCTTTGATTTCTTTCATCAGTGTCTTATAGTTTCCTGTAAACAGGTCTTTTGTCTCCTTAGGTAGGTTTATTCCTAGGTATTTTATTCTTTTTGTTGCAGTGGTAAATGGGAGTGTTTCCTTAATTTCTCTTTCAGATTTTTCATCATTAGTGTATAGGAATGCAAGAGATTTCTGTGCATTAATTTTGTATCCTGCAACTTTACCAAATTCATTGATTACCTCTAGTAATTTTCTGGTAGCATCTTTAGGATTCTCTATGTATAGGATCATGTCATCTGCAAACAGGGACAGTTTTACTTCTTCTTTTCCAATTTGTATTCCTTTTATTTCTTTTTCTTCTCTGATTGCCGTGGCTAGGACTTCCAAAACTATGTTGAATTATAGTGGTGAGAGCAGACATCCTTGTCTTCTTCCTGATCTTAGAGGAAACGCTTTCAGTTTTTCACCATTGAGAATAATGTTTGCTGTGGGTTTTTCGTATATGGCCTTTATGATGTTGAGGTAGGTTCCCTCTATGCCCACTTTCTGGAGAGTTTTTATCATAAATGGGTTTTGAATTTTGTCAAAAGCTGTTTCTGCATCTATTGAGATGAGCATATGGTTTTTATTTTTCAATTTGTTAATATGGTGTATCACATTGATCGATTTGCGTATATTGAAGAATCCTTGCATCCCTGGGATAAATCCCACTTGATCATTGTGTATGATACTTGTAATGTGCTATTGGATTCTGTTTGCTAGTATTTTGTTGAGGATTTTTGCATCTATATTCATCAGTGATATTGGTCTGTAGTTTTCTTTTTTTGTAGTATCTTTGTCTGGTTTTGGTAGCAGGGTGATGGTGGCCTCATAGAATGAGTTCGGGAAGGTTCCTTCCTCTACAATTTTTTGGAAGAGTTTGAGAAGGATGGGTGTTAGCTCTTCTCTAAATGTTTGAGAGAATTCACCTGTGAAGGCATTTGGTCCTGGACTTTTGTTTGTTGGAAGATTTTTAATCACAGTTTCAATTTTATTACTTGTGATTGGTCTGTTCATATTTTCTATTTCTTCCTGGTTCAGTCTTGGAAGGTTATACCTTTCTAAAAATGTGTCCATTTCTTCCAGGTTGTCCATTTTATTGGCATAGAGTTGCTTGTAGTAATCTCTCACGATCCTTTGCATTTCTGCAGTGTCCACTGTAACTTCTCCTTTTTCGTTTCTAATTTGATTGATTTGAGTCCTCTCCCTCTTTTTCTTGATGAGTCTGGCTAATGGTTATCAATTTTGTTTATCTTCTCAAAGAACCAACTTTTACTTTTATTGATCTTTGCTATTGTTTTCTTTGTTTCTATTTCATTTATTTCTGCTCTGATCTTTATGATTTCTTTCCTTCTACTAACTTTGGGTTTTGTTTGTTCTTTTTCTAGTTCTTTTAGGTGTAAGGTTAGATTGTTAACTTGAGACGCTTCTTGTTTCTTGAGGTAGGATTGTATTGCTGTAAACTTCCCTGTTAGAACTGCTTTTACTGCATCCCATAGATTTTGGGTGCTCGTGTTTTCATTGTCATTTGTTTCTAGGTATTTTTTGATTTCCTCTTTGATTTCTTCAGTGATCTCTTGGTTATTTAGTAATGTATTGTTTAGCCTCCATGTGTTTGTCTTTTTTACGTTTTCTTACCTGTAATTGATTTCTAATCTCATAGCGTTGTGGTCAGAAAAGATGCTTGATATGATTTCAGTTTTCTTAAATTTACTGAGGCTTGATTTGTGACCCAAGATGTGATCTATCCTGGAGAATGTTCCTTGTGCACTTGAGAGGAAAGTGTAATCTGCTGTTTTTGGATGGAATGTCCTATAAATATCAATTAAATTTATCTGGTCTATTGTGTCATTTAAAGCTTGTGTTTCCTTATTAATTTTCTGTTTGGATGATCTGTCCATTGGTGCAACTGAGGCGTTAAAGTCCCCCACTATTATTGTGTTACTGTCGATTTCCCCTTTTATGGCTGTTAGCATTTGCCTTATGTATTGAGGTGCTCCTATGTTGGCTGCATATATATTTATAATTGTTATATCTTCTTCTTGGATTGATCCCTTGATCATTATGTAGTGTCCTTCTTTGTCTCTTGTAACATTATTTATTTTATAGTCTAGTTTATCTGATATGAGTATTGCTATTCTAGCTTTCTTTTGATTTCCATTTGCATGGAATATCTTTTTCCATCCCCTCACCTTCAGTCTGTATGTGTCCCTAGGTCTGAAGTGGGTCTCTTGTAGACAGCATATATATGGGTCTTGTTTTTGTATCCATTCAGCAAGCCTGTGTCTTTTGGTTGGAGCATTTAATCCATTCACGTTTAAGGTAATTATCGATATGTATGTTCCTATGACCATTTTCTTAATTGTTTTGGGTTTGTTTTTGTAGGTCCTTTTCTTCTCTTGCCTTTCCCACTTAGAGAAGTTCCTTTAGCATTTGTTGTAGAGCTGGTTTGGTGGTGTTGAATTCTCTCAGCTTTTGCTTGTCTGTAAAGATTTTGATTTCTCCATCAAATCTAAATGAGATCCTTGCCGGGTAGAGTAATCTTGGTTGTAGTTTCTTCCCTTTCACCGCTTTAAATATGTCATGCCACTCCCTTCTGGCTTGTAGAGTTTCTGCTGAGAAATCAGCTGTTAACCTTATGGGAGTTCCCTTGTATGTTATTTGTCATTTTTCCCTTGTTGCTTTCAATAATTTTTCTTTGTCTTTAATTTTTGCCATTTGATTACTATGTGTCTCAGCATGTTTCTCCTTGGGTTTATCCTCCCTGGGACTCTCTGCGCTTCCTGGACTTGGGTGGCTATTTCCTTTCCCATGTTAGGGAAGTTTCCAACTATAATCTCTTCAAATATTTTCTGGGGTCCTTTCTTTCTCTTTTCTCTTTCTGGGACCCCTATAATGCAAATGTTGTTGCGTTTAATGTTGTCCCAGAGGTCTCTTAGGCTGTCTTCATTTCTTGTCATTCTTTTTTTCTTTATTTTTTTCCGCAGCAGTGAATTCCACCATTCTGTCTTCCAGGTCACTTATCCGTTCTTCTGCCTCAGTTATTCTGCTATTGATTCCTTCTAGTGTATTTTTCATTTCAGTTATTGTATTGTTCATCTCTGTTTGTCTGTTCTTTAACTCTTCTAGGTCTTTGTTAAGCATTTCTTGCATCTTCTCGATCTTTGCCTCCGTTCTTTTTCCGAGTCTTGGATCATCTTCACTATCATTATTCTGAATTCTTTTTCTGGAAGGTTGCCTATCTCCACTTCACTTAGTTGTTTTTCTGGGGTTTTATCTTGTTCCTTCATCTGGTACATAGCCCTCTGCCTTTTCATCTTGTCTATCTTTCTGTGAATGTGGTTTTTGTTCCACTGGTTGCAGGATTGTAGTTCTTCTTGCTTCTGCTGTCTGTCCTCAGTGATATTGCTTTTTAAGTTGAATTTCCATGTGTTCCTTGCTAACATATAGAAATACAATTGACTTTGTACAATGATCTTGTATCCCAAAACCCTGTTAAACTCATTCATTAGTTCTAGGAGTTTTCAGTATTTCCCTAGGACTGTCTACATAGATAACTACATTGTTTGTGACTGAAGACATTTTTACTACTTCTTTTGTAATCTGGTTACTTTGTTTCTTTTTCCTACCTGACAGCAATGGCTAGAATCCCTAGTATAATATAACTAGAAGTGGAAAAAGTGGACATCTTTGTCTTGTTCTTGATCATAGTGTGAAATCATCTAGTCTTTAACCATTATGCATGATTTCAACTGTAGGTTTTTCATGGGTGCCCTTTATCAGGTTGAAGAAGTCTCTTTCTATTACTGTTTGTTTTGAGTTTTTATCAGGAATGGAATTTGGATTTCATCTAATGCTTTTTCTGCATCTATTGAGATGATCACATGATTTTCCTTTTTTAGTCTATTAATATGGCGAATTCCATTAATTAATTTTTTTTTTTTTTTTTTTTTTTTTGGCCACACCACACAGCATATGGGATCTTAGCTCCCCAGCCAGGGATGTAACCCATGTCCCCTGCATTGGAAGCACAGAGTCTTAGCTACTGGACTGCCAGGGAATTTCCCATTAATTAATTTTCAAATGTAATTTCCACCTTGCATTCTTGGGATAAACTCCAGTTGATCATGATGTGTTATATGTTTACATATCATCACATTCAACTTGCTAAAATTTTAAGAATTTTCGTATCTATTTTAATGAGGAAATTGGTCTCTAGTTTTCTATTGTTTATAATATCTTTGTCTGATTTTAATATCAGAGTAATTCTGGACTCATATAATGAAAGTATTTCCTCCTCTTCAATTTTGTACAATTGGTATTATTTATTTTCCTTAAATGTTTGGAAGAATTCACCAGTAAAGCCTTCTATGACTGGGGTTTTCTTTGGTAGAAGGTTTTTTACTACAAATTCAATTTCATTAACAGATACAGAGTTATTTAGCTATTCTGTTTCAACTTGAGTGAACTTAGGCAACCCAAGTCTTTCAAGGAAGTTGTCCATTTCATCTAAGTTGTTGAACCTGTTGGAAAAAGTTTTTCATAATATTATGTTGTTTTCTTTTAATATCTGCAGTATCTGTAGTATAATATCATCTTTCTCATTCCCAATCTTGGCAATTTGTGTCTTCTCTCATTGTTTCCCTTATCATTCTGGCTAAAGGTTTATCATTTTTATTTATCTTCTCAAAAGAAAATCCCTATTTCCACTGATTGTCTCTATCATTTTTCTGTTTTTTTGATCTCCACTTGGTCTTTGTGATGGTTAATTTTATGTGTCAGCTTCACTGGGCTAAGATACACCCAGATAGCTAGTGTTGTTATTTATATAATTATTTATAATATAACTACTGATTCTATCTGTGAGGGTTTTTCTGGAAAAGATTAGCATTTGAATTGGTAGATAGAGTAAAGAAGACCACCTTCACCAACGTGAATGGACATCACCAATCTGTTGAGGGCCTGAAGAGAGAACAAAGGTAGAAGGACAAGTCTGCTCTCTCTAGTTGAGCTGAAACTTCCATCTTCTCCTGCCCTTGGACAACAGCACTCATGGTTCTCGGGCCTTCAAACTCCAGCTGGGACTAACACCACCGGTTCCCCTGATTCTCAGGCCTTTGGATGCTGACGCAGAATTACACCATCAGGTTTGGCTCTGTTTCTCTGGAATACTTTGTCTTTGTACTTTCCTTTCTTCTGTTTACTTTGAAATTTTAAACCAAATTAATGATCTACTTCTAGTTTCTTAAAGTAGAAACTGAAATTATTGATTTGGGACTTTTTTTCTTTCTTAAGATAGACTTTTGTTTTTATCAATTCCTAAGTACTGATTTAGCACCAACTCAAAAATTTTTATATGTTGTGACTTTATTTTCATTCAGTTCAAAACACTTTCTAGTTTCCTTTTTATTTATTCTTTGACCCATGGGTCATTTAGAAATATGTTATTTTGTTTCCAAGTATTTAGAAATTTTTCAGATATCTTTGTTATTGATTTCTAATTCATTTCTACTGTGATTAGAGAAGGTACTTTGTATGACTTGAAGCCTCTTAAATTTACTGAGATTTGTTTTGTGGTCCAGGTTACAGAATATCTTAATAAATGTTTCCTGTGCATTTAGAAATAATTTTTTTATTCAGGCAGGACTGGGCAGGTGGAAGAGCATCCAGAAAGAGTAGCCTGGGCTCAGAGTTGGCACAGAAAGACACAGGGAACTGTGAGTCTGTACGTCTAGTTAGATCTTGTCTTCATCTTTCCCACACTAGAGGGGCTCACAGTGTTGACAGGTGCAGCCTAGTCCTAGACCTACACTCTCTGGAGGAAGCAATCAGAGAGATGGGAGAGAATGTCACAAGACCTGGGAATAACAAGATGCAGACTTGAACAAAGACCTGCTCAAAATACCAAACTAAAATAATCTCCACCAGAAAAGCAGATGAGGTATCTCCTCACTTCCTCATCCTGGGAGACCAACACCCTTTCTAGAAAAAGATAGTCAGTGGTCTGTGTGTGAAAGGACAGTGACTACCAGCCCCCAAACAGATAGTTAACATAAAGTCACTAGGTTTCTAAAAATTAGCACAGGCAAGCAATTAAAAACAAATGACTGACCCTGGTCCAGTCTAGGTCTAAGCAGGAATCCTAATGTCTGGTTAGCTTGTTTGAACTTTGGCTCAATCATTTTCTGTAATTGGATGATCTTCTTAGGCAGTATTCACCAATTCACCTTGGGGGAAAAAGCATTTCTTCTTGGTGATGACTGTGATAGTACCAAAAAATATAAAATTGGGATTAACCAGATGGTACATTTTAACCTATAATGGTTTCATGTTTGTGCACTAGAATATTCTATGGATTCCCTGTAAAATTAGATTTTTATTTTAATCTAATTTAATTAAAAATAAAACGAAAGTATACCAGTCCCCTTTCGGATTTCAGAGTTATTTAAAGGTAACAATAGACGTATCAGTGAGGGTTTCAGCACAAAACAGATGGTGGGCTTGAAAGGCTTGACCTAAGAGAGATTTTGAAGTAGTTAAGAGAGTTAAAGAAACCCACAAAACATGGTGAGGGCTCCAGATATCAGCAACAATGGACTCCATTACCTCCCGCAAGCCTGAAAGGCATGAGGAGGGAAGTGTATTTCTAGAGCGTGGAGAAACTCAGGGCCTTGAAACAAATGGTCAACTGACAAGTGTTACATCCATGCTAGTCTCAACCTGAGACCCTCTCCTTAATGTAATCAGAGGATTACACTGTGATCAATATTAATGTTATTAACAATAATAGCTAATAATGATCAAGGTGGCATCCACTGTGATAAGCATCTGGCTTGCATGTTCTCATTCAGTTCTAAAAAAAGAGCCCTATGAGGTGTACACTATTTTTTTTTTTAAAGACCACCTTCTTCCTGATTCTTTTTTTTTTTTTAATTAATTTATTTATTTTTATATTTTTATTTTTGGCTGTGTTGGGTCTTCATTTCTGTGCGAGGGCTTTCTCTAGTTGCGGCAAGCAGGGGCCACTCTTCATCGCGGGTGTATACTATTTCTATCCCCACTTTGCAGAGATTAAATAATGTGCCCAGTCACACAGTTTGTAAAGGCTGAATCCAAATGTGAACCCAGGCAGTCTGACTGCAGAGGCCATACTATTAACCACCAAAAAAAAAGGTTTGTATAATTAGAATCAGATCCCAATGTAATCCTTACATTGAATCAAAAATCAGGAAATTTGCTCCAGACTCCACTCTGATTTGGTTGGTTTCCTTTAGGCAGAGAGACTTCTTTAATTATGTAAAACCTATCTGAGGAACTGTTTCCTGATTCATCCCATGAGAAAAAAATATCAACAGCAACAACAAAAAACACAGTATCTTTGCATCTTGAAATTGTTGAATATTTTGTCTTTTCAAAGCTGCTGGTATTTCTGTGCTTATCTTCAGGGATTTTATACACAGTTGGATCAGAGGCAGCCAGTCTGTATTTGGTCCCCAGCTAGGTCTTTCCATCCACTACATCCTGCCTATATCCAGGCCCTAAGTTAACTCTGACAGGGACACTCAAAATACTGTCTCATGAAGGACTTGTTATATAGGATGAAGGACCACTTCTCTTAGAAAATGCTAGATTTTATTCACTTCTAACCTCTCACCACTCCCAACTCTCATCCTCAATGCCATTCCTGTTTTTAAGCAGGGAAATTTGCGTATTCTTCTAACTTGTATTGCTCTTT
Organism: Balaenoptera musculus; assembly: GCF_009873245.2. Taxonomy (NCBI): domain Eukaryota; kingdom Metazoa; phylum Chordata; class Mammalia; order Artiodactyla; family Balaenopteridae; genus Balaenoptera; species Balaenoptera musculus. The sequence continues at coordinate 41,616,822 of NC_045789.1, forward strand.
AGAAACAGATTATAATCCAGTTTTGGAAAATTCATCATCAAATACATTTCATCAAACTACACAGTCCAAAACCATTTTTAACTTTTTATGGATATCTTATTTAATATGGAGAAGTATATAAATCAAAAGCATGCAGCTTAATTAATTATCAAAAATTAATAAAGCCCTGTAGCTACTACCCAGGTCAAGAAATTGAAGATTAGCAGCATTTCAGAAGCCCTCTTATGTTCCTTCCTAATCATTGCCCACCCTGTCTCCAAAAGTAACCACTGCCCTAACTTCTAACACCATACATGAGGTTTACATTTTTGGGGATTTATATAAATGGAGGCATGAGATATGTGCTCTTTTGTTTCTGGATTCACCCCTATTGCTACATGTAACTCGAGTTCATTTATTTTCATTACTAGATAGTATTCCATTATATGAATATACCACAATTTATTTAAATATTCTACTATTGATAAATATTTGAAAATTGTAATACATAACTGACAAAGGGCCTTTTATATAAAATACGTAGAGTATGCAACATAATAAAAATGGCAATAACCAAATAGAAAACAGTCTTGAGACACTTTTTTTAAAAGGATATTTGAATAATCAAAAAACATGAAAAGATTCTCAACCTCATTAATCACCCAGGAAATGTAAATTTAAGCCACGATGAGATACCACCACACACCCATGAGAAAGGCTAAAATGAAAAGGCTGACAAGATCAAGTGTTGATAAAGACATGAAACAACACAAAACCCATATAATCTTGGGGTGTAATTGGTACAGTCACTTAGAAAAACAGTCTGGCATTATCTACTAAAATTGGACATATTTCATTTTTAGCTATAAATTCATTTATATTTTTAAATGCATTTAAAAAATACATCCTTAGATAAAAAGGCTAGGCAGTGATTTATGTAAAACTACTTCCAGGGTCTTAACTTCTCACAGACTTAATATGCGCCCTTAGAATTATATAGCAGCTAAAACAAAACAAAACAAAACAACAACTGTTACTTACATTAATTTTTAAAATACTATGCAATTCAATCTCATTATACTCTGCCAAGACTATACTTCATGTAGAGTACTGCAACCAAACATGATATTTTTGACAGCACACTGATAATTTAGAAATGAAAGTGGAGAAGGGTTCTGCAAACTCGTTCAGCTAGTGATTAAATAGTGCATTATTCACTACACACCAACTGTGGGCCAGAGATGGCACCAAGCAATGGAAGTAGGTTGGAGAAAAGACAACAAAAGGCAAAACCTTTAAGTATTTCTAAACCTGTCGCATTTCAACACTCTACTCATTCTCCGTAGGTGATAACCTGTACTTTCAGTCTTTTCCTGTGACCTGTAGGCTTATGATTCCAAAATCCTTTTATTCAGATATCTTCTTTCAGCACCAGACTTCTGCCTTTGCCCACATACTGGGTGTTCAGCTCCCCAGGCTACTGCAGCTCATCATACCTAAATGTAACTCATCTTCTCCCAAACTGTCTACCCCTGAGGGTGGTTACAGAATCAACACAGTCTCTGAAGCTAGAAATTAGTCAATCTTTGAATTCTCCCTGTCTAATCCTCAGCATCTATTGAATTACCACACCCTGCTGATTTTAACTCTACCTTACCTCCATCCCCTTTTATTAGTGCCTGCCTGGAATACAAACGCAGCCTCCCAGTTTTCCCTCTGTACCTCCAGTCAACACAATTTCAGCAGTACCACGAGTTGATCTATTTGATCTCCCTCTTCAAACCATTTGATGGTTTTTTGTCACCTTTAGCACAGAGCATAACCTATATCATCTCAGTTTATGTTATAAACACAGAGAATATTCAGAAACTAGTAACAGTGGTTCCTTCTAAAAGGACAACTTGTTGACTGGGGGAATGGGACAAGAGAGGGACTTACTTTTCACTGTATACTGTTTTTATATTTTTACTTTGGTACCAGAGTCAGATGCTGGTACCAAATTTCAAAAGTACCTTTTAATGTTTGCCATAAGATTCTGCATATTTGCAGTAAGGGGTCTACAAGTTTGGTTCTGAGCATCCTGATAGCCAAAGAAATGAGGGAAAGATGATCAGGTTTAAGTGACATATCTATTAAGATAAAATCAAACTAGCTCCCAAGAACAAGCCAAGTACTTCCTGGTTTAAAATAAAATTTAAAAAGAAATCTCCCTGTGAAAAGAATATTGCATAGGGAAAATTTTCAACAATATTCCCAAATAACTTCAACAGAGACTTTCAGGCTGCAGATCCTTAGAACATCCCTTTAGGCAAGTCAAAAGCATAACCCAAAAGTACAACCTGGTAAAGCAGTTGTCCCATGGGTTAATCTTCTCATTTTGGTGGTTTCAGATGCTCCATTCAAACTGGACTTTGTAATAATATGGTCAGTACATGATAACAATATTTTGCATTAATATTATATATGAAAGAACTTGGCGCGAGCCAGAGCTGCCAGTGATGAAACAGTCTGATTCTGAGGTAATTAGCCTACCTTCAATATCAGGGATATTATAGAACAGATCCTTGCCTTGCTAGAAGTTTGGAGGGAATAAATTCTAGGACCCCTTCAAACTTTAAGATTCCACAGGCTGGTATGTCCATGCATCTTGAAATTACCTCCTTAAAGTTTAAGTGCATCTCTACGTGTAAGGAGTTATTACTTAAATAAATTTAAGAACTTGATCATAGGGCCTCCTTATATTTAGGAAATTCCCTGAATACAATTAGAGGTGTTATTAGCATTGGTTTAAAGGAAGCCTAAAGCTAAATTTGTAACTAGTGAGGCATTTAAGAAGAGGACCCAGGAGTCCTGGGTCCCAGTTCCACATCTATCAACTACCCTCCATGCTTAATAAGGTTAAATAATTCTCCAAAAACAAGCAGCATGACTCTCCTCTTGCCCTAGATTTTCTTACACAAGACAAGGAGAAAGTATCTCAGCCTGAGTCTGCACAATAAAGATCAGAGGGCCAATCCTTCTTTTAAATACACACATGCACAATTCAAAATTGAAATTTATTTCAATTTCCTTTATTTTAAAGGAAAAAGGAAGGGAGGGAGGGAGAAGGAAAGAAGGAAGGAAAGAAATTAAATAAAAGACAGGAACTCATGGCCCCAGTTTACGAGGGACAAGATGGGGAGGAGATGAATGCCCTTTCCACCAGGGTACAGCCTGGCGCTGGCTTTGCCAAGACTCCCCGTCTCTGTCTCCACGTTCCACTGGCGCCTGAAAGGTAAGTACCACTCCTTCTAGCCTGTGGCTGAAGGGAAACCAGAGAGGGAAAAAGGTTGAGCACCATCTGTCTGGGAGTATATACAAACTAAATCAAATGTATTGTTCAAAATTTACAGTGGGTCATCTCTTCCTTTTTCTTATTTCTTTTCAATATCGAATGAAGGGCTGACCAGCAAGGTCAAACTCCCCTTATTAATGAGGCATTGCTGGGGCTCTGTCTCATTAGGGCACTCAGAACTGTGCATTTACTGCAATTTGCAGCACTTAATAGAGAAAGGTCAGAGCGGGTCACGTTCAATTTCCACTTGGCAGAGGGAGGAAAAATGGAAGCAATTCATTTGCACAAATTTGAATAATTCTTCTCAGTCTCCTTTTCTTTATCTACGTATGGATAATTCCTGCATCTTACCTCACTCACAATCATTTCAGAACTGCCAGCGGCCAGATTTCTATGAAGGCTGTAATGGAGCTGACAGATTCTATGAATCCAGGTGTCAAAATAAAGCCGCTGGCTTTGTCCCCCGCCCCCCTTCTCACAACAGGGAATAGGAGCTGCCTCTAGTGAGCTCTTAAACTTATCATAAATGTATCAAGATTGCTGTGGGCCATGAAACAGCTGTAGACAATTAATCTTTCCACAATTCTTCGGCATAAGAATTGCTTTCCCCGCAAAGTAACATCTGCCGTGCCGAGGTGATTATTCACGGCCGAGGGCGCCACCATAGTTTCATGCATAGAGCCATCAGTGGCAATGAAGCAAAATTTATAGTTTTCCCTGGTTCAGTAAAAATAACATTTCAGCTGCATTAAAACATCATCCATCAGCATTGTCCCAGAGCCCAGAGCCCCATCTCATCCAAAGAAATTAAAAAGTATTCATTTTAATGCTACCTTCTGAAGCTTGCAATGACATTACTGCCTTTTTTGGAAGGGGTTGGAGAGGGGGAGTAATAGCACGAGGAAGATGGGAGGAAAAGGTGCTGCAGCACAGCTAGGCTGAGTATTAAACGTGCTACTAGATAGTAGTGATATCCCAATTACCACACTGCAGGTTCTCATTTATTCATGACCCCTGAATACTTAATCAAAAATCGTTGAATCAAATTGAACAACTAAAGAGGGAAAGTTATTTCACAGAAACAAGATGACTCTTTGGCTTCAAGGGAAAAGCATAAAATGGATACCAAAGCAATAGCTGCCTTTTCCAAGGCAGTGGGCATTTTGTTTCTTTAAAACAGTTGTTTAAACATTTGTCTGAAGGAATAAAATTTACCTAGACAAAAAAAATGGATATTTGCTTTGAACCTCCCTCAGCATTATGCTAAGCTCAGGGCTTGCTCTCAGAAGTGAAAGGGCCTCCTAGTACTTTGGAACTCTATCTACAGGAAATTACCCATTTCAGGACTGGGTTATGGATATTTGAATATAATTACATAGAGGAAGAGAAAAAGGGAGTCCTTGGGGTCATCTGATCTACATAGGCCTTCATACACAGCGCAGGTCTCCAAATACATTAATTTGCAAATAAAATATAAATAATATGTTCCCCCCCCACTCACACCCACTGCATTCCACCGAGCCACCCTTATAATACTTAGGTTTTAAATCTTTAAAATAATGAGTCCATACAGTCAACATTTCGTTGAGCACTATATTCCAAGTCCTGTGCAATATGCCAGGAGTCCACTGACTCGTTAAAGGGAAATCCTGCCTTTAAGCAGCTTGCAGTCCAAAGGGAAAGCATATAAACAAATAACTAAAATACAGATGATAAGTGATATAATAGAAGCATAAATGAAGTGCTATGGTTACACAGAAAATACAACTGCTCTGCTGGGGAGAGTAGAAGAAAGAAGGTGTCAATTCAACACAATCCAGAGAAATAGAGGGTATTTGAATACCCACCATTAGTAAAGATCATCTGGTGATTGGTAATCGTATCTAAAAACACTACTATTCAAGGTCATAAACAAATTGACTTATAAAGTCACCCAAAAAAAAGAAAGCTGAGAGGCAATGACCTGGAAGGTGAGATGTTGGCGCCAGTGCCATAGCACTGATCTGCCTCAGAGTGAGGTTTCATAAGGTGCAATGCTCTATAAAGGATCTCAAAATCAATGTTTGTCCTTGGCATGTTTTCATCCAAGAGTGAAAGCTAATCATTTTTTACTCGTTGGAGATTCTCCGAATTTCACAGTCAATGAAACACAGATTTCAGTGCAAGCCAAAACTTGAGTTTTACAAAGGTCAAAGGGAAAGTTCAAGTTGCTGTGTCAGTGAGTCTCAAACCACAGCATGAGATGTGCTGATCTGTCACAGCACAATAACTTCAACATAGAAGTGACTCCTAGCCTGACAGGTAGCGTTCAGGAGAACACATATCCCAGGATACACTCATAGTACAGCAAGGTACTCCAATATTTTTAAATGAACCTTTTTTCTTTTGTTTTCCAATGTAAAAATATTTTTGGAAATTTTGGAAGGGCTTTGTGCCTTTCGGTGAAAGAACTTTTAAATCTCCTCAATAAACATACTTAATTAAGTTTAAGGTTTATATATATTTATATATAATAGAGAGTTGTTTAATATAATTTTTAAAGTTTTATACATATGTAAACATATATACAACATATACACAAATATATAAATTTATATCTAATAATTTATATATACACATATAACTTGAAAAACACATTACATATAATATATAAATATACATAAACAACTCTATATAGATAGCTAGATAGATATCTGAATATTTATACTCAATTCTCATCACATAATTTTCCATAGCACATGTCTCTTCAGCACTTACTTCCTGAATGTATGTAAACAGAAACTCTATGAGGGAAAATCGTTCTGGAAGGATGCAGGACTTTCAACCAAAAGCTGACAATGCAATGAAAAATTATTCTGATGAAAAAGAAAAGTTAGCTGAATAAGGAGTGTACACTAATAAACTTAGGTTTAAAACATCATGTACAAAAAATGAAAATAGAAAGAGGACATATAACCTAGAAGGAATTTTTCTAATTACACAAAGCTGAAGGAATATTGTTTTGAAAGCTAAAATCCAGAACTAATTGAGGATTGGGAAAAATTCTGTAGACAAAATGTGCTTGTTTAAGCTGTGTTTATTGTCACAAGAACAAAGAAAGCATCATGGCCAACTCACTGTGTGAAGTCAGAGTTATTCAACCCTTATTTAGTTTCAGTCTTCTCTATCAGAGCATGACCTTCACTCTGGAAAGGAAAGTGCCAGTGTGGTTTAAGAAGAATTAAAGCCCAAGAAAAGTGAAGGACAGTAAGGACACAGCTAGCAGTTTTAAATAAATTCAAGTTTCAGGACCCAAAATAATTATATTGAAAACACCACAGTAGTGATCCCACACCCATGGTCAAAACTTGAGAAATTTTGAGAATAGGATAGAGTCCCAGGAACCAGATGGGAACAACTGTCTATATTTCTAAAGAAAATGAAATTGAATTCAGGAAACATTTTATATTGAACCTCAGGATAATTGGTGTGCAAGCATTAGAAAGTGAAAATAAACTGATAAACTGAACTAGCCTCATTTCCTCTCGGATTACTAGACTGATAAGCAGGTGGGTGCCAGAGGTTTATTCTATCTTGATTGCATCAGATCATTTAATAAAATGTCTCAAATCTTTGTATTCAAGATAGAGAAATATGGGCTGAATGAACTAGAATATGCAGGATCCATAGCTGTTGAACAGTGTTAATGAAGTAACAGAAGGAAGCTGGTATGAGGAGTGCAGGGACAGGAATCTGTGTGCAATATTATCTTCTTGAAAGAAGACCTATCTCTTGAGCTGCAGGTGGTCCAGAGAGAGAAGAGGGGCTAGCACCGCATGAGGCTACCTGCCTCGTCACATTTACATAAGAGCTGGTTCACGGGTCAAAAGTAATAAGATAAAATGTATCAGATACACGGGAGGAGCTTCAAGATGGCGAAAGAGTAAGACGTGGAGATCACTTTCCTTCCCACAAATGCATCAGAAATACATCTACATGTGAAACAGCTCCGACAGAACACCTACTGAACGCTGGCAGAAGACCTCAGACCTCCCAAAAGGCAAGAAACTCCCTACGTACCTGGGTAGGGCAAAAGAAAAAAGAAAAAACAGAGACAAAAGAATAGGAACGGGACCTGCACCCGTGGGAGGGAGCTGTGAAGGAGGAAAGGTTTCCACACACTAGAAGCCCCTTCACAGGCGGAGACTGCAGGGGGCAGAGGGGGGGAGCTTCGGAGCCACGGAAGAGAGCACAGCAACAGGGGTGCGGAGGGCACAGCGGAGAGATTCCCGCACAGAGGATCGGCGCTGAGCAGCACTCACCAGCCCGAGAGGCTTGTCTGCTCACCCGCCGGGGTGGGCGGGGGCTGGGAGCTGAGGCTCGGGCTTCAGAGGATCCCAGGGAGAGGACTGGGGTCGGCGGTGTGAACACAGCCTGAAGGGGTTAGCGCACCACAGCTAGCCGGGAGGGAGTCCGGGAAAAAGTCTGGAACTGCCAAAGAGGCAAGAGACTTTTTCTTGCCTCTTTGTTTCCTGGTGCACGAGGAGAGGGGATTCAGAGCACCGCCTAAACGAGCTCCAGAGACGGGGGCGAGCCGCGGCTATCAGCGCAGACCCCAGAGACGGGCATGAGATGCTAAGTCTGCCTCTGCTGCCACCAAGAAGCCTGTGTACAAGCACAGGTCACTCTCCACACCGCCCCTCCTGGAAGCCTGTGCAGCCCGCCACTGCCAGGGTCCCGTGATCCGGGGACAACTTCCCCGGGAGAATGCACGGCGTGCCTGGGGCTGCTACAACGTCACGCCGGCCTCTGCCGCTGCAGGCTCGCCCCGCATCCGTACCCCTCCTCCCCCCGCCTGAGTGAGCCAGAGCCCCCGAAGCAGCTGCTCCTTTAACCCCGTCCTGTCTGAGCGAAGAACAGACGCCCTCAGGCGACCTACACGCAGAGGCTGGGCCAAATCCAAAGCTGAACCCCGGGAGCTGTGCAAACAAAGAGGAGAAAGGGAAATCTCTCCCAGCAGCCTCAGGAGCAGTGGATTAAATCTCCACAATCAACTTGGTGTACACTGCATCTGTGGAATACCTGAATAGACAATGAATCATCCCAAATTGAGGAGGTGGACTTTGGGATCAACGATATATTTTTTTTTCCCCTTTTTCTCTTTTTGTGAGCATGTATGTGTATGCTTCTATGTGTGATTTTGTCTGTATAGCTTTGCTTTTACCATTTGTCCTAGGGTTCTGTCTGTCCGTTTTGGTTTTTTTTTTAGTATAGTTTTCAGCGCTTCTTATCATTGGTGTATGTGTTTTTTGGTTTGGTTTCTTTCTTTTTTAATTACTTAAAAATTTTTTTAATAATTATTTTTTGTTTTTTATTTTAATAACTTTTTAATTTAATTTAATTTATTTTATCTTTTTCTATCCTTCTTTCCTTTTTTCTCCCTTTTATCCTGAGCCATGTGGATGACAGGCTTTTGGTGCTCCAGCCAGGTGTCAGGGCTGTGCCTCTGAGGTGGGAGAGCCAAGTTCAGGACATTGGCCCACCAGAGACCTCGCAGCTCCACATAATATCAAACGGCAAAAATCTCCCAGAGAACTCCATCTCAACACCAAGACCCAGCTCCGCTCAACGACCAGCAAGCGACACTGCTGGACACCCTATGCCAAAAAACTAGCAAGACAGGAACAAACCCCACCCATTAACAGAGAGGCTGCCTAAAATCATAATAAGGACACAGACATCCTGAAATACACCACCAGACGTGGACCTGCCCACCAGAAAGAAAAGATCCAGCTTAATCCACCAGAACACAGGCACTAGTCCCCTCCACCAGGAAGCCTACACAACCCACTGAACCAACCTCAGCCACTGGGGGCAGACACCAAAAACAACGGGAGTTACAAACCTGCAGCCTGTAAAAAAGAGAACCAAAAACACAGTAAGTTAAGCAAAATGAGAAGACAGAGAAACACACAGCAGATAAAGGAGCAAGGTAAAAACCCACTAGACATAACAAATGAAGAAGAAGTAGGCAGTCTACTTGAAAAAGAATTCAGAATAATGATAGTAAAGATGATCCAAAATCTTGGAAATAGAATAGACAAAATGCAAGAAACATTTAACAAGGACCTAGAAGAACTAAAGAGCAAACAAATACTCATGAACAACACAATAAATGAAATAAAAAATTCTCTAGAAGACATCAATAGCAGAATAACTGAGGCAGAAGAACAGATAAGTGACCTGGAAGATAAAATAGTGGAAATAACTACTGCAGAGCAGAATAAAGAAAAAAGAATGAAAAGAATTAAGGACAGTCTCAGAGACCTCTGGGACAATATTAAATGCACCAATATTCGATTTATAGGGGTCCCAAAAGAAAAAGAGAAAAAGAAAGGAAGTGAGAAAATATTTGAAGAGATTATAGTTGAAAACTTCCCTACTATGGGTAAGGAAATAGTTAATCAAGTCCAGGAAGCAGAGAGAGTCCCATACAGGATAAATCCAAGGAGAAACATGCCAAGGCACATATTAATCAAACTATCAAAAATTAAATACAAAGAAAAAATATTAAAAGCAGCAAGGAAAAAACAAAAAATAACATACTAGGAAATCCCTATAAAGTTAACTGCTGATCTTTCAGAAGAAACTCTGCAAGCCAGAAGGGAGTGGCAGGACATATTTAAAGTGATGAAAAGGAAAAACCTACAACCAAGATTACTCTATCCAGAAAGGATCTCATTCAGATTTGACAGAGAAATTAAAATCTTTACATTCAAGCAAAAGCTAAGAGAATTCGGCACAAGCAAACCAGCTTTACAACAAATGCTAAAAGAACTTCTCTAGGTAGGAAACACAAGACAAGGTAAAGACCTACAATAGCAAACCCAAAAGAATTAAGAAAATGGTAATAGGAACATACATATCGACAATTAACTTAAATGTAAATGGATTAAATGCTCCAACCAAAAGACATAGATGGCTGAATGGATACAAAAACAAGACCCGTATATATGCTGTCTACAAGACACTCACTTCAGACCTAGGGACACATACAGACTGAAAGTGAGGGGATGGAAAAAGACATTCCATGCAAATGGAAATCAAAAGAAAGCTGGAGTAGCAATTCTCATATCAGACAAAATAGACTTTAAAACAAAGACTATTACAAGAGCCAAAGAAGGACACTACATAATGATCAAGGGATCAATCCAAGAAGAAGATATAACAATTGTAAATATTTATGCACCCAACATAGGAGCACCTCACTACATGAGGCAAATACTAACATCCATAAAAGGGGAAATCGACAGTAATACAATCATAGTAGGGGGCTTTAACACCCCACTTTCACCAATGGACAGATCACCCAAAATGAAAATAAATAAGGAAACTCAAACTTTAAAAGATACATTAAACAAGATGGACTTAATTCACGTTTATAGGACATTCCATCCAAAACTGCAGAACATACTTTCTTTTCAAGTGCTCATGGAACATTCCCCAGGATTGATCATGTCTTGGGTCACAAGTCAAGCCTTGGTAAATTTAAGAAAATTGAAATTGTATCAAGTACCTTTTCTAACCAGAGCGCTATGAGACTAGATATCAATTACAGGAAAAAATCTGTAAAAAATACAAACACATGGAGGCTAAACAATGCACTACTTAATAACCAAGGGATCACTGAAGAAATCAAAGAGCAAATCAAAAATACCTAGAAACAAATGACAATGAAAACACGATGACCCAAAACCTATGGGATGCAGCAAAAGCAGTTCTAAGAGGGAAGTTTATAGCAATACAGTCCTACCTTAAGAAACAAGAAACATCACAAATAAAGAACCTAACCTTACACCTATAGCAATTAGAGAAAGAAGAACAAAAAACCCTCAAAGTTAGCAGAAGGAAAGAAATCATAAAAATCAGATCAGAAATAGATGAAAAAGAAATGAAGGAAACAATAGCAAAGATCATTAAAACTAAAAGCTGGTCCTTGAGAAGATAAACAGAATTGTTAAACCATTAGCCAGACTCATCAAGAAAAAAAAGGGAGAAGACTCAAATCAATAAAATTAGAAATGAAAAAGGAGAAGTAGCAACTGACACTGCAGAAATACAAACGATCATGAGAGATTACTACAAGCAACTATATGACAATAAAATGGACAACCTGGAAGAAATGGACACATTCTTAGAAAAGCACAACCTTCCAAGGTTGAACCAGGAAGAAATAGAAAATATAAACAGAACAATCACAAGCACTGAAATTGAAATTGTGATTAAAAATCTTCCAACAAAAAAAAGCCCAGGACAAGATAGCTTCACAGGCAAATTCTATCAAACATTTAGAGAAGAGCTAACACCTATCCTTCTCAAACTCTTCCAAAATATAGCAGAGGGAAGAACACTCCCAAACTCATTCTACGAGGCCACCATCACCCTGATACCAAAACCAGACAAAGATGTCACAAAAAAAGAAAACTACAGGCCAATATCACTGATGAACATAGATGCAAAAATCCTCAACAAAATACTAGCAAACAGAATCCAACAGCACATTAAAAGGATCATACACCATGATCAAGTGGGGTTTATCCCAGGAATGGAAGGATTCTTCAATATATGCAAATCAATCAATATGATACACCATATTAACAATTTGAAGGAGAAAAACCATATGATCATCTCAATAGATGCAGAGAAAGCTTTTGACAAAATTCAACACCCATTTATGATAAAAACCCTCCAGAAAGTAAGCATAGAGGGAATTTACCTCAACATAACAAAGGCCATATATGACAAACCCACAGACAACGTTGTCCTCAATGGTGAAAAAGTGAAACCATTTCCACTAAGATCAGGAACAAGACAAGGTTGCCCATTCTCACCACTATTATTCAACACAGTTTTGAAAGTTTTAGCCACAGCAATCAGAGAAGAAAAAGAAATAAAAGGAATCCAAATCAGAAGAGAAGAAGTAAAGCTGTCAGTGTTTGCAGATGACATGATACTATATATAGAGAATCCTAAAGATGCCACCAGAAAACTGCTACAGCGAATCAATGAATTTGGTAAAGTAGCAGGATACAAAAATAATGCACAGAAGTCTCTTGCATTCCTATACACTAATGATGAAAAGTCCGAAAGTGAAATTAAGAAAACACTCCCATTTGCTATTGCAACAAAAAGAATAAAATATCTAGGAAGAAACCTACCTAGGGAGGCAAAAGACCTGTATGTAGAAAATAATAAGACACTGATGAAAGAAATTAAAGGTGACACAAATAGATGGAGAGATATACCATGTTCTTGGATTGGAAAAATCAACAATGGGAAAATGACTCTACTACCCAAACTAATCTACATATACAATGCAATCCCTATCAAACTACCAATGGCATTTGTCACAGAATTAGAACAAAAATTTTCACAATTTGTATGGAAACACAAAAGACCCCGAATAGCCAAAGCAATCTTGAGAAAGAAAAACAGAGGTGGAGGAATCAGGCTCCTGGACTTCAGACTATACTCCAAAGCTACAGTAATCAAGACTGTATGGTACTGGCACAAAAACAGAAATATAGATCAACGGAACAGAATAGAAAGCCCAGAGGTAAACCCACGCACATATGGTCACCTTATCTTTGATAAAGGAGCCAAGAATATGCAATGGAGAAAAGACAGCCTCTTCAATAAGTGGTGCTGGGGAAACTGTACAGCTATATATAAAAGAATGAAATTAGAACACTCCCTAACACCATACACAAAAATAAACTCAAAATGGATTGAATACCTAAATGTAAGGTCAGACACTATCAAACTCTTAGAGGAAAACACAGGCAGAACACTCTATGACATAAATCACAGCAAGATCCTTTTTGACCCACCTCCTAGAGAAATGGAAATAAAAACATAAATAAACAAACGGGACCTAATGAAACTTAGAAGCTTTTGCACAGCAAAGGAAACCATAAACAAGACGAAGAGACAGCCCTCAGAATGGGATAAAATATTTGCAAATGAAGCAACTGACAGAGGATTAATCTCCAAAATTTACAAGCTACTTATGCAGCTCAATATGAAAAAACAAACAACCCAATCCAAAACTGGGCAGAAGACCTAAATAGACATTTCTCCAAAGAAGATACACAGATTGCCAACAAACACATGAAAGAATGCTCAACATCATTAATCATTAGAGAAATGTAAATCAAAACTACAATGTGATATCATCTCACACCAGTCAGAATGGCCATCATCAAAAAATCTACAAACAATAAATGCTGGAGAGGGTGTGGAGAAAAGGGAACCCTCATACACTGTTGGTGGGAATGTAAATTGATACAGCACTATGGAGAACAGCATGGAGGTTCCTTAAAAAACTAAAAATAGAACTACCATACGACCCAGCAATCCCACTACTGGGGATATACCCTGAGAAAATCATAATTCAAAAAGAGTCACGTACCACAATGTTCATTGCCGCTCTCTTTACAATAGCCAGGACATGGAAGCACCCTTAGTGTCCATCATCGGATGAATGGATAAAGAAGATGTGGCACATATATACAATGGAATATTACTCAGCCATAAAAAGGCATGAAATTGAGTTATTTGTAGTGTGGTGGATGGACCTAGAGTCTGTCATACAGGGGAAATAAGTCAGAAAGAGAAAAAGAAATACCATATGCTAACACATATATATGGAATCTAAAAAAAAAAAATTGTCATGAAGAACCTAGGGGCAAGACAGGAATAAAGACACAGACCTACTAGAAAATGGACTTGAGGACATGGGGAGGGGTAAGGGTAAGCTGGGACAAAGTGAGAGTTTTAGTGTATATATGGACATATATACACTACCAAATGTAAAATAGATAGCTAGTGCGAAGGAGTCGCATAGCACAGGGAGATCAGGTCAGTGCTTTGTGACCAGCAGAAGGGTGGGATAGGGAGGGTGGGAGGGAGGGAGACGCAAGAGGGAAGAGATATGGGGATATATGTATATGTATAACTGATTCACTTCGTTATAAAGCAGAAACTAACACACCATTGTAAAGCAATTATACTCCAATAAAACGTTAAAAAAAATGTATTAGATATAAATGTCAACCCCAACATCTACATTCCAATGGTTGTGGCCCAAACACCAACCTTAAGCTAATCAGTGACCTAATAAAAGAAGTCCCATTAAATGCAAGAGTAACATAACTATCATTTCATATTTAACAAAGTTCCAGTCAACTTAATAATGCATTATTAATAAAGAATAAAGTACAAGGAGAGATAAAAGATTGTTATTCAGAAAGTCCAAGAGAGTCAAACTATTAGAATTAGTTTTAAAAACCAATGAAAGTGGTGGTACAAGATGAAGTTACAGAAATTGCATGTTTCCTTTATGTCTAAAAAAACCACTTTGAAAATAGAAGTATTTTAAAATCTCATTAACAATTGTGAAAAAAGGTAAAAATAAACTATCTAGGGAAAACCAAAAATAAATGGCAGGATCCATATGAAAAAAATCTAGTAAAATTTTACAAAGAGTTTTTTAAAAGATTTGAATAAGTAAAGAGATATGACATTTCTGAATGTTAATGAAATTCTAATTAAAATCTCAATCAGATGTTTTTGAACTTAAAAAGTCTAAATTAATGTGGAAGAACAAATGAGGAGAAAATCTCATTTTAAAAATAAGCATCATGAAGCAATAGTAGTCCCACCAAATAGTAAAAAAAAAATTGTAAAGCTATAATAAATAAATCAGTATGGTACTGACTTGAGAGTTGTTAGATCAACTGAAAATAATAAAGCTATGACACGTAATGCAGACTGCTTCATCAATCAGGAACAAAAGACAGCTTTTTAAATAAATGGTGCTGATGAGAGTTGTCAATTGCTTCAAAATTGAAGGCAGCCTTAAAAAGCCAAAGAGAGAGGCCTGAGAAGAAACCAACCCTGCCAGTACCTTGATCTTCGATTTTCAGCCTCCAGAACTGTGAAAAAAGAATATACACTTATATATATGTTAGGATCTCAACTACGTTTGAAAATTTTCCTACACAAAAGACTGAAGGGAAATATATACCAAAATGACAATGGTTGTTGCCTCTGAGTGGTAGAATTATGAGTCAATATTTTTATTCTTCTTTATACTTTACCTAATTTTCAAATTCTCTACAGCGAACTTATATTGCTCCTGAAATCAAGGAGGAAAGGTTGTTGCATGTGAAAGCCATCTTCAAATATGAGATCATTACACTGAGTAAACCTAGAACCAGTGAGTGAAAATTATGGGGAGACAGATCATGGTTCAATATCAGGAAGAATCAACTAACAGAGCATTCCAAATAAGTGAGGCTGCAATTACCATGTTTGGAAATGTTGAAAGAAGGTACATTATTCAGTGTTCCCCAAAGAAACAGAAACAATATGTGGAGAGAGAGAGATTTATTATAAAGACTTGACTCACATAATTATGGAGGCTGGCAAGTTCCAAGATCTGCAGAATGAGTTGACAAGCTGGAGATCCAGAAGAGTTGATGGCATAGCTCTAGTCCAGGAAGAGCCAATGCTTCAGTTCTTGTCCAAAGGTAAGAAGAGCTGATGTCCCAGTTTGAAGAGGGAGGGCAATCTTCTTTAATCAGTCCGCTGATTTAAATGTTAATCTTATCCCCTAAAACCCTCACAAAAACACCTAGAATAATGTTTGACCAAATATCAGGGCACCTCATGGCCCAATTAAGTTAACCATCACAGGGGAATTCCAAAATGGAATGAAGGTTTGACAGATAACCTATACAATCTTTTTGCAGTGAGACTAAGGATACTAGGTCTACCAACATATTCAATATTCTTTCTGAGTACACAAAGTGCCTCTGTTTCCAGGAAAATAGAGGCTAATAATTAGTTTTAGTATTTTTATATCCAGTGTCATGATATCTATGATGCTTGAGAAAGTAATGGAAGGATGTAGCCTCACAGAACTCAGAAATGTTGGTGAACTTAAAAAATTAATGAAATGAAATGAGCTTTCCTGCTTGCTGCGTTTCTGAAATATTCTTATTTAAAATAAAAACATAGCAACAACTAGGAACTGTTCAGAATTCCCCTTTGACATCATATGTACCAGAAAATATACCAGATTTAGTGCCGTAAGATCTGAGTTCAAATTCCTGCTCTGTCTCTAACACCGTGATTTTGAGCAAATCAGTTAATCTCTCAAGACCTTCTTTTGCTTCAACTCTTTCAAAGTATTATTTTCAAAAAGCTAAAAACATGACTCTCATGCAAATATATAATGAATACATGTCAAAGATTTTTTAACTCATTAATGGGGGAACCAGCAGGATGGTAAAGTTACCATCCTACCCCAGGTGAATTAGATAATCCTGTTAAACACTTTGACGTGAAAAGGACATGTGGTCAGCTTTTTGCCTATCTCCAAATTTTGAAAAATTTTCTTCACATCTGATTATTATGAATAATAATGTCTACCTTCCAGTTGTTATGAGACATAAGAAAACGTACATGGAAGTGCTTTGCTCTGAAAAGCACTACCCAAATATAAAATATTGTTATTACCAATGGCTTTCTGATTGAATCAGCCTCTGCTAAACACTTTCAACCTGTTCACTGCCTCTCCCTCTCCTCCTTATGTTTTCCCAAACTCATCTACTAGCCATAAACCCATTGGTAACTTGATGGGTTACCACCCCCAATATCCTATCAGCCACCAAGCCTTGCCTATTGACCTCCTAAATATCTCCATCTGTTTATTTATCTCCTACTTGACTTTGAAGCCTCTACTTAAATGCCACATCCCCAGGTTTTCTTTCCCGGTCTCCAGGAGGCAGACGCTCATCCCTTTACCTATTTGACCCCATGGCACCCTATATTTCCCCATTCTTTGAACATCACACTACATGAGTAAATATTTTAATTTTTTTGTCTGCATCCCCTCTTCCTTGAAGGGATGCCTCCTTTATTGTCTGTTCAGTATTTACATCCTAGGACTTGGCATATTGTAAGAGCTCAATAAATACTTAAATGTATAAATGGAATGAAAATGATCCATCTGCCAGAATAAAGTACATTTTTTTAAATAAGATGCTATCATAAAAGGATATAAGGGAAAGAAAATCATAGTTCAGGAAGGAAGGAAGATTAAGGAAAATAAAGGGAGCTGATATTTAAGACAGTCTTAAATTTTGAGAGTTGTAAAGGTCTCAGAAATCATGCTGATACCTCTACCCACTTTACACATGAGGGATCCAAAAAATTAAAGCAATTTGCCCAAAACCACACAAGTTAGTGACAAAGCAAGGATACCAGCCTTGGTCTTACGACTCCCTGGCACAATACCACCATGCAATGAATGTCTGCAGAGAAGAGGAGGGGAGAGGGGAACAAACTGAGTCTCTTCTTTACTCTTAGCAATGGTGCTGGCACCCAGTCACTTATTGAGTTTCAAGGTAATAAAACAAGCTAGAGAGACAACATTCTGATTCATCATTCCCTGGGTTCATGCCCATTCACCTTACATCTGAGTAATAACGTCTCCCTATGAGACCGTGCTGTCATTTTCCTAGGAGTCCTTGAATACTCTCAACGGTCTTGTGGGAAATGGAGAGTTAGGAGTTGCATTTCCACAGAAGATGCAGAGTGGCTAATTTCCTTCTTTCCTCCCCCACACACCCATTTCAAACTAATCCATCAGATCTCAGGAAAGTACAATACATGAAACAACAAGAATAAAAGCCTTTATATTAAATTCCTTGTGGGTGAACTTTGCAGATAAAGCAGGACAATCTGATCTTAGCAAGTTAAATGGTTTGCAAATCTCAATGTGCTGTACCCTTCAGATGCATCCTTATGTAAAATAAATCACCTAGTATTATCAAAACAGTATTTGGGAAATCTGCAAGTGCAGTGGAGTAAGAGGGCTTGCTTGAGAAAATCTGTATATATATATATATATATATATATATATATATATATATATATACATATACATATATATGTATGTATATGTATATATATATGTATGTATATGTATATATATATATGTATATATATATATGTGTATATATATATATATATATATATATATAATTTATGGCAGGGGTCTCTTAGACAACTAATTTTTCATTTACCTAAATGCATAATTGTGTGATAGGAATATTGAGATCAGGGAAAGGGGGACTAGAATGTAGAGGAAGGGAAGGGAAGAATAAAGGATGTCATTGAGTCCCTGAGTATATAGAATCAGAGACAAGGACAGAAAAAGATGGCTTATCACTCCCTTATGAAAATCAAGGGAAAGTAAGCTTCATAGAAAGATCACAAGATGGGATAAGGCTGTAAGATACTCTGGTTGATATTGATCTGTTGATTGCAGACTAAATATTTTCTATGTATGTATTTGTACACATTATACAACTGCATGTATGTAAATATATATATGCATTTGTGTATATACACAAACATACATAAAGGTTGTACTTGCTATACAAATAAACAAAAATGTTAGCAGTTTGCTGTTTGTAGGACATCTACCTTCACACCATGCCTTGACCTTACCATATATTTTCCTATCATTAGTATATGTTTGAAAACAACTTGCCAGGGTTAGAACTTCAACTTGCATTTAAGAGATGAACACAAAGTAAATTGCACAATGATTAAATCTACAAGTGGTATATGGGTGTTGTGCATGTGCACAAACAAACATAAACAAACCTACATTGCTTCAATTAATGAAGGCAGCACTTACTTCAAAAATCATCTGTCCAATAGCAATCTCACTACTCTGTCTATGACTAGGTATATCATACTCCCAAAAAAAACAGTAATACTAAGGGAGTTTTTTTAAGCCAATTGAAAAAATTTTTAGACTTTTTAAATTCTATAATTGTAATAATAATAGCTACCATTTAG
Source organism: Balaenoptera musculus (assembly GCF_009873245.2). Taxonomy (NCBI): domain Eukaryota; kingdom Metazoa; phylum Chordata; class Mammalia; order Artiodactyla; family Balaenopteridae; genus Balaenoptera; species Balaenoptera musculus. The sequence continues at coordinate 41,636,053 of NC_045789.1, forward strand.
TAAATGTTTCCTTCTATACTGGGAAATGTGGTTTACACAAAGCTCTATCACAACAACTCAGGCATGAGACCTACTGAAGAAAAGTTAGTAATGTCATCTTTATTGAAAAAGACAGTGTGTATATTACTGACTTTAACATACAGTGATCACACATGAATAATTCCCCCAATGCTGATAAGACAGAAGTTGATTTATTTTACTTACACATGTACCTGAAAAGTGCAGCACATTGCAATTGCAAATCCTTTAATATACCAAATTCAGATTGCTCTACTCTTATTGCAAAGTTTAATCAGATAGTATATATTAGAAAAAATCATTCACCATTGTTTTTATGCCATATTCTCTTAAATTCTAGTAGGGTAAGTGAATGTTTTTTTAACTAAGAGCTGAAAAATTAAGTTAATTGAGATGGCAATTTGTTTCATACAAATAATTCAAGATTAACAACATTCATTCTATAAGGCAAAGAGGCTTCAGGAAGGCTGTACACTCTGTAGCTGGTGGGGAATCTGAAGTTGCTGAAGGTCAGTAGGATAGACAGTCAAGAAGAAAAGCTGGATGCAAATTGGGGGAAAGCAGGGGCAAATTGGAACGTGTAGCTGCCTCTCACATCACCTAACCCAATAATGAAGGTGACTTACTGTCTGCCTTTGAGCTGCACAGGGGCCTGGCCTACAGTTCAGAGAAGCAGAATTGCTGATATGGACAGAGCTGTCGGAACTGGGGGTCCAGCTGCTGCCCCCGCCAAGGACGTGAGCCAGCAGATCAGTCTTCTCCACAGGTCCTTCCAGCACACCAGCAACACTAGATGACTTGCCAAGTGCAGTGCCTACCAGCTCTCACCCAGCCCTTTCTACTGGTCAACCCTGATCTAGAACCACAGAGGGAAGGATATTCTGGGAGCCATAGCTCCATCCTAGCTAAGTTGACACAGTGCAAAACCCACCTTTTGAATTAATGAGATTTTTCTTTCCTTTCTATGATACGTTTCTGCTAACTGTGAACCACATCACTGAGCCACTTGGCATTAGGCCTTCGTGTGCAGATAAAGTCAATGAGTTGGATTTCCAAGTTCCAAAACAGGTGAAAAAAAAGAAAACATTTTGCTTTCGGTTCATGATTCCACTGCATTTTAGCCCAAAAGATGTTTCTCTAATAAAAACGATTAGCTATGCATCATCTCACAACCTTGCAAACTCTACCAAAAGCAAATGCACCTTCACATACCCACAGCAAAAGAGGAGAAATTCAGCAGTTAGGATTGGAGTAGTGAGGAACTCAGTTTAAATGTTCATCTTTACCCTACAATTAAAAAGTCTATCTTCTTTTATATACAGTTATTTACTGTAATGTAACTTCATTAGTTTAAAAGATATTATTTCATGTTAAATGTTGAGGTCTTTTAAATACAGAAGACTCAAAGATAGATGACAGCTTCTTTTTTCAAACACATTGTTAAACCCTTATCTCTATTTGATTTTTCAAAATTGTGAGGCACAAATTATACAGAGCAGAGCACTCTGAGTCTCTTTTCTGGCCTGTAAAGTCAACAGTTACGGTGCTAAAGTTTAATCAATCCCATAAAATGTTACTCAGAAAGTGACCTGGTGTTATGCCTGGAGTACATCTCCTACATTAAAAAGCACTTTCAATGCAGCCAGAACAGCATTATTGAAAGAGATAACTAATAGATACCTGGACGAGGATGGGGGAAAGGAGGGTAGTGGTGGGGAAGAAAAGTCAAATGGGAGAGAAGGCCACGAAAATTCCATTTTCCAGCACTTCCCTAAGGAGATGTGGTTGCATAGATGCATGCCCAGGTTGAATAATAAAGGTCCTTTATCTTATTTCAAGCAGAGAGCTCCGTGAATTTCATAGTGAAACCAGACATAGTGTGTCCTTCTGGTACAAACTAGAGATGCCAGCACATAAAGCAGGAGGAGTGCCTGAACAGAGGTCACCAGTACAAGTGCCAACTGTGGAAATTTCAGCACTGCTCACACCAACTACTTTTTTTTAAACAAATAAGGCTTTCAATAGTAATTACGCAGACCAAGGAATAGAACTCCTTTAGCTCTGAAATCACACACACTCACTCATTATGTGTACAGACAATGATTGTTTGTTTAAATAAGCATACGTGCATAACAACTTAAAATGTGTTCAATTTTGAAAATGCAAATGTAAAAAAGTAAAATTAATTCAAATCCTACCATTCTGGGGGGGGAAAATACCCACAGTAAAACAGGAAAAGTGCCTCCATTTCCCATGTCTCCAATTCTGCCTCTAAGAGGTAACCTGTTTGAACAGTTGGATGTTTGTCCTTCCAGACGTTCTTCTACACTTTTACAAGTAAATGCAACCAGTACATCTTGAGTGAAAACTCAAGTGTCTCTTAGATAACAGCCACACCTATGGTCACTTTAAGCTCCTAACAAACAAAGGCTCAAATATGTATTTAATGTGTCTAAGCAAGGTAATAATCAAAACTTCATTCTTTTTATTTTTTTATTATTATTTTTTTTAATTTATTCATTTATTTATCTTTGGCTGCGTTGGGTCTTCATTGCTGCGCGCGGGCCCTCTCCAGTTGCCGCGAGCAGGGGCCACTCTCCGTTGCGGCGCATTGGCTTCTCATTGCCGTGGCCTCTCCAGCTGTGGAGCACGGGCTCTAGGCCCGCAGGCTTCAGTAGCTGTGGCACGCGGGCTCAGCAGTTGTGGCATGCGGGCTCAGCTGCTCCATGGCACGTGGGATCCCCCCAGAGCAGGGCCCGAACCCATATCCCCTGCACTGGCAGGCGGACTCCCAACCACTGCGCCACCAGGGAAATCCCAAAACTTCATTCTTGATGTGAAGTTCAGCTTCTCTCCTGCAGATACGTGGATGCTGCCTCAGACTAGCCTCAGGTAGAACAGCTGTTATCTGGGGAAGAGAGTATGATTGATTTCTTCTCTCTTTCACCAGTCGTATTTCTACTCATCCTTCTAAACTGCATCTTCTGATCTCTCAAGGGTTACTGTGTCAGGAGAAGGGAGATGGACATCTCTTAATTGTTTATTGTTGTCAGCCGACTTTGGGCTTCCGGGCCTTCAGGAATCTAAAACTGGTCCCCCTTCCACCTATATTGTCGTGGCTCTCTCATCTGTTGGTGTTGGTTAATGTTGGTGAATTCATCTCTCTTCCTGCTGGTCGTGACTTCCTTCTCAGCCCCAGGAATCCAGCTATACCTGCAATTTCTCTCTGCTGTGGTTTGACTGTTCCTCCAAGTGTTCTTGGGCAGGCTCTAAGTGCTCGATCTGTGTGTGTGTGTGTGTGTGTGTGTGTGTGTGCATGCACATCTGTCTTTCTGTCTTCCTCTCTTATGCATGGCCCGTATTCAGTTCATGGGAAATACATATGGATCTTCTACCCACCAACTCTAGGACCGAGGGCAACCAAAGCAACAGCCTTTCCTTTGGTTTTGCTAGCAACTATCTCCCACCCTTTCTATTTCTCAGATGGAAGTCAGACATCAGCCCACCTGGCCCCCACTTGCAGGCCACACACACCGTACTTTCCAGTGGCCCTACTGAAACCCCTCTCACCACACTCAAGGTAAGGGCCGCTACCCCACAATCCCCATTCTAGAGGAAAGGAGGGGAACTTAGCACATCAGTAGGTCTCCCCAAATATCCTCTTCATAAATCCACCTTCAGTTTTCTCACCCCGGAATGCTGTATATCCTCGAGGTATACAGAGGTTTAAGAATCATCCAACTTTCAGCCTTATTTTTGTAACTCCTACAGGATGGTTGGTTTTATCAGTCACTTTTTTTTAGATAAAGTTATTTAATAATAATAAAAATGGCTCTTTAATAACCATTTAAATGGTTTATTTGTTTTTTCACTAGTCACTTTGATATCTTTCAATTTAGAGTCTTGGTTGAAACTCATATTTTAACATCATTTTATACATATATATGGCTGTGTATGTGCATTCATGAATGTGTGCATATTTCATAGATATAAATAACATTATTTGTTATATTTATACTCTAGTCTTACAGAATGTTTAGGCAATGGGCATTCTGGCTAATTTGAAAATTCTCATCATTTTGAACACAGTTGTTATACTATAAGATGTTACAATTATTTAAATTATTTGATGCAAATAAAGTGACTTCTCATATAAGCTTTTGATTCATCTGTTTCTTTTTAAGTTGAGTATAACTGAGAAAATCCAGTTAATTCAGAGCAGAAATGAGCCAGATTCAAGTTAACATAGGTTTTGCTCTACAAGTCTTTTTTAAAACTCTTCCTCCCTTCTTTTTCTAAACATATCAAATGTATTTTTGTTGTTGTTGTTGTCGTTGTTACGAAGGCAGCAACAAACTTCAGATCATGGTCTGATCCACTCTGAAGAAAGCCTCTCCCCAGCATTTGAGTTCCCTGAAATGTTATACAAGAGAGAAAAAATATTTTCCTAACTTTTAAGAAACTCCATCTAGGACTTCCCTGGTGGCACAGTGGTTAAGAATCCACCTGCCAATGCAGAGGACACGGGTTCGAGCCCTGGTCCGGGAAGATCCCACATGCCGCGGAGCAACTAAGCCCACATGCCGCAGTGCTTTAGAACCCATGAGCCACAACTACTGAGCCCACGTGCCACAACTACTGAAGCCCGCGTGCCTAGAGCCCGTGCTCCGCATCAAGGGAAGCCACCGCGCGATGAGAAGCCCACGCGCTGCAACAAAGAGTAGACGCTGCAACTAGAGAAAGCCCGCGCACAGCAACGAAGAGCCAACGCAGCAGAAAATAAATAAATAAATAAATTTGTAAAGAAAAAAAAAGAAACTCCATCTATTGCTATTTTCATCATGGAAGATAATTATAGTTCTCTCTAAATAAATAAATAAATTCTGAATTTTTCAACTTCTTACAGTGTGCTCATTTGCTGCCATTAACACAAAGGACTGGCAACTTCCCTCCTATAACCCCAGGAGCAGAAGGGATACTGGCAGCCTACATAATATTCTGCTCAAGAATGTTTTAAGGCATCCTAAAGGAAACATTCTCCAACACAGTCTGTTTCGTTATGTATTCAATAACCATATGTTCGCTTCCATGTGGATAATGTGCAGCATAATAGATACCTGCAATGATTCAAGGAGAAGGCAATTATGGACTCAAGGGGCTTTTACTGATTAGACTCTGAATGGCTCAAACATGACCAGAACTCCAATTGGGCATTATTAAAAGTTTGCTTTGATGCTTGGGTATTTGCTCTTTTGTGCATCACTAGCTTCTAAAAAGCACACACACTACCTTCCACGTTCAACGAATGCTACAATTAGGTATGATCCAAAACCACAATGTCATTTTACATTTTGAATAAACCTTACTAAACTTGCTCCCAGTTGAATACTTTTCACACATGAAATCATAACTTTAATTCAAAATAAATCCTCTGAAACATTTACAGGACAGTAAATATGAGTCTAGTGAATGGATACATGAAAAAAAAAATGAACAAAGCAGTCCTACAGCGCAGGTAGATAAAAGAAACCTGAAAAGTAAAATGGGAAAATACATTCCTGGGCAATTCTTCTGCCCCAGAGGAAAAAAGGGGAAAAAAAAAAAGTTAACCAACAATAATAATCTCATCACTTGTTACAGAAAATTCTAACATCTCGCAAAAGCCTGTATAGTGGGTGTGGGTAGAGGATCATTAATCACAGATAAAGCTATTGAGGTTTAGAGAGCTTATCTTTTCCTTAAGTTCATATAATTACTAAGACTTGTTCATTCAACATATATTTAAGTGCCAGGCACCTAGAAGTAAAATAACGTGATAGAATAGAGAATAAGAAAACTGCTGTATATTGAGTGATCAGTGAAGGTCTCTCTAGAGTGGTAACATTTAAGCTGAGATCAAAAAAAAGAGAGGGTCAGCCAAGAGAGATCAACAGGCAAAGCACACCAAGGAGAAGCCATGGGTGCAGAGGCCCTGAGGTGGGACAGAATTGGTGGGTTCAAGAACTAAAAGCAAGCTTGTGGGCTGGAGAGACTGAGTAAGGAGTTCTGGGGTATAGCCCCCAATGATCCCTGCTTCTGGCATTCATACCTATCTACAGTCCGCTCCCACACTGTACCAGAGTCAGCCTGTATCACCAATGGTATACAGCAGAAATGACGGTATGTCATTCCTAAGGTTAGGTTATAAAAACTGCAGCCTCCATCTCTCTCTCTCTCTCTCTCTCTCAGATCATTCACTCTGGTGGAAGCCAGCTGTCATCTCATGAGATCACCCAGGCAACCTATGGAGAGGCCCATGTGCCAAAGAATTAAGGCCTACCAATAATATGTGAGTAAGCTTGGAAACGGATCTTTCAGTACCAGTCAAGCCCAACAAAACTGCAGCCTGGCTGATATCTTGACTGAACTAGAACGACCCAGTTTAGCTGCTCCTGGATTCCTGACTCAGAAACTGTGAGGTAATAAATGTTTGTTATTTTAAGCTGTCAATTTAGGGTAATTTATTACACAGCAATAGATACTTGTAAGTCCAAACTTAGTTCACACCCCACCTTAAATAGCCATCCTGTAGCCACTCTTGGGGACTAGGGGAAGGTACTCCGGCTGTGTGGTCTGCCTACAGGAAAATGGGCCAGAGAAGAGACAAGCAGAAATCCTGGAAGTAGGTTAGAGACTTTTTGGGCAGGAATCCCAGGATTTCCTGTACCTGGTGCATGGTCTAAAAGACAAAGCATGGCTCTTTGTGGGCATACCTATTGATTCTGCAGACTCTTCACCCCATTGAGGGGGGTATAGCTGGAGAAAAGCCTTCTACAGTGTGAGGCCTTTGGAAGGGGCCCTCATGGCTAGGTCAAAGCACAGGACTTCAGGATTCCCCTTAAACAAGTAAAAATCGTGTTTTATCATAAGGTTTCTGGGATATCCCACAGAACTCCAGAGAAAAGAAATGCACCAGCCATCAAGAAGCACCTGGAACCAGAGGTTCACAGCACTTTCAGTTGTCTCTCTCCATCTCATCTATGTGATCTGCTTTGCATTTGCTGTATTTATCACTTGCCCTCTCCCTAGACTCACTTTTTCTATTTTCTGGTCAACATAGCAGCAAACAAGGTCACTAGGATTGTCAGCCACCAAAGAGAATGCTCTGATTGGCCCATCTTGGGCCAGATTCCAACTCTTGGACTAATAAACCAAGTTGGAGATAGAGTTATATTGTACTAATACATGGCAATAATGGCTGTAAACTTGAGGACTGAATGGAAGAGGATTTCCTAAAGGAAAGGAGTTCTTCTTTTATATGTGCTCACCATGTTCTTATAACGTCGAATTTAATTATCAAGATCATGAACAAACTAAACAGTTTAAATAACTGAATGTTTTCACAAATAAAATTAAAGCAAATAAAAAATATCCTGGAATACTGGCAAGAAGTCTTCAGGAGACTAGAGAGATAAAGAGAATAGAGCAGGGCTGTGCATACAACTTAACAGGCTGTATAATGCTCACCTTCTAGAACACACCATTCATGACGACCCTATACTGCAGCCCCAGTCAATGAAATGTTTAGGGGAAAAAAAATGGCTTTCTGTGGCAGAGGTTGCTTGGTCATGGATCATGAGTCTTTAGTATATAAGTCATTACATTTTTTTGGAAAGCCTATATTTTCAAACTTTCTAAAATAGTCTGCATATTCTGGACAAATGTATCCAAATGATTGTTATTCAAATTATTTGCTAATTTAGCTTTACATAAAGCTGCACACACAACTTTTCCATATCAGCCTAAAACAAAAATAGAGTACTAATTTAAATGAGAAACAATCAGAATATCCATCTTTTTGGTCTTTTTCAGAGACAAGGCAGAAATTTCTTGAGAGGAAATGCCATTGACTCATCTTTGTAATGTGAGCTGCCAAAGGATGAACTTCATGCATTAAATTCTTCAGAAAGTCAAAGTAATTCACAGAAAACATCAATTACCATGAAGTTACAGAGAAAGTTTGTATATTTTAAAGAAACTTAATTGGAGAAGTTGGTATCCTCCTGGGAAGTTTAACCATGTAATCTCAAATAATTCACTGGAAATCAGCTCAGCAGAACCCTCAGTTATCGAGACATTTCCCAATACCAAACTTGCAAGACAGAAAAAAATAAATCTTAGGAATATAAAATGTAACAAAATTTATTCATAAAAATAATTTCCTTTCCACCGATATTAACCTCTTATATAGCCCTCCCACGTGTACCGTGTTTTGAACGATTTTGTGTTCAAAGTTGTAATTATTAAATATTATTTAATATTTATTAGTCAATGATTTAGTTATTATTCTGAGTTTCTGATTTACCATTTAACAAAATTATGGTCAAAAGCAAAGAATCTAGTATGTCAGTTAATCTGGACAACCTCGTTGAGGTTAATATATAATTTCTGTTATTTTTTTTACAGTAGTGAAAATAATTCACTGATGCCCATTATTACATTTGAGCCCATTAGAGCTCAAGGATCTTAGTCTAGTAACCAGAGTTCTAAAATTATCATAAATTAAATTTACTCTTCAAAACTTATACCCATAATTATATATCGAAAAATTATATTGAAAATGTTCAAGATAAAGACCATAATGTAATATTTGAATGATCAAAATTAAAATTTTTCACCACACCAAAAGATATATTATTTGCAAAGCACCTTAGTAAGCAAGGAATACAAAAGCATAATGCATTCTCCCAATGAGCTCAGAGGACACTGAGAGTTATATTTATTCATTTATCTAACCAGCAAATAGTGGATACCACTTATGCACCAGGCTTTGTTAATGCTTTGTTAAATCTCTGCCCTCAAAGTACTCACTAACCAGTAGAGGGAGGAAAATAAGTGCTACAGTAGGCATTGATGTAGAGAGGATTAGAGGCATGAGGGCAGGACTAATCAGCAACTCCTGGAGTTTCAGGAAATTCATTATAAGAAGGTGATATGAACAGAAAAAGTAGAAGATACTATACATATGGAATTTGAGTAGGATATTCCTGGTGATAGGAAAATGGCTAGTGAAGAAACTAAAAGACTATCACAGCCTGGCATGCTTGGAGAACTGCAAGCAGGATATCAGTAATATGATAGGATGGGAGCGAGCAGGAGAAAGGGTACAGCAAGCGATAAGAATAGGAAAGTTTACAAAGCAAAGCATATACATTTTAAATTTTGATGTAAGGTAGAATATTGTCAAAGGTACTGCAGGCTTAGTTTCCTAGACAATGGAAATCTATTGTAGATATTTAAATAAGTAACTGACATGATTGCTATCTTATATTTTCTAATAAAATAAAAGTAAATTAAAACCTTTGATACCAAAACCAGAGAAGGAGAATACAAAAATAAAACTACAGAACCAGATATCTCATGAACATAGACACAAATTTCTCAAAAAAAGAAAAAGAAAAAGTAAATTGAACCCTACAATACATAAAAAGAATCAGGACTTCCCTGATGGCACAGTGGTTAAGAATCCACCTGCCAATGCAGGGGACACGGGTTTGAGCCCTGGTCAGGGAAGATTCCCACATGCCACGGAGCAACTACGCCTGTGTGCCACAACTACTGAAGCCCGCACACCTAGAACCCATGCTCTGCAACAAGAGAAGCCACCGCACTGAGAAGCCCGTGCACCACAACAAAGAGTAGCTTCCACTCGTGGCAACTAGAGAAAGCCCACGGACAGCAGCAAAGACCCAGTGCAGCCCAAAAAATTTAATTAATTAATTTTTTTAAAAAAGAATCATACACCAAAACCATTCAGAGTTTATACACTGTTGCAAGAATTGTTCAATATTTAAAAATCAATCAATGTAATTCACCATATTAACAGTTTAAGAAAAAGAAAACCATATGATCTTATCAACTGATGCAGAAAACATTTGACAAAACTCAACAACCATTTATGAAAAAAATTGCAGCAAACTAGGATATAGAAAAGAATATCCTCAATCTGTAAAGGAGCATCTACCAAAATAAAAACCTACAGCTAACATCATACTTAATGGTAAGAGACTGAATGCTTTCCCATGAGATTGGGAGCAAGGCAATGATGTCCAGTCTCACCACTCCTACTGAACATCAAACTGGAAGTTCTACCTAGTGCAAAAAATGAAACAATAAGAAATGAAAGTCATACAGATTAAAAAAGGAAGAAATAAAACTCTCTCTATTTACAAACACTATGATTGTCTGTGTAGAAAATTCTAAAGAATATACCAAAAACAAATGAACAAAAAAAAACCTCCTAAAATGAAAGAGTTTAACATGGCATAGCATACAAGGTCAACAAACAAAAATTAATCATATTTCCATATATTAGCAATTTACAATTGGAAAATAAAATTTTAAAGCAATACCATTTACAATTGCTCCCCAAAATTAAATACTTATGTATAAATCTAACGAAACATGTACAAGACCTGAGTCCTAGACTTTAAAGAAAAGAAATTCCCTTGAGCATCTGGGAAAAGGAGAAAATTACTCATAAGGGAAAAAAATTAGACTTTCATCAGACATTTCAACAAAAAACTTTATTCTAAAATAAATTAGAGTAACATATTTAAGATACTTGTATTAGTCAGACTTCTCCAGAGAAACAGAACCAATAGGATTTGGAGAGAGAGAGAGAGGGAGAAAGAGAGTGTATTTTAAGGAAATGGCTCTTGCAATTATGGAGGCTGACAAGTCCAAACTCTGGACTTCAGGTTGGAAAACAGGGAAGAGTCGATTTGCAGTTCAAATCCAAAAGCTATTAGTCTGGAGAAAAGGGAAGAGACAGTGCTATCATTCAAGTAGTGGAGAATTTCCTCTTGCTTGGAGGATGTCAGTCTTGTTCTATTCAAGCCTTCAACTGATTGGGTGAGTTCTACCCACATTATCGAGAATAATCTGCTTTATTCAAAGTCCACTGATGTAAATCATCCAGAATAATGTTTGACAATATACATGGGCACTACGGCTCAGCTAAATTGACACTTAAATTAACCACCACAATACTTGAGGAAAAAAACACGTGAACTAGGAATTTTGTATCCAGAAAAACTGCTTTCCAAGTATAAAAAGGCACAGACAAAATGTTAACATCAGGAACTCAGAGAACAATATGCCCATGAGTCCTTCCTGAGGAATCTATGGATAATGAGCTGCAGAAAACCAAATTTAACTAGAGAAATATTAACATAAGAGTTGGCAGAATTGAGCACCAGTGTCTTCTAAAATTACGAAAGGGAAGACCACCTGACGTGACGTGCTTCCCGAGGAAGGAACGCCACGCCACATATATAACATTGCTAAAGGATTAAACTTGAGTATGATCGAGGCTCTGGATTCAAGGACCATTTGCAGAAAATATAGAGGACAAGGAAAACTAAACTTCCCTTGAGATAGAATCAGCAAGATCCAGAAAGTGGAAAATACAGGTCCCAGGACTCACGTTCTTCAACAGATCTTAAGGCAAAGAAAGGGATGAAATAATGACCTATAGAAGAAAAGAAATATAAATCCAAAATGTTTAAAAACAAGATAAAACTAGTATTTAGGGATTCACACTGGAGTGATAAAACTGTAAAGGAATGCAATGAGCGATTACAATAAAAATTAAGACGGTGATTACTTTTGAGGGTAAAAAGCCCGTTGTAATTAGAGTGCTTCTAAGCAGGACCACAGTATGACTTTGGTGGGCCTGAGGTACTTTTGCCTTGTATAAGTTATAGTTTATGACTGTGTTGGTATAAAGATGAACATATTCATATATTAATATTGTATATTAAAATATTTCTTCTGTTTTTCTTAAAAGAAATTAAGGCATTCCATAAGCCCCTAAAATAATTCAAAACATTTTAAGAGAAATATAAATATTTTTATGGCCAGCATGGTCATTCTTTGGTGAAGTCTCTCTTCCTTGTTCATAGCCAGTACCTCTTCATTGTGTCCTCACATGGTGAAAGGGGCTAGGGCATCTCCATGGAGCCCCTTTTATAAAACACTAATCCCATGATGAGGGCTCCACCATCATGGGATTAGTGTTTAGCACATTCCAAAGGTGTTATCTCCTAATACCATCTTCTTTGTGTGTTAGGATTTCAACATATGGATTTAGCGGGGGACACAAACATTCAGATCATAGCATAGACCAACAGAACAGAATGGAGAGCTCAGAAATAAATCCACACCCACAGATAAATTCTTGATCTTCAACAAGGTTACCAAAAACACACAAGGAGGAATAAATGTTCAATAGATGGGGTTGGGAAAACTAGATATTCAAATGCAAAAGAATGTAATTGTATTGTATTCTTATCTCACAACACATATAAAAATCAACTCGAAGTGGATTAAAGACTTGAACATAAGACCTGAAACAGTAAAACTACTGGAAGGCAACATAGAAAAAATGTTTCTTGAGTCTGGCTTAGGCGATGATTTTTTGGATGTGACCCCCAAAGCATAGCAACAAAAGCAAAAATAGACAAGTGGGATTGTATCAAAATAAAAAGCTTTTTCACAGCAAAGGAAACAGTCAATGGAGTGAAACCTATAAACTTATAGGAATTTGCTGAAATCATGACCAAGTGCTGAGCTTCTTACAGAATATTGGGAAGTCTATGTTATTTATCTCATAGACAAGGTGACTAGAGTTAACATCTGGATCAATTTCTTTTTTCTTTTTGCTTTTGTTTTTGTTTTTGTTTTTATTTTTTACATCCCCGCTACCACCAAAAGCACTGGAAAGAATATCAGAGAAACACAGGCTTAACTGAAGATAACAAAGCTATCATAATATTAGAAATGATAAAAATAAAATAGTCTCATGAAACAAATCAATATCTAAAAACCTGTAATAAATATCTTCTAGCTACCAACATTATTTCCTTGATTCAGCTTTGACTCCAATCCCTGATGCTATGCTTAGCACATTATAGGTGCCCAAGAAACAATTGTTGAAATAAATAAATCCATAGACTAAAAATCTGTCCTTATTAAGGCTTTTTCCTTAATATAGAACATTATTGCATTTGAGTTTTCACTAGACAGTTGGTATTCATGCAAGCAGGCATAACTAGGGACTTTCAAACTTCTTAAGGCATAAAAATACCAGTTTAGAAATTCCTTGTTCCTGGAATAATTTTTTTTAAGAACTGTCATTGAAAGCCTGAAAAAAAAAAAAGATCTGATATTGTATCCAAAGAAATGTACTCACTAAAGCAGAGTCTGCATGCTTCTGAATACTCACGCATGTGCATAGTGAGTAGAATTCCAGAAATAGTGAATATTCCTTCTCACTAAATTAACATTATGAATGTAAATCTTACAGATGAGACCACTGACCAGGAAAAGAGATTGAGTGGGTCATTGTATAACTGGTATAGGAACAACAAAAAAATACTGAAGAAAATTTTAGAAAACAATAACTTTTAAGCTGAAAATAAACTGTTTTGACTGCTGCTAGAAAAATTATATTAGCAGCTAAAGCTGTGTTCTGCTCCCAAATACCTGTTCATTGAAACGCTTCTGTTATGAAAGAGACAAATTAAAAACATACAAATTAATCAAGAGTTTATTTCAAAAAGCAATTTCTTTATGTAGCAGGAGAAAAATATTATAACCTCACAGCTCTATAATTAGGAAAGATCATGTTAGTTTAAAGGTCTTCATTGGGCTTCCCTGGTGGCGCAGTGGTTGAGAATCTGCCTGCCAATGCAGGGGACATGGGTTCGAGCCCTGGTCCGGGAAGATCCCACATGCCGCAGAGTGACTAGGCCCGTGAGCCACAGTTGCTGAGCCTGCGCGCCTGGAGCCTGTGCTCCGCAACAAGAGAGGCCACGATAGTGAGAGGCCCGCGCACCGCGATGAAGAGTGGCCCCCACTTGCCGCAACTAGAGAAAGCCCTCACACAGAAACGAAGACCCAACACAGCCATAAATAAATAAATAAATAAAATTAAAAAAAAAAAAAAAAAAAAAAAAAAAAGGTCTTCATTCAACTGAGCTACTCTGTAGAAAAGAGAGAATTTATATCAGAAAGAGGAAAGAAGAGGTCAGTATTCCAAGATGGAGGAAATGAGAAAGAGAAATGAGAGAGAGAGGGAGAGAGGGAGAAAAGAACAGATAAGAGACCACATGCTCTGCAATAACTTCCCATCTTGAAACATCTCTTCAAATATTTAGCAAATGCTGATAAAATTTATTAGACCTCTGTTGCCTGTCACCTTATAGGGGAAGAGAAAATCACTTTAATAGGGTGAACCTTGTGTATGGGATGTGAAAGTATTCTTTTCAAAAACTTTTTTTAATTCTCATAAAACACAAGTCAATGACTTATTCAACTCATTGATGAGGGGACCAGCAAGATGGAGAGCTGGTTCCAGGAGCACTGGGGGAGTTGGGTGTCATATACCATGTGAAAGAGAATGTTAGAATAACATTTTTAGAGTAGATACAAAACTAGTTGTATCCTACAGGACAATAAAAGCATAACCTAAGGATATAAATCATTTGCATTTCTACTAGAAAAAAAATTCAGAGGCTAACATTAATTTCAGTCTGGTCTCTGAATCATAGCAAATAATAGGTCAAAAAAGGTATTCCGCTTTTGGAGGGTTGACAAAGCTATGGCTTGCAGGCTAGCCACCTGGTTTTATAAATACAGGCAAACCTCTGAGATGTTGTGGATTTGGTTCCAGAACACTGCAATAAAGTGAATATGGCAATAAAACAAGTCTCGTGAATTTTTTTGGTTTCCCAGTGCACATAAAACTTATGTTAACACTATACTGTGGTCTGTTAAGTGTCCAATAGCATTATGTCTGAAAAGCAATGTACATATATTAATTTAAAAATACTTTATTGCTAAAAAATGCTAGTCATCTTCTGAGCCTTCAGCAAGTCGTAATCTTTTTGTAATAGTAACATCAAAGATCACTGATGATAGGGAACTTCCCTGGTGGTCCAGTGGTAAAGAATCCGCCTTCCAATGCAAGGACACGGGTTCCATCCCTGGTCAGGGAACTAAGATCCCACATGCCGCGGGACAACTAAGCTCACGCGCCACAGCTACTGAGCTCGCGCGCCTCAACTAGAGCCCGCATGCTGCAAACTACAGAGCCCACGCCCTCTGGAGCCCACGCCACAACTAGAGGAGAGAAAACCCGCAGTCCACAACTAGAGAGAAGCCCGCACACCACAACGAAGAGCCGGCGCACAGCAACGAAAGATCCCGCACGCCTCGACAAAGATCCCACGTGCCACAACTGAGACCCAATGCAGCCAAAAATAAATAAATAATAAATAAATCTTTTTTTAAATAAATTTATTTATTTTATTTTTGGCTGCATTGGGTTTTCGTTGCTGCACTCGGGCTTTCTCTAGTTGCAGCGAGTGGGGCGACTCTGTTGCGGTGCGCAGGCTTCTCATTGCGGTGGCTTCTCTTGTTGTGGAGCACGGGGCTCTAGAGCACAGGCTCAGTAGTTGTGGCACATGGGCTTAGTTCCTCCGTGGCATGTGGGATCTTCCCGGACCAGGGCTCGAAACCATGTCCCCTGCATTGACAGGCAGATTCTTAACCACTGCACCACCAGAGAAGCCCAATAAATCTTAAAAAAAAAGAAAAAAAATCACTGATGACAGACCACCATAACAAATATAATAATAATAAAAAGCTTGAAATATTGTGAGAATTTGAAATATCGTGAGAATAGTGAGCAAATGTTGTTGGAAAAATGGTGCTGATAGACTTGCTCAACGTAGGATTGCCACAAACCTTCAATTTGTAAAAACACAATATCTGCAAAGCATAATAAAGTGAAGCACAATAAAACAAGGTATGCCTATAAAAATCTTTCGGAACACAGCCATGTTCATTTGTTTAAATATTTTCTATGGCTGCTTTCAAGCTACAACAGCAGAGTTGAGTAGTTGTAACAGAGATTATATGGACTGCAAGTTTAAAATATTTACTGTCTGACCCTTTAAGGAAAAGTTTGCTAACCTCTGCCCTGGATGATTAAATAAATTACTGAGAAGACCTGTAAAAAATACTCCACTAGGACATTAAAAGGACATGCTGCCCACTCTTTGCCTTGTTTCCAAATTTTGAACAGCTTTCCTTAACAAGAAAATGTAGGTGGGGTAAAGCATAATTTTTTGATGCAAGGTCCAGACCACAAAAAGTACAAAAACTAGAAATTAGCAGATATCAGAAAAGAGCTTTGAACTTTCACAGGCAATGGCATTGACTGGGGCCACAAGCCAATTATAGTGGCGAAGGGCAAGACTGCTGCTGCAGATGGTAACTAGGTAATATAGTAACTATAGAGTAGAGGCAGTAGAGTTTGTCAAATCTTCTATACTTTCTCCTCTTTATAAAACACAGTAATAATTGTTCACTTTAATTATCCTGGGATATAACACTATCCTGAAGTCTGTCAGTGTTTCATGAAAAGGAATTTAATCTTGCTCAGCATAGTTTCAGTGACACTGAGTATTCTCTTGGTCTGAATCTTATAGTACAAACAATATGTAATGCATGTCCTGTGGCAATGGTTTTCAAACCGCACTCGGTAAGGGAAGGTGGATGTGGGATAGAGGAGTCAGTAATTAAGACTCCCAACCTTTTTCTCTTATTTTAATCCCAGGAGATGCCTTTTACCAATTTTAAAAAATCAAGTGTCCACTTTGAATTAAGGCCTATGTGGGGAGAAAAAACAAAACAAAACTGCCCAACTGCCCAAAGATGCTGCTCAGGGGTCAAGACTTTTCAATGAGAAGAGAGAAGAAACATAGAAATGAAACATGGAATATCACAGCCAATCTTGCAGCCATTAAAAGCATACTATTAAAAGTATTTTTAAAGTCATTAAAAGTACTATGGGGATTTCCCTGGTGGCGCAGTGGTTAAGAATCTGCCTGCCAATGCAGGGGACACGGGTTCGAGCCCTGGTCCGGGAAGATCCCACATGCCGCGGAGCAACTAAGTCCATGCACCACAACTACTGAGCCTGCGCTCGACAGCCCGCGAGCCACAACTACTGAGCTCACACACCGCAACTACTAAAGCCCGTGCGCCTAGAGTCCGTGCTCTGCAACAAAGAGAAGCCATTGAAATGAGAAGCCTGCATCGCAACGAAGAGTAGCCCCCGCTCTCTGCAACTAGAGAAAGCCCGCGCACAGCAACGAAGACCCAACCAGCCAAAAATAAATAAATAAATAAATTTATGGAAAAAAAAGTACTATGAACAACTTTATTCTCATAAATTTGACAATTTGAAAGAAATGGACCAATTCTTCAAAAACCACAAACTACCAAAAAGACCCAATATGAAATAGGGAACAAGAATAGTCCTATAATCACTAAAAAGAACTTGGACTCAAAATCTTTAAACTCCTGAAAAAGAAATCTCCAGGTTACAATGGTTTCTCTTAGAATTTTATCAAACATTTAAAGAAATAACACCAATTTAACACAGTCTCCTTCAGAAAATTGAAGAGAGAACACTTTCCAACTTATTTTATGAAGCCACTTATTACCCTGATACCAAAACAAGACAACAATACAACTTAAAAAGAAAACTACAGACCAATATCTCTCATGAACTTGGACACCAAAATCCTAATAAGCTATTAGTACAGTTGTCCCTCAGCATTTACAGGGGATTGATTCCAGGATGCCCTGCGGACACCAAACTCCTCGGATTTTCAAGTTCCTTATATAAAATGACATAGTATTTGCGTATAATCTATGCACATCCTCCAGTATACTTTAAATCATTACTTGTAATACCTAATACAATGTAAATGCTATGAAAATAGTTGCCACCAAGTGGCAAACTCTAGTTTTGCTTTTTGGAACTTGCTGGAAATTTTAAAAAATATTTTTGACCCATGGTTGGTTTTATCTGCAGATGCAGAACCTGAGGATATGGAGAGCCAAACATAAAGTAAATCCAACAATACGTCAAAAGAATAATACACAGTGAACAAGTGAGATTTATTCTAGGTATGCAGGCTGATTCAATATCCAAAAATAAATCAGTGAAACCTAACATATCAATGGGCTAAAGAGGAAAAATCACACGATCATATCTATTGACAGAGAAAAAATATTTAACAAAAGTCAACACTCATCATGATTTAAAAAAAAAAATAGGCACACCCCGAATAGAGAGAAACTTTTTCTATTCCACACAGATTGAATCATGTCTCTCGACCCCATGCTAGATTCAGGGAAGCAACTCTTACACTCTGACCATTGCTCACAAAGAGCATCTCCAAAAGGCCAACAGCTAACATCATACCTAATGGTGAAAGACTAAATGCTTTTCTTCTAAGACTGGGGACAGGGCAAGGATGTCCACTCTCACCAAAATATTCAATTCAAAATAATTGTATTTAAAATTGTGCCAGATGTTCTAGTCATTGCAATAAGGCAAGAAAAAGAAATAAAAGGCATACAGATTGGAAAAAAATAAATAAAACTGTCTCTATTTGCAAATTACATAATTGTCTATGTAGAAAATCCTAAAGAATCTACAATAACTCCTAGAACTAATAAATGATCTCAGTGAGGTCACAGGACACAATATCAACACACAGAAATCAACTGTGTTTCTGTATACTGACAACAAATAAGTGGAAACTGAAATCTGAAACTGAAAACCATTTACAAATTTTCTAAAGAAAATGAAATAGGTATCAATCTAGCAAAACAATACTTAGGTATAAATCTAACAAAAGCAGTATCTGTATGATGAAAATCATAAACTGCTGATGAAAGAAATCAAAGATCTAAAAAATACATGGAAAAATAACTGTGTTCATGGATTGGGAGTTGCAACATATTAAAGATGTCAATTCTCCTTAAATTGAATCTATAGATATAATGCAATTCCTACAAAAATCTCAGCAAGGATTTTTGTGGACATCAACAAGCTTATGCTAAAATTTGTATGGAAAGAGAAAGGTCCCAGAACATCCAAAACAATTTTTAAAAAGAATAAAGTAGGAGGAATCATTTTTCCCACTATTAAGACTTACTATATAGCTACAATAATCAAGACTATATAGTATTGGTAGAGGGATAGACAACGGAGCAGTGGAACAGAACTATGAACCCAGAAATAGACCCACACAAATATGTCCAATTACTTTTTCACAAAGGAGCAAAATCAATTCAGTAGAGGAGAAATAATCTTTTCAACAAATGGTGCTGGACCAGTTGAATATCCATAGGCAAAAAAATAAAATAAAATAAGGAAACTTGACCTAAACCTCACACCTTCTACAATGATTAACTCAAGTAGATCATAGACTAAAATGAAAAACATAAAACTATAAAACTATAAAATCATAGAAAACCTTCAGGACCTAAGACTAAGCAAAGAGTTGTTAGACTTGACACCAAAATCATCCCATAAAAGGGAAAAAAATGGTGAATTTGATCTCATGAGAATGTAAAACTTCTGCTTTGTTAAAGCCTATGTGGGAGAATGAAGAGTCAAGCTACAGACTGGGAGAAAATGTTTGCAAACCACATATCTATCAAAGGCCTAGGATCTAAAATAAAGAACTAACAAAACTGAACAGTAAAAAATTCAAACAATCCAATTAAAAGATGGGCAGGGGCTTCCCTGGTGGCGCAGTGGTTGAGAATCTGCCTGCTAACGCAGGGGACACGGGTTCGAGCCCTGGTCTGGGAAGATCCCACATGCCACGGAGCAGCTGGGCCCGTGAGCCACAACTACTGAGCCTGCGCTTCTGGAGCCTGTGCCCCGCGACGGGAGGGGCCGCGATAGTGAAAGGCCCGCGCACCGCGATGAAGAGCGGTCCCCGCACCGCGATGAAGAGTGGCCCCCACTTGCCTCAACTAGAGAAAGCCCTCGCATGAACCGAAGACCCAACACAGCCAAAAATAAAATAAAATAAATAAATAAAGTAGCTATAAAAAAGAAAAGTGCTTTAAAAAAAAAAAAAAAAAAGATGGGCAGAAGACACAAAGCTACATTTCATTGAAGAGGATATGAGATGGCAAATGAGCACATGAAAAGATGTTTAACATAGTTTGCAATCAAGAAGATGCAAATTAAAACCACAATAACATATCACTATACTTCTATCAGAATGCTTAAAATTAAAAATAGTGATAACACCAAATGCTGGCAAGGATGCAGAGAAATTGGATCACTCATACATCACTGGTGGGAATGTACAATGGTTCAGTCATTCTGGAAGGCAGGCTGACAATTTCTCAAAAAAACTAACCGTGAAATTACTGTATAAACCAGCAATTGCATTCTTTGGCATTTATTCCAAAGAAAAGAAAACTTATGTTTACGCAAAATCCTGTACACAAACGTTCATAGTAGCCTTATTCATGATAGCCAAAAGCTGGAAACGACCAAATATCCTTCAATACATACTGTGGAATATACTGCTCCACAGGAAAAAGGAACAGACTGCTGACAGACGCAACAACTTGGATGCATCTCCAAGGACTTATGCTGAAGGGGAAAAGCCAAACGTTACATAGTATATAATTCCATTCTTATGACATCTGTGAAATAACATAGTTATAAAGTGAAGAACAGATTAGGGGCTGCCTGGTATTAGGGATGGGGGTTTGGCTATAAAGGGACAGATGGTAAAGTAGCTAATTATGGTGGTGGTTACTGCATAGAGTTACACACACACACACACATACACACAATGAACGCATGTGTAACTGGTGACAACGGAATTGTACAGTGTCAATTTTCTAGTTTCAATATTGTACTATAATGTCTTATGTAAGACATTAACATTGGAGGATGCTTGGTGAAGGGTGCACAGGACCTCCTTGTACATTTCTGTGCAACTTCCTGTGGATCTACAACTATTTCAAAATAAAATGTTAAAAAAATACACCGCCCAAAGACGATGCTCAGTTGTCTAAAATACAGCAATACCTCAAATACTCAAAATGTATCCAGTCTGGAGAAACAGAATCTTAATGTACACATCTTACATGCCTTTTATCACTTAAATTTACTATTTTACTAAAATCTACATGTGGGATAGAGGCACTTTACATATTAAATTTGTAATCTGTTTTCAGCCCCCGTCTGTACTGAAGTAGGTAGAATGTAGTGGTGTCGTGGTTATAAGCGAGACTCTGGACCTGGACTATGCCACTTAGTGCCTGTGTGAGAAGTCATCCCACCTCACTTCTGCCTCAATTCCTCATCTGTAAAACTGGTATAATAATAGTACCTACCTCAAAATGTTGTATGATTAAATGAGCTGATGTATGTAGAAAGCTTTGAACAATGCCTGGCATACTGCAAATTTTCGATGAAAGTTAACTCCATTACTTATGTCCTTGTTAACATCGCCATCATAAGAATTTAATTTCTCTCTCATCAATATCCTTTATCAGAGGACAAGTACAAAATAAGGGGCCACCAGAAGTTTGAAACCATAAATAAAATCTCTTATATGATTTTCACACTGAAAATCCCTAACTTTCCATATAGTATTTCTTTACATAGTTCTACTGAGAAGCATAAGATGTCTCCAGGTAAACAATCACTGTCAAGATTCTCACTGAACCAGAAGTAGAAAACACCAGAAAAAATTCTAACAAAATCACCTGTGAAATTGGTCTGATTTCTGCTTCGAAAAGTTTTAGATAAGGCACCAGACTTGTGGACAGCTATTGAATCTAAATCTCATCTCTTTGAATTTTTATCTTTTTTAAATGACTGATTTTTATAAAAAGATGTTTGCAACCTACAATGGATATTTCCCTTTCAAAAAAAAAAAGTTAGCGGTACCTTCCTCTCCCACCTGATGTCACTTAAATTAAAGCACTCACCATTATATTTTCCCAGTCAAAGCAATCAGATTGAACATGCAAATATAATTCCTTTGGGGTGGAGGCGGGAGTAGGATAGGAGAGTACCACAGGGTAAAACATGTGAGCATTACTAGAGAAAAAGTCTGTATCTCTTCCTCTTCACTTAATCCATTTGTTAATTCATAAGTTCTTCTATGTGTCAGGATTTCTTCTGGGGGCTGAAAATACAACAGAGTAACTAAAAAGATAAAATCCCTGTGCTCATGGAGCTCACAGCCTAGTGGGGAAGGCAGACAACACAAAATTACACTATTGTGAGATTCCTTCTATGAGTGGGGAAACGCAGGATAATAAAGAAGCATGTAGGAGAAGCACTACCTTGGTCTGTGGGATCAGAGGACACTTTCTGAAAGTAGCGATATCTATGCCAAAACCGAGGGCAGAAGTTAACTGCATGGCAAGTATCTTTTACTTACACTCCCATTTTTTAAAAATAAGAACATTCCTTATAGGAAGGAACAGATGAAGACAGGTCAAAAACTGAGAAGAGAAAGGGGAAAACCAATAAACTAAGTTCCCTAAAGCAGAGGTAGGGGTAAGATGCAGAGAACACATAAAGACTCGCCTCAGAAGAGAGACGTGGGAGGTTTTAAAGGGTGAGGGGTGGGAGAGAGCAGCCTGGAGGAACACACGAGGAATTCCCAGCAGCAGAGAACACCGCTGGGGGTGGAGACCGTGAATAGCTGAAATGAGAGTCTCTCCTTTTCTGTGCCCCCGTGGAAAGCAAGGGGAGCTCGGATGCTGTTTGCATCCGTAATAGGGCGTTCTTTAAAAACACTTTCAGGAAGCCAGTCTGAAAAGGCTACTTACTGTATGATTCCAATTATATGACATTCTGGAAAAGGCAAAACTATGGAGACAGTAAAAAGATCAGTGGTTGGAAGGGGGTTGGGGGAAGGAATGAACAGGTGGAGCAGAGCATTTTCAGGCCAGTGAAACCACTCTGTATGATACCATAATGATGGATACATTTGTCCAGACTCATGGAATATACAACAGCTAGAACGAACCCTAATGTGAACTATGGACTCTGGGTGATAATGACGTGTCAACTGTAGGTTCACCAATTGTAACAAAAGTACCACTCAGTGAGGGATGTTAACAATGGGGGAGGTTGCACATGTTTGGCAGCAGTGGGGCGGTGGTATATGGAAAATCTCTGTACCTTCCTCTTCATTTTGCTGTGAACCTAAAACTGCTCTAAAACAAAATTAAGAATTTAAAAAAAAATACCTTCAGGGCCTCTGTAACAATGCATAAATAATGAGAAATTCAGGGGGGAAAAAAAAACCCTCAATACATCCTGACACTTCTTTTAAAGAAAAAGAACACTAACAAACCACCTGACCTAAATATCTTTAAACATAACTATGAAATGTGATGCCTACACGGCATCTCACTTCCCGGTTGAGATCCGAGAGAGAGGTTCCCTCTGCCCAGGGCCGCACAACCCATCAGAGCCTGAACACACACCCTGTCTCCAGACCTCCAGTCTGGGATGTTCCCTACACACCACACTGTTTTCTTTCCTCCATTAGGTACTTTGAGAGGTCGTCTCACTTCCATTTTTGTGTTCTACTGCACAGCACCAAAGTCACATTGTGAGAGGTTGCAACTTAGTCAATCGCCAGTTGCCCAGCCCAAGGGACGCGCTGAACTGATGGTTGGTTTTGGTGTCATGCAGACCCAGCCTGAGTGCTGGCCGCCAGTGGCTCCTACACAGTCCCTAGAATTTAAAGCATAGATATCATTTGTCCCCCCAAGTCCGCTCTGTCAGCATCTGTCTAGAAATTGAATGGGAGGAAGTTTACTCCCAGATCCACAGAGAGGGCTTCTTTCCCAAGCCCAGAGAGGCAACGTCTGATCATTGAGATGCCCATGTTCTAAGTCACTGAGGCCAACTCTTGCCTCTTCCACTTACTGTTTATTTCAGACTATCCAGGACAGATCAGTAGGAAGACAGAGCCAAGAGGTGCTCCTCTGCCTTATACCCTAAAGATAATTCATCTTGAATGAAAGCTTCTGTTTCCTAGCTAGTTTCTAAGCAAAGGTCAGTGCTAGCCATCCCCCCAAAAACGTGGTACACAAGATATAGCTCCTTCCCACATATTTCCATTTCCCTACCACTTCTGCCGTCCCACTGTGGACCCCACCCTCCAGTGCTTCCCTGCAATATTCTCATCTTCTCCTTCCTCTCCCAAAGGCACGTCCAAATGAAAGCTCTCCCTGTCTCCAAGTATGACATTCAAACCAAGCATTAAGCAAAAGTAATACGACCAGTTATTTCACACCTTGTGATCAGTACACTCTCATGCGCACTGTTATCTTATTTGGGATGTGTGTGCTTATTGTGCATAAGCACAATAGTTTTACGTGCAATTTTGGAGCTAGACAGGCCTGGGTCCAAGTCCTGGCCCTGTGACATGCTAGCTTTGTGACTGTGGGCATGTGATTCAATTTCCTGGTCAGTAAAAGGGAGATATAAGGATATCTGCCTCAGATGGGTGTTATAAGAATTAAATGAGGTAATAGTTATAAGTGCTTAGAAAAGTCTCTGGCACATAATAAGTACTCAATAAGTGGTAAATATTGTTATTTCTGATTCGTACTACATACCTGTGATGCAAACAGGGTTTTAAATCACCATTTTATATAGCAGTCATGTGACTTGCCCAAGGTCACAAAGGAGACCTTGTATCCTATTGTTTCCATCAAAACCCTCTGAGAATATCCCATTAATCCTCCTCCAGCATTTAAAAATAATAATATTGACAGTAATAATAATAATAGCTAACACTGTGCTAGGTTAGGAAATTGAGGCACAGAAAGAGAAATGATTTGGCAAAAGTCACCCAGCTAATAAGTGGCGGAGGCAAGAACCAAACCCAGTTAATCTGGGACCAGAGTCCAGGCTCTAAACTATCACACTGTCAGAGAAGTGCTATTTCATTCACTCATTCTATACCCAATTCTCAACTATTAATTTCTAGACACTATGCTAGGTTTGGAAACAACAGGCTATATAAAATAGTCCTTGACATCAAGTAGCCTGCAATCTAGAAAAGACAAATTACCACATAATTTGTTGAATACCGTTTTAGTGGCATGAACAAGGTGCTTCAGAATCACAGAGCAACTAATGGTGTCTGGCCCAGTCAAGGAAGGCTTCATGCAGGAGGTGCCCTTTGGGGGAAATCTTGCCTTAAGGTGAAGAAGGAGCAGGCAGAACATTCCAAGCAAAGGAATTTGTGAGGGATTTGGATTCAAACGTGCAGAAGTCCCGGGGCCAGTGTGAAGTTCAGTGTGGAGAAGTTCATAATGAGAATAATAGGGGAGTAAGCTGGGAAAATGAGCAGGAACAGCATTGGAGAGATCCCAGCATACTAATCCAAGAAGTCTGAATTTTATCCTTGGAACAAGAGTGGGGGGGGGGGGGGGGGGAAACACGTTTTTAAGCAGCTGTATGGAGTATTGTGATTTGATTGTAACTGAGCAGGACCCTATGAGGCCTTCCCAGAATAGACCCCCAACTGTGTCCTCCGCCTGCCTTTTGTCTGTAGAAAAACTTTAGTCAAAGAATAAATTTAAGTAGAGAAGTGAAAAAATGAAGAAAGGAAAACAGTCAAGCAAGACAAAATAATAATACTTTAACCATTAAACAAAGTCAAGGACCTTAAGTTCTTTCTCAAAGACTATAGATAATCTTCTGAGCCATGTCCTTTGAGCTGTTTTGCAGATACTGAAGCCCCACCAGGTGGAAGAAGTCAACTGGGTGCTGCCCACAAGCACACAGACCCCAGACTGGTTGGAACCAGAAGTTTAATGATGCTGACTCCCAATTATCTCACCACCAGCCAATCAGAAGAACGTCCACGAGCTGATCACGCCCTGCTCCTTGAACACTCTAAGACCCCTCACTATTCCCCTCCAGGGCGGGACACACAGTCTTGAGGGCATTAGCCCACTGTGGCCCCCTTCGCCTGGCAAAGCAATAAAGCGATTCCTTTCTACTTCACCCAAAACTCTGTCTCTGAGATTTAATCCAGGACCGATGTACAGAGGCCGAATTTTGGCAACACAATCATTTTAGGATAATAACCCTGGAAGATGATAAACTGGGCTAAAGACACATTACTGGCAGGACGTCCAATGAACAAATGGTTGAAAGGGTCTAAGAAAGACATTTCCAAATATGGTTAACCATTAGAAAGATCTGGAGGAATATTTTTAAATATGCATTCTTAAGCCCCACCCAAATGAGTCAAAATCAACAATGGTGGACTTGGGGGATCTATATATGTTTGTGTATACGTGTGTGGTGTAATGTGTGTGTGTGTGTGTGTGTGTGTGTGTTACTCTCCAGCTAATTCTGAAGATGAGCCTGATTTGGGAACCACTTACGTTCAAAGAGACCCAGTGATAGTCCAGTTAAAATAGTAGCATTGAAGATAAAAAGAGGCTGGACTAAAGACACAACTCTAAATTAGAATTGGCAGGGTTTTGTGAGGAGTGTAGTTGATGCAGGATCCTCTTGTGTGGGTCCCAGGAGATACAGCAGAAGTGCCTCTTAGGACCCAAAGGAAGACCAGAGGGGCCAGGCCATCAACATGATATCCCTAAACTATCACCTAAATTCTAATAGGATATACGAAAGATTTACCTTTGTATGTTCAAAGAAGCATCACCCTGCCCTAGCTAACACCGCTTCATTCACACCTCCATCCTTTCTCCTGCTTCTCCGCTCCAACTCCAAATCAGTGTCCCTACTAAGGCCCAAATCTTGTCACTGAAATATAACCATGACTGTTAAAACTTGTTTTTCTCAAGCCTGTCAATTAAAAAACTCTGAGTTGGAATGAATGTATTGTCCCCAGTAAATTAGCTACTTACTATTCCCTGACCTATTTTTCCTATCACAGTCTCATTTGATTATTCCAAGCAGACAAGTCTATTTTCTTCCTTTGGCACACAGATGAGGAAGGTGGGTAGGAAGTTATATTGAGAAAAAAGTAAGTGCACTGTAGTGCATACTTGAAAGCCTTTCTGTGATAAAAGAACGGAACTTAGCTCAGGAAAGTCACAGTGTCAAGCTTAAATGCTTTCTCTACCGGTGTGCTTCGAGAGGGAAAAAAAACACATAACCTGGAAAGCTGGTCCAGCAATTATATTACTGACAGAGAGTTTTATGAGACAATATCAGAGGGGAAGTGCAATCAGGCTCTGTCAAACCACAGGCAGCACAAAAAGAAAAAAAAAAAATGGGATCATAGAAAAGGGACAAATAAAGTTGGCAATGAAGAGGGCATTTGTTTAATTGCTTAACCTTTCCTTTCAACTGCATCTATAAATGGAGCAAAATGTCCCTCCCATCTCCTGAAGGCACCTGGTGCTTAACGGGAGAACCAGGACCCTGCAGGTGAGGTCAGGCAAGAGAGGGAGCTGATCTCCCAGGGAGAAGTCAGGACTGGTCAGTAACGGGTGAGATAAAGCGTATAACCTCTCAAATGATGTATTTCAGCCTTCCACAGAGTCCGAAATGGCAGGTGTCAAAGCTTTGACCCCAAAAGAAAACAATTTGCACTGTTTGTGCTGGTGGGAGAATTCATGGAAGAATAGTTACTTTTGCTTCATGCTTTGTAGGCACCATTAGAGATCACTGGGAAAGGAAAGTTGTATTTGGTGGGCAGCTGGGAGCAGTGGAGCCTTGGGGACCTGAAGGCTGTGAATTCTAATTCTGGCTCTGCTGCTAATTTCCTGTGAGATGTTGAAAGGATGCACTTAATATCTTAGAGCTTAAATTTCCTTCCCAGGAGAGGTGGGCCTGAACCTTACTGATAAATGATTATGAAGCAAGATTTCATTCACACTCCTAGAGCAAGCAACCTATCACATGGAGTTATTCCCAAGAGTAGCAAATTAAAATGTTTCTAGTACAATTAAGCTAACAAAAAACCCAAAATATTAACATGATGGTAGATACACATTTTACTTACATCTAATCTTAAAAGGGTGGCATTTTTTCCCAAAACAATCAAGCATCAAATGAGATAAAATGTTAAAGCTCTTTGAAGAAACATCCAGCACTACTCAAATACAAGGCCATGTTATTATTATTACTAAGCAAAAAAAAAAAAAAAAAAAAAATCAATGTGTGAAATCCCAAAGGTGCTTGCTACTCCCATCCTCCAACTAAGACTTTCATTTATTCCATTTTTATTTATCCAGTACCTTTTTGGGCCTGGCATTAACTGGGCACTGAGAATGCAAAAGTGAACTGTAGCCAGACACAAAAGGACAAATATTGTATGAGTCCACTTATAGAAGGTATCTAGAACAGGCAAATTCATAGCAACAGAAAGTAGAATAGAGGTTACCAGGGGCTGAGGGGAGAGGGAATGGAGAGTTACTGCTTAATGGTTACAGAGTCTCTGTTTCAGGTGCGGAAAAATTTTGGAAACAGACAGTGGTGATGGTTACACATGTTGTGAATGTACTTAATGTTACTAAATTGTACACGTAAAATGGTAAGCTTCATATTATATATATATTACCACAATTTTTTTAAAGGGTTGAAACAAAAAAAAAAAGATGTGAACTGAGCATATTCTTTCTCCCTCCTGACAAAGGCAGGACCCTTACTTCCCAGTCAGAAAACTCTGTTGATGTGGATTTTGTTGCTTCCTGCTCCCCAGCAAGTTTTCTCAAGGTTCTTTATCATCTTGCATCCTGACACTAAGAGCCTACTCGATTCAGGGTTATTTCCAGAATACTGAGTATTATCAAATTTTCATTATCTTGGATGTTCACCGAAGCTCTCTTCTCACAGCTGAGTAAATATTCTTCAAACAGGAAGCCTGACAGATGAATTGTCTTGGCCCCGAAATGTATTTTCACGTCAGAACTCAGACAAGTGTGACAGTTTCTTCCCCTAAGCTCCTCTTTTGAATAGTTTAATATGACTCAAGGCTCTACCACCTTCCTTCCCCTTCAAGATATTCTTTTCCAAGACTGTTTGCCATTAATAGAGACCATCTCCTCACAGGAGAGGGAGCAATGTCCCAGCCTGAAAAACAGAGGTGGTTTAATTGGGAGAATCAAGCAACACACTTGGGGAAGCTGAATTCTGGTTCAGGTTCTGTTTCTAATTTAAACATAAGACCAAAGCTTACCCCTCCAATTCCCCTCTATGGAAAAGTAGTGATCATAACACCTCCTAAAAACCTCACTGTAATTTAACGAATCAACTCTTGAGGGAATACATTATGAAAATGATTTTAACTGAGCAAAATTATTTTGGTACTTCAGAATTAAATTGCTTTGGGATCCAAGACTCCCAAGACTAACCCAAGACTAACCCAATTTACAGTATATTCTACTTAAAGTTATTAGTGTTATAGTCAAGTTGTTGAGTTTAGTGTTCATTTGGCAGAATATTGGCTGATGTGTTTGTCGTGTCTCTTTAAGAATACAATTTAGACTTATTTTTATATGGCAGCCTTGTAATTCACCTTAAATTTCATCTTCACTTGTTCCCCAAGTTCACTAATTTGCCATTTTTAAATTCATGCCTCATCCTAGACCAGAGTTGTTCAACCTCATCTCTAATGACATTTTGAACGGGATAATTCGGATAATTCTTTGCTGTAAGGGGTTGTGATGTGCAGTGTCGGATGTTTAGTGGCATCCTTGGTCTCGTACCCACTAGATGCCAGCAGCACCCCTTCCCAACCACAGATGTCTCCAGTCATCACCGAATGTCCCCTGCAGGCAGACTCGCCACCACCACCACCCGGTTAAGAACCACAGCCCTACATCTTTTTTCTAGCCACGCAACTCACACCGCAAAACTACTTCTGACAACACCACCATCCAACCTTTTCAAAACGCCTAAATGGCCACAGTTTGTCTCACCTTCTGTCTTTTACAACACCTCCCCTGCTCCAAGGAATAGGGTAATTCTTGTCCAAAAGTCTCATCTATGTGTATACCCAAGCATGAAATATTCTGAAAAGTGTCTAAAGGACACTCATTCCCTTAAAAGTCTCATCATCCCTGAAAATATTAAGCTAAGAATGCTTAAATAGATTTTGAGGTGGGGCTTATGGATGAGATATAGATAAAAATCAAAACTGACTAGAAACCTTCACCACAACTCAAAAGGAATCTTGCCAAAATCCTTTTAGAAAACTAAAAAAAAATAGTTTTCAGAAATCAAACCATCTTAACCCAATTTCAGTAAGAATTACAGAGCAGGAAAACACTCCCTGTGTGTCAGACCCTATATCATAACCCTCCTAAACATTTCTAGCAAAAGTGGATTCTTTCTATAAACCATTCCCAGCTCGATGTGGCAAACTTGTCTACTTCCAGTCTGACTGGAAATAATTTTCTGCACACTTCCTGCCTGAACCCAACACCAGCTTCGTAAATCTCATATGGTCCTTGAGAGACTACAATGTGATTTTTAAATATCGGAAAACTTGAGATTTCAGGAAACTGATGTAAACTGTTTAATGTTTACCCCTCACTTTCAAATTTCCCAGACTGTCTAATGAGCTTCTCAGGGTGTTTCTTCCAATCACTTGCCAAGGTAAACATGGCTACATTGGAGGGAGGGAAAGAGGGGAAAGATATTTCTACAATTCTGGGTGTTTTCCACCTCTGCCACCTGATTAGGCCTGCAAATGGGGGAAACATCCATTTTGGGGGAAAGTAAGATAAATCTCCTAATTTTAAATACCATGACTACATGACCTAAGGAAGTACAATTTTTTATTATGTAAAACATAAATTCTGTTAATTATTTTAATTCAGTTAGTAAGCATCCATTGTGTTTTCCAAGGAAAAATATAAGCAGACAAAAGTCCAAGAGCTAAAATTTCAATTCTTTGGTCTCAACTACCTATCACAAAGCATTAGCGAACAGGAGCTGAAACCGTGTGCTTAAGCCCAGACATGTATTGTTAAATGTGACATGCTCAATTTATCATTAGTTATGAAGTGAAAACGGATGAATACACATTCAATTTAGTTCAGCTGCTTTCTTCATTTATCACACTCTTTCATCATCCATCATCTTCCCCCACCCTTTTGATTTGAACAAATAACACACTTTCATAAGTTTAATCTAATTAATCATAATTGTAAGGTAATGTTCCCTTAATGAACCATACATCTGATTTTATAAAGTTTGTTGCAATTTTAATAAAATGTGTTCCAGATAGAATCTACAAATGTTCTCTTTGAAGCCCATCCACCTAATCATTCCCCTGCCTAACTCACGTTTCTCAGCCCTGCGCGGATGCTCGTGCACCCACACAGACACGCACCAGCACGCTCTTCTTTCTGGGGGTGATGAAGATATAACAACGCTGAGAGTCACTGCAGCATGCTGGTCTTCAGAATAACGGTTTCAATAAATTGGAAAGTGTTCATTGTTTTATGAGGTGAGATACGAAGTTAAGAAAATTAATTGCAGAGTGGAGAAAAAAAGCAAGGAGGAATGGAAAGAATTCCTCCATTATTATCATTTTATTACTATTATTATCATTGTTATTACTACTACTACTACTATTATTACTATGAGTCTAGGCCTGGATGGTAACTGCAAAGACCAGGACAGAAATATAAAGAAGAAATCGTGGGTACTAGATTTGTAGGTACTAAATTAAGCCACAAATCCCAGAACCCTCTCTTTCTAGTGTAACTCCAAAGAGAATCTCATAGGAGAGATGACAGTCTATAAACTGTTGAAATCACATATCATTCCCCATATCTGAGCAGGGGAAATAAGATGAGCCTCCATCTAAACCTACACAAGCTTTGGTTTAGGGGACAAAGTGTCAACGAACAGTTAAAGCCAGAAGAAAACTTAAAGCCATTTTGCTCAAATCCCTTGCTTTAAAAATGAGGAGACTGGGCTTCCCTGGTGGCGCAGTGGTTGAGAATCTGCCTGCCAATGCAGGGGACACGGGTTCGAGCCCTGGTCTGGGAAGATTCCACATGCCGCAGAGCAACTAGGCCCATGAGCCACAACTACTGAGCCTGCGCGTCTGGAGCCTGTGCTCCGCAACAAGAGAGGCCGCGACAGTGAGAGGCCCACGCACCGCAATGAAGAGTGGCCCCCGCTTGCCGCAACTAGAAAAAGCCCTCGCACAGAAAAGAAGACCCAACATAGCCAAAAATTAATTAATTAATTAATTAATTAAAAAAAAAAATGAGGAGACTGAAGCCATGAGAAGTTAGAAGGGACTTGGCCAACGTCATGGAAGTAGGTGGCAGTAGAATGTGACTATAACACAAGCCCATTGATTGGCATTCCAGCATTGTTTCTCACCTGATCTGCATTCCTTTCCACATCAGAGAAAACTCACAAGCCTGGTCCCTGTTTGATACCAGTTGCTTTCTCTTTTATATGAAAAAATCTGGCACATTTTAGAAAGAAAAACAGAATCTCTTTAGAGCCTAGACCATAATATTCCTATGAAGTAGCAATCTCATAGCACTTTTTAAGCCAAGTGCCACAACGATACCATCAGAGAGGAGATACAACCCTTCTATTGTCCTCTTGTGGGACACTGTTTCACGTGGGCATGTTGCCTTTAGCTTCACACTTTGCACTCCTTCTCATGGGCACCTGGTCTGCTTCTCCTTTGCAATCTCATTAGCGACACTGGCACCGTCTGCCCCAGCTCTCTCCTTGTGTGGGAGACATTCTAGCCCAAGTTAATTCTTAAATGCCCTCTCTCCATGTGGCGGCAAGATGATGGCCAAACTGAAGAATCAATTAACGTAAATATAAAGAATAAGGCCTATTAGTCATTCTCTTGCCTTATGGTTTAAGGGCTGCAACCATCCAACAGTCCTGACAACCGCCTTGGCAAATGCTTCTCTGCCTGAACACTGATTACAAATTTCATTCATTACGCGTTGAAGCCGATCTCGTTAGAGATCAATGCACAAGAAATGATAACACACTCACAAACAAAAACACAGACAAGGTTAATTTCTTTTTAAATGCCAAAAAACATGCTGATGCTGATCCTCTCGCACACCGCTAGTAAAAGTGCGCGCTGTCAGTAGACAAGCTGAGTGAGGAGCCAGTCGAGTCATACTCATCAACAGCTGTAAATTTTTGCAGACTCTGATAGAAAAATTCCAATCCCAGTCGTTGTTTCCAAGTAAATAATGTATATCACAGTTTGAAAGTTTGGAACATTGTTAAAACAAAATATGGGCAGCTATTTAAAATGTTATTGTAGAATAATGTTAAAAGACCTGAAGAAATAGCCACAAAATTTATAATGTTAAACAGGCAGATTAGAAAACAGTATCACGGTATTAGTTAATTTTTTTTAATTTTTATGAATATATTGCTTTTATAAATAGCTTGAATAAACATATACTAAAACATTACCATTAAATCCAAGGAAGAAGGGATATATGTATACGTGCGGCTGATTCACTTTGCTGTACAGCAGAAACTAACACAACATCGTAAAGCAACTATACTGTGATAAAAAAAATTTTTTAATTAAAAAATGTTGCCATTAACTATCTTCATGTGTAAGAACTATGAAATATTATATATATATGTGTGTGTGTATATATATATATATATTTTTTTTTTTTTTTTTTTTTGGCCACGCCATGTGGCATGTGGGATCTCAGTTCCCTGACTGAGGATCGAACCTGCACCCCCTGCATGGGAAGCTCAGAGTCTTAACCACTGGACTGCCAGGGAAGTCCAATTATGGAAATTATAATTCATTAATTAACTGTGTAAATTATAACCATCTATTTAATTTCTCTCTTCTATGAAATTCTGAAAGTAGGACTTGGCCTGTCTTATTAACTCTGGGTATTTTTCCTATGCAGTTATTTATTTTTTATTAAATTTTTCCATTGAAGCATATTTCATTTATTATATTAGTTTCAGGTATACAGTTTAGTGATTCAGTATTTCTACAGGTTATACTCCATTAAAAGTTATTACACAATAATGGCTATAATTCCCTGTGCTATAAAACATATCCTTGTTGCTTAGCTATTTTATACATAGTAGTTTGTATCTCTTCTTTTTTTAACATCTTTATTGGAGTATAATTGCTTTACAATGTTGTGTTAGTTTCTGCTGTATAACAAAGTGAATCAGCTATATGTATACATATATCCCCATATACCCTCCCTCTTGCATCTCCTTCCCGCTCTCTCCCTATCCCACCCCTCTAGGTGGTCACAAAGCACCAAGTTGATCTCCCTGTGCTATGCAGCTGCTTCCCACTAGCTATCTATTTTACATTTGGTAGTGTATATGTGTCCATGCCACTCTCTTACTTCGTCCCAGCTTACCCTTCCCCCTCCCCGTGTCCTCAAGTATGACTATGAACTTTCAATGAAAGCAGATACATTTTACAGAAATACCCTAATGCCATATATTTATAACTATATGAGAGCTTGTTTATTTCATGAATATTAATTATGGTTTTAATCTCACTCTATATGAATGCAACTGAAAATACAATGTTGACTATTACATTGTTTTGTATTAAATCATAATACATTTTTAGCATCAATGAATCTAGCCTGATTTAGAATACGGTAATATAAGAGGAACCACAAATTAGTTTGAAGGTTAGTAGTTAAATATATCAAAACCACAATGCTACAGACTAAAACGCCCTTCTATACTATGAATTGTCTGTGTTATTATTACTGAGACTTCTATTAGCTCTCTTCTAGGCATACTCATTTGACTAGAAAATTGGTTCAATACTAATGCATCACCTATTATGGTGTACTTTAAGGAAAGGAATGTCATACTGGTATAGGGCCATTGTGAATAATAAAGATGGAATATATGGTTTCTTATAGGAAGTCTGAGGTGATGTAGAAAAATTAATTTTTCTCATACCATAAGTAAACACATTACTGAATGGTGTCTATGTGAATGACTGCTTTAGTCAAATTCACTTTAAAAAATAAAAACAAAAGCTATTTAAAATATACAATTATACATCTTGAAAGAGATTTTATTTTTTAACATCTTTATTGCAGTATAATTGCTTTACAATGCTGTGTTAGTTTCTCCTTTATAACAAAGTGAATCAGCTATACATATACATATATCCCCATATCTCCTCCCTCTTGTGTCTCCCTCCCACCCTCCCCATCCCACCCCTCTAGGTGGTCACAAAGCACCAAGCTGATCTCCCTGTGCTATGCGGCTGCTTCCCACTAGCTATCTATTTTACATTTGGTAGTGTATATATGTCCATGCCACTCTCTCACTTCATCCCAGCTTACCCTTCCTCCTTCCTGTGTCCTCAAGTCCATTCTCTACGGCTGCGTCTTTATTCCTGTCCTGCACCTAGGTTCTTCAGAAACAGTTTCTCTTTTTTTTTTTAGATTGCATATATATGTGTTAGCATATGGTATTTGTTTTTCTCTTTTTGACTTACTTCACTCTGTATGACAGACTCTAGATCCATTCACCTCACTACAAATAACTCAATTTCGTTTCTTTTTATAGCTGAGTAATATTCCATTGTATATATGTGCCACATCTTCTTTATCCATTCATCTGTTGATGGACATTTAGGTTGCTTCCATGTCCTGGCTATTGTAAATAGAGCTGCAATGAACATTGTGGTACATGACTCTTTTTGAATTACGGTTTTCTCAGGGTATATGCCCAGTAGTGGGTTTGCTGGGTCATATGGTAGTTCTATTTTTAGTTTTTAAAGGAACTTCCATACTGGTTCTCCATAGTGGCTGTATCAATTTACATTCCCACCAACAGTGCAAGAGGGTTGCCTTATCTCCACACCTTCTCCATCATTTATTGTTTGTAGATTTTTTGATGATGGCCACACCAGTCAGATGACCTGACTGGTGTGAGGTGATACCTCATTGTAGTTTTGATTTGCATTTCTCTAATGATTAGGGATGTTGAGCATCCTTTCATGTGTTTGTTGGCAATCTGTATATCTTCTTTGGAGAAATGTCTGTTTAGGTCTTCTGCCCATTTGTGGATTGGATTGTTTGTTTTTTTTTATATTGAGCTGCATGAGCTGCTGATATATTTTGGAGATTAATCCTTTGTCCATTGCTTCGTTTGCAAATATTTTCTCCCATTCTGAGGGTTGTCGTTTCATCTTGTTTATGGTTTCCCTTGCTGTGCAAAAGCTTTTAAGTTTCATTAGGCCCCATTTGTTTATTTTTGTTTTTATTTCTGTTTCTTTAGGAGGTGGGTCAAAAAGGATCTTGCTGTGATTTATGTCATGGAGTGTTCTGCCTATGTTTTATAGTGTCTGGCCTTACATTTAGGTCTTTAATCCATTTTGAGTTTATTTTTGTGTATGGTGTTAGGAAGAGTTCTAATTTCACTCTTTTACATGCAGCTGTCCAGTTTGCCCAGCAGCACTTATTGAAGACGCTGTCTTTTCTCCATTGTACATTCTTGCCTCCTTTCTCAAGGATAAGGTGACCATATCTGTGTGGGTTTATCTCTGGGCTTTCTATCCTGTTCCATTGATCTATTTCTGTTCTTGTGCCAGGAACATACTGTCTTGATTACTATAGCTTTGTAGAATAGTCTGAAGTTAGGGAGCCTGATTCCTCCAACTCTGTTTTTCATTCTCAAGATTGCTTTGGCAATTCGGGGTCTTTTGTGTTTCCATACAAATTGTGTTATTTTTTTGTTCTAGTTCTGTGAAAAATGTCATTGGTAGTTTGATAGGGATTGCACTGAATCTGTAGAACGTTTTGGGTAGTATAGTCATTTTCACAATGTTGATTATTCCAATCCAAGAACATGGTATATCTCCCCATCTGTTTGTATCATCTTTAATTTCTTTCATCAGTGTCTTATAGTTTTCTGCCTACAGGTCTTTTGTCTCCTTAGGTAGGTGTATTCCTAGGTATTTTATTCTTTTTGTTGCAATGGTAAATAGGAGTGTGTCCTTAATTTCTTTTTCAGATTTTTCATCATTAGTGTATAGGAATGCAAGAGATTTCTGTGCATTAATTTTATATCCTGCTACTTTACCAAATTCATTGATTAGCTCTAGTAGTTTCCTGGTAGCATCTTTAGGATTCTCTATGTATACTATCATGTCCTCTGCAAACAGGGACAGTTTTACTTCTTTTCCAATTTGGATTCCTTTTATTTCTTTTTCTTCCCTGATTGCTGTTGCTAAAACTTCCAAAATACATTGAATAATAGTGGTGAGAGTGGGCAACCTTGTTTTGTTCCTGACATTAGAGGAAATGGTTTCAGTTTTTCACCATTGAGAACAATGTTGGCTGTGGGTTTGTCATATATGGCCTTTATTATGTTGAGGTAGGTTCCCTCTATGCCTACTTTCTGGAGAGTTTTTACCATAACTAGGTGTTGAACTTTGTCAAAAGCTTTTTCTTCATCTATTGAGATGATCATATGATTTTTCTCCATGAATTTGCTAATATGGTTTGTCACATTGATTGATTTGCGTATATTGAAGAATCCTTGTATTCTAGGGATAAACCCCACTTTATCATGGTGTATGATCCTTTAAATGTGTTGTTGGATTCTGTTTGCTAGTATTTTGTTGAGGATTTTTGCATCTATGTTCATCAGTGATATTGGCCTGTAGTTTTCTTTTTTTGTGACATCTTTGTCTGGTTTTGGTATCAGGGTGATGGTGGCCTCGTAGAATGAGTTTGGGAGTGTTATTCCCTCTG
This sequence comes from Balaenoptera musculus, assembly GCF_009873245.2. NCBI lineage: Eukaryota > Metazoa > Chordata > Mammalia > Artiodactyla > Balaenopteridae > Balaenoptera > Balaenoptera musculus. The sequence goes on from NC_045789.1 coordinate 41,673,715, forward strand.
CTATATTTTGGAAGAGTTGGGAAGGATAGGTGTTAGCTCTTCTCTAAATGTTTGATAGAATTTGCCTGTGAAGCCATCTGGTCCTGGGCTTTTCTTTGTTGGAAAATTTTTAATCACAGTTTCAATTTCAGTGCTTGTGATTGGTCTGTTTATATTTTCTATTTCTTCCTGGTTCAGTCTTGGAAGGTTGTGCTTTTCTAAGAATGTGTGCATTTCTTCCAGGTTGTCCATTTTATTGGCATGTAGTTGCTTGTAGTAATCTCTCATGATCCTTTGTATTTCTGCAATGTAAGTTGTTACTTCTGCTTTTTCATTTCTAATTCTGTTGATTTGAGTCTTCTCCCTTTTTTTCTTGATGAGTCTGGCTAATGGTTTGTCAATTTTGTTTATCTTCTCAAAGGATCAGCTTTTTTTTTTTTGATCTTTGCTATTGTTTCCTTCAGTTCTTTTTCATTTTTTTCTGATCTGATCTTTATAATGTCTTTCCTTCTGCTAACTTTGGGGTTTTTTTGTTCTTCTTTCTCTAATTGATTTAGGTGTAAGGCTAGGTTGTTTATTTGAGATGTTTCTTGTTTCTTGAGGTAGGATTGTGTTGCTATAAACTTCCCTCTTAAAACTGCTTTTGCTGCATCCCATAGGTTTTTGGTGGTCGTGTTTTCATTGTCATTTGTTTCTAGGTATTTTTTGATTTCCTGTTTGATTTCTTTAGTGATTTCTTGGTATTTAGTAGTGTTATTGTTTAGCCTCCACGTGTTTGTATTTTTCACATATTTTTTCTGTAATTGATACCTAGTCTCATGGCGTTGTGGTCGGGAAAGATACTTGATACGATTTCAATTTTCTTACATTTACCAAGGCTTGATCTGTGACTCAAGATATGATCTATCCTGGAGAATGTTCCATAAGCACTTGAGAAGAAAGTGTATTTTGTTGTTTTTTGGATAGAATGTCCTATAAATATCAATTAAGTCCATCTTGTCTAATGTGTCTTTCAAAGCTTGTGTTTCTTTATTTACTTTCATTTTGGATGATCTGTCCATTGGTGAAAGTGGGGTGGTAAAATCCCCTACCACTGTTGTGTTACTGTGGATTTCCCCTTTTATGGCTGTTAGCATTTGCCTTATGTATTGAGGTGCTCCTATGTTGGGTGCATAAATGTTTACAATTGTTGTATCTTCTTCTTGGATTGAGCCCTTGATCATTATGTAGTGTCCTTCTTTTTCTCTTGTAATAGTCTTTATTTTAAAGTCTATTTTGTCTGATATGAGAATTGCCACTCCAGTTTTCTTTTGATTTCCATTTGCATGGAATATCTTTTTCCATCCCCTCACTTTCAGTCTGTATGTGTCCCTAAGTCTGAAGTGGGTCTCTTGTAGATATCATGTACATGGGTCTTGTTTTTGTATCCCTTCAGCCAGTCTATGTCTTTTGGTTGGAGCATTTAATCTATTTACATTTAAGGTAATTATCAATATGTATGTTCCTATTAACTTTTTCTTAATTGTTTTGGGTTTGTTTTCATAGGTCTTTTCCTTCTCTTGTGTGTCCTGCCTACAGAAGTTCCTGTAGCATTTGTTGTAAAGCTGGTTTGGTGGTGCTGAATTTTCTTAACTTTTGCTTGTCTGTAAAGGTTTTAATTTCTCCGTTGAATCTGAATGAGATCCTTGCTGAGTAGAGTAACCTTGGTTGTAGGTTTTTCCCTTTCATCACTTTAAATATGTCCTGCCGTTCCCTTCTGGCTTGCAGAGTTCTGCTGAAAGATCATCTGTTAAATTTATGGGGATTCCCTTGTATGTTATTTGTTGTTTTTCCCTTGCTGCTTTTAACTTTTTTTCTTTGAATTTAATTTTTGATAGTTTGATTAATATGTGTCTTGATGTGTTTCTCCTTGGATTTATCCTGTATGGGAATCTCTGCACTTCCTGGACTTAATTGACTATTTCCTTTCCCATGTTAGGGAAGTTTTCAAGTATATTTTCTTCAAATATTTTCTCAGACCCTTTCTTTTTCTCTTCTTCTTCTGGAAGCCCTATAATTCGAATGTTCATGCATTTAATGTTGTCTCAGAGGTCTCTGAGACTGTCCTCAATTCTTTTCATTCTTTTTTCTTTATTCTGCTCTGTGGTAGTTTTTTCCACTATTTTATCTTCCAGGTCACTTATCCATTCTTCTGCCTCAGTTATTCTGCTATTGATGTCTTCTAGAGAATTTTTAATTTCATTTCTTGTGTTGTTCATCATTGTTTGTTTGCTCTTCTTCTAGGTCCTTTTTAAATGTTTCTTGTATTTTCTCCACTCTATTTCCAAGATTTTGGATTTCTTTACTATCATTACTCCGAATTCTTTTTCAGGTAGACTGACAATTCCTCTTCATTTGTTTAGTCTGTTGGGTTTATACCTTGCTCTTTCATCTGCTGCATATTTCCCTGTCTTCTCATTTTGTTTAACTTACTCTGCTTGAGGCCTCCTTTTTGCAGGCTGCAGGTTTGTAGTTCCTGTTGTTTTTTTTGTCTGCCCTCAGTGGGTGAAGTTGTTTCAGTGACTTGTGTAGGCTTCCTGGTGGAGGGGACTGGTGCCTGTGTTCTGTTGGGTAGGGCTGGATCTTGTCTTTCTGGTGGGCAAGGCCATGTCCAGTGGTGTGTTTTGGGGTGTCTGTGAACTTAGTATGATTTTAGGCAGCCTCTCTGCTAATGGGTGGGGTTGTGTTCCTGTCTTGCTAGTTGTTTGGCATGGGGCATCCGGCCCTGGAGCTTGCTGGCCATTGGGTGCAGCTGGGTTTTAGGGTTGAGATGTAGATCTGTGGGAGAGCTCTCACTCATCAATATTATGTGGGGCTGGGAGGCCTCTGGTTGTCCAATGTACTGGACTCAGCTCTCCCACCTTGGAGGCTCAGGCCTGACACCCAGGCAGAGCACCAAGACCCTGTCAGCCACACGGCTCATAAGAAAAGGTAGACAAAAAGAAAGAAAAAATAATAGTAATAAAAAAATTTTTAATTTTTAAAAAATTATTCAGGAAAAAAAATTTTTTTAATTAAAAAAAAAAGTAGACAGCAACCAAACTGATAAACAAATCCACCAATGATAACAAGTGCTAAAAACTAAGCTATGATAAACATAAAAATTAGAAAGCAAACCCCAAGTCTACAGTTGCTCCCAAAATCCACCACATCAATTTTGGGATGATTCGTTGTCTATTCAGGTATTCCGCAGATGCAGGGTACATCAAGTTGATTGTGGAGACTTAATCTGCTGCTCCTGAGGCTGCTGGGAGAGATTTCCCTTTCTCTTCTTTGTTCGCACAGCTCCTGGGGTTCAGCTTTGGATTTGGCCCTGCCTCTGCATGTAGGTCGCCTGAGGGCATCTGTTCTTCACTCAGACAAGAGGGGATTAAAGCAGCAGCTGATAAGGGCACTCTTGCTCACTCAGGCCATGGGGGGAAGGGAGGGGGGGGTTACAGTAGTCATAGTTGGAACGCAAGGTGAGCCTGCAGCAGCAGACGCCAACATGTCATTGTAACAGCCTGAGGCGTGCCATGTGTTCTCCCGGGGAAGTTGTCCCTGGATCATGGGACCCTGGCAGTGGCGGGCTGCACAGGCTACCGGGAGGGGCAGTGTGGAGAGTGACCTGTGCTCACACACAGGCTTCTTGGTGGTGGCAGCAGCAGCCTTAGCGTCTCATGCCCGTCTCTGGGGCCCGCGCTTATCGCCGCGGCTCGCGCCCGTCTCTGGAGCTCATTTAGGCAGCGCTCTGAATCCCCTCTCCTCACGCACCAGGAAACAAAGAGGCAAGAAAAAGTCTCTTGCCTGTTCGGCAGTTCCAGACTTTTTCCCGGACTCCCTCCCGGCCAGCTGTGGTGCACTAGCCCCTTCAGGCTGTGTTCACGCTGCCAACCCCAGTCCTCTCCCTGCAATCGATCGAAGCCCGAGCCTCAGCTCCCAGCCCCCGCCCGCCCCGGCGGGTGAGCAGACAAGCCTCTCAGGCTGGTGAGTGCTGCTCGGTGCCGAGCCTCTGTGCGGGAATCTCTCCGCTGTGCCCTCCGCACCCCTGTGGCTGCGCTCTCCTCCGTGGCTCCGAAGCTTCCCCCCTCCGCCACCCGCAGTCTCCGCCCACGAAGGGCCTTCCTAGTGCGTGGAAACCTTTCCTCCTTCACGGCTCCCTCCCACTGGTGCAGGTCCCGTCCCTATTCTTTGTTTCTGTTTTTTCTTTTTTCTTTTGCCCTACCCAGGTACGTGGGGAGTTTCTTGCCTTTTGGGAGGTCTGAGGTCTTCTGTCAGCGTTCAGTAGGTGTTCTGTTAGAGCTGTTCCACATGTAGATGTAGTTTTGATGCAGTTGTGGGGAGGAAGGTGATCTCTACATCTTACTCCTCCGCCATCTTGAAGGCCCCCCCTTATTCACTCTTATATTCCCAGTGCTTTGCATGTATCTAGAGAGTCATAAGAGCTCAACAGATATATTTTGAGTGAATGAAAGTGATTTTTATCTTCTTGTTTATGCTCATTTATATTTTCTCCACTGAGGATGTGTTCTCTTACAATGAGAAAAGAAATAATAAATATATTTTTTATTGACGTTATTTTTGTTCCCAGTGCCTACTGTTATTCCCTTCCAAAGTCTTAAGTGTGGAACACTTTCCTAAGAAACAGTCACAAAGAATGTCTTAAGGAAACTAGTGAAAACCCCGTTCATCCGGATGTTAACAGAAATTAGATAAGAAACGTACACGTTTGCACATCAGATGAGCACGCTGTAAGGTGACTTTCTTTCAGTCAGTAATTAACTGAACAGCACCCACGTACCAGGAATTCTAAAGTTCTCTGTGATGGAGAGAGGAGATGAGTACTGTGAAGAAGAGAGTAAAAAGAACCTCTTTGCCTCGAAAGAAATTACAAATTTTATTGGAAAAACAGAGCCAATAAGCATGTAATTCCATATAAGGCAGAATGAAATGTGATACAAGACAGCTATAAATTAAATGCCATGATAGAAGAGAAAGGAGGGATTAAATGCAATTGGGGGATGGGAGATCAGAGGAGGCTTCAAAAGAGGGGCTGACACCCTTAAAAGATCCATAGTTGAATTTTGATAGAGGGAGAGAAGGAAAGTCTTGTCTACATTTAACCTTGAATTAGGATAAAACTAATTCCCAATAGCCTGGCATTTAATCACTGCATAATCAAAAGGCCAAGCCGCCTCGCTAAACATTCAGGGACATATTTTTTTCTAACCCAGAGGTCATGCAGCAGCAACAACAAATTACCACCTTTGCCCCATAGTTGGATCCTTGTCCAGCCCTCACCTGCCCAGCCTGCAGAGGAACAGCAACAGGTTCTGGGCATTAATTTTTTTTTTTCCAAAGCATTTATCACCACTTGATTATCATATTGTTATGTGCTCGTTATCTGTCTCTCCCAGGTAGAATGAAAGCTCCCAAATGGCAGGAATTTTTGTCTACTTTGCTCACCACTGTATCCTTCGCACCTAGAACAGTGCCTAGGATATGGGAGGCATTCATTAAATATTTGTTGAATCAGTGAAAACCTTGTGGTGTGGTGTGGCACATGCAAGGTATGCTGTACCCTGGGGACACCATCACCATCATCACCAGCACTCCCAGGTGAAGGGCCAACTAAGACCCTGAATCCAAGACGCATGACCACCATAGCCGTGTGGATTTGGACTGGTAGACTCAGGACACTTCAAGGATGCAGCAATTTCAGAGGCTCCCACGTTCACTACCCTAGAAAAGACCTTACAGGGCCTGGTTCATATCCCTCAGAAAGTCCATCAAATTCATTCATTTCCTTATTCATTCCTCCATGTGTTCATTTAACAAGCATTTATTGATTCTTGACCTATATGAAGTGTTGTAGTGAAGAATTTGTCTTTGTCCCAGATTCCTGGGAGAGAGCTTCAAAACACCTGTAATTCCTTGAACGATAGTAGTGTCTTTATTATTCATCATGGGTCCTTGGATCGTATCTGGTTTTATGCTAAGGAAATGACTCAGGATACGGGCTGGTCATGCCAGAAAAACCAACGATAGGACGAGAAGTTTGGGGCTTTGAGCAAGGTGATATCAGCCCAACATCCACAAAGAAAAGGGTGGTTGGAGATTAAGTTCAGCCACATGGCCAATAATTCAATCAATAATACTCCATTGAAAATTCTGGATACTGATGTTTGTGTTAGCTTCCTGGTTGGTGAACACATTGATATGCTCAGAGAGTGATGTGTCCTGATTCTATGTGTCAAGGACAGTTTGGAAACCTCCCCGACCTCACCCTATGTCTCCTTCATAATAAAACTAATTATAAGTACAGCACTTTCCTGAGTTCTTTGAGTCATTCTAGTGAATTCTCAAACCTGAAAGGGTCATAAGAACCCCCAAATTTATAGCCAGTTGGTCAAAAGTTCAGGTGGCCCAGGGACCCCCCAAACTTGTGGTTGCTATCTGAAGTGAATGCAGTCTTATTGGGTACTGTGCCCTTAACCTCTACCCTCTGACCCAACTCAGAATTAAAAGGCTTAAGGTATTCTCCCTTATTGCCAGTAGAAACCCAGGATAGAAGTAGATCTTGGTGATCGATTAGTTGTATTACAAAGTAGGGAGACTCCCTCTGGCAGAAGCATGATTTCCCCTCCTGGTACCACAATACCAATAAGAGGACAGGGCACAGAGAAGCCATTCCAAGTTCACCCAAAGCCAACAACCCATGATTTGGCTTAGGGCTGCAGCTCCAGTGTTCCCGTGTGTGTGTGGGTGTGTGTATCTCAGGAGATATAATTATATATATACAAAATATCCTGCAGAAGAATTAGTTGTTGGAATACTAGGGGAAATTTCAGAAACTAAAGTTTTTTCAATTCTAACTGAAGTGTTTCTCCCCATCAAAATTTTCAAGTACCCTCTTCTAAGTGGAAAAGACAAAAAATGTCCTCAGAAAATTATCTGTGACAGTGATGTCAGTGCAATACAACAGGCCCAGAAATTGGCATTCTTATCTTAAATAATGATACATATGGTATTATGTATAGATCATGAGATAAGAGAACAATTCTGACATTAATTTCTTCGATGAAACCTTAAGCAGTCTCTTCAACTTTAGGAGCCAGAGTTTTCTTGTCTGTAGAATGGGGACAGCAACCCATGCCCCACATGCCTTAAAAGATTGTTGTAAAGGAACTAGAAGCTATTGAAAAGTATGCTTACTGTCAGGTGTGGGTTGTTATTATGATACATCTCAAGGAACTATTGAACTTGAATTTGGTATAAAAAATAGTTATTTCTTTTGGTTGGAGCATTTAATCCATTTACATTTAAGGTAGGTATCAATATGTATGTTCCTATTACCATTTTCTTAATTGTTTTGGGCTTGTTATTGTAGGTCTTTTCCTTCTCCTGTGTTTCCTGCCTAGAGAAGTTCCTTTAGCATTTGTTGTAAAGCTGGTTTAGTGGTGCTGACTTCTATTAGCTTTTGCTTGCCTGTAAAGGTTTTAATTTCTCCATTGAGTCTGAATGAGATCCTTGCTGGGTAGAGTAATCTTGGTTGTAGGTTTACCTCTTTCATCATTTTAATATGTCCTGCCACTCCCTTCTGGGTTGCAGAGTTTCTGCTGAAAGATCAGCTGTTAACTTTATGGGGATTCCGTTGTATGTTATTTGTTGCTTTTCCCTTGCTGCTTTTAACATTTTTTCTTTGAATTTAATTTTTGATAGTTTGATTAATACGTGTCTTGGAATGTTTCTCCTTGGCATTATCCTGTATGGGACTCGCTGTGCTTCCTGGACTTGATTGACGATTTCCTTTCCCATATTAGGGAAGTTTTCACCTATAATCCCTTCAAATATTTTCTCAGTCCCTTTCTTTTTCTCATCTTCTTCTGGAACCCCTATAATTCGAATGTTGGTTCATTTAATGTTGTCCCAGAGGCCTCTGAGACTGTCCTCAATTCTTTTCATTCTTTTTTCTTTATTCTGCTCTGCAGTACTTATTTCCACTATTTTATCTTCCAGGTCACTTATCCATTCTTCTACCTCAGTTATTCTGCTATTGATTCCTTCTAGAGAATTTTTAATTTCATTTATTGTGTTGTTCATCACTGTTTGTTTGCTCTTTAGTTCTTAAACATCCTTGTTAAACGTTTCTTGCATTTTCTCCATTCTATTTCCAAGATTTTGGATCATCTTTACTATCATTACTCTGAATTCTTTTTCAGATAGACTGCCCATTTCCTCTTCATTTGTTTGGTCTGGTGGGTTTTTACCTTGTTCCTTCATCTGTTCTGTGTTTCTCAGTCTTCTCATTTTACTTAACTTACTGTGTTTGGAGTCTCCTTTTCACGAGCTACAGGTTCATAGTTCCAGTTGTTTTTGGTGTCTGCCCCCAGTGGGTGAGGTTGGTTCAGTGGGTTGTGTAGGCTTCCTGGTGGAGGGGACTGGTGCCTGTTTTCTGGTGGATGAGGCTGGATCTTGTCTTTCTTGTGGGCAGGACTGCATCCAGTGGTGTGTTCTGGGGTGTCTGTGACCTTACTATGATTTTAGGCAGCCTCTCTGCTAATGGGTGGGTTTGTATTCCTGTCTTGCTAGTTGTTTGGCATAGGGTGTCCAGCACTGTAGCTTGCTGGTTGTTGAGTGGAGCAGGCTGAATGGATACAAAAACAAGACCCATATATATGCTGTCTACAAAAGACCCACTTCAGACTTAGGGACACATACAGACTGAAAATGAGGGGATGGAAAAAATATTCCATTCAAATGGAAATCAAAAGAAAGCTGGAGTAGCAATTCTCATATCAGACAAAATAGACTTTAAAATAAAGACCATTACAAGGGACAAAGAAGGACACTACATAATGATCAAGGGATCAATCCAAGAAGAAGATATAACAATTGTAAACATTTATGCACCCAACATAGGAGCACCTCAATACATAAGGCAAATGCTAACAGCCATAAAAGGGGAAATGCACAGTAACACAACAGTAGTAGGGGACTTTAACACCCCACTTTCACCAATGGACAGATCATCCAAAATGAAAATAACTAAGGAAACACAAGCTTTAAATGCCACATTAAACAAGATGGACTTAATTGATATTTATAGGACATTCCATTCAAAAAAAAAGAATACACTTTCTTCTCAAGTGCTCATGGAACATTCTCCAGGATAGATCATATCTTGGGTCACAAATCAAGCCTTGGTAAATTTAAGAAAATTGAAATCATATCAAGTATCTTTCCTGACCACAACGCTATGAGACTAGATATCAATTACAAGCAAAAATATGTGAAAAATACAAACACATGGAGGTTAAACAATACACTACTAAATACCAATATATCACTGAAGAAATCAAAGAGAAAATCAAAAAATACCTAGAAACAAATGACAATGAAAACAAGATGACCCAAAACCTATGGGATGCAGCAAAAGCAGTTCTAAGAGGGAACTTTATAGCAATACAATCCTACTTCAAAAAACAAGAAACAGCTCAAATAAACAACCTAACCTTACATCTAAAGCAATTAGAGAAAGAAGAACAAAAAAAACCCAATGTTAGCAGAAGGAAAGAAACCATAAAGATCAGACCAGAAATAAATGAAAAAGAACTGAAGGAAACAATAGCAAAGATCAATAAAACTAAAAGCTGGTTCTTTGAGAAGATAAACAAAATTGATAAACCATTAGCCAGACTCATCAAGAAAAAAAGGGAGAAGACTCAAATCAATAGAGTTAGAAATGAAAAAGGAGAAATAACAACTGACACTGCAGAAATACAAAGGATCATGAGAGCTTACTACAAGCAACTATATGCCAATAAAATAGACAACCTGGAAGAAATGGACACATTCTTACAAAAGCACAACCTTCTGAGACTGAACCAGGAAGAAATAGAAAATATAAACAGACCAATCACAAGCACTGAAATTGAAACTGTGATTAAAAATATTCCACAAACAAAAGCCCAGGATGAGTTAGCTTTACAGGCAAATTCTATCAAACATTTAGAGAAGAGCTAACACCTATACTTCTCAAACTCTTCCAAAATATAGCAGAGGGAATAACACTCCCAAACTCATTCTACGAGGCCACCATCACCCTGACACCAAAACCAGACAAAGATGTCACAAAGAAAGAAAACTACAGGCCAATATCACTGATGAACATAGATGCAAAAATCCTCAATAAAATACTAGCAAACAGAATCCAACAACACATTAAAAGGATCATACACCATGATCAAGTGGGGTTTATCCCTGGAATACAAGGATTCTTCAATATACACAAACCAATCAATGTGATACACCATATTAACAAATTGAAGGATAAAAACCATATCATCATCGCAATAGATGCAGAAAAAGCTTTTGACAAAATTCAACACCCATTTATGATAAAAACCCTCCAGAAAGTAGGCATAGAGGGAACATACTTCAACATAATAAAGGCCATATATGACAAACCCACAGCCAACATCATTCTAAATGGTGAAAAACTGAAACCATTTCCTCTAAGATCAGGAATAAGACAAGGTTGTCCACTCTCACCACTATTATTCAACATAGTTTTGGAAGTTTTAGCCATAGCAATCAGAGAAGAAAAAGAAATAAAAGGAATACAAATTGGAAAAGAAGAAGTAAAACTGTCACTGTTTGCAGATGACATGATATTATACATAGAGAATCCTAAAGATGCTACCTGAAAACTACTAGAGCTAATCAATGAATCTGGTAAAGTAGCAGGATACAAAATTAATGCACAGTAATCTCTTGCATTCCTATACACTAATGATGAAAAATCTGAAAGAGAAATTAAGGAAACACTCCCATTTACCATTGCAACAAAAAGAATAAAACACCTAGGAATAAACCAACCTAAGGAGACAAAAGACCTGTATGCAGAGAACTATTAGACCCTGTTGAAAGAAAATAAATATGATACAAATAGATGGAGAGATATACCATGTTCTTGGATAGGAAGAATCAACATTGTGAAAATGACTATACTACCCAAAGCAATCTACAGATTCAATGCAATCCCTATCAAACTACCAATGGCATTTTTCACAGAACTAGAACAAAAAAATTCACAATTTGTATGGAAACACAGAAGACCCCGAATAGCCAAAGCAATCTTGAGAAAGAGAAACGGAATTGGAGGAATTAGGGTCCCGGACTGCAGACTATTCTACAAAGCTACAGTAATCAAGACAGTATGGTACTGGCACAAAAACAGAAATATAGATCAATGGAACAGGATAGAAAGCCCAGAGATAAACCCACGCACATATGGTCACCTTATTTTTGATAAAGGAGGCAAGAATATACAATGGAGAAAAGATAGTCTCTTCAATAAGTGGTCCTGTGAAAACTGGACAGCTACATGTAAAAGAATGAAATTAGAACACTCCCTAACATCACACACAAAAATAAACTCAAAATGGATTAAAGACCTAAATGTAAGGCGAGACACTATGAAACTCTTAGAGGAAAACATAGACAGAACACTCTATGACATAAATCACAGCAAGATCCTTTTTGACCCACCTCCTAGAGAAATGGAAATAAAAACAAAAATAAACAAATGGGACCTAATGAAAACTTCAAAGCTTTTGCACAGCAAAGGAAACCATAAACAAGACAAAAAGACAAGCCTCAGAATGGGAGAAAATATTTGCAAATGAAGCAATGGGCAAAGGATTAATCTCCAAAATATACAGGCAGTTCATGCAGCTCAATATCAAAAAAACAAACAACCCAATCCAAAAATGGGCAGAAGACCTAAACAGACATTTCTCCAAAGAAGATATACAGATTGCCAACAAACACATGAAAGGATGCTCAACATCCCTAATCATTAGAGAAATGCAAATCAAAACTACAATGAGGTATCACCTCACAGCAGGCAGAATGGCCATCATCAAAAAATCTACAAACAATAAATGCTGGAGAGGGTGTGCAGAAAGTGCAACCCTCTTGCACTGTTGGTGAGAATGTAAATTGATACAGCCACTGTGGAGAACAGTATGGAGGTTACTTAAAATACTAAAAGTAGAACTGCCATACGACCCAGCAATCCCACTACCAGGCATATACCCTGAGAAAGCCATAATTCAAAAAGAGTCATGTACCACAATGTTCATTGCAGCACTATTTACAATAGCCAGGACATGGAAGCAACCAAAGTATCCATCAACAGATGAATGGATAAAGAAGATGTGGCACATATATACAAGGAATATTACTCAACCATAAAAAGAAACGAAATTGAGTTATTTGTAGTGAGGTGGATGGACATAGAGTCTGTCATACAGAGTGAAGTAAATCAGAAATAGAAAAACAGATACCATATGCTAACACATATATATGGAATCTAAAAAAAAAAAAATAGTTCTGAAGAACCTAGGGGCAGGACAGGAATAAAGACGCAGACGTAGAGAATAGACTTGAGGACACGAGGAGGGGGAAGGGTAAGCTGCGATGAAGTGAAAGAGTGTCATGGACATATATACACTACCTGATGCAGCAAGGGGAAGGAGAGACAAAGGGAAAGCCTGAACACCAAGGCTCCTCCTCTTCACAGGCTGCATGCGCAGTCCCTGTCCTGTTCCCACCCCACTCCCCAGAGTCACCATCTTGTCCTACTTGGAGGGACAGAGTGCTTAGGAGATTTGCTGAGTCTGGATTTTCCTCTGGGGCATAAAAAAATCTTCAGGTTTTTTTCGTATATCTGAAGAATCATTGTCAGCTCCTATATTTGCTGCCTTTTCCTACTGGAAATGAGAAGTGAACGAACTGATGAGGGTCATGGTCATAGATAGGTTTTGTACCCTCCGTCTATTTCTTCTTGTTGCTGGGATTAAAAATCCTTAGAAAACTGAAATAGCTCTGTAGTAGATATGATGGCTAGGCACTCAACATTCATTCCACCCTCCTCCTAATGTGTCTTCCTACACTGCAAAGCCTGAAAAGCTGAAAAAGCACAGTTGACAAACAACTAGAGTTCTAGATGCAATTTTAGTTTGATCCATCCAATGAACTTGTGCAATATCTGGATGGTGGAAGTAGGTGGAAACTAAGCTTTCGCTTTCTTCTGCAGATAAGCACATCATAGAGGTTCAGCAAAATTCCCCATAATGTGAAAAGTGGGTCGAAATTTTTCAATCATGCAAGCTGCTGGTATTACAAGATGAATGTAGTGACTGGAGCAAGCCCACATAGCTGGGAAGTTCTGAGGTTCTAGCTGCACAACTAAAATTTGGCTGTCCCACCTCAAGCTTAACATCAACAATGACAATTGTTTTTCCAGCTTTAATATCAATGATACTTCCAAGACAGTAGCAGCAATTTCAGAAATTTCCTGATTAGTTAGTATTCATCTTTGTCATCTCCATCCAGAGAAATTGGGTTAGGAAGAATACGGAAGACGCAGGGGTTATCCCTGTAATCCCCACATTCTCAAGAGAGCATTGCCTGGATTTCCCTGCCTGGCCTTACCATCCCCTCATCCCTACCTGTCCCAAGAGAGAATGAGGACTTTAGCGCACTTCTATTCTCACACCGGGGTGGGTAGAGGATGACAGCCAATCACGTTACATCCATATTTTTGTTAACGTGAGCTACGTCATCATTGGTGTTATTGGATTTGGTTTTTCCATAGCTGCATTAGCAAGGGCCCTGTCACTAGCTTTATGGGACTTAAGAGGGAGGGCATGGGCACTATTTTGCTGGTGTGAATCATAGCGAGTTCAACACAGTTCTGGTACAAGAGACAGTAGCAGTGACAACACAAGCATTGGGTAGCAGTGACAACCCAAGCATTGGGCTTCATCACCAGTTAGACCTGCAGGAGATCCCCGCCTCCCTCACTGAACCACTTTCCTCACCTCTTCCCTGTTCCCCTTCTTAATTAATTAATTAATTAATTAATGGCTGTGTTGGGTCTTCGTTTCTGTGCGAGGGCTTTCTCTAGTTGTGGCAAGCGGGGGCCACTCTTCATCGCGGTGCACGGGCCTCTCACTATCGCGGCCTCTCTTGTTGCGGAGCACAGGCTCCAGACGCGCAGGCTCAGTAGTTGTGGCTCACGGGCCCAGTTGCTCCGCAGCATGTGGGATCTTCCCAGACCAGGGCTCGAACCCGTGTCCCCTGAATTGGCAGACAGATTCTCAACCACTGCGCCACCAGGGAAGCCCTCTGTTCCCCTTCTTATTCCCACTATTTCACCAGTTTTGTTAGGATTCTTGCCCAAGGCAAGCAGCAAGGCAAACTCCTATTTCAATTGTCCCCCAAAATGGAAACATCCGTGTAGGGGTCCCTTGTTTCATTTCTAGGCCTTCTATTGGAGGAGATAGGTTTCTGGAAACATTTTCCGCAGGTAATCACTACAATTCATGGTCATGAGTCACTCTTGGTTTTACACTTTAGTAAGGTATATTGCTTTACTTGTAATATTAGGTTGAACCATATGAAGTGGCCTCTTTTGTAGGGCAAAAAGTGGTGAAACATTGGCAATTTCATGATTTAATCTAACACTTTAATAGATTTTTGTGGTCTAGTCTATGAAACATGTATAATATTGTCTATATGGTTCCAAATAACTGACTTACAAAAGAATTTCTGACCAGTATTGCTATACTAACTTGTAAGATGCTTCAGAGCAGCTATAGTGTTTTATGAATGTTTGTATCCCTTACAGTACTCACCATAATACCTTACACACTGAGCGTCTCAATAAATGTTGAGCGAAAGGAGGATGTGGCTGTTTATATCTATACCTTGTTTCTCAAAGGGTATAAGGTCTCAATTTAGAGGCTAGAACTCATCCTAATAAGGACTGAAAATAACCAAAAATTATATACAATAATTTCAAAAGAAATTTTAAAAAGGAGAGATTGACATGGAACTAAACATTTAGATAGATTTTAGTTATAATCAGTTCAAAATTCCAAGCTACTCTATCTACACAGGATGGCCTGTCAAACACCTCTACTCACTTTACTGTCCCAAGCTCTAGGGTAACCAAATTAGACTGAAATTCCCTTGTCTGTTTCCCTAGGGTTGTGGCCAATCTGGACCAACTGCCAGGTCTCAAGAAATGAAAGACAAAGGTGGAAGACATCATTCATTCAGATTTAATTAACTCACAAAGAACTTACGAAACACTGGAAGATAGGTGGATGGATTCAAAATTCATGGATAGGTAGAAGTACGGATGAATGGTGGATAGATGGAGAGAGAGGAAAGAAATGGATAATATGCTCACATGAGGAGTAAGATGATGAATGGAAAAATATTATACATGTCTCATTCTCTGTATACATGTATACACACTGTTGTCTCCAATCTGCACAGAGATTTCTTTAAAAATAAGAAGTATTATGTATGGTATCCATTTGCCTAGCTGAAGTACCTATGTTAAAGCATTCCTGCCTTAGCAAAGTCCAATTCTGTTGAGCACATTCTCCTGCTAAGAAACAGGCTGAGCCCTGATGATTACTAAATAAGAACATAATTAATTATTTCTTCAACTGAATAGTCCTGAATTCTACCACATATCAATCAGTTCTTCTAGCCTAAGAAGCTCTGACTCTATTTTAGCTCAATGAAAACAAAATCAATGAAGACCAATTATAGCCCATCTCGTTAGAGTATGCAAATGGTGTGCCATACAAATTCCCAGCCATTGCCTCCGGAGCCTCAGAGGAGGCTGCGGAAGCCAACGGTGGGCTGCTGCTGGCCCCTAGCTACTCAGGCCACACAGTACAGCTATACCTGAAGTCTGTAAGTGAGAGACCAAGGGTAAGAATCCTTCATTTGTTCCTTTAGCAAATAAGTATTCATAGCAAGTCATCAGGGTACAGGGAGCAAGTCTAAGCAGATACCCCAACATTCAAGGGTATGGATCTATATTCTAGTATAACGGCATTCTGCATATGAAAGCTGATTTCCTTATAATTCATAAGCTTGCAACCTGATTATGCAATGCCCCAAAATTTCTGAGCGAGGATAACATATATGTCACAAAGGACCAGGCAAGCCTCAGGGACAGACACAGCGTTGATAAGAACAGAGCACTGAAGGGATGTAAGAGAAGGCTACCTTGCTCCCCAGGATTTCCTTGACACCCACCACAACCCAGCCACAGGGCTGACATTTTTACCACTGTTATCACTCTTAGGGCTAACGCTTTGCACCTTAGAGAGCTCCTATTAAAATACAAAGGCACCAGATGGAAAGAGTAGGTCACTAAGCTACTGTTTCCTATATTTCCGGTATTTCTTCACCAAATCTCCTTTCTTTCCAAATCATATTTATTTACCATATTTCATTGAATCTAAAATGCTCTGATGTTGACCTTTCTTGATTCGACCACAGGTGTCACCTGAAGGTTTACACCACTCTGAGTGCACTGCCTGACCTGGTCCACAGGCATCATAAGATGACACCAATTGTGTAATGTATCATGATTTCAGAGAGGTTAAAAAAATTGGGGGGAAATGTGAATCTTTAGAATCTATGAAATAAAGTGATTTTTCCCCTAAATCAATTTTTACTTAATAAGTTGCTTTAAAAAGAAAAAAACTTTGTTTTCACGGCCTTAGAAAACTGGTATCACTAACATAAATAAAATAGAAATGTGTAGACAAATACAATGATAATTTTAAAAATAATTTTAAATTGGAGGTAATATAATTAATCAAGGTGTACAGTTTTTACTTACTCTCCTGTCTAGTGTATATATTATACTCAATACAAAAATAAGATGCTCCCTCCCTGGTGGTCTAGTGGTTAGGATTCGGGGCTCTCAATACAAAAAAAATAAAAAAAGTCTAAGAAATAATTTACCTCCCAAGGCTTTTAGCCTGAAGACCATACTTGCTTTGTCAAAAGGGGAGATTAGCAATTGTTAAAAGATAAACTTTGTTAAAAGTTTGTTAAAACCACCAAAATGAAACTTTCCCCTTGCCTTAATTAGAAAGATTTGAGAAGAAATTGAAAAGGGAATACTTTTCACTCTATGCGATTCAATGTTATATAGTGTCACATTCATATGCCACTTAAAATGTTCTCCCTTGTACCATTAGTCCTACACGCCACTCGTTAAGGGACACTGAGGAACCGCCATTAACCCCTCTAGAAAGAGTTATCAGTGTTAATAAACTGTCAGTTTGGAAAGCCAAGTAGAGGATTCTAGATAATGGGACAAAGGAGAGGGAAGTTTTGACAAGTATGTGGGGAAGAAGAAGCCCAAGACGTGAAGGGCCATCACAGAGACACCAGTCCAAGGGAAAATATTGATGTGAGTGAGCAGGAGGGTACTGAACTGGCAGAGAGGGGCAATTTAAATGCCCTGGGCATCTGGGAAAGAGATGTTCTAGGATGTGTCCATGGAAAAAAGGGACAATTAACGAGTAATTGGGAGGAATAAGAAGCAAATCTTGCCAGTTTAGCAATTTCGGCATCATACCAGAATTCCCATTGAAATAGGTACCTGTTTATCAACGACCCTTGTCAGATCATTGCTCTTCCACTGAATCAAGGAACAGAGGGTGCTATGACAACACAAGAAAGCAGTACAGTCAGCCCTCTGTATCCCCAAGTTCCACATTCACAGATTCAGCCAACCGTGGATCCAAAAATATTCTGGAAAAAAACCAAAAAATTCCAGAAAGGTCCAAAAAATGAAACTTGAATATGCCATACATCGGCAACTATTTACATGGCATTTACATTGTACTAGTATTACAAGTAATCTAGAGATGACAAAGTATACAGAAGGATGTGCACAGGTTGTATGCAAATACACCATTTCATACAAGGGACTTGAGCATCCACAGATTTTGGTGTCTAAGGTGGGGGGTACTGGAACAAATCCCCCTCAGTTACCCAGGGACCACTGCATATGCTTAAGGACCATGGATTATTATGCTAAGGATTTGTGGGAAAACGAGCCCTCCATTCTGGTACATAATACTGTTAGTTTAGGGGTTTTTTTGGTCTGGTTCTCGTAATACCAGTATATCCCAACTCTCTCATACTCTCCTCTGGAAAATAAGAACAATTAGCCAGAATGGTTTTCACGATAATCCTTCTTATACATTAGCTGTCTCTTTTCTAAACAAAACAACCCACTTCCTTTAACCTGAGATATGGCTACTGAGATATCCATCACTTAAGATGCAAAGGCTGGGTGTTCCAAGTCAGTGTGACCTGGAAGCTGGTACTCTTAACCAAAATGATGTCAGAGTGGAGAATTTAACCATTTACCCCCACCATTGGTTTTTCTCACTTATTTCTTATTCCGTTCATCATTTTGTGCTTCTTTCCTTGAACCTTTTCATCTTTTAATATACAGTGACCAAGATTGGTAATTATATTCTAAATAATGGTTGATCAATGCCAAGTGTATCCTTGCCCTTTTCATGTCATACTCCTGCTAATACATCTCTCAATCGTGTTCCCTTTTTTAAATAATAGCATTACAAATTGCTGACTCATATTCAATTTATGGTCCACAATACTTCAGCCAATTCTTTTAGTATCCTTGGATGCAAATCACCAGGATCTGCACATTTAGATACAGATCTCACTTATTTAAATGATCTTCCTCCAAGTCTTCGTTTTCACTTTTCATTCTCCTAAAGTGTGCATTACCTATTTCCAGAGCCCCATTCACTTGATCATGCGGAAAGGTCTTTTAAAAAGACATTGAATGCCCTGTGGCCCTTTGATGTCATCACTGAGTCACTTACTTTCCTATCTAATTAAAGAACAACACTCTGCTTTAGTCTTTTGCTCCTGATGGAGTTAAAAAAAAAAAAGAAAGAATGTTCTATTTCAATTTTGGAAGCTGCATTTCATTTCCTGCTTTAGTAATTCTGACCTTACTTCTACGAACCTCTCTACAGGTATTCGTCCTTGAAGGTTCAGCTTTCTCTAAAATTTTTTTCTATTTCGGAAGCTTCTGTAATTCTTTGATAAATCAGTTTTTTTTAATCTTCCCAACTCTTTTAGACATGTATGTAAACCTGCTCTCCCTCTCGTCCTTGACAAAGTTCTGACAATGTATTTTACAAAATGTTTAATTAGTTGAAATAGAGATGAAAGGAAGGAGCCGAAGTAAGCAGAAAGTTTCTCAAGAAAACATGCTGTTGCTGGGATTTTTTTCAACACGAAAAAGACATGGTCACTTTATTTTAAATATTTTCTTCCTTTAAATCCTCAGTACTTCACTTTTCTAAAATATCTCCAAGAAAGATATTCCACATAGCTTCGTTTACCCGATCCAAAATTTGTCCTTGACACTCTTTTTTTCTGCTCTTAAACTAAATTTCTTTACTTACCATCTGAGCACATTTCCTCCGATAATGTCCACAGC
Source organism: Balaenoptera musculus (assembly GCF_009873245.2). Lineage (NCBI taxonomy): Eukaryota > Metazoa > Chordata > Mammalia > Artiodactyla > Balaenopteridae > Balaenoptera > Balaenoptera musculus. The sequence goes on from NC_045789.1 coordinate 41,693,096, forward strand.
ACAGTAGGAATGAAAACTACATTGTTACTATTCTTAATATTGTTACCATGGCTGTTAGCCTCGAGCGCTAACCCTCCTCCTTCCTTGAGGGAATGTAAGCTGCCGAGAAGTGTTACCCTTGTCCTACAGGAAACCACCTGAAGAGAAAAACAAGAGCCCACCAGAACTGGTTAGGACCGGACAAATCCAAGATGGCGGACGACCTGACCTTCAGGAGACCCTGAGCCTCATTATATGCTCTTTGTAATACATTAGCATGCTAAGTGACACGCCCACCAGCACCACGACTGCTGACAATTACCATGACAATAACCAGAAGAGCCCATACGAGGACTGAAACGGAGTGTTTGCCTCAGTTCTGAGCAAACCACACCGCTGTTTCAGATAAGACGTGAATATTCCTCCCTCTCGGGAAAACCGCAATGGGGTGGGGATGGTGGTGTAATGAATTGGGCGATTGGGATTGACATGTATACACTGATGTGTATAAAATTGATGACTGATTTTAAAAATTAAAAAATTAAAAAAATAGAAGGGCTGAAACTTAAAAAAAAAAAAAAATTCCTCCGTCTCTTTACTCAATTCCCTCCCTTTTATCTCGACCCTCCTATATGTTATATATGGTGTCTCAGCCCGAGTAGCGTTGAGAATTTGATTTGCAAACTACGTTACCGCTTCTCTGTTCTCTGGCCGTTGAATAAAATTTGTGCTGTTCAGCATTGGTTTTGCTATTGGCTGTCCGAATCCAAACGAAAAACAACCTTCCCCACCAAGGCAGGCAGCTTGGGCCAGGCTAGGGCCCAAGTGGGGGGTCCTTTCGACCAATTCAGTAACAATATAATCCCAAATTCTATTTATTAATGTTCTGTGACAACTTCTCAACACTCACACTGCCAATACATTAGTTCACACCACCCAGATAACTGCAATGGCCCCTGATTATTGGCCTGCTGCCATCCTTATCCCACCTATGGTCTATTCTCCATACAGTAGCAGGGGCATCTTTTAAAATATAAATCCATCATGTTGATTGATCCTTTGCTGTTAGTTTTCCAGCGGCATCCCTTCACACCCAAAATAAAATCCAAACTCTTCATCATGGCCTAGAAAGCCTTCCATCATCTGACCCCTGACCACCCTCCTTCCTGCTCATTTTGGTACCAGGGCCTTTGCACTTACTGTCCCCTGCCTGGAACACTCTTTCCCTTCACATCATTTTCTGCTTAAACAATAGCTCTTATTACATTCATCTTGACCTGCTTTATTTTTCTTCATTCCAATGACCACTACCTGACATCATATTTATTATACGTGCATACGTGTGTTTAACATGTCACCTTACTAGAATGTAAGTTTTGTGTAGGCAGGAATTTTGTTCATTTTGTTCTTTGCTGTATTTCTAGCAACTAAAACAGTACCTGGCATCCATAGGGCAAGTACTCAAAAATAATTTGGGGATGGTTAATGATGAAATAATTTCTGACCTTTTTACCTGGTAATTTATCACATTCCTTCAGACACACAAATTAAACACCATGATGAGAGCATATTGCTTAGAACTCATGTCTTTGCTCCTATCAGAAATTTCATACAAAAGAAAAGTATTTGACTTTATAATGATAATGCAGCTTGAAAATGTCTATTGTGGAACACTATTCTGAGTCATTCATTGCAGTCTCTCTGGGGAAAATAATTTGCAATTTATCTACAGAGGAAAATTTTGCTTTGCCCACTGCTCTTTGCAAAGGTCAAATGGGACAGCATTGATTAGGGTACAGAGTGGGGAAAAATGCTGAGGACATAGTCATTCTGGGGTGAATTATGAAATCTAAGAAAGCGTGAGAAGCATGCAAAGTACTGAAAAGAAGGCTAGAGTAAGGATGCTACTGGGAGAACATGTTCCTTCTCTTGTGTCCACAGCTGTATCTTCCAGGGAATGAAAAGCTCAAAGCATAATCACCATGTGAATTTCATTTATCATTGTGTCTATTCCGGAATAAAAGCCAGAGGGAGAAAAAAAATTGTCTGTGATATATATGGACTGTTTTCATAAGCATTCTTGTTTAAAAAAAAAAAAAAAAGGCTGAACAATTGAACTGTGAAATGAAAAATACTTTGCCAAATCAGAAAATCTCTATTATGTTTCCCAATGTTCACCACTATTTGAAACCAAGATGTGAGCTCTTTAGCAATTATTCATTCCTGCTTTCCACCCTTCAGTTAAGAAATGGTCAACAAATACTTGCACACTTGCTATGTCCATGGTCCTGGGAAATAGCATCAACAGAGGTGGGAGGCAGATGGTGAGGGGGTTGAAAGATGTGGTTCCTGACTTCATAGAGATTACAGGCCATAAATAAGTAAAGGAGTAAATAAATAATAAAACAAAATAGAGATTACAAGCCATTGTGTTCGTCAATTAGGCTCCAAGCACTACTGCTCTATGGTGCTCTCGTTAAAAAGAGACTTGATTATGATCCAAGCATCTAGGCATGGCCAAAGGTTCTAGAGAAAAACAATCTGGGCGCTTATTTCGTCACAGCCACTGGAGAAGCGATGGTTTTCCAAGTGTATTACAAAATAAACAGCTCCATGAAATTCATCATTATTAAATATGCTTGTCTGTGAGTGAGAATTGGAGTTGTTAATTATTTCTTAATGAGATTTTAGTGGGTATGGGTTTTTTAAAATAGTTTTAAAGGACAGGGACTGCTTTTTCCAATGATATTTAAATTGTCTTTTCTCTCTAAACCTGTTTGGTGTTAGCAAAGTGCCAAACTCCAAATAATTCAGGTTTGTGTTAGAGTTCACTGAAATCAGTCATGGGATCAAGATAAGATAACAGTGTGTGTTCTAAGCTTCCAAAGGCTCGCGTGCCATTCTTTGCATACACGTGCAAAAACAAGCTTAACGGAGAAGAGAAAACTGAAGCCTTCCCAATTTTCCACCGTGTAAACCACTGTGGATGGATTTGCTCAACATTCATCCCAACCTGTGTCTACCACGCCTGCCTGCACTGCCAAAGCTGAAAAGACAAAAACTCCATTTCCCTGACTCGTTTGAAGATGAATTTGGGCAAGAATTGGATTCCAACCCGAGTCAAGTAGGGAGGGAGATACTCATTTTGCTGGTTCAGATTTATCAGAAGATCAGGGCTCCAGAGCCAACAATGATGGAGCCAGCTTCCTGACCCCTAGATTCTGGCCCAGGTGATGTGTTTCTGAACTGACAGTCGAGGTGGTGGCACCCTGACCCCAGACTCACAGCTAAGGTAACATGACCCCAGAACCAACAGTGGACCAACTTCCCGATTGTGCTGAAGTCTTCGTTCCTTTGCCGGGCCCGTGTGCATTGTCCTTTTGATAGCAGCTCCCGGAGGACCAGCTAGTGCCTGCTCCTCCAATCCTTCCCATGATTTTGTAAGCACACTTACTCCCTGTGTGAAATTTCCTTCTGCTTAAAATAGCTGAAGAGGTTTCTCTGACATCCAACCAAGCCCTGACTGATAGAGCCCCTTACCATAACTCCACCCAGGAATTAACTCAGCCAAAAGCACATAGCCTTGCTTTTTCCACCTGTCGATAGAAAACGTTCTCTGAGTCTTATCTAAACACTACTTTGTGTGGCATTTTAAGGATTTTTTTCTTTTATACTACTTTAATGACTCTTAAAAAAGAACATAAAATCCCTTTTATGTCTCCTTGCCCTCTCTCCTCCTCCATTTTTAGTCCGCCTCCATTTCCTGGGTCATGGTAAGCTCCTTGAAGTGGATCTGTTAATGCAAGGGTAATAAAAACAAGACGTGCCTTGAAAACGTCGGAAAGGGGCTGGGTGGGGCCGGATGGAACGGAGAAACTCCATTTTTACTTCAGTAAGAATTATTTGTTTAAAAACTTTGCACCTGAGAAACATGAAAATCTAGGATTCCATACTTCGTTTTAAAACAGAACACTAAAGATAATGTACTCAAGCCTTCCAAAGCTGAAAAAGAGAGGCATTTAGTTCTTCTTCGTAGTTTTTAAATCAAACAGCACCTTCTAGCATGTGGAGCAAAATCATTAATAATAATAATAATAATTGATCCCACTTGGTGAGTGTGTATGCTGTGCAAGACTCTATGCTAGATCAATGATTACTTCCAAACCTCGTATCAGCCCGAGACATCATTTCCTTTCTATTGATGAAAAACTGAGGCACAGAGAGAGTAAGGAAATTGTCCAGGGTTTTAACTCTGTTTAGCTCTAAAAACAATAATCCTTCCAGTACATTCATTCCATCCATCACTGAATAAATCTCTTTTGAACGCCTCAAATTGGCCGTGCTTCCCAGGGGGCCATACCCTTCATGCGCTAACGTGGGAGATGCAGCTGTGGACAGGTCAGACACAGCACACTCACTTCTTGAAACAGAAGTGGCCAGTCGTGCCACTGCCACTGCTCAGGAAGCTGCGTGTGACCAGCTCTCAAAGCATCAGGGACCATCTCTTTTGAAGACCACCTTGCTTTGGTTCTGACCTTTTCAGTGTTGGTCTTCCTGCCTGAGTTTGCAGCCCATCGCTGCTAGTTATCAGCTACGTAACCTTGGGCAAGCTATTTAAACTCTCTGAGCCTCGATTTCTTCATCCTTCAAGTGAGCATAATAAAACTGCCTACCTTATGGGGTTATCGTAAGGATTAAATAGAAGATTGTAAATAGCGCACTTAGAAGAGCGCTGGCACATAGTAACACTCAATTTGTGTTAGCTGTGACTGTTGTTTTCATTGCTGCTATGATTTCTGTAGCACCACACAACATTAGAAGTACACGGAGTACTTACTATTGACTAGAGTATGAGAAAATCTTAGGGTATGCTCTTCTCAGAATGAGAAGGCCACAGGAGCAGATTGGAGCTCATTCATTTCAATCTGAGTTGCTTAGTTTGAAGACACAGTCAGTCCCTGATTCCCAGATCTGAGGGTTACCACAGTTTGCTTTGATAGTCCACACTGACTTCTATCTCCCCAAACCAGAAGTACATTCCATTGGCCCCTGAAAAATTAAGTCCCTTTGAAATAGACTCTGTTATATTACCTAAATCTCAACTGCAGGACTGAAGGAATTTTCCCCCCAACTCCTGGGCATGCTGCCCTCCAACAACCCTCAGCTCTCAGCCCTTGGGAATTGCCCTCAAGCTGGCTGAATGCAACCACCTCAACCAAAGTCTTACCCTCTTCCCAGGGTCAACCTGCATTTGATGACAGGTTGAGGCAGGGACATGAAAATCCAGCCTCCAAGCCCCAACTGGGGTCAACTCCAAAGGTCTGTTGCAGACGTGGAGCTCGCCGTGGGGTCAGCCACATCACCACCCAAGTCCTCCTTCTGTCCAGTCCCTCCCCAACAGGTGCTGATCCCAAGAGCTTGCCCTAATAAACTCCTCGCATGCTAACCTCTGATTTAAAGTCATCTTTCCAGGAATCCAACCTGCAACATCTCTTCTGTGGATTTAAGTTCCACATTTGCTGCATGTCAAAACTGCTCTCTTCACAGACACCCATCTCAACTCGACACAGTGGGCACCCCCCAGCTTCTGTACTTCCCCATCAGCAGCATGGCCTTATATCCCAGGAGTTCTGTCCCTCTTATGTACGCTCTATCGTTGAAGCACTTCCGGTCTGCTTACAAACCTAGTGTAAGAATTTTAGCATCATGACTCTATAAGCTTCTGCCTTATAGCTTTTTTTTTTTCATTACTCTTCCATGAGGTAGAATATGTTCAAAGAGTATTCGTCCCAAAACCTTACTCTGGGCTCGGTGAGGGGCTGGTCTCATGAAGCCTGGCACTTACCTCTCCTAGGGCTGAGTCCTCTCCCACGTGGCTCTCCAGCACTTCATACACATTGACGTCTGTCAGCCCCGCTGAAACCCAGCTGCCGACACAGCTGATGCTCACGTCGCTTGCCCAGTCCATGGGCTTCACCGTCAACTGCTTAATGGTGTTTACTGGTAGGAGGTGAGCATAAATATTCACCTTCTAAGCAGAGAATAGTCTCATTCAACCCAGTCTGTAGCTGTATTTTTTTTTTTTTTCCTTTGGCCGCGCCGGGTCTTTGTTGCAGCATGCAAGTTCCTCTCTAGTTGTAGTGTGCGGGCTCTCTCTTTGGGCTCTCTCATTGAAGCACGCGAGCTCAGTAGTTGTGGCGCGCAGACTTAGTTGCCCCGCGGCATGTGGGATCTTAGTTCCCCAACCAGGGATCAAAAACCCGCGTCCCCTGCCTTGGAAGGCAGATTCTTTACCACTGGACCACCAGGGAAGTCCCTGTAGCTGTAATTTTAAAAAGACTGAATTCCTAGTTCCCTTTGAAACGAAATGAATCATCTTAGTGGCAGAATTCAACCACGTGAGGGTGAATTCAGCACATTTACTATCTGGCCTGTGTACAGTTTCCAGCTTCCCAATAAGGAGGATATGACATAAATTTGCTTTGCTGGCCAAGGTAGGTACTTCAAAGTGTCTCTCTTCTCCTTGAGCACAAACCTGGCCTTCGTTGTATCTGCTTCCTGCTCTCATGCTAGACGCTTGAAGAGGATTCATCTTTGACCCCAAGATGACTTTCCCTGGCACAGAAAGTCAGTGGAACCACTGCACTAAGAGCAGAGCAGAGCACCCTGGGGTGGTGTGGGTTTGCGCAGGTGAGGCTGTTCCCACTGTCGGTCACATGTATGTGCTGCGCTGACAGCTATCTACAGGGTCTGCCTTCTACTTCCCATCCCGGTGGTCAGCCGAGGAGAGCAGACAGCCACTGGAGGAGAGAATAATCTATATCCCAGAGGAGTCCCAGGAAGAAACTTATTAGTTCTGATGAAATCCCGGATCAGCTGGCTTGTCACACAGGTCAAACTTTAATCCTAAGGAATTTATCAAATGGATACTTTATGCTTTCAATTTGCGTATCAGCTAGAAAACTGTTCTCAGAATTACAGTGCATATCAATAAAAGGATGATTTTAGTTCAGGAAGAAAAAAAGATTGTATGCAATGATAAGAGAAAGAAGTACCAAGTGTTATTTCCTCATGGCAAGTGAATGAGATGGCTGCCCTACTATTAATAACGACAATGTTCATAGCTACTATTTATTGGGAACTAACTACGTACCAGGAATTGAGCTAAATTTCTTACATTACCTTATTTAATCGTAATGACTAAACTATCTTGAAGGAATTGTGCCCCTGTTCACAAATAAGACGGAGGTTTGCAGGGATTGAGTTGATTGCCCCAGGTTACACAACTAGAAAGCCGTGGGGAAAGGGCTTCCAATAAAGGACTGTCTGACTCTGCCCTTAGGCTCCCCTCATCGGCCATCGGCCATTTTTCACACCTTCAAAAACCAGGATAAACATCCTGCACTCAGCCGTGCTTTCTCCTCCTTCTAATAGTAACTATAATCTGTGCCAGGGCCTGCCCATCCTCAGAATCCTCCTGTCTGAAGACCCTCACCCCGCCAACCTGGCTTCTCTGCAGGTAGGATGCTTATCCGACCAAGCTCACAGTGCTCTTCCCTCAAATTCAAGACCACTTCAATTCGGACACACTTCTCAGAGGTTACAGGTGTGTTTCCTCAGGCTGCTACTCACCTGATATTAGAGACAAACACATAAAAGTTCCCAACTTATTTCCATCTTCAAAGTTTTCAATAAAGCCCACTAAAGCATTTAAGAATGCCTAAGTCTCATCTTGAATTGAGCACAAACTCTTTCTTACTCAAGGACTTTACTGGCCCACTTTTATCTTCTCAGTAAACACTGAGTTATTTGCATGGCATTTCTGAGCTATAAGTACTTTATTTCTAATTAGAAGAGGACTATCTGAGCACAGACCACCTCCATTCCGAGGGGACCATTCCCTCCTTGGACGCTCGCAGCCTGTGTACGTGCTCCTTCGGCACTTGGTTTGCACAGCTGTGACTGCCGCTATCTGGACACATGACTCCAGCTCCTCCAGGTAGAAGGCTCATTGAGAGCAGATTTGTTTTGCTAATCATCTGTCCTTAGAAGCCCTTTACATAGGGATTGCTCAAAAAATTGTTGTTGAGCTGAATTTTACCTTTCTCTCATCCAGAAACAAAGTCCAGAGAAAACCTGTTCTCTAGCTTCACCAACTCATCCAGGTTTGCCAGACTTTCCTGGGTTTGGCACTGAAGGTTGTATGTCCTAGGAACTCCCTTGGTTTTAGGCAAACCGGGATGGCTGGTCACCCTATCATCCTCTCTGACATATGTACATCTACTTAAACGTCATTCCTCCCGCCAGCCGGAGGGAACACTCCGAGGAAAGAACAAAATTATCATACAAACACATCTGGGCTTTTCCAAAAAACATAAAATGGAACCTAACATAGGTGTAGCCCCATAATTAGCTACAAGATAAACTTTAAAAGAAAACATGATTTTAGCCCTAAGGATACTTATTTTCTACTTCTTTTAAAGAAATAATTATATGTATTATATCATAACTATTGAAGATACAATAGTTGGGTATTTTAGTTGAGGATGAAATATTGAGGGTGTAGTTGAGGGAGAAATGATGGCAGAAAGAAGACCCTCAACGTATACTGTCATCTCTTTGAACACCAATGTGATGTGAACTAAATGACACCTGTGTAATTTTAGCAGCATACTCTGCACATGGTTAAAAAAAATCAATTTTTCTTAAGAGCCAAAGGGTTAAGGAGAGGTCGCAGGCACAATTGGAGAGCCTAAAAGCCAGATATTGTTTTTGAGAGACTATAATAGCCTGGTGATCAGTTCAAGAAAATCACAGTCATTCAAGATGATGTCTTACATGTACTGGCTTCTCTGTAAAATGAATTTACCTTTTCATTATTATTTACTGAGTGAGCCAGTATTTCATTTGTATGGATTTTATCCAGCAACTAGTGGGGAGAAAACACAGAAAATCTAATAAAAAGATGAAGCTGCTGTACAATATTTTGAGTCTGTGTCCTGCCTTTTGAGGTCACGTTTCTGTCTTTTTTATGATGTTCGTTTTAGAAAATGAAAAAAATGTGTACATACACAGGTATGCGTTTTATGTATTACAATTGACAGCAAATTCAACCTGACAAGTATAGAGACATACTTATCAGGAATGACAGCAATAGAATAGTGGCAAAAATAAAATCACAACGTCACAAGCGTTTATCATTTGAGTAATAATGTAGAATCTTGTCTGCCTGGTATAAGCATTTCAGTTCTACCATTTCAGGATGGGTGATGGGATATATTACAGTTAGATTTGGCATGTGGTGCCATTCTTCATAAAAAGTTGAACCTCTAGAAAACATGTTCGTTAGCAAGTCATCTCCTCTTGAAAGGGACCTTCACTAAACCCCCAACCTTTCCATTTCTCACCATCTACTGCTAATTCCTGTGTGATAGGGAGCTTCTCAATCAAACATCTTGTTTATAAGATCATTGCATTGTGCTGCCATCCAGGTCAGAGTTCACTAAAAAGTGTTTTAATATAAAAATCTCTTATGCAATGATTTTTCATCCTGTGCACCCCAAGAGGCTACAGTGTCGCTATAAAGTTCTATTACTCTATCTTGGATTTTCCCAATTAATAGATACTAAAAATATAGCTACTGGAAGCAACCCAAGTGTCCAACATCAGATGAATGAATAAGCAAAATGTGGTATATACATACAGTGGAATATTATACAGTCCTAAAAAGGAAGAAAATTATGACATATGCTGCAACATGGATGAAACTTGAAGACATTATGCTAAGTGAAATAAACCAGTCTCAAAAAGACAAATATCATAAGATTCCACTTATGCAAGGTACTTAGAATACTCATATTCATAGAGACAAAAAGCAGAATGGTGATTACAAGGAGCTGAGGGGATGGAGGAATGAGGAGTATTGCTTAATGGGTATAGAATTTCAGTTTTACAAGTTGAAAAAAAAAGTTCTGGAGATGGATGGTGGTGATAGCTGCACAATATTATGAATGTATTTAATACCATGGAACTGTACACTTCAAAAAGGTTAAGATGCTAAATTTTATGTTATGTGTACTTTAGCACAATTTAAAAATTGGAAAAATATATGTATATAGCTACCATCATATAAGGTTTTTGTTGTTGTTGTTGTTGTTTGAAGGTTTTTTTTGGTTTTGTTTGTTTGTTTGTTTGTTTTGGCTGCACCATGTGGCATGCGGGATGCAGGATCTTAGTTACCGGACCAGGGATCAAACCCATGCCCCCTGCAGTGGAAGCATGTAGTCTTAACCAGTGGACCACCAGGGAAGTCGCATATAAGGGTTCTTAAACTTTTTAACACAGCAGAGTCCTCATACAGGAAAAGGTCAGAACCACCAGTTTGGTGGGAAAAGTATGGGTGGGAAACATAGAAGCTGAGTTTTATCCTCTCTCAGGCACTAACTAGGTTTTGGAACCTAAGCAAGTCATCTGTCATCTCTATGCCTCAGTCTCTACATCGGATAAATGAAAGCAGGTGAAGGAAGCTTGCTGAGCAGTTTAAACCCTTCAAAGAAGATAGCTATAACTTATCCAGCCTCCTGCCCTATTGCTAGTAACCAGTACTCCAGGTATCAAATCAGCAACATCCATTTCTCGAGTAAATACCAAATCCACCTGGAAACATATTTATGACCCCAAATTCACTGATTAGTGGTATTCATTCCAGTCCTATCACTGGTTGTCAACACCTGACCACACTGTGGTTCCCTAACTCTTCAACTGCTTTGTGAGCAGTGGAAAGTTTACCTGTCACATGACATTGCTTCAGCATCCCAATACCTGAAGCGGTATTACCTTTTCATCAGTGAACCATCTGGGTGTCTGTCCCACCCAGATCCAGAGCCATGGAAGCAGCCCCGAACGTTATGGTCCATCAGGAGATAGTCAACAGTCACTCAGTCCTCACAGGCTGCCAGAGTAGAGGGAAAAGCTGAGCCACGTGAAGCTGGCTGGGGAGATGGGGCAGGTGTTGGCTTGTTTCCCCACCAGCTATTACAAAACCTCCACTCTCACATACCTATTGCTGATTTCCCCTAGTTTGAGAACTGAAGCTAAATCCTAAATCTCAGCTCAAGCTGAAAATCAAAATTCAACTTAAAAATCAACAACAAAATCTGCAGTAATTCTGAACAACCGTGGTCTTTGAAAAAACACAGCTTTTGTCTACTTTAAAGATAAGTTTCAGAAATTCAATACTAAAAACCTATTTGAAACCACAGCTCTGTGGCCCATCTAGATGGATATAAAATAACATTATTGCTTGTATGAAATAACATTAAGGAGGAAAAATGGAATATAAAATGGTATTTTTAAGACAAAGCAATTGATTGATTGATTATAACTAGGCAGAATGCTTATATGTACATTGATAAAGAGAGATTATTTTGAACAATAAAAATGGTTTACTATTTATTATTTTTTGGTAAATTTAAGTTGGGAAGGAAGTTAGAATGGAAGACAGAGATGTGGAGAAAGATTCAATACAACTTAAGTGGAACCAATTTTAAACAAGGAACCTGTGATGCTAGCTCATAAAAAGCTCCCTTAGAAACCTCTGACATCTTTAGGATCAAATGTCCATAATTCAGTGGCCATTTCATTACCTAAATCCAGTGGGTCTAAATGTCCATCGACAGATGAATGGATAAAGAAGATGTGGTACATATATATAATGGAATATTACTCAGCCATAAAAAGAAATGAAATTGGGTCATTTGTAGAGATATGGATGGACCTAGAGTCTGTCATACAGAGTGAAGTAAGTCAGAAAGAGCAAAACAAATATATATTAATGCATATATGTGGAATCTAGAAAAATGGTACAGATGAACCTATTTGCAGGGCAGGAATAGAAACACAGACATAGAGAATGGACATGTGGACACGGGGCAGAGAAGGGGAGGGTGGGATGAACTGGGAGATTAGGTTTGACATAAATACAGTACCATGTGTAAAATAGATAGCTAGTGGGAACCTGCTGAATAGCACAGGGAGCTCAGCTCAGTGCTCTGTGATGGCCTAGAGGGGTGGGATGGAGGGGCAGGGAGGTCCAAGAGGGAGAGGAAATATGGATACATATAGCTGATTCACTTCACTATACCAAGAAACTAACACAACATTGTAAAGCAATTATACTCCATAAAAATAAAAATTAAATAAATAAATAAAAATAAATCCAGTGTGTGCCATCCTTGTCACACGCTCCACCACCACCTTTATTTTTGTTGTTTTTTGCTCTGCCCAGATCAGAAGCTGCAGGTTGTTAGAGAACCAAAAATGCAGCCCCACTGGAAGTAGGAAACACCCCCAAATATTCGGTCAGACGGTATTACCTGTCAGAGCTGGAGGGACACAAAGCAGATCAGCGAGAAGGGTCTCTGCCATATGTTAATGCTGACCTTCTCAGGAGCAACGTGCTCTCTTTAGCTTCTACACATGTCTAATCACGAGGGATTTGTCTAGCTACACGAATTTTTCATATTTGTCAGCTAAGTCAGTGCTCCAAATGCACAATGCAGCACTTAGAAACATTATGTGAATTTATTAAATTCTCTGGAGGACTTTGGGTCCGTAAAGCAGTAAATTGATTACAGGGAATCGAGGCCATAATATTTTCATCAGCAACAAAAGCAGTCGGGCTCCCATATTGTCCGTGGCATGTGAAGAGAAACTGTTCCTCACTTCACTTAAGCCAGCAGGCTTAGGATCACTCAACAAAGGAGAAAGCTCTGGGATGCCCCAACATGATCTGTCATCTCATCAGTTTCTTTCAGAATGCCAGCTTTCCGGTTTACCAGTTACAAGAACACATGTGAGAAATATAAATGGCCTCTCTCCACTCTGGATCTGCGTATGAATGCTTTCAGAATTAGCCCTTGAGATCATCTGCTCATTGACTTTACCATGAAATTGTCTATTGACATTGCCATCAAAATGAGGAGCATTGATTACTAGCGAATCAAGAGGAGACGAGGGGTCAATGGTGATGACACAATGTTGATACCAAGCATCCTTATACATTGTTTGATGACCATGTGACTGACTGCCCTTACCCCCTTCCAAAGAGGGAGGAGACAATCCTAACATTTTCTTGGACGCCTCATACGCCAGGAATTACTATAGTTGCTTTCCCGTATATTATCCTATTTCAAGAATTGCAACAACCTTATGAGCTAGGAACTATAATTCCTGTTTTTAAGTGAGAAAACCAAGGCTTACAGTAGTTAACTAAATTGCCCCAAATAACAGAGCTGATAAGTGGTTAAGCTGGGATCCGAACCAGGACTGTGTGTTTTCAAAGATATCTTGTTCTATGACCCATTTCAGTATAACGGCTGCTCATTTCTTCTAAAAGCTTTGACTCTTGTAAAAAGTAATTGGGTATCTTTCTGCTGCTGCATGGGGAAACTTTTACCATCTTGAATCTTTCTGGATGATGACGAGAGGATAAACCTGGGGGCAATCTTGTTAGTGTCTTGGCACAAGAGATGTCATTTTCAAGGCTTCTCCTAGAATATGACTTTGACCATTTCGCTGTGTCTTTGAACCTTCTACAGGCATCCTGGAAAAGGATATGATTATAAAATTCAGGTATGATGAGTGATAATTTTTTAAATCTATCACTAGATTGTAATAAACATCTAAAATGACCATAGTTCTTCCCTGTTTGAAGGGTGGTAGCACAAGGGGCACAATCAGAGGGTTAGCAATTCTCACTCTTCTGTAGCCTCCGACTAGACAATGTTTCTGTATGAGAGAAGCAGGGACCTTGCTACAGAAAGGACAACGGATTTAGGGAGTATTGACTCCTCTCCTTGCACCACAGCCCTTGGACTGAGACCTTTAGCTGTGATGGAGGAGAAGCAGAGTCTCCATAAGGCCTGAAAACAGCTGAACTAAAGGCTAACATGGAAGGAAGGGCTCTGTTTCACTAATTTGTGGATTCCCAGTGCTTGGCAGACTGCCTGGTACATAGTAGACCCCCAATAAGTGTTTATTAAATTCAATTGAAATATTAAGATAGCTCAGCAGTTTGTCAAGTTATACAATATCAGAATATTAAAAATTACTTTATGAGTTGTTTTTCATTTTTTAATTTTTATGTATTCATTTATTTATTTTTGGCTGTGTTGGGTCTTCGTTTCTGTGCGAGGGCTTTCTCTAGTTGCGGCGAGCGGGGGCCACTCTTCATCGCGTTGTGCGGGCCTCTCACTATCGCGGCCTCTCTTGTTGCGGAGCACAGGCTCCGGACGCGCAGGCTCAGTAGTTGTGGCTCACGGGCCCAGTTGCTCCGCGGCATGTGGGATCTTCCCAGACCAGGGCTCGAACCCGTGTCCCCTGCATTGGCAGGCAGACTCTCAACCACTGCACCACCAGGGAAGCCCCTTATGAGTTGTTTTTAAATGTAATAATTTGCAAGCATGAATGTATTTCATATGAGGTAATTCACAAAGCTAAGTCCAGCACTTCCCAGTTCATCTTAAAGCTGTATATTTAAGCAACTCTTGACCCTACAGCAACAGCTATCCATTATATCCGAATTTTTCCTGGCATATGTGCCTTTCCAAAATACTCTTTCAAAACTGGAATTATCCAGGCCACACCAGAGCATATAATCGACTTAGAATTAGCCATCATTTTTGTGTATTTCTTCTTCCCCATACTATTGGCTGCAGTTGTATGAATTGCAAAGATTTTATCTCCCTCTGAATTTTTTGCTTATGGAGGGGGGTGGCTGGCTTTTCTCGCCTTATTGCTTGTCTGATGCTAAAATCCTATCAATCTTTCAGAAACTAATCTAATTCATTTTGAGATTAATGTTGTGAACTCAACACAGTCCAAACCCAAAAAAGCGTCAATTGCTTCGTGAAACGGCACCACCTACTGGCAGAATTGTCACATTGCGCCATCATATTCTCAGCCCCGAAATCCGTCCAAAATTGCTGAACTCTCTCCCTTTGGGAAATTTTGACAACTAACTTCACAAACAGAACCGATTAGAAAGACTTAAAACTTAATAAAATTTTTACTGTATCTTACCTTCTTGGAAACTACTCCGCGCTTACAATATTTGTTAAAAAAGAGAAAAATATCTGATCTCTACCTCTTTTCATTGACCATAAAATTATAAAAGACAAAAGTTTCCTTCAAGTCTGACACCAGCATCAGATGGATTCAAACCAAGCATTCATGTCTTTGTGTTAAATGAGTTCAGCAGTACTATCCCATGTGTAGTAAATACAAAGTACCAAAACTAGCTTTAATAATATTCATACAGTTAGTGTTTTTGCTGTGAACATTTATTTATTCCTGATCAGAACATTCAGTTAACAAATATTTACTGATCACCTAGGCTTAGGGACACCACAGTGAACAACCTGGGTCTTGTCCCTGCCACATAGAGATTATAGCCTAGGAGAAAGAATAGACAACCTGTACAATGTGGTAGGTTTTATAAAGGAGGAAATAGGAGTCTGTGGAACCATGGAGCAAGGGCACCTAACATAGTTAAGGGGGATTCAAGGACAACTTTCTAGCAGGCACTGCTTGTACCCCACCCATAACCCCTCAACCCACACTGAAAGTCACTGTAGCCTCAATAGATAGTTGTAGCCACACTGATGTTTTTCTACATCAAGTACTTGCATCTCCCTAACTGAGGACTTCTGCTGTGTACAAAATGGACCAGCTAAAAGTGTCAGGGAATTAACACCCCCAAAGCAACCCTCAATCAGTGAGGGATGGGAGTTGGTGGATAAATACGCCAGCTTCCTTGCCCCTCAATAGATAATCCTGAAGTGTATCCCACTCAGGCTCTTAAGAGGTCCCCAGTGGAACCTATGCAATTATTATGTTGATAGAACTGTTGGGACTTCAATAGGCTCTACAAATAACATCCATTTTTTCCACAAATGATGTGAGACAATTAAGAAAAAAAGATCAGGGACTTCCCTGGTGGCGCAGTGGTTAAGAATCCGCCTGCCAATGCAGAGGACACGGGTTCGATCCCTGGACCAGGAAGATCCCACATGCCGCAGAGCAACTAAGTCTGTGCGCCACAACTAGTGAGCCCACGTGCTGCAAATACTGAAGCCCGCGTGCTCTAGGGCCGGTACCCTGCAACAAGAGAAGCCACCGCAATGAGAAGCCCACGCACCGCATGGTAGAGTAGCCCCCACTCGCGGCAACTAGAGAACGCCTGCACGCAGCAACAAAGACCCAACGCAGCCAAAAAACAAATTAAAAAAAAAAGAAAAGAAAAAAGATCAAAGAATAAGGCAGATAGGGGACTGGATATCACGTTGTTAAAACTATAGGATGTGGCTCATGTCTTTAGGTAAGGGGATTCCATTATACTGAACCTAAGAGTTAAACTACTTCTGAGTCACAAGCACCACTGGAAAGGGACAAGCCTCACAGAGACAGGGCCTGTCCCTGGTATATTTATGGGAAGGAGGATCAGAGGAGAATGCAAGCTTCCTGCAGACAGGCTCACTCCCAAGAGAAAAGGGGAGAGTCTGGACCTACCGTCATAGTTAATCCTTCCACATCCAGCAGTCAGATAAGAGACTCCTCCTCGAGAGAGGAACAAAGGGGCCAAAAAGGCCAAAAGTATTACACCGGAGGAGCTCCCTTCACACAGGATGAAACATCAACAATGGCCAGAGTGTGCCCAACACCACCAACCGACACCACGTCCCTGTCAACAGCACTTTCACATAGTTTTGCTAGTCCCATAATTCCTCCACAGCACCACTCAGTATAATAAATAAAAACAAAGCCTTGTAATTTCCACACTCCCAATACCCTTTCCAAGTGATACTGGTCCCCAATTAAGAACAGAGTAATTGGTTATATGAATAGACAATGATCATTAAATCCATGGTCTCTAAGACATTAATAAATGGATTTCAGCCACGTAGTGCCTGCCTATAAAAGGTACTTAAGAAAAGTTTTGCTTTTTTCTGATTTTTGTTTTAACATTTTTGTACCCTAACTAGGTGCTAATACCACTATACATTTCTTGAACCCTCACAATAACCTTATGAGGTGAATACTGGTATTACTCCCACTACTCAGATCAGAAGACTGAGACTTTGGTTAGAAAATGTGCTGAAAGCCAGACAATTAATAAGAGTGGAGCCAGGATTCAAACCTTGGTCAATATAGTGCCAAAAACCCATGCCCTTAAGCGCTACCCTATCCTTCTCCTCTAATCATTAAGCTAAATGCAGGGTCTTAAAATAAATCATTCAATTTGCTTTAAATTAGAAATGCCAACAGGACAATGAGCTCTGAAACTGACTAATGAATAATGTAAATTGATTCCAATATTGTTTGATGATTAATTAGCCCTCAAGTGAACAAACCAAACTCTGCTTGGAACAAAAGACTAGAAAAACTAGAAAGAGGAAGAAAATGCTTCCATCTTTTTAGACAAACCATTGCCAAGTATCTTTCACTCTGAAATTAATCCCAGTGATATCACTAACTCTTTGAGGTTCTATCAATATTTACCACTATTCTCTGTACCAATGAGATTCTCTTATTTCAGTGGTTTTTAATTTTACATAAGCACCACTTGTGAAATATACAGAATTCTAAAAATGCTACAAGTTGAACATATATGCAATTCATACTGCAATTACAGCCCCTTACTGCTTAGTATTGTAATTATTTTTCATGTCTTTAAGTTCAGAGAAGTCAGGGACATATTCCTAGGACCTAAAATGATATCTGACAAATATCAGGGGTTCAAATAACTGCTTATTTGAATAAATGAATGTCTCTGAAGTGTTTGACTTACTAAAATAAGTTTCTCAGAGGATTCTTTTCTTTTGGAAATTTTCAAATATATGTTAAGTAAACCCAAAATAGATCAATTCAAGTGAACTGACTTTGTGGTCAAGTTTTTTTTTTCTCTCCTTAATGGAAATAGATTGTTGGACCAAGAGTAGCCACTCTATCTGGACCTAAGAGGAATGCACACTGCCTAGAAATCCTAAGCTTGGTGTTGAATTCATCAACTCAATGCATCTTTGAGTTGCCTCCTCTTGAAGAGGGGGTAAGTTTGTGCTGTCACATTGTACTCAGGAAAGTTAAAGTGTTTTGGCCCTTTCAGAGTTGCCTGCACAGGGAAAGGGTATGGATGTGTGCTGGTGTCCAAGTAGTGGAATGTAGTGGGTTGGGTTGCTCCTTTAGTTTGCTCATTTGCCCAGCAAACATTCCCACATATTCTGTCACTATGGTAACATATTCATGTTGCTAATCCCTTCTCCTCCACCCCCAACCACAGAGCATGATCACAGATTCAAGGTGGCAGTTCATGGTGCCCCATTCCCCATGCCAGTGGCGCTTGGCATGTGCCCCATTTGGGTCACATGCCAAGCCTTGTGCATGTGCCCCATTTGGGTCACATGCCAAGCCTTGTGCATGATTGGTACAAGGCTTGGCATGTGACCCAAATCAGGCCAGAGTTTGTACCTCAGTCATAATGCAGAAATGATTTGAAATCTGGACCTCTGACAACACTCTTCCCTGAAGCAAGAGGGGATAAAACCGAACAGAAATGAGAAACAGAGGGGCAGGTCCTGGTCACACTGGGTCCTGGATCTAGCCTCCAAGGCCATGGCTGCTACTTCCTCAGTTCTGTGAGATAACACCTTTTCTTATTTAAGCTAGTGTGAAATAGGTATCTGTCACCTGACACTGAAAGAGACCTGATTAACATACCAGGGCTTTGCCATGGCCAGATAATGTAATCTCCCTTCATGACACTAGTTCTATGGGGAGAGTTTTCAAGTCCCAACAGCCCAAAAGTCTTCATAAACTTTTTAAACAATCTTTCTGGCAAGCTGAAATGAGTTGAATTCAATACATTCATAATACTGACCACAAGATGGCACCTAAAGCATTCTTTCAAAGACTTCTCAGCCACTCAGGATGATTGCCAATGTCTAATGTCTTATTTATAGATTTTATTAGACTGCAAAATCATTCCATTCTAGATGATCCCATATGCATTCTGGTAGTTACAGTGTACCTCACAGAGTATCTTGCACTTAATGGTCTTCAGTGGATGGTCAAATCACCAAAATGTTGAACAAATGTAAAAAGGTGAGGTTTGGCCATTTCTTTCAGGATAACAGATCAACCTACTGTGTTTGGGAAATTTAGTCATATCAACAAGTTGTATGACAGCTGAGATCTCCAAACCCCTATTATGCACCCATGAAATTAGCCTGATTATCTGTTCTTTCTTCATGGCAAAACACAACTTTATATTATTTTTAGATCGTTTTCCCTGTTGACAACTTAGAGTCACAAGTTTATGTCCCTATCTCTAAACCAGATTTAATGTCCACCAATTGGCCCAAGAAGTCTTCTTAAAACTTGCCTTCAGGTTTCAGTTACAACCTACTACACATAAGGTCAACACAAAAATATACTACATCTTACAGAGTGTATCACTGAATTATATTTTAATGTGAGTTTATGAAAATGAAGGACAAAGCCTCTTGGATAAAATGCAAAGTTCCTACCACCAGAATGAAAGTTTGAACACTCTTTATGGGGAAAAGTCCTTCTCCGTTGCCTCTCCTTTGATAGTAAAACACCATCACATGTTATATCCTGACCACAATCTGTAATTTTCCTTTTTAGCACTTGGCGCAATTTATAATTATACATCCCTATTTAATTATCTGCTTAATATTATTCTCCCTCTCTCTACAGTTACTATCTCCATGAGGGAGGAACTGTATCTATTCTGTACCACTATGTACTTAGCACCAATACCAATGACTGGCATTCAGTAAATATTTATTGAATGAGTAAACAAATGAGAGTGTCACAAATCTGAGTCAATTTCCTAAATACAGAGAGTTACTATAAAGCAGGTGTAATTATTTATCAGGACACGATTTATGTCTTGATAAACAATGGCAGGTTCACAGAACAATTCCAGAGTCCAACCCAAATCCCTCTATTCCTTCATTCATCACACCTTTGTTGAGTGAGTATTCTGTTTTAATTGACATTTCCCTCTAGAAAGATCTCCCTTCTCCCCCAGCAACACATGCACACGTGCACGCGCACACACACACACACACACACACCCATCTCTAGGCACTGTCTTCTTGATCAAAATAGTAGTAGAAAGAGCTTCAATCTAGAAATCTGCGTCTCTTTCATCTGTTAACAGCCTAATTCACAATTAAGGGAATATATGCAAATGTGTTTACATACATAGGAAAATAAGATAGTATTTTTATTGCTAATAAAGTATTATGTCCAAACCATTTTCCCATTTCAGGGCTTTTCTCCCCTTTCTCCACTCCCCTTCTTCAATTCCAGAAGCCTGATGACTAATGGGGCTTTTGGGAAGGGGGGATTTGCTTGTTTTTTGTTTTTTTAATGGTAGAACAAAGAGTCTGATAACCTAAATCCCAAGAGGAAGTTACAGACTGAAAATAGTTTAATATTTTAAAATTAATATCATAGTTTAATATTAAGAAGCAGGGGACATGAGGGTCTGTTCCCAGGAAGGCCCCGAAATGTCTCGCTCAGTTTCAATAGCACCGTGGATATACTCTAGTACAGCACATAACACACAGCATTCCTGGTAATTGTGTCTGTCTGTCTCCCAGACTAAGTCGTGTGGTCTATTATCCTAGTGTCCACAGGAATATAGTCCGCCAGCCCTTCTTGAGCTGTCTCCTCTCAGGCTGGTTTTGTTGCGTACACAATTCACCCTATCTTTCTCTGCTTCACAGGCCTCCGTCCCCACTGCGTGCGGAAGTGCCCTGTGCATCCCCGCCTTTCCCTTGGTAACCACGCCCACGCGAGTCATCCTGGGTCCAGCTCATCCTCACTCCAAGGCTTCTCCAAGTTCCTCGTTGGCTCCCAGTCAGTTCCACGCCCCCGCTGGTGACTGTTCCGTGGAACTGCACACGTGCACGTGTGTGAACAGTGGGAGGAGATTCTGCCTACACATACCACACCATTCTGCTCTTCCTCAGCTGCACCATATTACCGTGGGGCTGGAAGAGAAGGACTTCTTTCAAGGCTTGCTGCCTTCAGGCTTCTCCTGGGAAATAAGGGGCAGGTCCTCTCTGCCCTGACATCCTCCAAGACGTATTAAAAATCTCTCCTTTCTCATCCTCCACCTCCACCACATGGCTAAGTAGGAGGTCCATCTCAGACACTCAGTAGCATCAAAGTGTCGGTCATGTTCTCTCTGAAACTTGGCTCCCTGCCAGTCACTTAGACTTTAATGCCTGTCTGATGGGGAACCATTCCCACACCATTGCACATCCTTCTCCGGACTACAGTTAGAAAGTAAACTCAATGCTTAAGAGCTCCTTTTCTCTCTCAGAAGTCTGACTCTTCCAATAGGAAGCCTGATTTTTAAAAGTCAGGCTTGTTTAAAGTCAATTCAGAAACTCAATGTTTACACTTTTTAGGGCCAAATCAGTGAATGCTACCAATAGGCAGTAGCCTATGGGGCAACAAGAAAATTTCAGGAAAGAAAAGCATTGGTTATTATTTTATAATTTTATCTTGTCACAGTCTGTGTGTTATGTGAGGACTTGGTAATGAACAACGGAGGCATTTGGATATGGTTTTCTAAAGTCAAATAACGTGTTAAACTAAGTCAGCAGAAGTCTTGGGAACTATATCTAGCATCATTGAAAGTCAGAGCTGGAAAGATCTGGAGAATTCATCTTTGTCTAATCCCCTTACTAAAGGTAAGGCACTGAAGCTTCGGGAAGTGGGGAAGAGATGGAATAAAATGATTCGCCCAAGGACATGGAAACAGACACTCTCTTTTTAATTTTAGCTACAATCTATTCAGTGCTTACTCTGTGGCAAGCACTCTGCTGTCACTACATAGTCATTGTCTCATTCACTCCTCCCAGCACCCCTGAGAATTGGTATGATTCAGCTCATTTTACAAAGCAGTAACTGGGGCTTACAGAGGTTAATTTATTTGCCCAATGTCATATAGCTACTAAATGGAGAGCCAGTTTTCAATGTCATGATGTTGGATGCCAGAGCCCAGGATTCTAACCTGAACCTACTGTTTCAGATACAATGCAGAGGGCTGAAAATACAAGGAAAAATAAGGTACCTTACCTGGACCTGAATTTCTGGATCTGCTAACAATACAAGCTACTGTTGGTCTGCTACTGTGACCTGCAGTGATATTTCTATCAGGTCAGGAACGAGGATTTCTCCTTGGAAATCTACCAGTAGCAACTACTCACTCTTAGGCAATGTCGTTTTGTGCAAAGATCACAGGACTTAGGGTCAGAAGGTTCTGGTTCTAACCTCAACTCTGCTACCCACTCATCAGTTATGAGTCCTGTGTTAGCCGCTCTTCCCTATCTGCAAAAGCATAAAATGCCCATCCCAGTTAGCTCATAGGACTGTGGTGAATTTCAGAGAAGATTGTAGACTAGAAAGCCCTCAGCACAAGGTGAAGAATTATTGTAAATACACATCAGAAGTTACATTGCATATTCTCCCACAAAGGTTTTCAAAACTCTTTATAAATAATTACAGTCAGTTCGTGAAAATTTTGGAAAGGAAGGCACAATGTGGTTCATAGTGGGAGGGGAAGGAGGAGGAAAGAAATGAACCACAGATAAAATGAATACCATTAGCCGTGTTCTGGCTTGTAAGTCGATCGGTGGTTCCACAGGTGTTCAAATTATTAGTATGCTTCTTAATATATATGTGGTACAGATATTCCTTTTTATTAATATATTGAATAATAAATGTTTGAATTTTTAACAAAGAAAGGAAGGCATTACTGGAAAAAAGCTGTAAAGCAAGAGGTTAGAAATATGTGGACTCTTTTCTGAGGAACTTTTATGTTTAGGGTTCTTATATGGAGGGAGCTTAAGACCACACAGGTTTTGTGGGTAGAGGGGAGTTGAAAGCAACATCCCTAACCTACTGACTTCTCTAAACTCAGACTCCACCAAGTTTCAGCCTCAGTTCAATTAGGTGCTCACTTTCCCCATTTGAATGGAGGAGACCATTTCCTCTTCCAAGAAAAAACTCTCATCTAGTCTAGAGAGATAACACATGTGTCATAACCATAAATTATTTGGAAGAACAACTGGGCTTTATACAGGCCATCTGGAGAAGACAAATATTTCATGTAAGCATTTGGGAAATTTCACTGACAACATATGTAGCTAAATGAACTGTCTTCAGCATTGCCAAAATGAGAAAATTCCATCACACATGAGGAAGGTATCTCAACAACCACCTCAAAATAAATACAAATCAATCTTTTAATTTAACTAAAACATACGTAAAGGGTAGCTGTATTTCTTTTCAATGTACTGACAACCAAATACACAGCCTCTGCAGAGAGATGCATTGGGTTCAACTCCACAGGGACAGCTCTGAAATCATTGCATTCATCTACTCATGTTTAAAGAAATATGTCTTCCTGCAACCTCCCCTGCTTTGCACACATTCCACTCCTCTGAACACTGGATGTGACAACATGGAAGAGTGTTAGACAGTAAATCAGAATTATCCTCACTAATTCAAAGACTGACCTCAAATCCTGTTACCAATCTGTTTTAGTTTAATCCCCTCTAAAATAAAGAAATAATTCCTTCCCAAACAAGTTTTAAATGATACATTAAACAAGATGGACTTAATTGGTATTTATACAACATTCCATCCAAAAACAACAGATTACACATTTTTCTCAAGTGCTCATGAAACATTCTCCAGGATAGATCATATCTTGGGTCACAAATCAAGCCTTGGTAAATTTAAGAAAATTGAAATCGTATCAAGCATCTTTTCCGACCACAATGCTATGAGACCAGATATCAATTACAGGAAAAAAATCTGTAAAAAATACAAACACATGGAGGCTAAACAACACACTACTAAATAACCAAGAGATCACTGAAGAAATCAAAGAGGAAATCAAAAAGTACCTAGAAACAAATGACAATGAAAACACGACGACCCAAAACCTATGGGATGCAGCAAAAGCAGTTCTAAGAGGGAAGTTTATAGCAATACCATCCTACCTCAAGAAACAAGAAACATCTCAAATAAACAACCTAACCTTACACCTAAAGCAATTAGAAAAAGGAGAACAAAAGAACCCCAAAAGTTAGCAGAAGGAAAAAAATCATAAAGATCGGATCAGAAATAAATGAAAAAGAAAGGAAGGAAACCACAGCAAAGATAAATAAAAGAAAAACCTGGTTCTTTGAGAAGATAAACAAAATTGATAAACCATTAGCCAGACTCATCAAGAAAAAAAAGAAGACTCAAATCAATACACTTAGAAATGAAAAAGGAGAAGTAACAATTGACACTGCAGAAATACAAAGGATCATGAGAGATTACTGCAAACTACTATATGCCAATAAAATGGACAACCTGGAAGAAATGGACACATTCTTAGAAAAGCACAACCTTCCGAGACTGAACCAGGAAGAAATAGAAAATATAAACAGACCAATCACAAGCACTGTAATTGAAACTGTGATTAAAAATCTTCCAACAAACAAAAGCCCAGGACCAGATGGCTTCACAGATGAATTCTATCAAACATGTAGAGAAGAGCTAACACCTACCCTTCTAAACTCTTCCGAAATATAGCAGAGGGAAGAACACTCCCAAACTCATCCTACAAGGCCACCATCACCCTGAAACCAAAACCAGACAAAGATGCCACAAAAAAAGAAAACTACAGGCCAATATCACTGATGAACATAGATGCAAAAATCCTCAACAAAATACTAGCAAACAGCACATTAAAAGGATCATACACCATGATCAAGTGGGGTTTATCCCAGGAATGCAAGGATTCTTCAGTATACGTAAATCAATCAATGTGATACACCATACTAACAAACTGAAGGATAAAATCCATATCATCATCTCAACAGATGCAGAAAAAGCTTTTGACAAAATTCAACATCCATTTATGATAAAAACCGTCCAGAAAGTAGGCATGGAGGGAACATACCTCAGCATAATAAAGGCCATATATGACAAAACCACAGCCAACATCGTTCTCAATGGTGAAAAACTGAAACCATTTCCTCTAAGATCAGGAACAAGACAAGGTTGCCTTCTCTCACCACTATTATTCAACATAGTTTTGGAAGTGTTAGCCATAGCAATCAGAGAAGAAAAAGAAGCAAAAGGAATCCAAATCAGAAAAGAAGAATTAAAACTGTCACTGTTTGCAGATGACATGATACTATACACAGAGAATCCTAAAGATGCTACCAGAAAACTACTAGAGCTAATCAATGAATTTAGTAAAGTAGCAGGATACAAAAATAATGCACAGAAGTCTCTTGCATTCCTATACACTAATGATGGAAAATCTGAAAGAGAAATTAAGGAAACACTCCCATTTACCATTGCAACAAAAAGAATAAAATACCTAGGAATAAACCTACCTAAGGAGACAAAAGACCTGTATGCAGAAAATTATAAGACACTGATGAAAGAAATTAAAGATGATACAAACAGATGGGGAGACATACCATGTTCTTGGATTGGAAGAATCAACATTGTGAAAATGACTCTACTACCCAAAGCAATCTACAGATTCAATGCAATCCCTATCAAACTACCAATGGCATTTTTCACAGAACTAGAACAAAGAAATTCACAATTTGCATGGAAACACAAAAGACCCTGAATAGCCAAAGCAATCTTGAGAAAGAAAAATGGAGCTGGAGGAATCAGGCTCCCTGACTTCAGACTATACTACAAAGCTACAGTAATCAAGACAGTATGGTACTGGCACAAAAACAGAAATGTAGACCAATGGAACAGGATAGAAAGCCCAGAGATAAACCCACGTACTTATGGTCAACAAATCTATGACAAAGGAGGCAAGAATATACAATGGGGAAAAGACATCTTGTTCAATAAGTGGTGCTGGGAAAACTGGACAGCTACATGTTAAAGAATGAAATTAGAACACTCCCTAACACCATACACAAAAATAAACTCAAAATGGATTAAAGACCTAAATGTAAGGCCAGACACTATCAAACTCTTAGAGGAAAACATAGGCAGAACACTACATGACATAAATCACAGCAAGATCCTTTTTGACCCACCTCCTAGAGAAATGGAAATAAAAACAAAAATAAACAAATGGGACCTAATGAAAACTTCAAAGCTTTTGCACAGCAAAGGAAACCATAAACAAGACAAAAAGACAAGCCTCAGAATGGGAGAAAATATTTGCAAACGAAGCAATGGACAAAGGATTAATCTCCAAAATATAGAAGCAGCTCATGCAGTTCAATATCAAAAAAACAAACAACCCAATCCAAAAATGGGCAGAAGACCTAAATAGACATTTCTCCAAAGAAGATATACAGATTGCCAACAAACACATGGAAAGATGCTCAACATCACTAATCATTAGAGAAATGCAAATCAAAACTACAATGAGGTATCATCTCACACTGGTCAGAATGGCCATCATCAAAAAATCTACAAACAATAAATGCTGGAGAGGGTGTGGAGAAAAGGGAACCCTCTTGCACTGTTGGTGGGAATGTAAATTGATACAGCCACTATGAGAACAGTATGGAGGTTCCTCAAAAAACTAAAAATAGAACTACCATACGACCTAGCAATCCCACTACTGGGCATATACCCTAAGAAAACCATAATTCAAAAAGAGTCATGTACCACAATGTTCATTGCAGCTCTATTTACAATAGCCAGGACATGGAAACAACCTAAGTGTCCATCAACAGATGAATGGATAAAGAAGATGTGGCACATATATACAATGGAATATTACTCAGCCATAAAAAGAAATGAAATTGAGTTATTTGTAGCAAGGTGGATGGACCTAGAGACTGTCATACAGAGTGAAGTAAGTCAGAAAGAGAAAAACAATTGCCATATGCTAACACATATATATGGAATCTAAAAATAAAAAATAAAAAAAGTTCTGAAGAACCTAGGGGCAGGACAGGAATAAAGACACAGACATAGAGAATGGACTTGAGGACACAGGGAGGGGGAAGGGGAAGCTGGGACAAAGTGAGAGATGGCATGGACGTATATACACTGCCAAATGTAAAATAGATAGCTAGTGAGAAGCAGCCACGTAGCACAGGGAGATCAGCTCGGTGCTTTGTGTCCACCTAGAGGGGTGGGATAGGGAGGGTGGGAGGGAGACACAAGAGGGAGAAGATATAGGGATATATGTATATGTATAGCTGATTCACTTTGTTATACAGCAGAAACTAACACACCATGGTAAAACAATTATACTCCAATAAAGATGTTAAAAAAAAAAAAAAGAAATGTAATCAGGATTTAAAAAAAAGAAATAATTCCTCCCTATTTACATCTTAGAGTTTTCTGTGAAGATACTATTAACAACTCACATTAGCATAATATTTTACAATTTAGTAAATGTTTCAAACATATTATTTCATTCACAACAAATTTATGCCCATTTTATAGATAAGAAAATTGATACTGTATTAGGGGAAAGGCAGGGCTATAATAAATAAGCTGCAAAAAGTCAGTGGCTTAACACAGTAAGGTTTGTTTCACATTCATGTAACAGTGTAAGGCAGGTGTTCCTGGTCACTGATTAGTTTTCCAGAATGAGATGATTGAAGAGCCTGGGCTCCTTCTGTCTTGTGGCTCTATGAAGCCCTAGGACCTTGGAGTCTCCTGCCTCCAGCTAGCAGACAGACAAGGAGAAAAAGGAGAAACTCACCCCCTTCTAAGCAACCTCTTCCTGGTAGTGACTCAAAGGAGTTCCACTCATATCTCATAGGTGAGAACCAGTTAATGGCTCCACCTAGAAGCAAGGGGTCACTGAGCAATGTAGCTCCTGGCTGGCAGCCACTTCTCAGTGATGATGCCATTCGGTGGAAGAGAGAGCATAACTTTATGGAGAATAATCATCTCTACCATGAGAGAGAGGTTATGTATTTACCTCAAGGCTGCACAGCTAGTAGGTAAGTGCATTAGCTATCTATTTCTGCACAACACACTACAACAAACTCAGTAGCTTAAAGCAACACCCATTAGTTTTCTCACAGTTACTCTGGGTAAGGAATCTGATCATGGGTTAACTGGTCTCTGCTTCAGAGTCTCACTAGGCTACAGTCAAGATGTCAGTCTGGGCTGTGGGCTCATCTGGAGGCTCAACTAGGGAAGGATCCACTTTCCCGCTCACATGGTTCTTAGCAGCATTTGGTTGCTTCCAGCTGCAGGATTCATGGCAGCTTCCTTCTTCAAAGCCAGCAATGAAGAAAGACTCTAGAGTAAGTCAGCTAGCAAGACAGAGTGATATACAATGTAATGTAATCATGGGAGTAAAATCTCATCACCTTTGCTATATCCTACTGGTTAGAAGCAAGTCACAGGTTCACCTACACTCAAGGGGAGGGGATTACACAAAAACATGAATATCAGGAAAGGGAACATGGGGGCTACCTTAAAATTTGTCCATCACAAAAAGAAACTCAAGCCCAGATTTCCTGACTACGAATCTAGTGCTCCTTCCATTTAATTATGTGTCCAGGTTTGGATTCCAAAATTATTATCTATGATAATGTGGATAATATTTGCATACAACATACCCAGTTGTTATGAGGAACAAATGAAATAGTGGATGTGAATACACTCTATAAGCTATAAAGTACTCTGTAAATTTAATGGGTATTTATTACTATTTTATCCCCTTGACTGTGACGTTTCTTTGCTCTTCTTATCTGTTTAAATCCTACTCTTCCTTCAAAGACCCTCTAAATGCTACCCTATGTCTTCCACAAAGCATGTGTATCAGTTGCTACTGGGTTCAGTTTCACATAACAAAAGGACAAAATGATGGCTCAAATAACATTGAAAGCTGAGCTCATAATATAGATCCACAAAGTCACTGGAGATCCAGATTCCTTCCAGATCTCTGGTCTGCCTGGTCTAGAGTGTGGCTCTTGTCCTCAAGGTCCAAGATGGTTACTAGAGCTCCAGCCATCATATCCCCAAACTAGGCAGCTAGAAAGAAAAAATGTCTTTTATAGATGCTTCCCAGAAGTCCCACCCAACACTTGGATTGATGTCTTCTTAACAGGAACTCAGTCCCATAACTATACCTGGTTACAACAGAGCCTGGGAGTTACAGTTTTCAGTTGAGTATGCTGATATCTTGAACAAAAGTGAGGTTCTGTCACTAAGAAGGAGGAAGAAAATGAATGTGGGGACAATAAATAGTTTTTGCTGTGGGATGTTTTGGAAACATCAAGTATACACATCTACCCAGAGGAAAGACAATAAATAAGAATTTTGGTAGTTTGGAACCATATTGTGGGGAGCCTAGGATTTCAGGCTAAGGAACTGGTCTTCATTTGGCATCTAATAAGGAACAAGGACACAATGAAAAGGGTATTTTAGGAAGCTGAATCTAATGGTGACTTCATATTTGGATACTTTTATTTCTAAGACTGTTGTAATCTAGCAACAGAGTGGAAAGGTCTGAACGCTCCCTGAATGGTGATCACAGAGAAGAAGAAAATAAGGTAGTGATCTTAAAGGAAGAATCCAG
The DNA here is from genome assembly GCF_009873245.2 of Balaenoptera musculus. Classification (NCBI taxonomy): domain Eukaryota; kingdom Metazoa; phylum Chordata; class Mammalia; order Artiodactyla; family Balaenopteridae; genus Balaenoptera; species Balaenoptera musculus. The sequence continues at coordinate 41,722,716 of NC_045789.1, forward strand.
TTGTGTGTAGAGGGCAGGAGAGGGTAAAGAAGGTTCAGATGTTGCCAGCCAAGTTGATGGGGAGACAAAGGTGAGACAGAAGAACCAAAGGACATACAGTATCAATAAATTAGAAAAGCAATTAGAACTCCAAGGCAAACCACCAGAATTAAGGAAAACAAATGATGAGGAGGGTAGCAAATCTGAAAAATAAAGCAGTTAAATATGTATGAGAGAAATATCTTAAATGTATACCATCTCTCAAGCTGTGGGGCCTTAGATAGGCCCCCTAGCCTCTGTGGACCTCACTTTTCTTCACCTGAAAATGAGGATAATAATTCTTACATTGCAGGGTTAGAGTTCCTGGTATACAGAATTCACAGTAGCAATGACACCTACTTTTTCAATTCAAAAGGTGAAGAGAGGCACATCTGGCGGGTGACCACATGCCTGGCTGTGTGGCTCAAACAGACACTTTGTGAAGCAGGTCAAGTTCCTTTCTCTTCCAGGAAATTACATGAATCTAGTGGCTTTAGCAGGAAACCCAACACTGGGGGAAAAGCAAAGAGAAACACAGTCTCCCTCACCCCTGTTTGAACTCAGGAGTCTTCCAACGCCAACCACTTCCACTGGCCCCCGACAAACATGTCAGTGTGTGTCGGCCAACTGCCAGCATGGCTGGGGCCACATCCAGTCCCTCCATGAGAACACTACTAGCCAGCCTCACAGAACACGCTCCAACCACCACAATGAGGGGCTGGGGACATCTAGCCCAAGACCAGAAAAAGATCTGCAGGCAACCTTAACTCCTGCCCCAAGGCCACACCCACAGACCAACAGGTGAGACGCCCAACGTGGAAAATTAACATTTGTTTCTGTCCAATCAGAGGGTTGTCAGGAAAAGTTCTACTTCAGTGACCACTGAGTGAATGAATGAATCAATGTCTCCAAGCTTTTGTTCAGAAAGTTGAGCTATAGATATAGGACAGGTGATTAATCCACAAAGTATTTTGAACTGTCACAAGATGATCCACTCTCTCAATTTCATCTGTAAATATAACATGACAACAGCAGAATAAAATCTCCTGAATTGGAATTTAGTAGGAGTCGAGAGAAGGAAGAAATTTAAAACCTTTTGGCCATGTTGCAATTTCCCATTATTTAAAAAAAAGGAAGTTGCTTATATGACATTACTTACTTTCTTAGTAGAAGACGAAGTTGAACTTTTGGCCTCAGACTTTGGCTTGTGTCTATGAAACTGGATTTTCTTCTAATGATGTAAGCAATTATTTGATGAGACCACTTTAGAAGGAAATGAGATCAGTACTAGGAAATAAATGCTTCTTGCTCCAAAGCAAATCTCACTAGAATTCACATAACCACTTGGAAAACGCTACACTTAAAAAAAAAAAAAAAAAAATCTGACTTGGCGTCATTTCAGTGATGACTATGCCTTTTGTTAGCTGAATGACTTATGCTGCCAAGACACATGATTTCCATCCAAAACTACCTCAACGATGTGCTAAAAATAGCGAAGCAAAATGAACTGAGCACAGCCAACCAAAGCCAGACTGTGTTGGGGTCACACTATAAATAGAAGAAAGAAAAGATGGAGAGAAAACAAGGTCAAAGAGAAAACCAAAATGTTTTTCTTTAATACAGACTGAGATTCCCAGGGTACAGTGAGGAAAAGGATTACATCTTACATTGCTTTATGGAAAGCTGTCATGGTTTACACATTCTGAGATTTTCTGAGAGTTGTATTCCTGCAGATCAGCATTCTCTCCTAACAATAGGGGTTTGTTTACAGAAGAAAAGCACTGATACCTGCCTTCTCACTGGTCCCCCTCAAAGTGTAACTACAGCATTGTGGAACCTCTAACTCCCAGTATTGTTAAACCCCTTTGAGAGTCTATTCAATCACCCCTTTTATGTCCAGATGTCAGAGTGTTGTGTTCTACCCCAAAATCTACCACTCTGCAGCATTAGAAGATGTGTGTGTTTACTGTTGAACATGGGGACTTGCCTCAGGCGATAGGGGTGGAATCAGGTATAGATGAACAATGAGGGATATTCGAGGCCTCAAACGCTCTTTTACTCCAGCTCACTCCAAAAGGGGAGAGGGAGACTTCTGGAACGTCTTCCTCTACTTCCTGTGAGTTTGCGATAACTCTGCCCTGCCTCAGACTGGCTGGCTGTCTGTCTGCCCTGGCCCTGACCAGAGATTTTGTGCTCTGCAGCTGCTGAAAAAATCCATGCCTCGGTGGCCTCCATCGTCTGGGGTAACGCCCCACACTGGCTTCTCTACCTCAGACAGGAGTTCTGCGTCAAGCAGGAAGCTGCCAGAAGCTCCTGGGCACAATTATCTATCTTAGCTAGACTCAGGTTTAATTACGCTAATATTTAATTAGCTCAATAGTTGATGCTGTCCAAAAAAGTACTCTGAGGGAGACATTTAAATTCTATAAACATTGTCAGCAAGGTTTATTGTACTAGCTTTATTTTATTTATTTATTTTTAATACAGCAGGTTCTTATTAGTTACCTATTTTACACATATTAGTGTATATATGCCAATCCCAAACTTGCTTTATATTTAAACCATTAAAATTAGGCCCTACTTGCAACTATACCCCAATAAAAAATAAAAATAAATTTAAAAAATAAAAATTAGGCCCTACTTAATTGAAGGGGAAATTCCTTAAAAATGCGTATTCAGGGGCTTCCCTGGTGGCGCAGTGGTTAAGAATCCGCCTTCCAATGCAGGGGACACGGGTTCGAGCCCTGGTCCGGGAAGATCCCACATGCCGCGGAGCAACTAAGCCCATGTGCCACAACTACTGAAGCCTGCGCGCCTAGAGCCCGTGCTCCGCAACAAGAGAAGCCACCTCAATGAGAAGCCCGCGCACTGCAATGAAGGGTAGCCCCGGCTCACCGCAACTAGAGAAAAGGCCGCGTGCAGCAACGAAGACCCAATGCAGCCAAAAATAAATTAATTTTAAAAAAATGCGTATTCATTGCTCCAAGCCTGAGCTTTCCTTTTTGTCTTGCAGAGCCCTAGGGTTTCACAGGGTTGCCCCAGACTATGAATGGAGGCAAAAGGAGACTGAGTGAATGGGGCTCGGGGTAGCTGGAATCCCATCCCTGATCCAATGAAAGTATTATCTTTTGAAGTTCTAAGGGCAATTTCAGTTGGGGGAAAAAAAAGAATTCCCTAGCTAAAAAAAGAAAAGTGCTTGTGTATGTACATGTATACGTATAAATACTATACATACATTTTTATAAAACCATTTGTTTTAGGACTGTTTCATTTTCAACATACTATAGCTGTAAACTTGAACTCACTCTAAATGCGAACCCATCTAGCTTAAGTAGAAGGAAAAGATTTTATTGACTATTGTATCTGGAAATTCATAGGGTTTTCTGGCTTCAGGCATGAGTGAATGAAGGGTATCAAACTATACCATCAGGATGGGTCTCGCTTTTTCTCTCCACTTTCCTCTATGTTCGCTTTACTCTCACAAGGTACTTTTCATGTGGCAGCAAAGAAGATCCCCAAGATCTCTAGATCTGCATGGTTCTCTTTCTCCAATCTCAGAAAAAATAAGAAGCTATCTCTCTGTATCCCTTTTGCTCTTTCAAAGGACTCTCCTTGACACTTGTAGGTCATGTGTCCACCCTGGGAACAAAGGAAGTCCTCTAACTGGCCAGCTTTGGGGGGATGTACCAATCTCTGTGGCAGAAGAAGTCACTTGCCCTATACTGTAACATGGCAACAACAGGAAAGAATATGGGTAAAAGTAATAACATTTACCCTCTGCATCGCAGTAATATCAGACCTCAGTTTTCAAAAGAAAGCATAGTCCTAAAACATCTTTAATATTCTTTGTTCATTAAAGCCAAATTAGAATTTATCCAGGAAAGTGACCCAGTTATTTAAACAGACATGAAATATGTATACTTATGTATGTGTAATTTAAAGAAACATGTAAGATTGAAAGTAAAGGTTGAAAACAATACAATATGCAACCACTAAACAACCCCCCACCGTCCCAAAATTCAAAAAGATGGGAATGGCTCTTCTACATCCCATTTCTCTGCTTCTCCCTTTCCTGAACCCTTCAGTCCTAAAGCCACAGGTGGTGCAGAGTAAGGTGGGCCCCATGCTGGTGGTGGGAAGCCTGCGGTGGACCAGAGCAGGTGTCAGAGCCTGTGCAGGGGCCAGAGAACATCTATGGAGGAAGGACCCACAGGACTCATTTTAGGGGGAAGTGACATGATTCGATTATGATGCTAAAGGATCAGACCAGCTGCAGTTCATCAAATAGACTATTTTGGAGAGAAGGGCAGAGGCAGATTAATCAGTTGGAAGATTCTTACTGTAGCCCAGGAGAAAGACGATGATGGCTTGGGCTCAGGTAGTAACGGTGGAGAAAGAATACATGGCTCCAAAAATAAGAACAGGAAACGTTTCAGAGGCAAACAATTCTGTGGTTATAAACAACCTTCTCCTATTGAATTTTTTGTTTTGTTTGGGGGGGGGGGGAAGGGAGGGCGTGGTGCATGTAGGTGCACATGCGGAACAAGGAATCCAGTCACCTGCATTTTCCCTGATTTCATCAGAGAGCACTTACTCACCCTCCATAGCTCGCTGCTCAAATGTCCTCCCTTCCACACCCCCTTTCATCCCCTGCATTAACCACTTTTTCAGACTCCACAGCATTTTACTCCTGGGGCAGAAAAACAAAAACAAAAACGGCCTTGCCTTGCCACTTCCTCTTGTGGTTAGTGGTGTTCGTCTTCAGTTCCAGATTCTAAGTTCCTGCAGTGTGGATTCCTGTCTTGGGCAGCACAGAGCCTCAGTACCAGCAGAGTGAATCATCATATGCATTTCATAAAGTATGTGTTACATATCTAAACAAAATCACTGTTTAACAGAAGCATTTTCAAAAGAGAGGTATTAAATCAATGGATTTATTGGGCGAAGCTACAGTATCTCATTTGTCACTCTACTGGTTAACCAAATTACTGTAGAACCTGCTGGATAAGTCCTTCCTCTGCCCCATCTTGAACAAAATTCTGGCTCTTCAGGAACAATTTCAGAACCTGCTTTAAACAATCAGCCCTGAAAATTCCTTCCAGTTAGGAAGTTTGGAACTCTTTCACTTGTGCCTGATTTAGTAACAACCAGATGTCAGGGCTGCCTGTATCAGCAGATGGTTGCTATAATAAGCAAGCTTTAACCAAGGTCAAACCTTCAGTCTGCTCATCATTGAGCACTGTCAGGTGTGCATTCCAGAGAGATTAGGCTCCCCCCTTCTCCCAGTCACAGAGCTCGATTGCACTGATGCTATACTCTAGCTGTAAGAGAAGTATACTTTCCCGTAAACTCCTTCTAAAGAACGCTTAGGCATTTACTATCCCAGGCTTATATAAAAAAATTGAAGATCACTCTGAATTGCTTGTGATGGTTTTGTCCAAACAGGTTTCTTGATTTTTTTGTTTTCCACCTGCTTTAGTGGATTTCCATAAGCCCAGCAACTTTGTCTTCCGTTGTCATTGCTGTGTCCCCAGACCCAGAACAGCCACACATAGCAGTCACCAAATACAGGTGTTTTACTTTATAAAGCTTGAGAAACAGTAATGTGAATGCTTTCCCAAGAAAGCTTTGGTTCCCAGTTGCTTTTTACAATTGGCAAGAACTTAAGGGATACGATTTTCAACCCTACTCAAAAATAAATAACTTCACTTATTTTTAATAGTAGTATCATATTTCACCTTGCGAAGAGACTGACTCTTTGTTCCCAGTCTTCCAGGCATCTCACACCCTAATCATAGCTTAGAGCTCAAAGGGATTCAAAATATTTTAGTTCACCAAGACAGAGTATAAATATTCTATTTTCAAAGCTATCTTGGCCATCTTTTCCAGACATAGAGCCAAGAGGCCAACAAGTAGCCAGAACTGCTATATGCTTCCTACAACAGTAGGGGGTGCCCATAAGGGGGATTTTTGACTCCCATGAAGGGCCATCAAAGGTTTTGATGGGACCTCAGCCCAGGCTGTAACATGGGCAGTCAGAGAACTTGCCAGTCACCCAAAAATGCAGAACACACCACTGCACCTGCTTTCAGCTGCCTTCATGCTGTTAGGTTTTAGCAGTATGTATGCTAAAAACCTCTTAACTTTCCCTGTGTTGGTCCATATCTTCCTGTATATCACTTCATCTTATAAAAAGCCTTCAGCAGAGTATTTAATTTCAAAGTTATAATTCTAAAGAAGTTTTTTTGCTCTTTATATTAAAATAATGACTCAGAGAAACTATATTTTTTTTGAAAGTTGTTGCTTTCTAGAACTTTTATTTCTACCAACATGTACCCACCCTCTTTCTATATGATAAAAGAAAATTATTTTGACGGCTTCCATAAACTAGCAAGAAGGTTATGACTACTCAAGCCAAAGACTGAGGGAAGATAGGTTATCCCAGTAGATAAGCAGAGCAGAGAGGCCAGCTGTTGGCTTTCACCTTGAGGGTGTTGGCTGAGCCAAGCAAACTTCAGCAGTGGCTTCCAGAGCCTCAATGACCTAAGGGACAAGAGACAAAGCTGAAGGCCAGCCCAAGGTGGGAAGTCTAACTAGAAACCCTTCCCTGAAGGGTGGGATCTCAAAGGGCTACACCCTTTAAGTAAGAAGAAAGTAGAAATCACCCATCCCTCACTCCCAGATGCCAGCCTGATAAATTGTCTGTGTCAAACCTTAGTGCTAAGTGAAAGGGAAAAATAATTCCCCCTAAGGATTTAAAACCACTTGGCAATTAAAAGGTAAGAACTACTTATAAACATAACAACATGGATGTATCTCAAAAACATTATGCAGAGAATTCAAAACCACCAGATGGCCTCATTTGGGTTTACAGGCTAAATTCTCACTATTTACATGGTTCAATAAACCTCAAGCCAATAAGTTAGTTTAAAGTAGTCCTGGATTGACTGTGCCCTAGTGCAGGGGTAGGCAAACTATTCCAGGTGAAGGGCCAGAGGGTGAATAGTTTAGGCTTTGTGGGCCATCCAGTCACTGTTGCAACTACTTAACTCTGCTGCTCTAGCGCAGAAGCAAACACAGACAGTGAGTGAACAAATAAGTGTGGCTGTCTTCAATAAAATCTTACAGAAACAGGCAGAGCACAGGATTTAGCCTATGGGCTGTAGGTTGCTGATCCCTGATCTAAAGGCCTGAAGGCAGATAAAATTCCAAAGATGACATCATCATAAAAATTCTCTAACCACACAAAGAAATGACTCCATTAATTAGAAGCCACAGGGGGAAAAAAAGACTCAGACTCGCAAAAGATCGAAGACTTTGGAATAGTAGGAAAAACATATAAAATCAATACATGTAAGATGCTTCAAAACTTATTGAAGAGTAAGCACTTTTGAAAAAGAATCAAATACTCAGGGAACTATATTCAATATCTTGTAATAACCTATAATGGAAAAGAATCTGAGATAGCTATCTATATGTATATAGCTATACTGGGTTGACCAAAAAGTTCATTTGGGTTTTTCTGTAAGATATTATGGCCAACCCAATATATGAATAACTGAATCACTTTGCTATACACCTGAAACTAACACATTGTAAATCAACTGTACTTCAATTTAGGGAAAAAAAAAAAGAATCAAATATAACTCATAGAAATGAGATATATAAAAACTGAAATTAAAGACTCAGTGACAGGACAGAACAGTAGATTAGAACTGAAGAATTAGTGAAATGGTACAATCATAAGATTGTCCAGAAAAAAGTCTAGCTAGAGGCAAAGAAATGGAAAATATAAAAAAGAGATGAAGAGACAGGTAGGATACAGTGAGAAAGTCTAATATTTGTTTAAGCAGACTTCTAGAAAGACAGGAGAGGGCAAATGGGAAAAAGACATTATTGAAAGGGATATCTGAGAATTGATGAAAAATACTAAACCACAGATGAGAAACCAACAAGTCACAAGCAAGATAGATAACAAGAAATCCACACCTAGATACATCATGGTGAAGTGGTAAAATAACAAAAACAAATAATCTTAAATACACTCAAAGAAATATTACCTTCAAAGAAGTAATATTTATGCCTGGTAGCTGACTTCTCAGTAGAAACTCTGGAATGATCCTTAATGTGTTTAGAGAAAAATAACTGTTGATATAAACATAAACTTCTATATCCAGCAACAACTTTCAAGAATGTATACAAAATAAATAAACTTTCAGAAAACAAAAACTGAATTTGCCACCAGCAGACTCTCAATAAGGAACGTGATCCCGGATGAAAGGATTGAGATAAAAGAGGTAAGGAATAAGAAAGAAAGTGGTCAACGTGTGGGTAAACGCTGATTATATAAAATAACCAAAATGATGATGATGACAACAATGACGACAATATTTTGTGGGATTATATAAGTAATTAAAATGCATAATATCATATAAATTGGTAGGAAGAATGAATGACTGGAACTCAAGGTCCTTGTATTATTCAGGAGTATAAGGATAGTGATCAATTTTAGACTTTGATAAGTATGCAAGTTGAAATTTATAAAATAACCACAGAATAAAAACAAATTAAGACCACTGAACTCCAATTTAAGTAGAGAAAATGGATAAAGTAATAAATCCAAAAGAGGGCAAGAAGAAGAGAGAGATTTTTAAAATGGAAGAAAGAGAAAGCACAAAACAAGATTAAAAATAAATCCAAATATGTTATTACACTAAATGTAAATGTTGCTCTGATACACTGCTGCTGGGTTGTGTAAAATGGTACAACCTTTTTGGAAATGTTTGGCTGCTTCTACGCTAAAGGTGAAATGCTCATACCCTATCCTGGAGCAGTCCTAATTCCTACTATACAAACAACTAGGGAAACTCTTGAGCATGCCTAAAAAGAGATATGCAAGCATATTTACAATAAGCTAAAAGGAACCCTACTGTCCATTGACTGTAAATGGAATAACAGTTTGTGATTTTTCATACCTTCCAGGATCCAGTCATGTTCTACTTATTGGCCTGGTAACAAGCATGCAGGTATCTATTTTTATCATTGCCCTTAAAGTGTACCTGCACACCTTCATATACATTTGTGTGTGTTCTAGAATTACACAATAAGTAGAAAGAAGACAAGTGAGAATCAGAGAAGTAAGTTGTCAAAGGCTGAAAAGCTGATGAGTGCTAGAGCCACAATTAGAAAATGTCTTTATGACTCTTTATCTCATCTTAACCATTACTCCAAAAAAAAATCAAACACCAGTAGCATCAATTCGCTAGAAACCAGTGTTAAGAAAACAAAAGCAAGCATATAGCTTTTGTCAAGTTCCTAATAAGGCCCCTAGTTCTCGGTACCAATCCCAGATCCCATCCTCCCCGCCAGCCTCCCAGCACAAGCTACTCAGACCCAGCAAGAAGCAGGTTAGATCTGCAGTACCACGTTTAAGAAAGTACCATATTTCAGAAACAATGACTGAGAGCAACTCTGGTCAAGAGGCAGCCCTCATGACCACAGTAAATTTTCTGTAGTCACGAGAAACCAATAGCCCTTATCATATATTTGCAGGTATCAATAGAATAACCCAAATGCAGCATGTGCACCGAGGGGATAATGGCAAATCACCAAGACAAAGTTGAGTTGGCCTTGGAAAGTCTGCTTATACAAGAAAACTTTCCTTGCCACTGTTCTTTGTCCCAGGCTGTGATCCAGGACTACTCCCCCTATGCTCTGAGTGTATTTGCTGATTCAGACATGGCTGCTCTTCCAGTCCCAGAATGTGCCAGGACATTTCAGAAACCCTTGGCATTCCTGAAACTCGATGTCTATAAATGTCACCAAGACAAAGGGTAGGACTAAAAAAAGGCAACCTCAAGGCTCAGTGAATGAATCTGTACAAGGGTTAGATGAAAGTTCTTATCTAATGGGATTTTTCTACCAAATCCTGCCTACCCTTGATATCCCCATACAATTACAGAAGACTCAGGAATACACACAATATTTTGGGCACAATATTTCTAAAGTGGGTATAAAATAATATTAGGGAAGGCAAGTCCAAAGAAGGAGTTCTAGGGAGCATAAGCTAAATCTGAGCAGTATTTGCTTTCTAAAAATATGTTTTCAGTAACATTGTAATTCCTAAAACAACCTGAAAACTGGTTGTGTAAGTCAAAGACTTACAAGAAGGTTCTGATTAAAATAGCATTAGATTTTCTAGTGAATACATGACAGCATTATTACTTTCACAGTGCCCTTGGAAAGATACATATTATCAGTGTCCAAACAAAACAGCTGTTAGTTGTTCTATCAGCTTTTCTGAGAACTGACCCAATTGATAAAATGGATTTATTAATTCAAGCTATACTGAATATGAAAAGGAAAAAGGAAAAGGAAATCTTCTGAGAAAAAACAAATAAGACAAAGAGTCACCCCAACATACATATTTGGATTTGCTGATTTTCGGTCAAGCTCACCCTCAGGAGAGTTTTTGTTTGTTTGTTTGTTTTGGGTGGGGGCAAAGGTTAAAGCAAGAGCAAAGGGAAAAGTTGGGAGGAAGTGAGAAGAGAAGAGTAGCTGACCAAGATGGTCACCTGTTTGCAAATCTTCCCTTGGGATCAAACCCCTATAGCTTGATAAGAAGAATACACACTGATAGCGCTGGGGCAGGCCTACCTAGAGTCAGTTAAGAGAGAGTTGCCTGAGTTCACCTGCAAAAGAACGGAATCCAAGGGTCAGAGTCCAGACAACTAGGCTAAAAAAAAAAAAAGAAAAAACACACCAAAACCAGCGGTTCATGTTTCACATTTCCCAGATGTTCCAGTCCCAGAAAATCTAACTCTGTCACTGAAATGAAAAACAAACAATCCTTGTTTGTAATGAGAAAGAATTTAACTTACTCAAAATCAGAAGAGGGTAAGAGGGTGGAGGTGCAGGGAAAATAATGCAACAGACGTTTAGAAATATAGAATTTATTTATATTCACCGTAAGACAGTGTCACATTTTGTACATGGTTACCAGCAGAGGAATAACACTCTGATTGCACTATATTGCTATCAACATTGCTTATGCTGCGGAGTCGGGAAACACTTATTTTCCCCTTTAAAAAATTTAAGGCTCAGTTTCCAAAAGGTAATTTTACCATTTATTTTCCTGTTTAAGGAACTGGGAAAGTTCTGAAATAAAGGACAAAGGGGTGGAGGGGGAAGGACAGTGCCACACACTTCACTCCTCCTACCCCCGCTGAAGACACTCAGTGTGATCTGTGGTTTTGTCAAAGGCTCCTCCTATCTGAAATGTGTTTGGTTACAAGATCAAACAAATCAGTAGATGGGAGACGCCTTAGGTATGTACCTTTAGTAAACAAACGGGAAAACTAAAAACTTTATCACTAGTTGCTGGCTAACATATGTTTATTTGCAAGTTGCCTGCAGAGAAGTGTGCACACATAGGCACGTGGACTCACTTTCCTTCGGTAAAGCTCACCAAACAGGATGTCTCTTCTAACACGCTAATAAAAAATATTTAATTTCCTTTCAACTTCCAGATCAAGTGGCCACAAAGCTGTCCTTTCTCCTAAATACTGTCTTCCATTTTTCTTTTCAACCTTGTAGTAGAACAAAACCATGATAGTAACTCAAACTGGTGTGTAATCCCTGTTTCAGTGATTAAAGGGAGTGGGAGGAAAGAGCGTGAGAAAGCTGATCATGAACAAAGTTTGGGGTATTTTCTTGAGAATTACCATATCAACGAGTTCCAAACACGAGTTCCCAAAGTGTTTTAGAAGCACGTTTTCCTGTACAAATATTTCATTCAATCTACAATGACGTCATCATTTTACAAAAGAGAATCTGTTCAAACTCAGTGAACTACCTTACAGTTCATGAGGCTAATGCTATAACAACAACAAAAGCCAAAAAGGGCACCGTGGGTTCTGCCTCTGGCATAAAGAGGTAGAGACAATCACTCGGTAGAAAAGATTAACAATAAAAAACAAAAACGGTAAAACAAAACAACACGCCTTCCCCTCCAAAAAATACTCCACCACATTCCATTTCTAAGGACTAGTTCTGGAAAGCCTGGGTGGCATTCAGTCTAATTCCGAGTTGAGAGATCCGTTGCCCACAATCATCTTGCTGTAATTCTTCTGCTGCTCTTCCTTATAGGTGTCCTTCACCTTGGCTCTCTTCAGCCCTCCATCCCTGAGAACAGAAAGACAAATAAATAAAAGATACTCCCAGCAGTGATTTAAAAGGGTTACCTATTAATACATGCTGCACCGTGCCATGACATTTAGCAGCTGGTCAGCGATTAGGCAAAAAAACACTGGATTTGGAAGCAGAAGGAACCAGATTTCAATCTCTGCTCTGCCACTCAACCAGACCTGTGTTACTTTAAGGCAGGAACAATCTCTCTGATGTTTGATTAAAATAAAACAATCTCTCTGCTCAGTTTCTTTTTAGAAGTTAGGGCTGCTATATTCAATATTTGGATACTGTATTAAAACTAGGATTGTTTACCTATCTTTTTCCCCAAGGAAAGTAAAGTACTAGGTATTTTTAATCTAAATCGACCTATATCTTACTAGAAAGCCATATGGAAAATTTTAAATAAACACACAAGAAATGGTGAGGATACTGAGTATGTGTGGGTAAACTCCTTAAAGAGAAATGGGTTCGTCATTATTCAAATCTAATCCTACGTCTAACAAGTCATGTTTTGATTCAAACCACTATATTTCAAGTATTTATAATCTTCCATATTCCAAAACAGACTCAAAATAAAACAAGCAACAAAAACATAAACTGCATTCAACCAATAATAGTGCCTATGTAAGCAGCATTCCTTAATTCAGAGCCTGTGAATCTTTGAACTCTCTCCAGAGTGGAGAAAACAGACCTGCCTGGGTTATAAGTATTCTGTGTGCCCTTCCTTCTTTGGACAACACAAAGAAACAACAAGCTGGAAGAGCTGGAAGGGGACTGGACTGTCAGAGCCACTCTCTCTCTCCTAATCTCATGTTTCAGATTTTAACTCCTAGGAGAGCGTGGACCAAGAACTTGCTTACTTTATACTCTCTGCCTGTTTAATTTTAACCCAGCTAAGCATGAATGTTTACCAAGTGCTCTCTAATGATGATGAATGGATCATAGGTTAGCCAGTGAACTCAATGCCATGAAGACAGAACTTGACCTACAAACAGACGGCTGCCTGAGACAACTGCCATGTCCTGGCCTCTAAAGTCAAAACTAAGACACGGCCCACCAGGAGGTCCTCAACTTAAAAATAGACTTCGGTCCACAAATCTTCCAGGGGGTCAGTTGTAGGAAATTTCCATGAAATAAGGTTATAAGTTGTCGTTAGGTCTCCAGAATTGTCCACAAGAGCCTCTTTTATCCACATGAGCTGTCTCTTAACTATTCAGAGCATTTATGTGAATTCTGAATAGTAAGAACTAGGGAAGGGAGGGAGAGACAGAAGAAAGGCCATTCCTCCTTTCCTGAGGTCCAGGCCAAAACAGATAAAAATTCAGTCAGCAACATTTGTCCTTGAGCATCCTGACATTATTTTTACACAATTCTCCCTCACAAGCATTCAAGTAAACCTCATGCTGCTCTGGGCATCCCAGCTGTGACTTGCCACCCCTAGAGACTTTAAAGTTTTACCCAATTCCCCTTTGCAATGACAGCAGATCTTAGTTCTTAAGGAGGGCAACAGCCATATATAAAAGCCACTTTAGGATGACACAATTAAGTTCTCATTTAATCTAGGGGAAAAAAAAATCTAGACATGTTAATTCATATCCAAATGACAAACACATCTGGAAAGGCAGTGAGCCTATTTTCTTTTTAAAGAAGAGGCCAGGTAATTAAAAGTAACTTTTTATTATAAAACTGCAGATGGCCTGATAAAAGGAAATTTTAAAACTCTGAGGATCATTTCTGCCATTTCGTTCAACCCAAGCTGACTGGGAGTCTGTCCTGGAGCTAACTCCCTTAGGCTATTTTTATTTCGCAAGGCTTTCTTCCTTTCCTTGGTATCTGACGCTATAGATCCAAAGCTCTAAGCTTTTCATAATGGCTTCAGGGCAGGAGCAGGGCTGGGATGTCAGGTAAGAGGAAGAGGGATAAAGAGTAGAAAACAATGAACAAGGAAGAGGAAGCCCGATACACATATAAACATGGGTCACTAGGACATCTGTAAACTAGGACATCGGTAAGCCTGTCATTTCATGATGGTAGGATGTCTGCAATTTAGTTTCACATATTCCAGTTTAGAGAGTGTAATACAAATATTAGTCTTAACCTGTCTTAACCCTAGTCTTGACTTTAGGGCCCTAAAGTGAGTTGCCCTACATCAAGAACGCATACTCCTGGAGTGGTCAACTAGGCATTTAATCAGAAGGCCACCCTCCAGAAGTGCCACTATAAGGTTTCAGCTATCTTGATCTCCCATCAACTTCCCAAGGTTTGTTAATTAGCATAATGAATTTTAGAAATGGGTTTTCACTGTAGAAATTAGTAGTTTGTTCATTAGCATGACAGATGCCAGAGACAGGCTTTCCTAGGTGAAATTAGTTGTATTCAAGGTATGTGAATGGATAAAATATTTTAGAGACATTCCCCACCCTTGCATTAAAGGGTATATAAGAATCTAGCCAGGGCTTCCCTGGTGGCGCAGTGGTTGAGAATCTGCCTGCTAATGCAGGGGACGTGGGTTCGAGCCCTGGTCTGGGAAGATCCCACATGCCGCAGAGCAACTAAGCCCGTGAGCCACAACTACTGAGCCTGCGCGTCTGGAGCCTGTGCTCCGCAACAAGAGAGGCCACGATAGTGAGAGGCCCACACACCGCGATGAAGAGTGGCCCCCGCTTGCCGCAACTAGAGAAAGCCCTCGCACAGAAACAAAGACCCAGCACAGCCAAAAATAAATAAATAAATAAATTTTAAAATGAATGAGTCAAGTTTCAAAAAAAAAAAAAAAAGAATCTAGCCAGCCCTTCTTCCAGAGGCTTAATCCCTAAACAGTCCTGCGTCCCTCTGCGGGTGCAGAAGGCTTTGGTTGCCTGGCTGACAGCCTGACTTGGTGAGCCACATCCTGCTCCTACAACATTACCAAAATTGTCTCCGATGAACTTTTCATGTCAAGTGTTTTCAAAACACCAAAAAGACAGCAGGGACTTTATTACACTTACAGGACTTGAAGTATGGACTATTTTGTGCCAGTTTGCAAATCTTATGTCTGTGTGCGTGTAAGAATCAATCTCCTATTATAACCCTCACTGATACAGACTAAATGTTTGTGTGCCCCCCAATATTCATGTACTGAAGCCCTAACTCCCAATAATATGGCATTTGGAGATGGGGCCTTTGGGAGCTAATTAGGTTTAGATGAGGTCGTCAGTGTTGGGCCCTCAAGATGGGAATAGTACCCTTATAAGAAGACACACCAGGGCTACCCTGGTGGCACAGTGGTTAAGAATCCACCTGCCAATGCAGGGGACACGGGTTCGAGCCCTGGCCTGGGAGGATCCCACATGCCACAGAACAACTAAGACCATGTGCCACAACTACTGAGCCTGCATCCTAGAGCCCGTGAGCCACAACTACTGAGCCCATGTGCCACAACTACTGAAGCCCACATGCCTAGAGCCCGTGCTCCGCAACAAGAGAAGCCACCGCAACGAAGAGTAGGCCCCGCTCGCTGCAACTAAAGAGAAAAGCCCGCATGCAGCAATGAAGACCCAACGCAGCCAAAAATAAATAAATTAATTAATTAAAAAAAAAAAAAAAAAGACACAACAGAGAACTTCCAGCCTTCAGAACTGTGACAAAATAAATTTCTGTTGTTTAAGCCACCCAGTCTATGGTAGCTTGTTATGGCAGCCTGAGCAGACTAATACTCCCACCTACATTCAATCGTGCTCAAAGAAACAAAAAACTGAAGCCATAGATATCCATACCTAAAATATTTCACTTATTTCCTGTCAAGTTTTTAAGTTTTCTTTAATATAGTTATAGCTGGAGTTAAATATGAACAAATCTGTAAGTTGCCCCTTGCCTCCCAGGGTCCATTCCTCTCAATCGATTCCCACTTTCTTCTTCGGTGAAAGAACCCTAAATTTTAGCTTGACATATGGCCATGCAGAACAAAGACTACATTTCCCAGATTCCTTTGCAGCAAGGTGTCAGTTCAAACAGATACAAGTGGGAGTGGCTTGTCCAACTTCCAGCCTGTGCTCTTAAAGACATGAATGTGTCTTTCTTGTTTTAGTTCTTCCCTGCTAGCCACTTTGCTGTACTCACTAGGTAGAGGTGGAGCAGCCATCTTGGACCCTAAAGTAGAAGCACACGGAGGATGGTAGACAAACACAGAATGAGCTGTTATAGCAGTCTAGACTGCCTATGTTTACGTACGGGAGATGAAATCTATCTTAGTTAAGCCATCGTTATGCTGTATAAGCCACTGTCAGTGTCAGCTAAACCTCCAGCTAACACACATAATAAATGACATTATTAAAAATTGAGTTTTTTTAATTTAAAAACAAGTGATAATACTTCTGAAAAATTTCTTACCAAGGAAGCTCAGTCAACCCTCCTTGTATGGCAATAGCAGACTTAACCCGGTTAGCAAACTGGACTGCATCTTCTCCTTCCTGGAAAAAAACAATCACAAGTACTTCCTTAAGATAGAGTTTTCAAATAATGCTTTCAAATGTCTCACAATCATTTAGATTTGTTTTAAAGTATAAGATTCATATTTTAGCTCAAATATGCTCTATTCTGAATCATAGCAAATATCATTTGTTCTATCAAGAAAATGCAGTGCTGTATTGTTTAATATTTTTATCACGTGTATATATGTTTATTATGCTCTATATTAGCCTTATTCAAGATACAAAATTCCACAATATCTGTAGGTTCAAGAAACCAATGGCAATTGTAAAAACTATTATGGAAAAGAGTCCCTGAATATAAAACCAGCTTGATTTTGAAGACAGCTAGGTATATATACTTTTTAATGACTAATGCTGAGAAAGCAGAAAGTCCAACTATAGCTAATGTAAGGAAGGGAGACACCCAGGTTTTCAGGTAAAGGTTTTCTTGCCTTTATCTGACTAGATAAAGCACCAAAGACCAGCTGTTATCTATGGCATACCTCTCTGGTCATGGGGGGCATGTACCACACATCACAGACAATGGCCCAGCTGGTCATCACTCGAAGCAGGTAGCTCACCATGTTGTATTTACTACTGTTCCAAAATGCGTCACCAAACTGAGGATTATACTGAGAAAAGAGAAAAGAAAATGCATTCCAGTTAGGAATTAAGAGACAGTTTCTCTTATCCATGTCAGTGGATGATAAGCCAAACATCTCTATCAGACCCCCCAAAAAAGAGAAGCTACTTCACTTGACAGAAAGGATCCAAAGAGCAAACCAGATGTAGAAAACAAATTTATGGTTACCAGGGGGTAAGAGGGGGAGACAGAAATTGGAAGATTGGGGTTGACACATACACACTACTGTATATAAAAGAGATAACTAATAAGGACCTACTGTATAGCACCGAGAACTCTACTCAATACTCTGTAATGACCTATATGGGAAAGGAATCTAAAAAAGAGTGGATATGTGTATTTGTATAACTGATTCACTTTGCTATACACCTGAAAGTAACACAACATTGTAAATCAACTATACTCCAAAAAAAATTAAAAGAACAATTAAAAAAACTATACTCCATTAAAAATTTAAAAAACAAACAAACAAAAAAAACCCAAAGAGCAAACCAGGCCATATAACTCCCCTGACTAGAGCCAGAGAGCACTGATACAGGAGGGTTATTGACATGACTCTTAAATATCTGTCTCCCCACTTAACTGGAAGGTGGGTGAAAGGAGGAACAGTATCTGTTTTGCTTATCATGGTGTCCTCAGTACTCAGACACTGGCCTGGTGCACAGTACCACCCCACATATCTATATACATATCTCAATAGAGAGAAAAAGTGATCAAGCAAATGGGGTAACTGTAAACAATTGGTCAATCTGAGTAAAGAGTCCACAAGTATTCCTTATTCTTGCAAATTTTAAGTTTGAAATTATATCAAAATAACATTACCAAGTCACTGCCCTCTTTTGCGGGGGGTGAGGGTGTTTTACCTTAATTGCAACTGGATATATGGTTCCTCCAATTTCAAAGCTTCCCTTTTTAAACATCATGACTGAAGTATTGTTGATGCAAGTTCCTATAAGGAAATGGGAGTAGAGGGTGAATATTTTTTAAAGCAGTCATTTTTAAAAGGAATCATTTTGATATAAAATAATTTAAAATATTCAAGTCATATCAAATTACAGATTTTTTTTCAAAAAGAAAAAAAATTACAGATATTTTAGTATCATTTTACAAATCAATTCCTGCTTAAGTAGTAGTAATTCGACAGTTCTAAGCAGGTTTAATAACGAATTTTACTTTTTTATTGGCTACTCTAAAGATACAATTTCCTCACAACAGGTGACAATTTCAGCACATCTTAAAATAAGGACTTTAAAAAGTTATGGACAATACCTTTCTAAGTTAATTACCCAGAAACAACTTCTAAGGTCAAAAAGGTACCAGGACTTCCATCAAATCTCAAACGAAAGCAGGGAATTACTAGCTCAGAGGCCGTCTCATCCCTACAGGACAGCATAAATCTGAACTAAGAATGCCGATTCTAGAACAATCCAATTCCTCATATACTTTTGGTACTTGTTATCAACTAAAGCTTGGTAATAAGCACTGCCCCTTCTTACCTTCAGGAAAGATTAATATGGGTAATTTTTTCTTATCAGCAATATGTTCTCTTAGTCTGTGAAGAAAAACAAAGAATCAAAATTATACCTTAAAAAAGAGAGAGGTGGGAATCCTCTTTGGTATTCTTTACTCTCTACTAACACAGATATACTTGTAAAGCAATAAGGAGGAAAGAAATAAGATACAAGTAAAGAAAATAAACTCAAGTTGGTCCCTTTCTTAAAAAAGTGTAAAGGCTGGTAGAGCTGAGATAGAGAGATTACAGCTGCCAGAGTATATACCGTTGCTCAGTAATCTCAAGATGGGGAACAGTTTTCTAACCTTAAAGAGATTTCAACCGGTACTTTCCATTTTACTTTTAAAAGCATGGCCCACCTTCATCTTTACAGCAATGATCAGAGTGCCTTCAGTTAAAGGCCTCAGGCAAAAAGCTGTTTCCAAACAAAGGTTTCTGGTAAGCAACTGTACCCCAAGCCCCAGAAGTTCCTTCTCCTGTTCCATAAATAGCATTAGCTCTGTCTGTCTCTACATGGATTTAAGTGATAACGGTCATTCAGCAAACACTTAATCCACCATCTATTTATTCAGCCAACTGTTACCAGTTATTTACCTTCAAGGTAGTAATTTTCAACTTTAAAAATTCAGTGACTGGACTATATCTAAGTCATGGCAATGTAAATGTATGGGCCTTCTAATCTCATCATCTATCCCACTATGACTACAGAATTCAAAAATTTTTAAATCTAGCTAAGACAGGTGATTCACCAGAAAAGGCCAACCACAAATAGAGCTCCATATGTTTTAGTTTTAACCTTTAGTACTGCTCTGCCTTCTTTGGCAGGAAGACCAAGGCTTAAAAGATTTTATGCTACCCCAATGGATACTGTGTAATGATGCTGCTTACCTCTTAGTAACCAGATGTCGGTCCTTCATTTCTGAGCGTTCAAACCAGACATGTGGACAAGCCTTGACCATAGCTCTCTGAATAATTCCCATCAATCCACCATGAACCTGGCCAACCTAGAAGGACCATGAGAAAAAGGGGAAAATGCAAAGGCACAGTTGTCCAAAGAAAGCCTTTTTTTCTTTTTAGTACCAGTAAGTTCCTATTCCCCACTCAGAGAAAAGACTGGCCTTCTTCTACTGACTGAAGTTCTTAGTCTGTTCAAAGGACATGACTGGCCAAATAAAAGCACAAAGTATTCTTTAGTAGCGTCTTTGAATTTTAAGCTATGTTGCTATACTAGCTTTACTCTAGCTTTAAAAAGTAGAGGTCTTTCAACTCAGTCAAGATAAGGGAAATACAAATTAAAACTACACTGAGGGACTTCCCTGGTGGCGCAGTGGTTAAGACTTCATGCTCCCAATGCAGGGGGCCCGGGTTCGATCCCTGGTCAGGGAACTAGATCCCACATGCATGCCTCAACCAAGAGTTCACATACCACAGCTAGGGAAACCAAGTGTTGCAACTAAGGAGCCCGCCTGCTGCAACTAAGACCCGGCACTACCAAATAAATAAATAAATATTTAAAAAAAAAAAAAACTACACTGAAATACGATTTCTGACCCATCAAATCAACAAAGATTCAAAAGCTTGACAATGCGCTCTGAGCCAAGGCTGTGGGAAACAGGCACTCTCATACATTGCTTGGGATGAGGAGAATATAACACCCACAGCAGGAAATTTGGCAAATTTATCAAAACTACATATACATTTATCCTTCAACTCAATAATGCCAGTTCTAGGAATTTACCCTGAAGATATACCTCCAACAAAATGGAAATATATATGCACAAAGTTATAACTGCATTATTTGTAATTGCGACATATTGGAAAATACCTAAATTTCCAAACATAAGAACTTAGATGAATAAACCATGGTACATGCACACAATGGAGTACTATGCAACTAGGAAAACAATGAGGTTGATCTCTATGACTGATAAGGAGTGATTTCTAGGAGATATCATTAAGTGAAAAAAGCAATTGCAAAAGAGCAAATAAAGTATGCCACCTTTCATGTTAGATGGAAGGGGAAGTATACACATGTATTTGTTTATCTCTACAAAAAGAAAACATATGCAAAACCAATGTAGTTGGAAACCTACAAGGATAGGAGGGAATGGGGTAGAATGGACATGGGTGGAGTGACTTCTATGAGTGTAGTTTTTTGTCTAGTTTTGACATTTCAAAGCATATTAATGTCTCACAAATTTAAAAAATAAATCAACAAGGATGCAACTAGCAAAGTGAAAGCAAATTTAAACAAATGAACCCAACTGTATTTCAAATGAATAAAAGAACACTGAAGAAAGGGGGAAGAAAAAAAAAAATCTAAGAAATTTACAAAGATAGTATTTGACCACATCTGCTCCATCTTGGGTGGGGTACCAAGAAATGCAAAATACCCTGAATTCTTTTTACAACATTTTTTTCTTTTTGTAGTAAAACAGGTGAAGCAATTCTGAAGCAATTTTAGATGTATTATAGGATTGAGAAAATGAGTAAACATGTTGATATTGTTGGGAAAAAGGGTATTCACTGTGAAGAAAAGGGAGATACAAATATAGGTTGCAGAAAACTAAGAAAGAACTTGATGAATTGAATGAATTGTTACAGACTCAGATTTCCAATATTATATTAGCATTACACATAAATATGACATATAAACATATTAAAAATAGAAATATTTTACACACATTTTTACATAGAGAGAGAGAAAGCAGCACATGAGAATGTAAATAATAAAGCAAATGGCGCAAAATGTTACCAACAGGTAAATGTGGATAAAGGGCATATGGATGTTCCATGCAACATTCTTATTATTAAAATTTCTCTCTAAGTTAGAAAATATTTCTAGATTTTAAAAAAAAGTAGAGAGCTTTGTTTAGGAAGGAAAAAAAAAAAAAAAACACCTCTGAAAAGCCACTAAGAAGAGACCTTGATGTATAGTTTATATTTAGCCAAAAGAGGACAAATACAACCTCTGGAGGTTAGCTGTACAGTTCCTCCCACTTCTGCCCTCTGCTGCCTCTGATTTAAATCTGGTTGGCTTAGAAAGGATGGAGACGGGGGGAGGGAGGGGGGACAAAATTAGGTGAAGAGGATTAAGAGGTACAAACTTTCAATTATAAAATAAATAAGTAATGGCATGTAATGTACAGCATAGGGAATATAGTCAATAATGTTGCAATAACTTTATATGGTGGCAGATGGTTACTAAACTTATAGTGGTGATCAATTCATAATGTATATGTGTTGAATCACTATGTTGTACGCCTGAAACTAACATAACATTGTACTCAACTACAATTAAAAAATTAAAACTAAAAAAATAAAGAAAGAAATCCAACTGGCTTTTGGTTTCTATCACTCAACCCATCAGAAAGTTCGCAGGTTCTATGCTTTTCTAAGCCTTGGCTAATACTGTAAATTATACAATTGTATACTGCAACTGTAATTGCAGTTATATACGATCAAGAAGCATGGAAGATGCTAACAAAATTCTGAGGCCCTCAGTCACAAATGAGTTATACTCAACTCTTTGTTGACCAGGACAGGGAATGAATATTGTATCAGAAACACAAAATCATGATTAGGCAAGTTGGTTAAGATGCTTGAACCTCTGCTTTCTCAACTACAACATCTCAGCCCTAACCCCTTTGGATTACAGAGAAGGTCAAACACAATGGATGTGAAAGTGCTTGCGCACATAAATGCAAGGAATTATTATATACACCCAGAACTGGGTGGGGTCTATCCAGGATTGTTAACATGAGGGTTTCTGGAAGGGCTTTCTGGGGTCTCTGGATGGGCTTTCTGGGATCCATAAACATCTTGAAATTATACACAAAATTTTGTTTGTATGATGCGAATGTATGTTGTTGTTTTTCTAAAAAAAGGATACATAAATATTAACTGATTGCTATCCTAAAAAAGGTTAAGAACTACCAATTCCCATTAAGTCTTTTCAGAGTGGTGGTTTAAGCTTCCTTAAATTCAGAAAGAGCTCCACAACTTAGAGAAATTTAATAAAGTGTTAAAATGTGGTTGCCCAAGAGTTATATATCTGAACTTGTATCTTAGACAGACTAAATATCTGGCAGTGAGCTAGAAGCTTTTACAAAGGTCTTTAAACCCCCCTCAATGACTGTATAAGCCACGGATTGTCAGCTACCAACACACATGCCAGCACTCCCTACTTGCCTATCTGCAGCAGACACTTAAATCAACAATGGCTCCCTTCATATGCCTTCCTTTCCAGGAAAGCACACCAGAACACGACTATCAGTCATAGGAGGAGGGGACTCAGAGGTACAAACTACTATGTAGAAAATAAATAAGCTACAAAGATACGTTGTACAGCACAGGGAATATAGCCAATATTTTATAATAACTATAAATGGAGTATAACGTTTAAAAACTGTGAATTACTATGTTGTACACCTGAAACTTATATAATACTGTACATCAACTATACCTCAAAATAAATAAGTTAATTAATTAAATAATGGCTCCCTTCAAATGCCTTCCCAGGAAAGCACACCAGACCATGACTATCAGTCACTGGAGCTGACACGTGAAATAAAATCCATCTGTTCTCTCTGAAGCACAAGCCAGCACCATGAGATATGAAAAGAAGATTCCCCAGGATTCCTCTCCCATTATTCTATTCACACGCCGGCTTAGGGCATATTTACTGCCAGCAGGAAAGAACATCTTTAGTGATCCTCCAAATTTTACTTGACATATACATAAAAGAGAGGAAGGAAATCTTGACAAGTTCTTCAGGGTGACAGAAAACACCCTCTGAATTGAAAACATGCCAGAAATGCCACAAAAAGTCTTCTGAGGTGTCTGATTTTTACTGTGGACTTTGTGGTTTGTTGATGGGTTTTTTTTTTCTTTTCTTTTCTTTTGTGGCTGTAGGCAAGAACTGAGAAAGGCAATGTGGTATAAATATCTGCCTTCCTTGCTTGATCTTCATTAAAGGGACAGGTTTTTTTTCTTTAATTGCATATGACTCCCTGAAGGGAGACAACTAATTGGCTGGTAAGGGATTTGTACAGCTCTAAGGAGGAAGACTTTAACATCTCAAAGTGTCATTAAACATTGCAGGGATTTTTTTTTTTTTTTTACTTTTTTTATTGCTTATTAAACATTGTAGGAATTTTACAAGCAAGATGGAATCAACTTTATAAAGTCCAATCATGCTCAAGTATGTCTAGGTTTCATTAAGTTAATTTCTTACTACTTTAAATATAATGGCTGTTTTCCTTCTTTTTCTTGCACTATATATTCCTCATGTAAATATATTAATATTGATAACTTATATACTTACATAGTATAACCCCATCACTTTCTAATATAAAACTAACTTTCTAATTTGTGCCAAAATAAAACAAAAGTTTGAACAATCCACAACACATGCAATTACTCGAAATATCAACGCTTGAAATATCAACGCGTTGTTCTTACCATAGCATAGCACCCATCCGTTGTCAAGATCAAAACATCTATCGGTGAAGTATGGTTGGCAACACAAATGCCTCCCTTCTGGGGTCTGTACTGCCTGCAATTACAAACAATGGTTAATACTAAATCTTGAAAAATGGCCACTATTTTGCAGAACAGCATGTAGAAATTCATGCTATTTTGTTTTTAAAAGTACACTAAAAAAATAAAGTTTCAAAGTATACAGGCTCATCTTAAAAAGGTTGTCTCCAGGCAGTATGATGGGAGGGGGGTAAGAGTATAGGAGGAGGGGTCCATGATTTCCCTTTACATACATTTATATCACTTTTCTGTAATGATCATATTGTCCTTTTACGATGAAAAAATAATTTTAAAACATTAGACTGAATTACAAAGATTCCATAACTTTAATAAACTTTGTGATATGTAAGTTTTACTTATTTTACCATAAGTGTTTTCACATTATTTCAATCTTCATAAGTATCACTTTTAGTGGCTTCAGGATGATCCAGAGTAAATTCACTGTAGTTTCCTCCTTCCTATCCCCCTAAAACAGAGGTTGGCAAACTCTTCTTATCACAGGCCAGAGAGTAAATACTTCAGGCTTTGCTAGCCAGCCAATCCCTGTCAAAACTCCTGGACTCTGCTGTTTGGGCACAAAGGCAGCCACAGATAATACATAAATGAATGAGCGTGGCTGTGTTCCAATAAAACTTTATTTACAAAAATCAGATGGCGGGCCACAATTCACCTACAAGCCCACAGTTTAGTGTGCCAACCTCTGTCCTAAAGTTCAAATGGTATTTCACACTAATGAAGCAAAGTGGTTTTCTTTGGACCCATACAGAGAAGAAAGGGAACCAAATGCATGACAACTTTAGTATGTTTTCCTTAAAATTAGAAGCAATTCTACAATAAGCTGTGAACTCCTCTCTATGTAATTAAAGCTCCTTTTCTGTAGAAGATGTTTCCTCTAATCACACTTTTACCAAAACATTTTCTTCTACTCCTCACCCCAAAACTCACAGCCCAATCACAAATCCTGTAATTTTAGAAATTTAAGGGGCCTTTTATGTTGGTAACACATGGTAAAGCCAAATGATGAAATGTTTCCCTTCTACAAAAAAGATACAAACATCCAGACACACAGATATAGAGAGCAAACGAGTGGTTAAAAGTGTGTGTGGCAGGGGCATCAGAGGGGTGGGGAGTGGGAGGTGCAAACTACTGGGCGTAAGACAGGCTCAAGGACATGCTGTACAACACGGGGAATGTGGCCCATATTTTATAATGACTGTAAGTGGCAAGTAACCTTGAAAAGTTGTACAAAAAATTTTAAATTTTTTAAGAAAGATCCAGTCAGTAAAAAAAGAGACACTTGTCCTAGAACTTTTAAAATAATGATATTAAATATAAAAAAATAAAATTTAGTTTCCAGAAAAGTAATTCAAAAACAATCAAAATGGGGCTTCCCTGCTGGCGCAGTGGTTGAGAATCTGCCTGCCAATGCAGGGAACACGGGTTCGAGCCCTGGTCTGGGAGGATCCCACATGCCGCGGAGCGACTAGGCCCGTGAGCCACAACTACTGAGCCTGAGCGTCTGGAGCCTGTGCTCCGCAACAAGAGAGGCCGCGATAGTGAGAGGCCCGCGCACCGCGATGAAGAGTGGCCCCCACTTGCCGCAACTAGAGAAAGCCCTCGCACAGAAACGAAGACCCAACACAGCCATAAATAAATAAATAAATAAATAAAAATAAAAAAACAATCAAAACGATCTCCATGTAGCTAATAACTTCACTTACTACTTTTCTCCTCTCTGATGAGGGGTGAGGTAAGCAGAATGCTGGGCTCTGTTTTAAGGCTCAGTTGTGGGATTTTAGAAGTGGCAGAGCTGAGACTAGAAACCAGACTCAGGATTCCCAAGTCTAGTCCTCTTTCCACCATTCTGCGGGCCTGTCACCTTCACCATTTAAAAATTTTTACATGGATCCAGTTTAAAACCTGACTCTCCCATTTACTAGCCACGTGACCCTAGACAACCAAACCCAGAGCTTCCATTTCTTCACCCCGTAAACAGGATAACACAGTGCCTTCTCAAAGGGATGACCTATGAGAAGTACAGGCCTGGCCTGCACACCATAAATGCCTATTTATTAAGGTCATTACATGTTTATTATTATGTTCCCTCTGCAAATGGATTGCTTTTGAAAAGTAGGGGGTTTTTTTGTTTGTTTTTTAAACATCTTTATTGGAGTGTAATTGCTTTACAGTGGTGTGTTAGCTTCTGCTGTAAAACAAAGCGAATCAGCTATGTGTATACATATATCCCCATATCTCCTCCCCCTTGCGTCTCCCTCCCATCCTCCCTATCCCACCCCTCTAGGTGGTCACAAAGCACCGAGCTGATCTCCCTGTGCTATGCTGCTGCTTCCCACTAGCTATCTATTTTACATTTGGTAGTGTATACACGTCCATGCCACTCTCTCACTTCATCCCAGAATATCCTCAAGTCCATTCTCTACGTCTGCGTCTTTATTCCTGTCCTGGCCCTAGGTTCTTCGCAACCTTGAAAAGTGTTTTTGTGCACTGTTATGTCTGTGACGCTCTAAGCAGTAGGGATGAACACACTGGAAATACTCTTATTTCACCTGCTTCCTCCCACCCACTACTGTCAATCACACGCTGATTTACCTAGAGAAAGGCTGGCAGGAAGCCAGCAAACACTCACTTGTTATGATAATGAATGGTACCAGAGAGGGCACGAACACAGATCCTGCAGCAAGTCAGGTGGACCAGTTCACTCAGCCGGTTTTTGAGGCTGAAGGAAAGAGAAAACATTTTATTGTGCAGCTCTGGGCACTCCTAAGAAACAATACAATAAAAGCTTCAATGTGCTCCCTGACAGCAGCATACTGTTCAATTCTCACCGTCTCGCTGAGGCATTTAGGACAAAACTCTAATGGAAAATAGCTTCCACCCTGACCAACGATAAATCCTGACCAAGGACCCGCATGATAAATTCCTGCCCAAGATAAGCTGAAGCTTCTTTGGTGTCAGCCTCATGAGCTTGACAATACTACAAGACTCTCTTGCTTTCCTTGAGTCCCTCAGTCCATTTGCTTCCTTCTCTTCATTTCCCCTTTTGAAAAGCAACTTCTGTCAATTTAAATGTAAGCATCATGGGAAATCAACTAAAGACTATGAAGATGAAGTGAGCAGCATTTTAATGCGCGTGCTGAGGCCATAAATTTGACACAGCACATAGGAATCACACAAATATTCTCTTTGTGGACACAGCTAAGAAAACGGACAATCCTATTAATGGCTGGGAGGAAGGAAACATTTCACCTGCTTTCTGGCAGCTGTCCAACCAGGGTAGTTCCTATAACCAAAAAACTGATCCCAATGAAAGCCAAGGTAACCCTGAAAAAGAAAAGAAACAGTAATGCAAAACCTAGCTGAACAGTAGGGGAAAAAGGGAAGGAATATAAAGTTCATAAAAAATTAAACTGTAAATAACTTGAGGAGCATCTACGCTATGCAATATGATGCAGCCATTCAAAGAATCGGGCAAATCTATAGATTCTAACATGGAAGAATGTTTCTTTGCACATTTTGAGGAAAAAAAAGAGTAAATCTCAAAATAATGTGTAGAGTATGATACCATTTTCAAAATAACAGCAAGCACATAACCAGTCTATAGATGCATATAGCAGGCCTGGAAATCTGTTCACAAAACTGCCACGTTCAATCTATGCAATCATCAAAGGGTTAAGCGGGCTAGTGAAGAGAATAAAAGTCTTGCCTTTCTGCTTTTCTGAAGTATTTTTTAAAATTTTTAAAAATATACACATATTAACTTCTTATATAAGATAAGAAAAGAGTTTTATGCTGTATAAAGGAGTCATTTCAGGTTGAAAGTAGTTAACTTATTTTGTTCGAGATACTTTGGTGTGGCATGGTGAGGCTGTAAAAGGAAAATACCTTGCAAAGGTCTGAAAATAACTTGTTTTTCTATGCTTTTTAATGACAGGGGCAAAAGGGCACAATTCAATTTTTTTTCAAAGAAATTTACAATTTATAGCAAATGACCAGAAAGTTTTACTTAAAGGCTCTTTCATAGTAAGAGCACCAAGTTATATCACCATGTAGGAATCCTTCCATGCAAATCTAAGTGTGGTTCCCTTGTGTGGTTCTAGATAGCTCAGAAGTTAGTAAACAAGGTGACAGACAATACCTCTCATTTCCACAGACACTTTCTCATTTTTGAAAAGTGCTTTTACTTTCAAAAAGGAAATAGTCATTTTTAGAAATGTAAATAGAATTCCTCAAAAAGAAAAAGCTGAGATTTTATACCTTTCAAAATAAATGGGGCTTCCTTATAAAGACCTTGTTAAGTTGTTAAACCTTGTTAAAGTCTTAGTTTAACACCTTTTGACACAGCGATTTGAAGGTCCGATTCAGTTTTTCTTTGGATGCCATATTTTCATGTCAGTCACTAATGCAATAACTAAATGACTGCTTAATCTCATCCAACAATCACACAAAAGTTTTAAAATAATGTTTTGTGCCATCTTGTCCTAATGAGAATCACTTGTTCCTACACATTAAATCAGAAGAGGTTATATATTTTAACATGTTTAACAACTGGGTTCAGAACTACTGAACATTTTTATTTGCTAAATTAACAGAAAATTCTGTTTTCCAGTCTCAGTGAACCAACATGAGAGTTCTCACAGATGACACAAGTTTTCTGCCACAATCTGTGTTGCTTAAGAGCTTTACTGAGATACAATTCACACGTCATACAATTCACCACTTAAAGTGGCAATTCAATAGTTTTTGCCACATTCACAGTTATTCAACCATCAACACAATTTTAGCACAATCTGTTTTTTAAATGCTCACTTTGTAGCAACTGCTTCTTTTAAAAAGCATTTACAAAGCAATTCTTTCCCATGAAGAGTATGTACTAAGAGTAGGAGCCTCAATTCTGCCATTTTCTTCTTGTTCTTGGGTGCTTATATTACTGGATTATCCTAAATCTGTGGTTTCTTTGCAAGAATCTTTTTATGTCATGTATCTATTTTATGAGCATTAAATTTAAACTAGATAATAGAATTATATCACTATTTGGTGGGCACCCCCAGCAAGTGAAAGCTAACCAACATATGAGGGCATCTCAAGTACTCTGGGCTGTAAAATCCTCACTCTTTCTTCAGGTTGCCTTGGATACGGTGCTTGACCCATGGACCAAGTGAAGATGTAAGAGCTCGTCTATATATTCAACTTTACTGAAATTTCATTTCTTTATAAGAATAAAAATAAAATCAATGGAAGCACTAATTATAAATAGACTAGAAACTTCTAATAAATAAAAGCTGAAACATTTCCCAAACACAACAATGGATAATCTTGTGCACCCCAGAGTGCATGAACCCCACTTTGGGAACACTGGCTTAATGTTCAAGCAAGTATGTCCTAATTTCACTTTGTTATCACAGCTGAAATGATTCCCCAAAGACATACCCCAACATCTACACAGTGGCAACATGAGCACAAGAAAAGAGAAAGCGCTTCTTAGAAATGTGCCTTTGCCTACACTTAAGCAATCTCTTCCCGCATAATAAATCTGAATGAGGCAAGGATAGGCCACCCTAGGGATGGTAAAGAGGTTTCAACTCATGTGCCAATTTTAGTCTGCTGGAAGCAACTGCCTGGAAAGCTGTATTGAGAGCACACCAAGGTCATGTCCAGGGAAATGAAGCAAGACAATCAACAGCAATATCGTGCCTGGCACCCGTGCTACTACCTGCCATCACCACGCTAAACAGACCGTAACCACTTCATCCCACTGCCCGGTGTCACCCCTTCAACTCACGATCCACACTGCGGCTCCAGTAAACTGGGCTTTGAGGCTACTTCCTCATGAGGCAGCACGCAAACTCAGAACCAAAACGGGGCCCAACTGGTGAACTTTTAATAGGAAAAGTGAGTGATCAAAATGGAACTAGGTGGAACAAATTCACCTTTCCAAATATCTCTCTCCCCCGTGGTAACCATTCTGAGGAATTTTTTTCTCCTGTGCAGCTATGAATGGCTACAGACCAGCAAAGAGAGGCAGTCACAGTTTGGATGACGCGCTGGTGAACGTGAAACTGTAAATACTCTCTCTTCTTTTTTCTAACTTCCCTTTTCTATCCATCCTCAAATTTTCCATGACTGAAAGAGCAACACGGATGCAGTTAATATATACTGGATTCTGAATACACACTTTCACTTGGGACAAATGTGAGAGAATAAATAATATGTTTTGGTGGAGGTCACGTTTAGTGGTGTTTTCTAAATGGGAAGGGGTGGGTTAGTATCATTAATACTCTCACGTGGCCATTCCATACATGATTTAAAAAGAAAGCTGAACCAATTGTACCATCAAGTTACTGGGCAGGAGACGTACCTCAGAGGTAGTAGGACACAGTAGCGCACTATGACGCCCAGCACCCACACCATGGTGAGCTTCGGACTGATGTACTGGAAATTTACATTGGTCCTTGTGAGGAGATTCCATGACACTAGCTCCTCTGAGGAGAACCTCTGGGTCACTTCGTCTTCCACAATGGCTTCCAATCCCTTCTTGGAGAAATAAAACACGTCAGACAGCTCAAAGTCCCTTCCTCGCAGACCAGACAGCCCTTTTTCCATGGGTGACTCATCTCTTTGGATAATACCTTAAAAGAAAGCATCAGGACATGAGAAAATGCCATAGGACAGAAGAACAACTGATCAAAGAGGCTACTTTAATTTGTGCAGAAGACAAATAAATAAATCGAATGGGTAACATGAAGCAGATTTCAGAAATAAAAGACAAGCAACTGCAGTGGGAAAAGAGGTAAAAATCCCTGAGTCTGTGTGAAACGGCTTCTACCCAATGATTTCAATTCATTACAGAGGAATTTGGTCCTCAATAACCCTTTTGCTTGCACCTTCTCCCTATGAATCATTAGCAAAAGAACTCACAGAAACAAACTCTCCCCAAGTATAAATCTAGACTGTGTAGAAACAAAGATTTATGTTTCCCCCAGATAAAAACTATAAAGCCAGAAAGCAAGCAAAATGGCAAAAGATATTTACCACAAATAGCAAAAATTTGATGTTTTTAATATGTAAAAATTATTTAATAAGAAAAACATAGGCTCCTGCAAAAAAGTAAGCAAAGTTCATGAACTGAATTCGTAGAAAAAAGATAAATAGTTAATAAATATTTTAAAGCTTTTTTACTTGTAATCAAAGAAACGTGAATCAGACAAAGAGTGGCCTATTTGCATGATCAAATCAGCAATATGTTTGTTTAATGATAAAGTTCACAGACAGAAATGACACAGGTACTCTCATACTCAATTTGTATGAGTGTGGAACTAGGAGCAATTTTGTCAAAATCTGTTTGGCATGAAGAAACTAAAAATGGTTTTGCTGATGATTCAATAATTCCAATTCTAGGAATCTGTCATAAGAAAATAATCAGAAACGCAGGCAAGAGTGTTCACTGTAGCATTTTCATTATAATAGATCCAGACAGGGACTTCCCTGGTGGCACAGTGGTTAAGAATCCGCCTGCCAATGCAGGGAACATGGGTTCGAGCCCTGGTCCAGGAAGATCCCCCATGCCGTGGAGCAACTAAGCCCGAGCACCACAACTACTGAGCCTGTGCTCTAGAGCCTGCGAGCCACAACTACTGAAGTCCGCACGCCTAGAGCCCGTGCTCCGCAACAAGAGAAACCAACGCAATGAGAAGCCCTCCCTTGCCGCCAACTAGAGAAAGCCCACGCGCAGCAACGAAGACCCAACACAGCCAAAAATTAATTAATTAAAAAAAAATAGACCCAGACAATGAGATATAGTATATCCATTAATAAAAACTATAATGTTAAGTGAAAAAAGTCAGGATCTAAAACTATGGTTTACTCTTAACTCTATGAAATATATATATAGTAAAAATGTCCAGAAGGAAACATTAAGTGGTTATCTCTGGGCAATAGGACTAGGTTTTCCTCTTTATGCTGTTATTGTATTTTCCATAAAGAAAATAATTCAAAGATTTTTTAAAGTAGCATAAGTTTGGTAGATTGAAAAATGACTACTGCCACTCGGTTCTACCCACTGAATAAAAATAATAGATGAGAAGATCTTCAAAATAAAAAGTAGCTATATACATAGTGACATGGCTATCCATTTGTTCCTATGGGGCATATCACAAATGAATTTACTTCTTACATTAATTAGAAAAGTCAAGACTTAAGACGTTGAGTTCCCTGAAAGAAGATCCCCTTTGATTTTCTCATCTTTCAGTTTACTAGGAAATCAATGAGGAAAGTGGAGACAGCTATGTGATCTGCCCTCTGGAGAACTTGGATGTGCATCTGTAGGA
This sequence comes from Balaenoptera musculus, assembly GCF_009873245.2. Lineage (NCBI taxonomy): Eukaryota > Metazoa > Chordata > Mammalia > Artiodactyla > Balaenopteridae > Balaenoptera > Balaenoptera musculus. Next base: position 41,755,413 of record NC_045789.1, read on the forward strand.
GGAGCTGTAATACACCCGTTTTTTGAAGGGATGGCAGCATAATGCACTGGAGTAGAAACTAAAGAGGATCTGGAATCCAAAGTCAAGTTCTGTTAGGACAACCACCAGCTTGCTCTGTGACCGGGGTTAACCAATAAGTCACCGAACTTGGTGTTCTCCTTTATAAAATGGGGGGCAGGGGGCTGGGAAAGTCCTTACAAAGGCTAAAGTTTTCTGATTTCACTTTTGAGTTTTTTGGTGGGTTTTGTTTGTTTTTGCCCGCATGCAAAGCTAATACCTAACCACCTTAAGAATGAGAGCACTAAAGTAAGTTCTTGAATGATCATTAGATTATCTTTTTCAGTAGCATACTCCAAGTGGTTTAATCTTTCCTCATCTCTGCAAAGGGTTTAATCAGTATTAGAAAATGAACCAACTAGTTTTGCTACTGAATTACCCTCTTGCTCTTGTAGGTGCTGCAGTACCACTGAGAGCAGGTTACTCAATCCGAGCACTGGCCAATATTTAGCAGTGCAAGAGTTTCATTATTTAGCAATGTATAGACTTTTTTTATTAAGTCTAGAAGGGAAGAAATGAACAGTTACTTGGGAAATCGCTGAATGAAATACACTGGAGACAGGAGACTGCCCTTCTAAAAAATAACCTTTTTCAGAAGGACCAGAGATAAAAATACAAGTTCAAGTTGCCTCATATTATTTAACTGAGCCAGGAGAGAAGAGATCTGTAAACAGAAGCCAACCCTTTAGCCACTACATATTTGATGTGCAATGTTTTCTCTGCCCTCTGACCTACTTTATTCTGTGTAACTCAAATAAAATATAACTCAATTTTATATTTTCCTTAAGCCTCTTTCGAAAGTATGTGGGTAACTGCAATGCATCTAACTGACAAAGGATTCATTTCCAGAATATCTTAACATACAAAAAATTCATAAGAAAAAGTCAAAGAACTCAGTTAAAAAAATGCTTAAGTATATGGCGAGGAATTCATAAAAAGAGTAAGCCTTAATGACTTACTTACTTTAAATAAACATTTAAAACGATGTTCAGCTTCCCTATAATCAGAGAAATTCAAAAACCACAATGAGATACTATTTCATACCCATGAAGACTGATAAAAATTTTTAATTGAATAATATCAAGTGTTGGTAAAGACCTGGGACAATGGAATGTAATTAGCACAACCACACTAGAAAACAATTTGGCACTGTCTAGTAAATTTAAAGATATTCACAGCCCAAGACCCAGCAACTCTACTTCCAGGTACACCGCAGGAAGATCTGCATTTAATAATTGCAAATATACAGAAAAACTGCAGTGATGGTTCACTTTACCCAGATCCACGAACTGCCAATGTTTTGTCACATTTGCTTTACTGTCGTATCTCTGTATGTATAAAACAATACTTTTTTCTGAACCACTTGAGAATAAATTGCAGACATCATGCCCCTTACCCCCAAATATTTCAGCATAGATTTCTTTAGGACATGGAGCTTCACTTATTTAACCTCAGTACTTTTTTTTTTTTTGGCCTTGTCGCGGGGCTTGCGGGATCTTAATTCCCCAACCAGAGATTGAACCAGGGCCACGGCAGTGAAAGCACCAAGTCCTAACTGCTGGACCGCCAGGGAACTCCCATAACCACTGTACAATTATCAAAATGAGGAAAGTTGACATTACTGCAATACTAGTATCTACAGACCTTATTTAAATTCTGACAATGGTACCAATATCTTTCATAGCATTTTTTTTCTGGTCCAGGATTCAACCCAAAGGTACAATACCTTTACATGTCGTCTCTGTAGTCTCCTATTATATGAAAAGTTTCCTCAGCCTTTCTTTGTTTTTCAAGATACTGACATTTCTTAAGAGCACAAGCCATTTATTTTGTAGAATGTCTCAATTTGGGTTAACGTGATGTCTCTTCGCGATTAGATGCAGGTTGTACACTTTGGGCAGGAATACTATGTAAGTGATGCTGTATCCTTCTCAGTGCATCACATGGGGAGGCACTGATGTCAGTTTGTCCCATGATTTGTGACGTTTAACTTTGACCACTTGGTTTAAGGTAGTCAGTGCTTACAGGGTTCCTCCACTGTGAAGTTACTATTTTTCTCTTTTTGATTAATAAGTAGATAATTATTACCTATAAGTATCTATAAAAAAGGCGATGCTTTGAAACTACAGAAATATCCTGCTCCTCACACTTTCACTCCAAATAAATTGGTACTATGTGTCTTTTAAAATAGTATGTTCTCTCTCCTTCATTCCCTCCACATTTATTATTTGGTATTCCACTTTAAGGAAGAGCTTTTTCCTTATATTCTAGAGAGCTTCTTATAAAATTGTGCACAAACAGGCATATATAAGAACATCTTGCCACATTGTTTATAATGGCAAAATAGTGGAATCAGTACAAAGGTCCATTCAATAGGTGGATATACAGCAATAGATACAAATATCGGGACTTCCCTGGAGGTCCAGTGGTTAAGACTCTGCGCTTCCACTGCAGGGGGCACGGGTTTGATCCCTGGTCGGGGAACTAAGATCCCACATGCCACCCACATGGCGTGGCCAAGAAAAATTAAGTTTAATTTTTAAAATATATATACAAATATCGAATCATTATGTTGTATACCTGAAACTAATATAATGTTATATGTCAATTATATGTAAATAAATAAATGGCAGCTCATATTTTTTTAAATGGATATATGAAGTATATACTACATAGCAGTTAAAAGAAATTAACTAAAATTTACCAAATTAGATAATTCGCAAACATCAGAAGGAACAAACAATTCAGAGTAATATGTGAAAGGTGATATTTTTATACAGTTTGAATAATGCAAAACAATAAATACTATGTATTGTTTAAGAATACATACCTGTATAAGGGAAGTATGAAAATAATAAACATCAAAATCAGAGTAGTAGTTTCAGGTTTGTCAGGGCAATGGAATCAGGGAGGGATAAACAGGAGAATTTGTTTTGTAAAGTTTTATTTATTAAATTAGGTGTTGGCTACACATGTGCTATAACCAAGAAGAAAAAAAAAAAGTTACATGGAACTGACAATTGTTCCCAAGATGAAGCTCTATATTGTAAGAGAGCAGGTACTAGCTTAAGAGCTCTTTAATAAGGCACACAAAATCTGAAATTAGGTATTATAAAATTAGATGTCAAAAGAAGCACTACTGAATTTATAATGTTACTTCCTTCCTGAATATTGACTACTGAGGGTCAGAAATACTGACTGAATTCACCCTAAGGATGAACTTCTAACAGGAAAAAATATTCAATTCAATCCACGTATAGGGGATACTCACTATGTATCAGGCATCAAAATACACCTTAGAAAAAGAGGAAATATTTCTTTTGACACCAAAAAATGTTCATAAGTAGACCAAAAGTCTTCAAAATATAGATATAAATACATATCAGATTTAACTAGCACAGACAGTTTCTATACTGGTTTTATTGTCATTAAGGGAACCTCGTTATTATTAATAAATTAATCCTGATCCTTCAGAGAACCCACAGTTCTTAAATTGGTAAAACCCTGATTCTAGAAAGTATTTCCTTTTGTTTCGCAAGTTAACCTCAAAAAAGGAAAGCCATAAACATTTGAACTTTGTCCTTACACCAATGCTTTGGCCAACACGACAAGGTTCATGCTTGGATGAAAATAAAATTAGAACAATTATATCTAATGCAAGAGATGAATTGCACAAGCTGTCTGTGCCACCTGCCTTGAGCAAGTCACTGGTACATAAATAATACCAGCTATGAAAGGCCTGTTAAAAGAAATGGAGGCTGAAGTTAAAACCACCTCAAATATAATTAACTCTAAATTAGCTGAGTGAACTCTTGGAATAACTGCCCAGTTATAAATCACGCTAGTTTTTCCATCTTCCAGCTGTAAAGTATACTTTCTAGGTCAGCAATTACGGAAAATCAGGGTCCACCACAGACCAAAAGTGGATATAGCAGGCTTATGTATAGAAGTTGATCCTTAACCTACCAATTGGCTATATTCCAAAAGTCAGAAGCTCAGAGTTTAAGACACACTCTCTCATGGAAACTTTGAATTAGTCTGTTTAGAGCTAGAGTCCTATCCAATCATAAGCCTAATTAACCCAAAATATACGTGATCATATAGTAGCAGTACCATGAAATAGAAATCTCCTTTAGCACTATTTCCACAGGAAATTTAAAAATTAAATCTGGCTTGGAATCAACAAAAACAAAACAAAAAACTTCCTCGTCCTGTAGTGACTTAGAAGGGGCATTAGGGGCACTTTCTGGGACACTGTTAATGTCCTATTTCTTGATCTAGGTGAGAGGTCCATGAGTACAGTTACTTTGGGAAATCCACCAAGTTGTACATTTATAATTCTACACTCTTGTCTATGTATATTATGCTTCAATTTTGTAAAAATTGTACTTGAGATCTGCTGGATGGCCTATAGTTAACAATACTGTATCGTACACTTAAAATTTTGTTGAGAGGGTAGATCTTATGTGAAGTGTTTTTACCACAATTTTAGAAAAAAAAAGAATTGAAGGAGACAATATCTGTTAATCCCCTATTTCCATGATTTACCTATTATAGAATTAAATAAATACTACGTCCCTTAAAAAAAAAAAAAAAGTTTACTCTATATCCCCCTACCCAATTATTAAGCAATTGGGCAGGAAGGAGTTTACCTGTCCCAGCACCAACTAGTGGTGGCAAGGTCCTTTTTCTGCTATGAGAATTTCCTCTGAGGGTCTCTGGTTCTTGGCAAGAAAGCCAGGCCTACATTCTTCCCTCCCATGCCCCAATATCCTTCCTGATCCATAAATGTGATTGGCCTGATTAAAGAGACCAGGGTAAAGTAGCTGTAAAGATTAATTGTATGCGGGCTTGCCTGGTGGCACAGTGGTTGACAGTCCTCCTGCCAATGCAGGGGACATGGGTTCGAGCCCTGGTCCAGGAAGATCCCACATGCCCCAGAGTAACTAAGCCCGTGCACCACAACTACTGAGCCCACGTGCCACATCTACTGAAGCCTGTGCACCTAGAGCCCATGCTCTGCAACAAGAGAAGCCACCGCAATGAGAAGCCCGCGCACCACAACGAAGAGTAGCCCCCGCTTGACGCAACTAGAGAAAGCCGGCGCGCAGCAACAAAGACTCAACGCAGCCAAAAATAAGTAAATAAATTTATTTTTTTAAAAAAAGATTAACTGTATGCGGTTGGGGCTGGGGAGCGGGGTGGATCGGAGCAGCTGGGATTAAAGAGCGGAAATATTCAGTGCCAGCCTCCGGAGAGATAAGACCCACGTTCAATCTCTTGGCATAGTTCAAGGTCCTGATACAATTCTAACAAGCCAGAGCGAAGGACAGATCCCTGAACAGACCACTGAGCTCTGTCCTCATTCTTCTCCAGTTCATTAATCATCACAGATATTCACACACTAATGAGTGAATCAACTACGCAGTCACCCAATTGCACAGGTTTCCAGCCCACTTTTTGCCATCTTTTTTCAAAATAATTTACCATCGCAAGGCTAAGCTTGAGATATACCATGTGCAAAAAATTCCCTGGGCCGTTAGTCAAGTTACAATTTCCAGCACATAAATTAGGCGATTTGAGTATGCTTACTTCACAGTGAATCCTTTGTGTTCCTGACTACCACTGCTCTCCTTCCTAAGGACTCTTTAAAAATCCAGTTTACTGTTATTAACTTAGTTAAGTGTAATAATGGTATCCAGATTATGTTTTTAAAAAGTCAGATTTTTGAGACGCATACTAAGGTACTTAGAGGTAAAATGACATAATATCTAGTTTTAAAATACTCCCATAAAAGGACATTCATTAAGGTGAGAGTACGGGGGGTGGGGGGATGGGATGAATTGGGAGATTGGGGTTGACATATAACACTACTGATACTATGTATAAAATGGATAACTAATGAGAACCTACTGTACAGCACAGGGAACTCTACTCAATGCTCTCTGGGTACCTAAATGGGAAGGAAATCCAAAAAAGAGGGGACACATGTATATGTATAGCTGATTCACTTTGCTGTACAGTAGAAACTAACAGAACATTGTAAAGCAACTATACTCCAATAAAAATTTTTAAAATGAGTCACTACAATTATACATTAAAATACATGACAGCACAAAAAAAAAAGTGAGAATACGGTGTTTCTGATTGCTTATCTGTATTCTCTGATTTTCGACATTGCTCACATACTACATCTGTAATTAAACTTTTAATTAAATAAAATACTTCCACAAAGGAAAAACTGAAAAAAAGGATAGATAAAGCAAATTCTTATTGAATTTGGGTGATGGCTATAAGGGAATTAACTGTACTATGCTCTTTACTTTTTAAAACTGAATACTGTATTTTTTTTAAAATCTGTTTAAGAAACTCATTTGAAAAGTCAGTTTAGCTGGGAATCAACTTCCTCATCTAAATCTCATTCATTCGTTCATTCAGTCATTACAGAGAGTGCCAGGCCAGGCACTAAAATATTCAATACACAGATGGGAGAGGGAAAAAAAAGGAGTTGAACTAACTCAGTAGTTCTCAAGCATGGCTGCACATTAGAATATCTTTGGAATCTATAAAAGTAAAGACATCAGGGTCCAACCCCAAATCAACTAAATTAAAATAACTACACTTTTTAAAATATATAGGAATGGGGGAAAAACTATAAGGAAAGATATCAAAATATTAGGTCTTCTCTGAGTAATAGGATTTCATGTGGGTAACGTTTAATTTTCTTATACATCTGCAATGTCTAATTTTTCAATAAAGTATATGCATTATTTTACATAGTGAGAGAAACGTACTAAAAATGCTATTTTTAAAAACCAAAATGAGATATGTACTACTACTTACCCACCACAATGGCTATAATTAAAAAGGCCAAAAATACCAAGCACTGAAGAGGCTATGGAATGCAGACACAGCTCTGAGCGTGTACAACTGTTTTGGAATACCATTTAGCAGTTTCCAACAGTTAAACACACTTGCTTACTCTATGACCTGGCAATTCCGCTTCAAGGTATGTACCCAAGAAAAACAAGTAAACAGGTTCACAACAATGGTCATAGCAGCTTTATTCCTAACGGCTAAAAACTGTAAAATAACCCAAATGTCAATCAACACAATAACGGGTAAACAAATTATTATGTATTTGTATAAAGAAATACTCCACAGCAATTAAAAAAAATCCACTGATTCATGTAACAACATGGAGAAATCTCATAAACATTATGCTGCTTGATAAAAACACAAAAGAGCCCATCCTATATGATTTCATTTATGTGAATTTCAAAAATAGGAAAAACTAATTGATAATGGCAGAAATCAAAAGAGAGGTTACAATGAGGACTGAGGGATGAGTCACGCCTACTAAGCAGGGCCTGAGAGAACTTTGAGATCATGAATATGTTCTTCAGCTGAATCTGGGTGGTAGTCACATTGGTTTACAAGTACGTAAAAATTCATCTTATTGAACAGTTGATATTTGTGCAGTTTAATGTATGTTAATTATGCCTCAGTTTTTTGGGGGAATCAGAAAACTGTTACAGGGACTTCCCTGGTGGTCCAGTGGGTAAGACTCCACACTCCCAATGCAGGGGGCCCAGGTTCAATCCCTGGTCAGGGAACTAGATCCCTCATGCTGCAACTAAGAGTCTGCATGCCGCAACGAAGATCCCGTGAGCCGCAACGAAGACACGGTGCAGCCAAAATAAATAAATAAATAAATATTTTTTAAAAAGAAAACTGTCACATTTAAGAGTCTCCACAACTTTTAGCTATAATCCCAATTAGAGGCTCTAGCCAATCATACCTACCCTTCCCATGAATAATTTTGTCTTCCTTCCTAAACTAAAAAGACAACTGACATTTATTGAATGCTTCCTGATGCCAGACTGTGTGCCAAACCCTTGACATGTACACTCATGTAATCCCCATAATCCTATGAGGTATTGTCTATTATCCCCATTTTACAGACTAGGAAACTAAGGCTCAGAGTGATTGGGTAACTTAGCTGGAGCCATGGGGAGAGAAAGAAATAGAACCAGGATTTGAAACCAAGTCTGTGACTCCAAAACCAAATGTTCTCTCATATCCTAAACCTTCAAATTCCATGTCACTCTGTCCAACAGTTGCTCTTTGACAAACCTCAAAGATGTAAGATCTTTCCCATCAACTCCACATCAGCCCCAGTTCTTCCTTGCTAAAGAGAAGCCCTGAGTAGCAGTTCTACTGAGTATCTCTCCTACCTTTGAAGGAAGAAATGGAACTTTGATATGGGAAAACCTATAAGTGGCCTCCATCTGTCATTAATCTGTACACGCACTTGTCACTGACTGACTTAGGCTTAATCATCCCTCCCAGGAAGCAGGAACTCAAGTCACTGGTTTTTTGTTTTGTTTTTTTTTTTCCATCTGGGGCAGGAATCTTTTACAGCCTGGAGCACATCCCATTAGGTCCTCCTACAGTAAGCCCAATAAAAAACAGCCCCTGGGCAGTGGTCCATTTAATACTCCCTCAGTTTGTAGTTCAGCCAGGTCCGAGTTGCCCAGGAGGCTGTTCTGTCCAATTTGTGATTCAGCACACAGATGTCCTGCAGTATCCTTCCTCTTCAAGTCCTCTCTGAGGCAGAAGCAACTGCCCCAGGCATCTTGCAGGTTAGTCAAGGTTTAGAAAGGATAATAATCACCCTTGATGTTTTATCGTTGTCACTGTTAGGGTTTATTCTAAAGTCATTTACCTCTGTTATATCCTCATTAACCTGGACTGTTACCCAGCCAAGGTTTGTAGAAAACAGCCTCTATACAACCTGTTGTATCCTCAGCCATGACTCTACATTGAGTTCAAGGTCTCTGAGCCAAAGACAGAGTGACTGTAAAGTTAAGAAGGTTAAGCTTCAGTCTCCTCACCTGCATGGCCCCTTCCGAGCTCCCACACCTAACTTTGTGTATTCTTCTTCTTAAAAAGAGTCTCCAAATTGTATAAGCTTCAGGCCCCCACAAAACCTGGATTGGTCCCCACCTCTGAATCAAATTATTTTGTTGCTACGAGTGACAGATCTACGTTAACCCCTCACCCTACAACCTAAAATGATTTAGAAGAAGAAATACTTAGGATGAGAGAAACATGTTATTACCAGTAAGTATTAGAACACTGAGAGTTCACAGACACACATTAACATCTTTCTGCTTAGTTTCACCTATTATTGATAATATTTTATCGATTTGATGGTCAAATTAGCAATATACTTGTAAGATGGGTTGCTGTTGGCTAGGTCATTTTTTGGTTGCTGTTTTAAGGTTTGAAGTTTATCTGTTCTTGGAAGTAGAGAGATCAGTAAGGATGAAAAACAAAAATATGAATACAATGCAAACTGAAGAAAAAAAAAAACTCACTACATAAAAGTTTCACAAGTGTCCCTGCTTTAGAATGACATTCGTATGTACCATATAATAGGTCCATAAAAAGAAAAGGGGGCAAAATCAGCAGAACTATCATGACCCATGATATACATGAAATGTGCTCAAAATAAATGCTGACGTAGCATCTCCTTTGGTTCCCTAAGAGCTACTCAATCACGATTGCCTAGGTTTTAAAAAAACTTTAGAGTTATGAAACTACTCGTGCTCCCCTCCCCCCCAGTAACGTTTCCCCAGTTGGCACATTTAAGAGTCACATTCAACTTTTTTTTTTTAACATGAAAAGGGTAAAGTTTACTTTAAACACCTACACATCCCACTAGTTAATCCAAGTAGGAAAAACAAAATAAGGACAGGGGAGAAAGTCCACATATGATGCAAAATAAGAATTTACAAAGAAGAAATAACATAAACAGAAAAGTATAAAAATCATAAGAAACAACTTTGCATAAAGTCCTACGCAAATGAATATAATAAAAAGCTAGGCAAAATGGATAGCTTTCTAACTAAGAAAATATTACTAATATTGACACCAAGAGATGATTGCTCTAAACGGTGGGGGGGGACAGTTCAGGAGGTAATGTGAGCGCTGGGGAACAACAGATGAAGCTTTGCTCGACCACCACTCATCTCCTGCTGTGCGGCCCAATTCCTAACAGGCCTCATACCCGGGGATTGGGGATCCCTGCTCTAAAGAGAACCATTTGCACAAATGCAATAATGTTGTGGGGAGTAAGGAAACTTTACCTGTCCCAGACCCGAACCATTTTACAAGGAATTTTACCAAACCTTTAAATCTGAGAAGAAAGGGCATAAAGGGGGAAGGAGGGAAGTAAGTAGGTAGGTAATACACTAATCTCAAATATAAGGATCAATTGCAAAAATCCTAACTCCAATTTTGGCAGACAGCTTCCAGCACCATATTATGACCAAGCAATGTTTAGTCCATAAACACAAAGATGACTCTAATATTAAGCTATTAATGTAATTTACCATAATATGCCTAAGGGGGTGGGGGAAATACTCATCACCAGATATGCTGAAAAGCATGACAAATTCAACATTCATTCTTGATTTACAAAACAAGCATCAAGAAGTATTTACTGGACTTCCCTGGTGGCGCAGTGGTTAAGAATCCGCCTGCCAACGCAGGGGACACAGGTCCGAGCCCTGGTCCGGGAAGATCCCACATGCCGCGGAGCAACTAAGCCCGTGTGCCACAACTACTGAGCCTGCAGTCTAGAGCCCGCTTGCCGCAACTACTGAGCCAACATGCTGCAACTACTGAAGCCCACGCACCTAGAGCCCGTGCTCCGCAACAAGAGAAGCCACCACAATGAGAAGCCCGCACACCACAACGAAGAGTAGCCCCCGCTCGCTGCAACTAGAGAAAGCCCGCGCACAGCAACGAAGACCCAACGCAGCCAAAAAAAATAAATAAAATTAAAAAAAAAAAAAAAGTATTTACCATAAGATGGAAAACTAGATCAAAGCCAACCTGATGCTTACAGGGAAGATGCTACAGGCACTACAGCCCGTCCCCAGCAGGAACGGCAACTAACACCACTGCTAGTCAATGCTGTATTGGAGTAGCAGGCAGCACAATTAGACAAGGGAAAGAAATGAAGTATAAACTGGAAAAGAAATAAAATACAAACTAAAGTTGAATAAGAAGTGGTAAAACTATCACTACGAAGATAAAATAGCTGCATGCCTAAAAAAAAAAAAAAAAAAGGAAATCTGAAACCTACATAAGTAGAATTCTTACTTTTTTATATCCTTCTGCCTTACTAAAATCAAAGCTTTCCAATATACAAACAACAATCAGTTAGAAGATATGATGGAAGAAGAGGCTCCATTTATAATATCTACTGGAATTATAAACTTAAGAGGAAATGTACACTGTCTAAGGAAAACTTTCAAACACCTCTGGAGGGTACAAAGAAACACCTAAACAAATGGAAAGATGTAATGTTCTTGTAGAAGAAGACTCAACACAGATAAGGTCAAACCACCCTCAGTAAATTTTTAAATTTACCACAATGCCAATAAAAATAGATAGTTGTATTTCCTCTGGAACATAGACAAGCCGAATGTCAAGATCATACGGATCATAAGCAAGAATTCACAAGACAGTTCTGTAAGGAAAAGCAATGAGAACAACGACCCTGCCAGATATTAAAATGTCAATAATTAAAACAAGATACCAGTGCATGACAAGACAAGTAAACACTGCAGAATAGAAAGTTCAGGAATAGATCCAAAACTATACTAGAATTCAGGAAATTATTAAGGTTGCATCACAAATCATTTGGGTAGAGATGGGCTTTTTAATAGACAGTGTTGCAACATCTGGGTAGCCATCTGGACAAATACACCAGAATTAATGAATCAAAGATTTAAATTTTTTTTTTAAAGCCATAAAAGTAGTCAAAGAAAACACTGGAGAATTCCCTTAAGACTTGGCAGAAAGAAAATTTTTCTACTAAAAAAAATAAAAATCCAGAAGCTATAAAAAGAAAATATTGATAAATTTGACTACATAAAATTGAAAAATATTGGACTTCCCTGGAGGCCCAGTGGTTAAGAATCCGCCTGCCAATGCAGGGGACACGGGTTCGAGCCCTGGTCCTGGGAGATCCCACATGCTGTGGAGCAAATAAGTCTGTGTGCCACAACTACTGAGCCTGCGCTCTAGAGCCTGCGAGCCACAACTACTGAGCCCGCGTGCCACAACTACTGAAGCTCACGCGTCCAGAGCCTGTGCTCCACAACAAGAGAAACCACTGCAACGAGAAGCCCGCGCACCACAACGAAGAGTAGCCCCCACTTGCCGCAACTAGAGAAAGCCCGCGTGCAGCAACGAAGACCCAACGCAGCCAAAAATAAATAAATAAATAAATTTATTTAAAAAAGAAGAAAATATCTGCATAGTAAGAAGCATGATAAGCAAAGGGGAAAATACAATTGCAAACTGAAAGCAGTATTTTTAGCTCAGACAGACAAAAGCTAATCACTTTAATATATGAGAAGGTCCCAGAAATCAAAGTGAAACAGAAATCAAGAGAGAGAGAAAAATGGGCAAAAGAAAAGAAAAGAAAAATTGCCAAAAGACAGTTACCAGAAATAGAAATAGAAATGGCCCTTAAACATAAAACGTGTACCAAATCACACTCTCTATAAAAGAAATGCAAGTTAAGACTAACATGAGTTTCCACTTCTCACCTATCAGACTGGCACAAACCCAAAAGTTTGACATACATTTACACCATTGGTGAAGCCGTGGGGAAAGAGGCACTTCCATACACCCCTAGTGGAAGTACAAATAGTACAACCATTAATGAAGGGTGATTTGGCCATCAATCAAAATTACAAATGCTCTCTGACAGAGCAATCCCATTCATGTCACAGATTTATGTTACACGTAATTCATGTTACAAATGGTGTGAATCGCCACATATTCTTTGATAGCAAAAGGTGGAGAACTACAGGTAAAAAACCATTTGCATTGATGTAATGAAATTTCTTGTAGCTGTTAAAAAAAAAGAAACTTTCTAAGTAATAATATGGAAAGGACTACAGGCTACAAGTGAAAAACTGGCTCAGAGTAGTGTTTACTGTACATCATCTTTGGTATTAGCAACTCAAGAAAATAACAAACATTTCCATTACAATAGCATGTTTGAGGTCACATAAAGAACCACTGGAACATCCATAAGACACTAACATGGCATGGAGGTAGAAAGTAACGGCTGGAAGCTATACTTATCAAAGCACATGTTTTTATTTTTTTTTTTTTTTTTATTAATTAATTTATTTATTTTTGGCTCCATTGGGTCTTCGTTGCGGTGTGTGGGCTTCTTGTTGTGGTGCCTTCTCTTTGTTGCAGAGCACGGGCTCTAGGCACGCAGGCTTCAGTAGTTGTGGCACGCGGGCTCTAGAGCGCAGGCTCAGTAGTTGTGGCGCACGGGCTTCGTTGCTCCGCGGCATGTGGGATCTTCCCAGACCAGGGCTCGAACCCGCGTCGCCTGCATTGGCAAGCCGATTCTTAACCACTGTGCCACCAGGGAAGTCCAAAGCACATGTTTTTAAATTGCTATGATTTTTGTACCATGTGAATGTAAATACTACCTAGGCCAGAAAGTTTTTAAAAGATGTGTAAACCCAAATTTAAAATGTTTACACAAGAACGTGCACACACATATCCTTTGTGTGTCATCTGCTGGCTCTCCCAGAATCCCATCAGTCTGATGGCTCAGCCTCTGCAGAACTGCAAAGATGCAACAAAGTGAGACCGTACTATGATCACTTTCCACATAAACCAGTGTCACCCCTGCATTTCAAATCTTACCCTAAAATACGTAATTTCTACGTTAGCTTTAGAAGTCCCTAATAACCCCACCACCACCTCATGTGTGTAGACACTCACAAAAAAGCAGTTTACAGATAAGGTATTCACTGCTTTTATTTCTGAAAAAGAGTTGATAGAAAACATCTATCGAAAAATATAGCACAGAAGAGTATCAGTGGGCAGAGGAATAAGGAGAGAGAAAATATAAAGTTAGAACTCTCTCTCCTCTGAGTTTCCACTCTCTCTGCTCCTATTCTTTTCCCTGGTTGATACTCATCTGGCTCATTTATCTCTTCCTGCCCCCCTTTTTTCTCTAGCCTCTATAAATGTCTTTCACTCAGTGAGTTCATTCAATCTACCATTTCAACTTCCACCCTCTGCAAATAATTCCCAAATGTACATCTGTAGTCCTGACTTCTTCCCCAAGGCTCACATTTTTATATGGCTGCACAGACCCTGCACCTCTGCACCAGCCCCATGGCTCTGGTTCAAGGCCCCAGTACCTTCCAGAATGGCTTTCCATCTACCACCCTCCTTTCTCCACTTTCTCCACCCTCTTCCTAACCCCGCTTCCAAAAAGCTACCAGATTTGTCCTGAATTTAATTAAGTAATTTCTTGGCCTGGAATTCAGGGCTCTTTAGGATTGAAATATCCAATCTCGACACTCTGCACCTCCAACTCACCTTCACTCATCCTAGCTCCAACCAGACTAAATCAGTTCTTGGGCCCCTAATATCTCTTAGGCTCTCCTACTCTCCTGCCTTTGCTTACAATTTCTTCCACCTGATACCCCTTTTTCTAAAATTACTCAACATTCTTCACATCAGCAGACCTCCATTTTCCCCTTTTTCATTTTCCTTGAGCCCATAAACCACCAGCCCCATTCATTATATGATGCAGGAGTTGTTTTAACTGATTATCAGCAAAGACAGGAAAAAAAGTACATGTTACATCAAACTTACAAAACATCAGTTATAAGTTTCTAAAACTAAATCAGGCTTACACGAAAAGACACAATGGATGACTTGTCCTATGAGGGTGAGGGTGAAATGGCAAGGCAATGCCCTCCCTTAAAAAAAAAAAAAAAAAAAAAAAAGATGTTAGTTCTTTTTTGTTGATTACAAAATGCCTGTTTTTCTCTTGTACACACACCCTGATACACACGCCTCTCTATTGATTAGCAATCTTGGGCACAGGCTCACTTGAGCATCAGAGGCTGAGCACCGTCACACGCTGGGATTTCGCAATGCCTGCTGGCATCACACACGATGTCTGTTGCCGAGGGTCATGTGGGTTGACCACTGACTGGCAAGGAAACTCACTCTTTAGAACATATGAGTCACTGAAAATGAGGACGTTCATTTAGTCAAGTAAATTTGTGCTAATGCTGTTGCAGAAGCAGGAAGAGGAAAGGATTCATCTGCATGATACACTAACAGATACCAACTTAATTTAGTAAACAAAAAGCTTACCACACTTTGAAAAAAAGAACATACACCTACCCTTTGCAAAGGTTTGGAGTACTTTACATAGTCTACCAAGCAGGTGAATGCTTGAATTAATCACACATAGCCAACGTCTGTACTCTCCATCCAATCTTAATCTCACTTTCTCTCTCTCTTCTTTTTTTTAAGGGATGGTCTCTGGAATTCATTATCAACTTCCCCTCTGCTAGTTAGCTATTTATTTATTTATGTATTTATGTATGTATGTATGTTTGTTTGTTTGTTTATTTGGCTGCACCGGGTCTTAGTTGTGGCACGCAGGATCTTCATTGCTGTGTGCGGGATCTTTAGTTGCGGCATGTGGGATCTTTTAGTTGCGATGTGCGGGCTCTTAGTTGCGGCATGTGGGATCTAGTTCCCCAGGGATCGAACCCGGGCCCCCTGCATTGGGAGCACGGAGTCTTAACCACTGGACCACCAGGGAAGTCCCTCCCCGCTGCTTAAATCAAGAGAATGCCACTGGTTTTAAAGGGATACCCGAAATCACTGCCCTTAACGCTGTTTTCTCTTGCAACTTGAAGAAGGGTGTCATTTGCTATGTATATGCGCTGTCTCCAGAGTACCTTAAATTTTGTAAAGGCCTGAAGCCATGTTCCTCCAAGTTGCTGTCCTCTGCATACAATGCATTTTTCCAGGTATCCAAAGATAATAAGGCCAAATGATCCACCGACACAGTTTGTCCATGGCATCCCCTGCACCCTCAGGCATCAGGGTCCGCTTCTATTTCCCAGGTGAAATTAGCAGGTGCAGGCTGTGCAGCGCTCAACCCCAGAGAAGCACAGAGGCAAATCCTGTTTCCAGAGAGAAACACCTGGAAAGGAAGAAGGCTCTAAAGCCCTAACAGAAAAGCGTCCCGTTCTTCACTCTTGTTCACCAGGTATCCCAGAAGTTACAGGAGACGTAAGGGGTCTACTAGTTCTGCTCCCTGAGGAACCTTCAGAACATGGGCTAGGGCTCCAGGGTATAGAAGCTCTTCTCTAGCCAGCCCAAGTTTTGCGGGCAACAGAGCTTTTGAGGAAGAGAAGCAGAGATACCAGGCACCTGACCTAGAAAAGCGAGTGAAGGGGTCCAGAGTAGAGCTTTTCATCACACTGTTCTGAGGTTGGCACGCCAAGGAGGAGGCCCCTGCCTAAGAGTTTGGCTCACCCCCAGGGCATCCAGACATCACTGGCTTCTTCCTACCCCAACCCAAGAAAAAAACTGTCTAATCACAAGTCCAATGGGATCTCTCCTTTCTCTGAGCCCAAGAGTCTCTTCTCAACAAACGTAGAACCCACACTATCTGCTCCCTATCTCCCCCACCTTCCGTGTACGAGGCATGCTTTGGTGCCCTCACCCCTCACTTTCTTGTTGGTTCGAAAACTTATGCTGCCCCGAGTGCTTCAGCAAAAAAAACAGAAAATTGGGAACCGCTATTACAAAATCTCTTGAAGAAAGGAGAAAAGGTGAAGAGGGCTTGAGGAGTTGTTACCACTTGCTGGCAAAATAACAGAACTGATGAAGAGCTTTCTTGCTTTCTCTGCCCATAGAACCAGTGACCCACAAGCAGACAGCGATGTTACAGAGATAAACACCACATAAAGACAGATTGAAAACTGAAATACTTAAAACATTTATAGGGAATTTGTTACAACCAAGACAACAAGGCACAGCTAAAAAATGAAAAGTTTTGTTATATAATTTATATCTCTCCCAAAATTCTCAATTATCTATCCAATTTGCAAAACATCTCTACGTAATCTACCTACTAGCCTGGTCCAGTTTTCGTATCCTTTTTTGCTAACGAGAAGTTCTTTCTTACATCTATCAATTTTTTTACTTCAATTTAAGCCAATCTTTTTGTTCCATCTTTTATGGATATGGAGGGAAAGTGGGATGGCTTCCTCCTTCTAATAATTAACCAACTGAAAAATGTATAATCCCTCAGTTTTGTTTTGTTTTTTTTTCTTTTTCTAAATTCAAAAATCAACCCTCGGATTTCCCTGGTGGCGCAGTGGTTGAGAGTCTGCCTGCCAATGCAGGGGACACGGGTTCGAGCCCTGGTCCGGGAAGATCCCACATGCTGCGGAGCAACTAGGCCCGTGAGCCACAACTACTGAGCCTGCGCGTCTGGAGCCTGTGCTCCGTAACAAGAGAGGCCACGATAATGAGAGGCCCGCGCACCGCGATGAAGAGTAGCCCCCGCTTGCCGCAACTAGAGAAAGCCCTCGCACAGAAACGAAGTTCCAACACAGCCAAAAATAAATAAATAAATAAATTTTTTAAAAATGCATTTAAAAAAAAAATAATCAACCCTCACAGATCTCATTCAACCATTTATACGGGCTTCAGAATTTCCTCTTTACCACCCTTAATACAAACAGTAAACCTGGACTTACCTGTGCCTTTATATCACATCTAAACTGCTTTGCATTTGAGGCCCTTCATAACCTAATCTTATTTCTATCTTTTGTCTCTTCTATAAACTAAGCTTACTCTCACTGCTATTTAAATGATTCCCTCATTTTCCCAGTTTAGAAAGCCATCACCTTAGTTAACCTCAATCCATCTCCACATGGCCAGTTCAACACCAAACATCCACAAAAAAACCCTCTCTGATGTCCCCCATCCAAAATGACCTCCTTTCATGCTACGCTCGTTAAGTTTCTTCCTCAAATTAATTATATTTATATGTTTGTGGACTTCAATAACACCAGTGCTGCCTGATTCTCAACTGCCACATGGATATCCGGATCTTGGTGATATCTCCTTAACTAGGCTAAGGGTTGCTTGGGTTGCTTGTGGGCATAGTTACGAGTACAACGTAAGCACATGGAAGACACACAGGAATCACTGTTCATGGCCAAGACCAGGGCTAGTAATTCAAAGCAGCGCATCACTGTGTAGTTAAACATGCTGGCTCTTTCATGCACTGCAGCATCAGTCTAGGTTCTGTGCCCTGCTTTCCACTGCCTGCTTATCTAAAACTCTGCCTGTGGCTTTCTGAAGGGGCCAGTTCCTATCATGCATGTAGCCAAGCCTGGTTTTTTATCCCATTTTGGAGCATCCTCCTTGGGTAAAGGATCTTGAATGTTTTCCCTCTCTCTGGTGGCTCATTCATCAAAACCATCAAGGTTACTTTAAACTCTACTCCTGTTTCCTAGGCTGTTTAAAACTTGACTAATTTAAAAGCATTCAGTCCACCATACTGCACTTCAATGATGTCAAAGTCATCAACGTAACCTCAAACAATACAACCAAATCTAAGCCAAACCCAATTACTCAACAGGTTCCCTTCCTTTCAGTTAGTGGTCCTCTGATGAGCAGTGTGAGAAGCCCCATCTAATCTCCAGATCAGGAGTGTGACAAGGTTTCATCAGGAAGGCCAACCCCAGGTCAGTTGGTAGTGAGAAGCTGTCTGCAGGTTTGTGCTAAAGAGGACTTTTGAGGCCACATCTTGGTTCAGTGCCAAAGACGTCATCAATTAGTGATGTCTGCCAGGGTCATGGGAAGGGTAACAGGTAGAATGGATTTGTTGACCCTGTTATTTGGGATTAAGATAAAATCAAAAGCTTTACTGAAATAAAGCTTCTATTTTCCTGATTTCTACATGGTTTATATATCTATAATAGAATAATTTGCCTTTTTTGCATTGTGAGTAATTTTCTATTAGTGTCTCTCAGTTATCAAGACTAAAAGTACTAAGCTAGAAGTACTGGAGATGTACTTTTAGTCTCTTGAGAAAGGTGGATGAGAAAATCTACCTCCTTTTTCATCATTATTTACCCCAGTAGTTCTCCAGAAACTTATAAAATAATCAATGCTGATTATAAAATGGGAGGATTTTAGCCCCAGATATAAATACTAATCACAGAATTAAATATGTGTTTATATCCATTTTAAAGCATAAATGGGGTGGAAGTATGGACATTGCAATCAGTTGTCAATCAACATTGCAGAGAAACCAACAGGCATTTAGAATAACAGGCAGAGTTTCATTTTAACAACTAACATTTTAACATCTCATTCAATACACTGTTGACCCATATCTTGACTGACATCCACATTAACTTCGTTTATTTGGACATAAGTAATCTGATTAAACAAGAAATCCCACAACATAGAAGAGTCCATAAACTTCATCATCAAATGAACCATCAATTCAATTAAAATGTCAACCTTATGGTTTGGCATTTATGTACAGTATCTTTGATCATAATGCTGGATAGTCTTAACGGATTTGTTTTCTTTAAAATTTCTGTTGATGATTTAGGATTGAAATGTTATGAGTGTCCTAGGATGTGACAAAGCCAACACTCAGCAGAGGAGATTCCATTTGTGGAAGAGTCACCTCAACCTTCAAAGGGAGAATTAGAAGACATTGGCCAGAGCGGCTGGTAAGGAAGGCATGGTTTAGGGTAGGAAGTGGTGGCGAGGGATTCTGAGCAGGAAAGACAAATTGGGATTCCTTTTCAGGCTACCTTTGACTAGCGATGTGATCTGAAGCAAGTTACTTGACCTTCTTCACCTGCAGTTTTCTCATCAGTAAAATGAGGATTAACAAGATGTTATCCTCATGTAAATAATGTAAATTAATTTTGCACAGTGGAGTTGGTGTTTAAGAAATAGTGGTGATTATTATTATTATTGATAGGTTCTTATCTATAAGGCAGAAACAAAATGGAGAACCTCTGGAGTTTTGATTAGGGTTTTCTCTGTGGGGTAGGGTGGCCAGAAGCGGTATGGTGAACGGGAGGTTGGTTTGGGGAATGCTTTTTTATTTATTTATTTATCTATTTATTTATTTATTTTTGGCTGCGTTGGGTCTTTGTTGCTGCACACGGGCTTTCTCTAGTTGCGGCGAGCGGGGGCTACTCTTCATTGTGGTGCACGGGCCTCTCATTGCGGTGGCTTCTCTTGTTGCCGAGCACGGGCTCTAGGCACATGGGCTTCAGTAGTTGTGGCATGCGGGCTCAGTAGCTGTGGCTCATGGGCTCTACAGCGCAGGTCCAGTAGCTGTGGCACACAGGCTTAGTTGCTCTGCGGCATGTGGGATCTTCCCGGACCAGGGATCGAACCCATGTCCCCTGCATTGGCGGGCAGATTCTTAACCACTGCGCCACCAAGGAAGTCCCTGGGAACACTTCTAAAATGACAAGCTGGATTTTGAATTTGATGGGCATCTGATGAGATGTCCGCTCCTCCCAACAGTAAAGAGAACTCTAAATAAACAGGTGATGTGTTCTCGAGTTGACTGTCCTATCATCTGATCCTATTATCTTTTCACTCTCAAAGAATCCTTGTGTCTTAGTTTTCACCCAGCTTTTTCAAACCTCCACAGTTCTGAGATGAAGGTACCCTCTTCTAAACTACTGAGGTATTTGGGACTAAGAGAGCTAAATCACCAACAAGATCCCCAACTAGTTACTGCTGAGGAGAGAAAGATTTAAAACCTGCTTATATTAGGTACATTTTTTAAAAAACTAATTTCATAGAAAATAGGGACAGGGCACAGGGCAAGTCATCCACTTTGTTACAGCTGTATGAAAAGAAAAACAATCTGAAAAATAGTAGAGAGTATGTTTTATGGGCTAAAATATACTGGAAAAACTGGTTTATTAGCAAGGGAGCCTTTCTTTCTGTGACTTACCACTTAAATTGCTCTTTTCCACCCATCCCTCACAATGCAGTTAAAAGCATTAGTCTGCCCTGACATTCTGTCTTCCTCCTTCCTGCCAGAACCACTCCATCCTGCTTACTCATTGTTGGCCAGAATTACGTGCTAAGTCATCTGCTTTCAGAGGTGAGAGCACATACTCATATACAAGTCTCTAACCCACTCTAAAGTAAAGTTTCCTCCAAAAGAAGCAGTCTATTTTCCTCGGATTGCAAGGTGAAGTTTGAAGGAAGATTCCCTTGTCTCACCTCTACCTGTCCTTAAGGAACATGCCTCCTCTGCCACCATCCAGTGACCCTGCTAACCCTGTGATTCCCATGCCTTACCTTGCATTCCATCTTCCCCCAAACCAGCCACCAAAAACTGTAGAAATCAAGTTCTGCTCCTTCAAGGGGCTATGAGTTAGAAAGCTAGAATAAATTATGCCAGTGAGAGTGGGTACCAATAGATTAGTGCATTATTCACTAAGAGAGGTGGTTCCCAAAGGAATGGTCCCAAAGGAGGGAGGGGGGAGGGAACAGGAGGATTTTGCCCCCAGGGGAAAGTTGGCAATATCTGGAGACACTGTTGGTTGTCACATTAGGGGTGTGCTACTGTCATCCAGTGAGTAGAGACCCGAGACACTGCTAAGCATCTTACAACACATAGGACCACTCCCTGTGACAAAGAATTATTCTGCCCAAAATGTCAGTAGTACTGAGGTTGTGAAACCCAGCTCTAAGAGGTAATATACTTCAATTAACAACGCCTTTGTTCCACAGGTTTAAGTTTCTATTTCAGGCACTAGGCATGCTGACTAGAGATGTATTTTGGAGCATGTAAGCATCGATCACACCCCTGAGACAGGTACCTATTTTCTATTCATATGAAACTAGTTCCATTTATCAGACTACAGACTCTAGCTGAAGGCTTATTGATATTTTATTTGTTTGGTTTTCTTAATGTTTATGTTTAAAATACAAGTTTAACCAAAAAATATGAGTTCAACAAAGAAAAAATTCCATTGTCGTATCTGCTTCAGATATTTTTGAAGAAAAAAATTATAGGTACAGTTAAAGCCCACCTCCCCATCTATTCTCCTCCCTCCTAGCAGATATATCATTTCCACATGTATTTTATACTTATCTACATACATCTACATAAATATATAGTATCTGTTTAAGGTACTAAATTTTAAATGAGTGTTATTATACTATACATTTCTTCTCAATGTTTGTCCATTTTGTTTTCTTCATTAAATCCAGTTAATTCATTTTGATCGCTGTACAGTACAAATAAAGCAGCTTACATAATTTTCCTCCTAAGGAGTGACTGGGTCATCTCCACGTTGCCACTATTTGTATGCAGCTGTAACACGTCTCCTAACATACACATGCTGAGAGTTTGGGTAGGTCTGGTATCTTAGGAGAAGTGGAATTGTGGGGTTACAGTGCTACGAATCGCCAAATTGCTCTCCAAAGTGTCACCGAACTAAGTTTTCATTATATTGCACTTAGAAATGCAGATGACTGATCTTACGGTTTTAAAACAAACAAAAAAGAAACAAACCTTTGCCTTCTGCAGAACTATATTAACATATGAGGATTAAAATACATGGTATGCTAGTGAATTTTTTCAGAATCACCTTCTATCAGGTAATTTTTGTTCCAAGAAGAGAAACTGTACTCCTTATGTCCAATAAAGGCAGTGTCAATAAATAAATAAGCAAACATATTTGTGGACCGTGACTGAATGTCGAATCAAACAATCAGTTATCAAACCATTTTGAAACTGTTACAGAAATTTATATATGGACTATGTACTAGATGATATTAAGAAAATATTAAGCTTGTAAAAGGGATAAAAGCATTGTTATTTTTTAAAGTCCTTTTTTTAAAAATGTATAAAAAGATGAAACCTTATATCTGCACTGAATACTTTAGCAAAAACTGAGGAGTGATAGATGAATCAAGTGTGGCAAAATCTTAACAAAAGTTGGCTATATAGGTTATCACACTAAGTAAAGTTAAGTCAGATAGAAAAAGACAAACATTATATGACATCACTTATATGTGGAATCTAAAATATAGCACAAATGAACTTATTTACAAAACAGAAACAGACTCACAGATATAGAAAACAAACTTACGGTTTACCGTATGGGAAGCCAGCAAGTGGTGGGAGGATAAATTAGGAGTATGGGATTAACAGATACACACTACTATATACAAAATAGATAAACAACAAGGACCTATTGTATAGCACAGGGAACTATATTCAGTATTGTGTAATAACCTACAGTGGAAAAGAATCAAAGCAAAAAAGGATAGAGATATATACATATATACATGTATAACCAAATCACTTTGCTATACACCTGAAATTAATGCAATACTGTAAATCAACTGTACTTAAATTAAACAAACAAAAAACAAAAACAAGTTGGCTATATGGGTCTCATTATACTATTTTTCTACTTTTGCTTATGTTTGAAAATCGTCATCATCATCATCGTCACCATCAGGTACAAGATTTACCAACAGAGATAGACTAATAAAAGCAGGTAGACATTTGGCTGTGATAAAGAAAATCTCAACCTATAATCCTTCCATATCCCATAACTGGATTATTTTTCCCTCTGCAAGTAGTTAGACGCGTTCTAGGATTTTATGAGCAAGATAACCCCATTAAATGCATTATAGTCCATATCCTTGAGGACAGCAGACACTGATTTATATTCAGAGAACTTACACCAAGACAATAGTACAAAATCAACTTAGCTGATTTAAACAGACTATCAAAAACGGCCTGCCCAAGACAAAATGAGTACAGAACATGACACTCCTCAAATTTCTGTTACAACGTATTATCCCACATTTTCTGCGAAGTTCAGAGATCTGATTAATGTTGACGTAACCAATATTGTATTGGCATCAACGTGGTTAGTCAATTCTCACAAAAGAATCCCAAATGTAAAAGTAGAGGGAAACGTTAGGCAGCCTGAATTCTCTCTGGACAGGTACAACATCAAAGGCTTCACCGTAGCATTTTGTCCTTTGTGTGTGTTTGAGGGGAGGAAGAGGTGGAGGGGGCTGAGGGCAAGAGATACTGGGCAGAAGAGAAACTCAGCCCAGGGCTTAATTAACGGTGGGCCACGTGACCCCAAATCCTTGCTGGAACAGGGCAACGTGGAGGACCTGAGGAGGCAAGTGCATTTCCTACTGCCAACAATGCCGAGTCAGGCCAGCAACTCACCCCAGGGAAAAACACGGGAAGGACTGAGCCACAGCCTCTACTTATTTGTATTGTTTAGGACTCACTCCCCAGGCAAGGGCACCTGCAGGCCTTAACTACTGCCTGTCGACATTTAGTCGCTAACCACTATGATGTCCTAGCATCATAATGCAATTACAGTGGAATTAATCCTGAGTCATGAAAATGACATAATTAATTACATTCATTTCAATCACAATTAAAATTACTGACTCATTCAAGTCTGACAGCATAAGTTCTGGAAATCAGGTACCCAAAGAGCGAGACTGGTGGCTCCTTAGCCAGAAATATCTCAGAGTCAAACGGTCCCTTGCACTAGTTACAGCAGAGTAAAATGAAAGCTGCTAAAATCTCCATCAGACCACAAGCCAGGGTCTGAGAAGATGCATTTGTTCTATGGCTAGAGTGGTAAAAGTACAGCTGATGCAAAGCAAAAGACCCAATACCCCTCTCTCTTCTTGTTTTACCTTCTAGCACATCAGCTCTCAGGGAACAAAAACTAGGGTAGAGGGTGACTCTGTATTCTCCACTGAAGTTGAATGCTTACCTATAACACAGTTACTTGAAGGGAGGAGAAAATTTATATTCACCGCTGTATTAACAATGAGGAAAAGTCCTTAAACCCAGAAGAGGAAGGTACAATGATAGAGCTTCTTAAAGAGCTTTTATTCATGATCATATCTGAAGCTCAGTGAGCTGGACAGTGTTTTAACAGAAGACACGGTAGAGTACAGCCAAGGACAGCAAAGAAGTATTTAAGCACAAAGATAATAATTCCTGAGGTTCAGCTTTCAGTTGGCTTATTCAATAAAAGCACAGAAGAAGTACAACACAAGAGGTGTTTAACTGGAGAGGGAGATTTGAAAACTGTTTCCAGAAATGTGCTTCACCAAGTAAAAGAGCGGCAGAAGGAATTTTCTGGTGCAGAAAATAAACATAACTCTTGTCCCTGTTTAGCTCATCTCTCCCTCTCAATTCCCTAAACCTATCATCAGCACTATATCATTCAGACATCTCAAAATTGCACCCACACCCTTGGGACCCGTGGCCTGCCAGTGACCCTTGCCTAAACTTTGGCCGGCTCAACACCGACTTGTGCTCGGTTGGCTGCGGTACCGAGACACGATGCTCTGAGGGTAGACGACTGCACCAGCCAGGCACACAGGTGCTCAGGGTTTCATCACCCTCTGCCTCTGCCTAGGACTGTGATACTACCTCTCGGCTGACTCTAAACACCAGAATGTACAGGTGTTTAGAGTCAGCTGAGACTGACTCTCAACAGGGCACACACCCTGCCACAGGGCGACTCAAGCAGGATGTAAGTCAGGATGGGAATAGAGGTGCATACCATGTACAGTTGTGGTATTAATACAGATGAAAGCAGCACATAGCAGAGCCTAAATGAGATCTCACCTCATCCTTTGCTTATGCCGCTATTTTAGCATTTATCACAGTGGCCTATCTGATGCCTGTCTCCCCACAGGAGCCATGTCTTAATCATCTTGGGATCCCCTGTCAACCTCACAGGTAGCAAATGCTCAGTAACTGCAATAGTCAATTCCCAACTGCACAGGCTAAAAGGAAGAGCAGCCACTCTGAATGAAACATGATAAATTTTGTAGGCATCAGCCATACTCTAAACCAATTATTATATATATTTTCTCCTCCTGCTCACTTCCACTCTTTCCTGGAGGTACCAAGAAAAAGGCAAAGACCAAAAACAGAAAAGACAGATGCATGATAAAAAAAAAAAAAAAATCCAACAAGTGGAAATATTCACTCCCATTAGGCTGAAAAAACTAAAACAACGCTACAAACAACCTCAGCTAGTGGTTTTTTAATCCTCTTAACCTACCAAATTGAAACACTTTGTGCCCTTTTAAATTCATGGCCCAAGACATGCGCCACCAGCACCCCAACCTGTACGGTCCCATAGAATTTCATCCAAGAACAATGACAGCCCAAAGTCTCACCAAGTACAACAAAAAATCAGCAATAAAGTTTGTTCTCTCCTTAAATCACAAGGGCACACATTTAAAAAGAACCCAGAAAAAAAATTTAGTAGATCTGCTACACCTGAGAGAAGGTCTCTCTCAGGTCAATAAGAAGAGGACCAAGTAGAGCCAGAAATATCCAGTCTTGGTTAACATGTTATTGGTGCTAACCCTTTGGTGTTTAAGTAGACACCATGAAGCTCTACTAGTTGCTTTAATCATTTGAACATAACAATCTAATTACACAAAAATGCACAGATGTTTTCACTCAGATTCTTTATTTCCTAAATGCACTATAGCATATAATTTCTACAATTCCTCTTAGAAAAGCCTTCAGAAGATAAATTCCTTCTAGTGAAGTGTTTGACATTTTGACCATCTTTAACCCTAAATCAGATGGGCACAAAATTGTTTCTATATTATTTTTGAAAAACACATAAAGCCTTAATCTTTTAATTAAATCAAGGGTTTATTTCTCCTTAATTTCACAGCCATCACTTCCATAGAATTCTACTCCCCTTTGAACCCAGTGTCTTAAAAATTCTTAAAATTCTTAACCCAAGTGAAAGGGTTTATTGGGACAAAGGCAAAGCACACATATAGAAGCAGGGACGGCTTAGCGCGGTTGATTTGTTAACTCACTTCTAACAAAAATTAAGTGAGTTTCTTTACTACAGGACTTTTCTGAGCCTTTGTTACTATACATTATTAGTCTCCAAAAGGAATGTGTAGCATGTGGTGATTCCCAAGCTTATTTCACAAGCGAGTTATTTTTCTATTTCATGCATTACTAATTAGTTTTTAGCAGGAAAGAATATTTTGAGGAACATACTTTGAGAACCACAAGTTAGAATAAGGTGCTAACGAAACCTCAAACGTAGGTTTAACTTAACCCCAGGTAGTCCGATTAGCCTTTTTTTTCTTAAGACCATTAACTACCATGGACAACCACCTTTAAATGCATACCTTTAGAAATACCCTATAAGAACACATAGATGAACCAGCACATATTACATCTTTACAGTAAAAACTCATCCAAAACTCAGAAGGCTGCTATTTTGCATAAAGGACAGAATTATGAACAATCCAAGGCCCATAAAATGTACTACTCTATGCATATATGAAGTTCAAATTGGGTAGATACATCTACCCAATTTGGATACTTTAACCATTAAAATGAAAAGGAAGACTTACCAACAGAAGCTGAGTTTTTAAGAACTGATTCCTTTGAGACTCCTTTTTCAATTCGTAACGTGGCCCACTGTTCAAAAAACAACAAGTATTAATGTAAACTGTGCCACAGACACAATGCAAAATATTTAAACCATGCTTATATAGACATGAAATTAATCATTAAGCCCTGGTGCTATGTGAATTGAAGAGATACCCCACTGAATCTCTGATGTAATAGTATTCCAAATCCCAGGTATACTCTTATATTAGTTACTGGTAATGCCCAAATAAAAGGAGGAAAAGATCATGTTTACCCTATTAAAAAACCCTCACACACACCTGGTACCCCAATAAATTACTCCTTGGAAAGGTCAGAAAGCATGAAGGGCAAGAGCACAGACTATGGCATCAAGTCTATCTGGGTTTAAAATTACGTAATCCCTCTCAGCCTCAGTTTCCTCATCTGTAAAATGAGGATAATAGTTCCTATTCCATAGGGTTGCTATGAAGATTAAATGAGATTAACACATGTTAAGACATACACACAGGGCACAAAGAATATTATTTTCATAAGAAATTAGGCATTCAAGGATGAGACACACTCAAAGATGCCTAATTGCCTGTATCAGACAAAAGCTTTCAAAAGGAGCAGTGTGAGACTTGGAAAGCTGGAAGGAATCCATGAAATCCCTAACTAAAAAG
Organism: Balaenoptera musculus; assembly: GCF_009873245.2. Lineage (NCBI taxonomy): Eukaryota > Metazoa > Chordata > Mammalia > Artiodactyla > Balaenopteridae > Balaenoptera > Balaenoptera musculus. The sequence goes on from NC_045789.1 coordinate 41,783,511, forward strand.
ACATCTGCCAGGAGATTGGGATTGACATATACACACTACTATATATAAAATAGATAACTAATAAGGACCTACGTATAGTACAGGGAACTCTACTCAACACTCTGTAATGGCCTATGTGGGAAAAGAATCTAAATGAGAGTGGATACATATATATATATATATATATATATATATATATATATATATATATATATATATATATTACTGATTCACTTTGCTGTACAGCAGAAACTAACACAATATTGTAAATCAACCATACTCCAATAAAAGTTTTAAAAACAAACAAACAAAAAGTTAAAAAGACATCTGGGGGCTTCCCTGGTGGCGCAGTTGAGAATCCGCCTGCCAATGCAGGGGACACGGGTTCGAGCCCTGGTCCAGGAAGATCCCACATGCCGCAGAGCAACTAAGCCCGAGCACCACAACTACTGAACCTGTGCTCTAGAGCCCATGAGCCACAACTACTGAAGCCCTCATGCCTAGAGCCTGTACTCCGCAACAAGAGAAGCCACTGCAATGAGAAGCCTGCACACCGCAACGAAGAGTAACCCCCACTCACCTCAACTAGAGAAAGCCCACGCACAGCAACAAAGACCCAACGCAGCCAAAAATAATAAATAAATAACTTAATTTTTAAAATATATATATATTATCTAGATGACTACAACTCTAGAAGCTAACAATGTCCAAATTGACTTGATTTGGGGAGGTGGGAGAAGAGCAAAACAAGACGTAAAAGGCACTATAATAATTATAATTACGACTTAGGCACTCTTGAAGGGGCAAAAAGACAGAATTTATTAAATATGTCAAGGCAAAGACCTCAGTTGTTGCTGGGCTTGAAGGGCTCAAGCAGAGAGGTAAACATTTTTTCTCAAATAAGTAAGAAAATAAGTAGTAGAAAATAAATAACCTAAAACATGTACACGAAGGTCAAGGAGCAAAGCATGATCTGACTACGTCAGGACCCCTGCACAACATCCCAAAGAGCAAAGTAGGAACATGCCATGGGTGCTTAGAAAACAGCCTATGAATAGAGGCCTAATCTTCCCAGCTTCAAGTGGCAAGTCACAAATGATAATAGGCTCGGAGTCTTAATCTGGTTGCGTCCTTTTCTCTTCCTTGCTGATCTAGGCAGAAATTCTCAAACTCCGGACTTTACCTCCCATCTCTTCTCAATAGAGGTAAAGGTTTATTTCCACAGTTTTTCACTTTAAAGCCTTGTTACCTATTATCAGTTGTAAGGAGACCTAAGACATGATTAAAATAAAATTTTGTAAACAATCAATCATCCTTATCCTGGAGCTCACTTTTTTCATTGTGGGCATGTGATTTTATATTTTATATAAATGGTAAATACCTTAGACCAGGACAATTAGTCCATGCTTATAAGATGGAAAACATTGGTATTCTGTGGCTATTATGGGCTGAATTGTGTCCCACACAAAGCGCCCCAAAAATTCATGTGTTGAAGCCCTAACACCCAGTGCCTCAAAATGTGACTATATTTGGAAACTGGGCCTTTAAAGAGGTGACTAAGTTAGAATGAGGCCCTTAAGGTGAGGCCCTAATCCGGTATGACTGGTGTCCTTATAACAAGAGGAAGAGAACCAGGGGCATGTACAGGGAAGACAGACCATGTGAGGTCACAGCAAGACAGCACCATCTAAAGCTAAGGAGAGAGCCCTCAGAAGAAACCAAAGCTGCTGACACCTTAGTTTTGGACTTCTATCCTCCAACACTGTGAAAAAATAAATTTCCATGGTTTAAGCCACCCAGTCTATGGGACTTTGTTATGGCAGCAAACTAATATGGGGGCATTCCTCCAATAACATGATGTGCTCCAAAGAGCTCCCTGTGCCATCATCAGAAGTTTCTCCTGAAATGCTAACTCTGAGGTCTATCCTCCAAAATGTAGTTACAATGTTCACGATTAGCAAGTTTTAAGGTTGGAGGAGAAGTCACTTAATGCCAAAGGCAATTTGTACTGGAAAATGGTTTTATTCTTTGGGTTAACTCTCCAGTGAAAATGACCAAGTGCCTATGCTCTGCAGCTGGACAGACAGAAGTACACGTGAACTGCAGTTCTGTCACTTCCTTGCTGTAATCATCTCAGACAAGACTTTAACCTCCTGGGGTCTAAGTTTTATCATCTCTGAACAATACCAAGGGTTGTTGTAAAGATTAAAGGAGATAATCTATCCAATGACCATCACACAATCAGCCACAAGGTAGAAAAACGTTGGCTTTCTCCTCCCTCCCTACATCTATATAGGTGCCAAAATGATCAGGTTTTTTTCCAGACCATCAGTGCATCTCCCAATAAATAGCTATTTCTCTTTCACCACGCCAGCTTCTCTAGCTGATCAGGTAAGCCCAAATACAGAGGAAGAATATCTCTTTAGAGGTTCTAAATCTCTTGAGGTATCTCAGGACACATCTACCTCAACGCACCAGGAAAGATGCAGCTCTGTCTGCAAAGGACTCTGAAGACAGCAGCTTCGAACAATCCCAGCTACCACTCCCCATCTCACTAACCCTACCAAGAAGGGTGACAACTTTCAATCAGGTTTTCACCCCCACTTAATTTCAAAATCCTCTTGGAAGAAAATAAGTAGCTGTCCACAAGTCACCAAAATAAAGGGTTAAGTATAATTTTTAAAGCTTAGGCCAAAAGCTTGCAAAAACGTGACACTGTCACCTAGACAATTCAACTTTCAGTTTTCACACTAAAAAGACATTTAAGAATTGACTAAATAGAGGGAAAGAAAAAAGGAAAAATGTAAAAATTATATAAAAATTCAAAATATTAGGCTTACTCAAATAATAGCTGGCCATCATCTGTAGCAAAATAAAAGTCTCTCAGCAGAGTCTGTCATCTTAGCAGAGTAGAACTCAGGCTCTAGATTCAGATTAAAATCCTGATTCTACCACTGACAGCTGTGTGCCACTGTCCAGACAAATCACCTCTCTGAACCTCCATTCTCCAGTCTATCAATGGGAATAATAACAGACCCTAACCCAGAGAGGTGCTGTAGAATTAAGTTATCTGAAAAGCATATTGCTTTGGTAGCTTTTCTTTATTATTACTTTCTGTCATAAAGAGTCATGGCCTTCTAGCAGATTTATTATATTTCCAACACCAGGGATAATACCTGAGTGTTATAATAAGAGGTGTTTATCAGCTGAAAATTATTGACCTGCCTTTTTAAAATGACTGAAAACTAATTGGTGGTTGGAGGAAATGCTAAGGGAAAGAATAACTAAAATAAAAGGCAGGAGTAGGCTGTTCTGAGTATGTATGTGTGCTGACCCATCTGAAGACAGGTTAAATCTTAGCCACATAGGAGCAAAAAAACCCCAAAAAACACAACCAAAGAGTGTTCCAATTCAAACTCCACTAAGATTTGAGCACCTACTATGTATCAAGTGCTTTTATTCACCTCTCCTCATTTAATCTGCGCAATAACTCTGTGAGGCATATTCCTACATACACATGTAGAAACTAAGGTGGAGATGTTGAGTGATCTGCCCAAGGTTACAATGCCAGAAATTTGGAGTAAGTTGTTCATGCATCCAACTTATTCCTCAAAAGTTGAGGGAAAAATCAGTCCATTAACATTTATCTTCTCTGTCTATTGTTTGTATTATCTGGTTAGATTAGATAATTTACATATCATTCCCCTGCCTTCTTCTTCTCCATCAATCCTATATTCTCTTCCCATTCTTTATTTCCCTCTAACCATGAACCTTAGGCCAATGAATAGCGAACCTTAGGCCAATGAATAGCAATCCTTAGGTCAATGAATAGGAAGCATCATTAACCTTGCAGGGTTGAGAACAGCATATTTCAACCTTTAATCCATGCTCCTGTTTGATAAACATAAAAAATTCACACCCACTCTCCCAGAGATTCAGATGTATACACCCCACCATGCAGATGGACTACCCTCTACAAATCCTCTCAGCCAAAAGTTTTACTTTTCATGGTTTGTATTCCTAAAACAATTTTCCCCAATATACTGCTACCATATTGGCATATATACTCCTAAGAAATTGTTATATACCCCTTGAAAATCACTGGTTTAGAGAATCACTACACTTACTCTAGGCTAAGAATTCAAGCCTTATCCTCAAGCAGCTTGCCATATCAGGGACTTATGAACACACCTAGAGATATTCAGCAATGCAGAAGGCAGCATTCAGTAGGTACTCAATAAATAATTATTACCTGAACTGATGAGCTAAGAAGGGGCCCAAGAAGAGCATATAGCTGGCTGAGTTACTTGACAATTAGCAATTACCACCGTCAGCTATTCTGAAGGTACCCCACACACATTGCAACTTCCAGAATTTGAGTTTATGGTCACAAAAAAGCTACCCATTGTCAAGAAAACTTATCAAAGTAAACACATCATGTACCAAACTAAATGACCTTTTAAAATGGTGTGTAAATTGTAACCAAGGAAACCTGTGAAATAGCTAATTCCAATCAAAGAGCCCAAAGAATATTCTTGGGACTGGAATGCAAAAGAAAGAAAGAAGCAAATCAGTTGAGAACATACTAAAGAATAATGAGTAACAGAAGGGCTGGGCCTTGAATGGACTCTACAAAAAGGCAGGGTATGTTTCCAGATCTAAAGATGTTCTAATATTAAACAACCAGCACAATTTTTAAGAGAATTATCCCCATAGTTGGCAAAAAAAAAGCAATCCACTGTACCAACCTCTGCCTAACAGAAATGTCTCTGAAACATCTAATGCTGTTCTGGTTACAGGATGAAAAACCCTGGGTTGCCATCTCCCTCTCCTGTGCCTAAAGCAGATATCACTATGGAATCATAGCTCTTTCCTGAGGAGCCCAGCTGCTCCCAAACACAGGCGCTCCAGGCAGCTACCACCAAGTCAGAGTTGGCTCACAAAATGAATCCCCATTCTAATTCCATATATGCCAAGCATCTCTCTCACCTAATAACTTTGGTCTGAGCAAAGAGGATGGTTCCTTATGCTGCCATCTACCTGGTTTCCAAGCTAGGTGGTGTATCTCCCACTATAATTAGAAAACTAGCATTCTTGAGAGTTTGATTAGCAAGGAGTGCATCTCTAAGTCTCTTCAAGTCTAGATGGACAAAAATTAAAACTTGAGGCCCTGCCACACTGAAGCCAGACCCTGGACTGGAGATATCCCTTCAAAGTATAATAGTTATTTGCCAGGCTAACAGCAACTAGCAGGCCTCTCTCCTTGACACCTCTTTAGCTGTATCCTGACTTACTCAAGCAAGCACGTAGGAGTCAGCACCTGGAAGACAGGGTGTGCAACTTACTTTACTCTATCCTCACTTGGGGTGTCAATTCCAAAAGACATTGCTATATGGGAGAACAGTTCAATCATTTCAGTTCTGAGAAAGAGTGAACACCAGCTGAAGAGGATCAACTGCTACGGGGAGAGTATTCTGAAGATCTAACAGTAAGAGGCAGCTAAGAAATTCACAGTAGAGTGTGACCAAGTTCAGAGTGTGACATCAACAAGATAAGTTCAAGACTGTGAAATATCTCCCAAGTAGAAACAACAGAACTTTTAAAACACGAGGGTTGAGGATGAAGAATCAAATATAACTTCAAAGACTAGACAGAAAAATAGCCACAAAGAGAAGTACAAACAAAAATGTGGGGTAAAGCAGGAGATGAGCAGGTAGAATAGATTTGCAGGAGATTAGCTGGTGGGGGATCTGCTGGTAATCTCCAGGTAAGAGATAAAAGATTAGAGATGTATATCTGGGAGCCACCCTCCTGCCTGAGGGAGAAGAGCAAATAAAGCCACGCCTGGGGGCAGACATAGAATAAGGGCAGAAAAATGCGAACCCGTATTAGAAGGTACTTTAGTAGCTACAGAAACAAGAATGCTAGAATCTAAGTAATAATATTATTACTTTATTATTACTTTAATAAGAATAATATTATTCTTTTAATAGCAGCAAACACGTACAGATACCATTCTAGGATGCTTGACATACTTTAACTCACTTAAACAGCCCTATGGAAATAGTTGTTATTGTTACTCCTATTTTACAGATGAGGCAAATGAAGCACAAGAAGTAGGTGACTTCCCTATGGTCATATACTGAGAAGCAGAGCTGGGATTTTGGTACCAAATCAAAGCAAATCTGCACCCAAAGTCTGCACTATTAACCAATAGCTACAGGCCCTCTCCTCAGTTAAGACTCCTGTCTCCACCACTTAATTCAAGCAAACCACTGAACTTCTCAGAGTCTCAGTTTCCTTACCTGTAAAAGGGGGAATAACACTTGCTCTCCCCACCTTCCAAGGCTTTGGGGAGCATCTGATGAGAGGATCAACAGAGAACCCTCTGTGATTTAATAAAGCCCTGTATTAAGGGTAAGCTGTAGTTGTTCCCCATCAGGCCCACTTAGAGTTGAGGTCAACGAATATAGATTTTCAATGACATTTCAAGTGCCGTTGGTTAGATTAAATTTCCATGACCCTGTTAAAATATAATCAGATTTCTTTCTACCATCCAGCAATTGGTTTCTTATATTGAGCATACACTAGAACATGATGCCTTTCTGGACAGGATGCCTTAGTCCACGAAAGGACCTCTGAAACCTGGGGCTGTAAAAACTAAGGACACTGAGGTGACAGCTGCCCCGCAGAAAGGATATAAAGAAATTCGGTGATAGAAAAGGCGGTTGCATTGATATTCTGATCAGTAAAAATCATAACAACAACAGCAGGGGGTGGAGGTAGTTCTGCCTTCAACCACAGCAACAACAGGGTGGTCCAGTGGTTTTAGCCCGAATCCCTCCAGCTCTGCGGGAGAGGAGGGATGCAGCCGCGGATAAACTAAAACGCACACCCCTCCGGACCACTGACTTTCCTCACTGGTCCCCTCGCGTCTACTCGGCTTTCAGCTCTACCCTCGTTTCGCATCGCCCCAGGATCTCCCTAAAGCCCTCGCAGGAGGGGGCGCGGCATGCCCCCATGCACTCACCTCTAAAGTTTTCACCAGGATCTTCATGTAGAGCTCGGAGATGCCCAAAGACACCCCAAAGGCCGAAGGCAGGAGTATGAAGCCGAGCACCAGAGTCAGCCAGGTGTAAACGATCTTCCCGACCAGCTCCGCGCCATCCATGGCTCGGCGCGCCCAGAAGGGGTCCACGGAGGAGGTCCGAGCGCGACAGCTGTCCCTGTCCCCAGGTAGTCGGTTGGCAGCTCCGGGAGCAGAGGTGCGGAGCCCAGCTCCCGGGAGTCAGCGCCGCCGCCGCCTGGCACTCACCTCTGCAGGGAAAACAAGAGAGGACGGGAAAAACTTTCAGAAGGACAGAGATTTCCTTCCTCTTCGGGCTCCACCTCGCCGCGGCCGGTTAACTCTTTCTCGGCTGGAGGCCCAGGCCCCCACCGAAGCTGCTGCCGCTTGCGCAGACCTGGTAGCGCCGGCCAGGCGACCAGCGCTGGGGGTGAGCGTGGAGACACGCGAGCGCAGCGGGGAACGTGTCCCACCCTGTGTCTGATTTCAGTTGGGTGGTGATTGGGGCAACTCAGCGTTGACTCACGGAGGCCCTCCCGGAACGAGGATCCCTGCGGCGCAGTGCAGCGCACCACCGCACACCAGCCGCTGGCGGAACTGACGCCTGGTCCAGGACTGCGCTGCTGGTGGGCTGGCTCGGACGCCCAGCGCCCAATTTCTGCACCCTGCCCTCGCCCCACCTCCTCCGCCACCCAACGGGGAGCTTCTAGTAGGGATCTGCACAGAAAGCGCCGCAGCCTCCCGGGCGGCCTCCAGTCTTCCCCGCGCCCCGCCTCGCCAGCACTCTCAGCGGAGGTCCTTTAGGGAACAGAGTTTTCATCTGCAGCACGTTAGCATTTTCTCACCCCCAGAATGAACTACTGACGTGTCCGGAACGCTTGAGAAGGTCCTGCTTGTGTGTGTATAAAACGACCTCTCGGCAGGGCTGTCAAGGAGAGGGAAATGCCCACGGCGCTGCTGAGCTGCGGCTTCCTCCGCTTCCAGGTCTCCCACTCCTCCTTCTCCCTCCTCCTTCCCCTCCCTACTCTACGGAGCTGCCGGGCGAGATCTTGCTCTTCCTGAAAGTGGAAAGCTCTCTCCACGAGTCGCCTTCCCAGCTCAGCCGCCGTTGCCTTGGCACAGAAATCCTTCCGCCGAGGGTCGCTCTCTTCCTGGGGCAAGGTTCCAACCACAGCTTCCCCTACCTTTCCCCCAACACTATTCTCACAGAAGCCCCAGAAAAACGCCAGGCCCTCGCTAGCTGCATCCAGCTGACGCGCGCTTCCAGGGAATTCAGTGCCCGCATCGCTGCCTCGCTAGCCCTTCTTAGAACAGTAAAGGGCAAAAAGCTTGTACGGGTATTTACTTCACTGCGGTTCATGCCTCTTAGAAACCTGATCTGTTTTTAAGAGTAAGCATGAGAAGGGATGTTGAGACTGTAGTAGACAAGAAAATCAGGCTCCCAGCGTTTCCAGATCGTCACTGATTGGGACCAAAATCTCGTACAAGTCTCTTTCGGGTGTAATTTCAAGCTAGAAAAACTGGGACGGCAAGCAAACTGAATTCAAAGAGTGTTGACAACAAATACCGCGAAAGAGGCTGCCCCGGCCCAGGGTGTGGAGGAAATGGAGAGCGGAAGAGAGGAGAAGCCCCCTGCAAAGAATGTAAATGTTTGGCTTCTGCACCTCCTGCCAGGCAGGTATCACAACTCTCTCCCCCACTAGGAAGGGAAAAAAACTGTAACTTGGTCCTAAAAACCAAGTTAAGAATAAAGAAGTTTCAGGCGCTTGGCTTCTCAAAATTAAACCTCTTTATAGTCTGCCATTCTACGAAAACAAACATCAACAACAAAAAAACCACACATGCCAAAATTCGTCTAAAGTCTTTGCTGGAAACAAACATATTTAGCACAAAACCTCAAAGATTATATTGACTCATTTAACACCATACATTCAGGCAAAGCTCTTACCCTCCTTTCATTTCCTCAAAGGAAGATGACTAAGGAATGCTGAATGATTGTACCAAAGTTTACCCAACAAGTCTCAGTGCAGGTAATTTCATTTAAGGATGGCCTTTTTCTGCCCATCCAGACAGAGGAGCTGAGTGCCCACAATCTCCAATGATTTCTTGTTGCTCACGACCAAATTTCATGAACTAGGTTTGCTTCTTTGGTTTTGGTTTTGGTTTATTCTTTATGTAAGAATTATTGTCCCAGAAGGGACTTCCCTGGTGGCACAGTGGTTAAGAATCCACCTGCCAATGCAGGGGACACGGGTTCGAGCCCTGGTCCGGGAAGATCCCACATGCTGTGGAGCAACTAAGCCCGTGCGCCACAACTACTGAGCCTGCACTCTAGAGCCCATGAGCCACAACTACTGAAGCCCTCATGCCTAGAGCCTGTGCTCCGCAACAGGAGAAGCCACTGCAATGAGAAGCCCATGCACTGCAACGAAGAGTAGCCTCTGCTCGCTGCAACTAGAGGAGGGCCACACCAGAAATGAAGACCCAGTGTAGCCAAAAAACAAATAAATGAATAAAAATTTTTTAAAAAAAGAATTATTGTCCTATAACGGAATGGTGGAATGGTAATAACTTGGAGTCTGAAGTCTTAGACTGACTCCAGACTGACACAGACACTTGTAAGTTTGAACAATTCATTTAGTCTTCTGTGCTTCAACTTTCTCATCAGTAGAATGGATTCTTTTTAGGGTCAAATGTGATTATGAGTTTGAAACTGCTCTGTTAAGGACAGAGCACTGTGCAGACATCGAAGGCAGCTTGGTGCAAAAGCTCTCCAGCTTTTTTTTTTTTTTTGGCTGCGTTGGGTCTTCGTTGTTGCACATGGGCTTTCTCTAGTTGCGGGGAGCAGGGGCCACTCCTCATTGCCGTGTGCAGGCCTCTCACTGCGGTGGCCTCCCCCGCCGCAGAGCACGGGCTCCAGCCACTCGGGCCTCAGTAGTTGCGGCATGTGGGCTTCAGTAGTTGCGGCTTTCAGACTCTAGAGCGCAGGCTCAACAGCCGTGGTGCACAGGCCTAGTTGCTCCTTGGCATGTGGGATCTTCCCAGACCAGGGCTCGAACCCGTGTCCCCCGCATTGGCGGGCGGACCCTCAACCACTGCGCCACCAGAGAAGCCCAAGCTCTCCTTCTTTATCTCACCTAAAACACAGGAGAGCCAAGATAGGTTCATCTTTGCAATGATGAGGGAGGGAGAGGGAAGAAGTAATGGTGGGTGGTCCCCAGGCTCCCTTTCACTCACCTCACCTCTCCCCTTTCCTTGCACACCTTAAGGCTCTTTCATTTAAACCTTGGAAGGATCCCCCTCCCTTCCTGCACTTACAACTCCCTTCACTGTATTAGTTTCCTAGGGCTGCCATAACAAATTACCACAAACTTAGTGACTTTAAACAACACAAATTGATTCTTTCAGTTCTAGAATCCAGAAGTCTGAAATGGAGGTGCCTACAGGGCCAAGCTCCCTCCAAAGGTTCTAGGGGCGAATCTGTCCTTGCTTCTTACAGCTTCTTGGGTAGCTACCCGTGTTGCTTGGCTTGTGGCAGCATGCTCCCTGCCTCAGTCTTCACATGGCCTTTTCTTCTTATCTCTTATGAAGACACTTGTCACCCTGGATTTAGGGCCCATTCTAATGCAGGGCAATTTCATCTTGAGATTCTTCACTTAATTATACTTAATCTGCAAAGAACTTTCTTTTCCAAATGAGGTCACATTCTCAGGTTAGGATTTGGGCATATCTTTTGGGAGGCTACAGTTCAACCCCCTACTCTTACCATATCTGTAACCTGGGGATAATAACACCTACCTGGAGAGGTTGTTATTGGGACTTGAGATTATACATTTAAGCTTTAGCTGATAGTACTCAATAATGAGGTTGTTCGAGACAATCCTGTTTTTCACCTGTTGTCCTGGCATATATATATATATATATATATATATATATTTTTTTTTTTTTTTTTTTTCCCGCTACATTGGGTCTTTGTTGCTGTGCACGGGCTTTTCTCTAGTTGCAGTGAGCGGGGGCTACTCTTTGTTGCGGTGTGCGGGCTTCTCATGGCAGTGGCTTCTCTTGTTGCGGAGCACGGGCTCTAGGCGCATGGGCTTCAGTAGTTGTGGCACACAGGCTCAGTAGTTGTGACTCGCAGGCTCAGCAGTTGTGGCTCACGGGCTCTAGGGCACAGGCTCAGTAGTTGTGGTGCCCGGGCTTAGATGCTCCACGGCATGTGGGATCTTCCAGGACCAGGGATTGAACCCATGTCTCCTGCATTAGCAGGTGGATTCTTAACCACTGAGCCACCAGAGAAGTCCCTGGCATATATATTTTAATGATGTTTCCTTTCACTCTCAAAAATGTCCTGGTTTGAGTGAAAAATCACATGGTTCCCTTATTCTTACATAACTTCTAAGATCCCTTCCAGTCTTAAAATATTAGACTTTTGATAAAACTGTCAAGTCCATGCATGACCCCTTGTCAACATCTGAGGCCAAATGAAGTTGTATAGGAGAATGAAGAAGAGGGATTAGCAAGTAGTCCAGAGCTTCTCAAACTTTAAAGTGGGTAGGAATCCCTGGGGCTCCTGGGATTGAAGATTCTTCCTAGGGCTGGGATGGGGCCTGAGAATCTGCATTTCTAGGAGCTCCCAGGTGATGCTGATGTTGTTGATGTACAGACACACCTTGAGTAGCAAGCCCTTAGAGTTCGGACAAGAGGGGAGTTTTATCTTTAACTGATGACAAAAGGCCATGGGAAAAACAAACATACAGTTACCAAAGGGGAAAGGTGGGAGGAGGGATATATTAGGAGTTTGGGATTAACAGATACACACTACTGTATATAAAATAGATAAACAACAAGGACCTACTGTATACCACAGGGAACTATATTCAATGTCTTGTAATAACCTATAACAAAAAAGAATATGAAAATAGAATATGAAAAATATATATATATTACTGAATCACTTTGCTCTACACCTGAAACTAACACAACATTGTTAGTTACTTCATGAATAAAACCAACTAACTAAATAAATAAACAAGAAAAGACCGTGGGAGTCCAGGTAAGTCTCCAGGAGCCAACACAAGAAGAATTGATTCTGAAGAGCTCCTGCTTACCTAAGGACTTGTTGTATTATCTGCATCTTTTTCCATACCCCTGCTTTGACAGCAATTGTGAGCAATTGTGAACAGAGGAGTTTAGGCTAGAAAGCTTTGAGCAAATGTCAATACGCTCATGAATAGGTGCCTATGGCAAATAAGATGTCATAGTTGGAGCCAAATGGCAGATATTGATTTAATTTAAGAGGGAGGAATCCATGCTGGCAAAGGAGAAATCTGGGGATGTAGCAGATTGCTGAAGCATTTTTTGAACAGGCAAGTCTTGCATTTCTTGTCTGCAGTCTCTGTGTGAGACCCCTCTTTTCTCTCATTTCACACCTTTCTTGGGCCTTCATCATACCCCACCTTGATTTGTGTATTTGCTTCATCATCCCACTGTAAACTGCTTAATACCAGGAACTGTGTCATTTATCTGTAGCTCCTTCCCACTATTCTTTTTTTTTTTTTAATTTTTTTTTTTAAAGGCAAAGAGACATTTTTTATTAATTAATTTATTTACATATTTTTGGCTGTGTTGGGTCTTTGTTTCTGTGCGAGGGCTTTCTCTAGTTGTGGCAAGCGGGGGCCACTCTTCATCGCGGTGCGCGGGCCTCTCACTATCGCGGCCCCTCCTGTTGCGGAGCACAGGCTCCAGACGCACAGGCTCAGTAGTTGTGGCTCACGGGCCCAGTTGCTCCGTGGCATGTGGGATCTTCCCAGACCAGGGCTTGAACCCGTGTCCCCTGCATTAGCAGGCAGATTCTCAACCACTGTGCCACCAGGGAAGCCCTCCTTCCCACTATTCTGCCCCTTCCACCTGCACAGAGTTTTACTTCATGCCACACTATTGTTCAAAGCCAGCAGTGACTCCCTAATGGTCACAAATTAAAGTCCAAATATATCGAATATCTTAGGCTGGATCTTAAAGCACTCCAACTTTAACTCCCTGACATTCCAGCAAAACCTTTCTCACCTTCCCCTGGTTTCTGCAGAGCTTCTTCTTCTCTGGGCGCTTGATCACATCACAGTGCCCCACCCCCACTCTCATCCTCCCACACCCTGCCCTTTGCACACCGCTCTCCTGACCTCTCATCCAAATCTCTCACTCCACAAGTTTGGGATCCAACATGGGGATCCTGCCACTTACTGAGTCTGTCTATTCCAATTATGCATCCCAGAACTGGGGAAATAGCCACAGGGTGGATTCGGGAATTCATTGGGCCCAGTGTTAGAGGCACCTGAGCTAAAACCCCATTGTTCACCTGACATCCACAAGCTCCTATTTTCACTGATAGACCAGAGTGACATTTTGGGTCTCTAGGAGTTAGTGTCACTTCAGAAATAGTGTCCAGTAATCCCTGAAAAGTCTGATTATTTCCCTTTCTTCAAAGAGCATTCACCCTCATAAATGGCCTTAGGTCCCTTTGTGGAAGACTGGGAAACAGAATAACAGTATAAAACTTTGGCAGTCTTCCAGGGGACCCGCCCCCCCCCCCCTTCTTTCAAGTGGTTCTGGGTCTGTAAACTGGCTAAAGTTCGGGAATTAATCAAGAGATTGTGACTGTTTTGGGATTTGAGTTAGACATCTGTTGACTAACCTAGAACTTTTCCACTTATACAACTGAGAATTTAGTTGATTGCCATCTATTTCTTTTGATCAGTTATTCAACGCCACAGGTTTCTTTGAGTCAGACTATTCTGATTACTATATACTTGGACTCTGCTGCCCATTACAATCGTACTCACTTTGTCTTTGGTAATTAAATACAGCCACTTGGCACCTGGCTTCTTGGAGTCCTGTTATCCTCGTTGCATTTAGGGACACTAGTTGAATGGTAGCAGTTCCCACTGTAAATTCTGACCTACAGAGAAGAGCAACCACAGAGCTCTTCAAAGATTCTGGGGCTCCTCTCACAAAAATGTTTCTCACAGTTGAGGTAAAAGGTATGTCTTTCGACCTTCCCAGAGTGAATGATCAGGTCTTACATGATAAATCCACTCTAACATTCCATCTCCCTAAGCCTTTGGATGCTTCCTCTACAGTATACCAACACAATTCTGGCATTTGAACTTATTCAGTGTAGACCACTTATGGATCCATGTTTCAGTAACAAATCAAACAATCCATGTTTCAATAACAAATCAAATTAACCCCTTGAGCTAAAACACGAAATCTAGAATTTCTGCTTAGTGGGTCTACCTCAATAAATTCCACCTGATCCAACTTTCTATTCCTTCCACCATGCTCTCACACCCTTAATATCCATTCCCACGCATATTCCCTAGATTTCTGCCTGTATAAACTGGAAAAATCATGCAGTTCTTTTGGAGCATAGCTCACCTTCTCATGGAGGTACCTCATACTTTGTACCTCACCTTTCAGGGCCTGCCGGGACTTGAGTTTAATTACAGTTCTAGAAGCAAAGAGTGACAGAGTCAGGTCCTGTGGAGGATCATCAGTGTCTTGCAAGGCAGGTACTTCAGGGGAGGCCATTACAGGTTCTTTGGACAGAGGTAGAAAGCTGCTTCTACTGGCAAAGATGACTCAGCAGAATTTAGGGGAGGAGTTCAGTGTTCCTACCTTCATCAAGATCTGCCCATAGATGTCCCCATGCCAATTTTCAGGATCCTGTTTCTTCCCAATCAATGCCCTCACTTTTGTGTTGTAGTTCAGCCACTGAAGGATGAGTCTCTAGGTTTGGTTTTCAGAAATCTTGGCCCATAGCTATAGGAGATAAGGATTTCCTTCTGGGCAGATATAGAAGCTTTCAGACCATTATGTAAAGTTCAACCTGAGAATTTGAAGCCTTTTTCTTTTCCCTGCTGGAGGGCAGTTAGGAGCAACTAGCCAATTTCATTATATTCCTCAGTTTGACTAAAATGTTCTAAAATAGCTAATATATGGTCACCCAGAACTTTGCCTTCTCCTGCTATTGATTAGAAGTATCCAATGGCCATATTTTGGGTATCTCTTACATATTATGAAATGGACTACCAGTGCCCTCTCTAGCACTGAAAATAGAGGCATTAGTGTCTTTAAGTCTAGTTAAATTAGAAAATGAACTCCAGAAAACTCATTCTTAAGATTCTGTTCTTTAACCAGACCCACCCAGGTTATCTAGGATTATCTCCCCTACTTAAAGTCAACTATGTACTTTAATCACTTATACAAAATAATGTCACAGCAGCACCTTGATTAGTGTTTGATTAAGTATCTGAGGAGCCTGGCCAGGTGTACACATCAAAAAGACCGTCAATCACACGTGTGAGAAAATAAGAGTGAAAAAGGAAAATAACCTCTAAATATTACTATAAACGCAGTTGTGACTTCATGCACCCCCTGAAAGGGCTTCAAGGACTTCTGGAGTCCCTGAGCTATCCTTTGAGAACTACTGACCTACATAAAAGTATTTCTCCAACAAAAACATAACAGTGCATGGAGGCACATTACTTACAGTGAAGCTGCCTAATACCTCATGCCGTACTTTATGTCTCATTTAATTTATTTGAATTAAATTTTATGACTAAAATAATGAAAAGAGCCAAAATTGAATAGTAGGCAGCATGTTGAGATGAGGAACATGAATCTGCTTTTCCTTCTGAAGGTCTCAGTTCCTGGGAGGTCTCTCAGAGTGTGAACATTTCCTCCACTGACTGTGATTCTGGTGTTTAATGCTAGAGTGCATATTTTTAAGAGCTTAGCCCTGAAAGTCAAGCAACTAGTTCATCTATGCTCAGTACAGGAAACAATGAACCTATTCCAATACTGAAGGAAAAACTGACACGGTGATAGAGTCTATCGGTCTCCATGATGGAGCATTCCCAGGGAACTTTTCAAGGATAATTTTGACATACCCAACTTTTTCTTTATGGATGGGCTTAGAACCTAATTCTTGGATCCAGGATGTGACTGTCTGAATTCTAATCTACAGTCTGATTGGGAACCACTATGATAGGACGTGATATCTGAACCTACAAAGGTTCAGATCAAGTCTCCAAAGTAAGAACCAATGATGAAAATTTTTCATCCCAGGGCATACCGTTATGATATAGTGATATACTCAATGCACACTTGCTAAATTGAACAGAATGCCCCAAAAGGGCAAGAGTGTAGCTTCAAGGATTATGTACATTGGCGGAAAAGTCTCTGACAAGAAAGCCCAGGCTCTCCTCTTCCCAATCCATTTATTCACTGGTTATATGTAAATCAGCAGTCAGAAACCAGAGGGCCTTTACAATGATCCATATGATGTTTTTTAGAAAATTTGAATTGATTGTCCACATATTAAACTATTCACACTAAGATTAGAATTTCTGGATTCTCTTAGAATCAGGCAGCACTGAGCTCCCATTCCTATAGGACATAACCTCTCCTGTGTACTCTATGTCCATCCCCCTCGTGGTCTTTTGTCATCACCATGGCGTTGATGTATTTCTTATAGTAGAGTGGACTTAAGGAGAAAATGACATGTACTTTTTACTTAAGTACTTACCAAAATTTTTCTTAACCCCAGCCTACTTCCTCATTTTCATTACCTGCCCAGCTTCTTTCAGTAGTTATTTGAATTTGAATATAGATAAATTTCAGCTAGTCCTGATTAGTCAGAATTTCTTCCACCAGGAATTCTATTACCCCATCACCACCAAAGCTTTAGATTCCATTATTTAGATTTCAGTATTCATCATTATTTAGATTTCATTATTTTTTTTCTTTTCTCTTCCTTCTTCCTTTCTTTCTTATTTTATTTTTTGTTAGAAAGATTAAAGAAGGAGTTTGATGGCCAAGTGCGCTGTGTCTCCAGAACAATATTAAGACAGAAGACCCCACCATAGAATTTGGCACCTCTGGGGAAGGGGAGAGAGATGATAACAAAGGAAAATAAAAGTGGAGGATAATAAGAATGTTGGCAAAATTTTCCATTAAGAAATGGTTCACTTAGGGAGGGTCTTCTTCCTCAGACAGTTGTAATCACTTTTATCCCCCGTAGTATCCATAACTTATCAATCTTCCCAAAATATCTCTCCAATTTTGTAAGAATCATTACATTATTATAATAACCACTAAAACCTTTAACAGATTTTTTAAATTGACTTTATATTTGAATTTTCTGGATAATAACAACATTTTGCTCAGATGCTGATACTTTATCTAGCTACTCTCTAGAGAGAGTGGGTAAAGTATTGCACCGTATCTACATGCACACACACA
Source organism: Balaenoptera musculus (assembly GCF_009873245.2). Lineage (NCBI taxonomy): Eukaryota > Metazoa > Chordata > Mammalia > Artiodactyla > Balaenopteridae > Balaenoptera > Balaenoptera musculus. Next base: position 41,800,855 of record NC_045789.1, read on the forward strand.
TGCACACACATATATGCATGTACATAGGTCTTGCTTGTTTGGTGATTCCAGGCATGGTTTCATGATGTATAATTCTCTAATGGTATAATCAATCCCTCACCGAAATTCATTCATGACTGGAAAACTTGTCATAGAGATTGATTTTCTGTCTCTTTCCTTAAAGTATTCACATTTCAGGGAAAATTTTTAAAACTTTTAAAAATAAAGAATTTTAAAGACCAAATGCAGCTCTGAATTATATATTTGGGCAAGTGGTAATAAATGGAAACTAGTATTTTAAATATTATTCAGGAACATACTTTCCCTTCACTAAGGCAGAATAAAAATAAGTAGGTTAGTAGTTAAACAGTCAATTTTATCCCACAATTAATCTTGGAGTCTTCCATTCTGCATGTTCGTAAGTTAAAACCTTTTCAAATCAGGAAAGTTTCCTTTAATTAATGGATTGCTGTCACCACCCTGTAATATATAGTGCTAAAGTTCACCTCTGCATTTTGAGCAGAGAGTAACTGGCTGACAACGACAATAAAAAAGAAAACAACCTGCTGACTAATTAATAGCTTCAATGCACTCTGGCCTCTGTTAAAAATAAAATCTTTTCAACTACCATGATGACTGTTATAACACAGTCCGATTATTTATAATGCTTCACCCATTACTCTTTATTTGTCCCCTCCCTGGAGTCCTGAGGAAAAACACCACCCTTATCAAACCAGAGTTTAGTTGAGCAAAGCTTGATAGAGATAATGGTGCCAAGCACTTCCTGATTGATTTCTAGGCTTCAATAATCTCCACAATTCTTATTGTTATTTTAACAAACCAAAACGTTTTTGTTTTATTTACATTTTAGTCTGTCATGTATTGCTCTCGTTAAAAGACTAACAACATATTGGGCAGAACTTCAACCTAAATGCAAAGAAAACTGGTAACCCAACTTTGTCCATGAGTAAACAATCAGGTGAAGGCCATCATCTCCCCAGTGCTTCTCAAAATGGAGTCCCTGGAACCCACGGGGGACACAGACATATTCTCAGGGGTCCATAAGTCCTCTGTGAGTAAGTAGTGGCCATCCATTTTTATTTTTAATTAATTTATTTACGTATTTATTTTTGGCAGCGTTGGGTCTTCTTTGCTGTGCGCGGGCTTTCTCTAGTTGCGGTGAGCGGGGGCTACTCTTTGTTGTGGTGCGCGGGCTTCTCATTACGGTGGCTTCTCCTTGCAGAGCATGGGCCCTAGGCATGCGGGTTTCAGTAGCTGTGGCATGTGGGCTCAGTAGTTGTGGTGCACGGGCTTAGTTGCTCCGCAGCGTGCGGGATCTTCTGGGACCAGGGATCGAACCTGTGTCCTCTGCACTGGCAGGTGGATTCTTAACCACTGCACCACCAGGGAAGTCCGCCATCCACTCTTTTATTCAATATTTCTTAAATTAGCCTAAACAAACATGTTAGAGATCTGAGAATTCTCTGGTTTGAGTACCCCAAGAAGATGGTGATATGATTCTGAATCTGATGAACTTAAAACCAGAGGAAGTATTCTTTGGAACCAGGGAAAGCCCAGCCTATGAGTCTGTCACTAAAGACCTTAAAAAGCAGATGGTTCACCTACACATGTGTTTTGAATGAGTTAAAGAGAACATCGGCTTGCTTACTTTTGATTGAAGCTTCAGCCTCTTAGATTATCCTATTGATCTGCCTTTACAAAAGTGCATCTGGGGGGCATTTTTTCCGTGACTCCTACCTGGAAAATACCATGACCCAGTCTCCCCAGCCCTCCGAAAGCCAAAGCCACGCCAATGACTCCACAGCAGAGATTCTGCAAGAGAGTCTGGGAATGAGCTACCCTGAGGACGCAGGCTCTTCCCCTAGCACTCCGATGGGCTTAGAGAGGATGAGACAGAATATCAAAAATGGGGACCCACCACGACCTTAGTGTGATCATCTCCTTTTGAGATAGCTAAAATGGACTTCGGTTTTAAAGTCAAAAGCTTGATTTGGTCGGGCTTTTGTGGCCAGTTCATAATAATCAGATTCACAGGAAACTGAGGTACAAATCAGAATGCCAAGTGCCATGTACGATCCTATATATTTTTTTCTAGTAGCCAGAACAGTTTCAAAATATAGTGCCTCTTCCTTCACTGTGTCAAAGGGATGGAAGGCCAAACTCACAATCAAAAGAAAAGAGAGCAAGAGAGCAGTATAGTGTAGAAAGTTTTTTCATCCAGGGCCAAGAGAAACCTGAAGCAGAATCACTGCTGTGGGGCTGAAAGATGAGTGACCACCATCCAGTTCCCCCTCTGGTCAAGCTACATGATAGCTACGTGATGACACCCAAGTCAGCCTCTCTGGTATCTTTTCTTTTCTTTTCCTGATTTCACCTGGACTCCCTGCCTTCCTTCTTTAAACAGGTTTCTAAATAGTCAGTGAGGTCACAGGTACCTTTCACATTAGTCATTTTCTGGTCATTCTTCTAGGACGTTTACTCTAGTCACCTTCCTGGATGTTCCCCACATCTCTTTGGCAACACATTGACTGGTTTTTTTTTTTTCTTTTTTTCTGATTTTTCTTTTTTTTTTCCCCACTGCCAATGGCTCACTATGCATGGTTTCATTCATCCCCTCAAATCATTTTTGGAAAACAGGGAGAATAAGAAATCAAGAAAAAAAATGATGAGCAAAGAAGTATATATATATACATTATTTTCATTCTCAAAGGATGTTCTTATTTCCAAATTCTGGTGATCTGAGGATGCCTTACTCCATACTCTACATAATGACCTTTAAAATAATTTCCTAATGAAAAAGTCCATTCATTCAATAAGCAAATATGGAGGGCATACTATGTATATGCCAGATAGTATGATAAATCTTGGAAGTTTGAGGAGGAATAAAATAGTCCAGTGCATGCGAAGAAATTAACTATCAAGGTCCATAAATACAGAATAACCGAGAATGAATCCACTTTTGCCCCTCCCGATCCGTTCTCCACTCTGCTATTGGAGCAGTCATTTTGAAAGCAGTCATCAGCATATTTGGGATTATGCAGTCTTAGAGTCGTGTGTAAGGTATCATCATTCCAGCACAGATTAGGTTGTACCAAGTCCAGGCCTCTTCCCCATTACTGTCTCCTTTAGCATAAGGTGAAGTCTCTGGCTCTTTGGCCCTGGGACAAAAGCTCTGGATCTCCTGCAAGCAATTCTTGAATAAGCCCACACCCACCTCCTCAAGGGTAAGCCCCCTTTGCTGTAACCATCAACTCTAGGTATAAATAAAATCAAGAAACGTTTCTCACCACAGAAGCAGATGAGCCTCAGTATGCAGTAATGATTCAATTATCTACAACTATTTAGAGTCCAAGCACTGATTAAGACTTCTGTCTAAAACATCTACATCCTTGTTTTTCTTTCAGTTCTCTCCTAAAAGCAAAGGGTAAGTATTTGCTTTACATTTGTGTAATCAAAGGGTTCATTCAGGTGATTTCCCAGAATAAAGAAGCATTTCACAGTTGAGTCAAAATAAGATTCCAAAATATATATTAGTTTTCTCTCTCAACTCAAGTAACCCTTTCCCCAAGTTTTGGTCAGGACTTCCACACCCCTGATGTTCCTTTGCCTGGGCACTGCTTCTTTCCCTGGCCCCTTTCCTTCCAAACTTTTAGGTCCTTGAGAAGACTTTTCCTGATCCCAACACTAGGGGGAGTAGGTACCTTAGCTATCCTTGCTTCTAGCTTTCTATATTTTTCCTACAAAGTGTTGATCAAAGTGTTGTAATTATGTCATCATATAAGAGATTATGTCTATAATGTTTCTGTCTCCAGCTAGATTATAAATTCCATTGGAGCAGACACCATATGTATTTTATTATTCAATGTACCGTCAGTAGCTAGCAGGGTACCTGATTTAAAGCAGGTATTCATTAGGAGTGAATTCATGAATACAAGGAAAGTATAAGGCAAGATTCTTGCCCTCCAAGAACTTCGAATCTTACTGAAGGAAGAAAAAAATCCAAGAAACACCTAACTAGCCCAACAGTCAATAATTAAGAAGCAAAATGTGTTCATTCCACAAATATTTATTTAGTGTCAACTTTGATCTGGGCCTATTCTAGGGATTGAAAATAAAGTGGGAGTTTGGGGGAGAGATAATCTCTATTTGTATGACGCTCACATTTTAGAAAAATGGTTGATATTGATAAAAAAAAATCTATAGGAGCAAAAATAACTTTCTACAATCGAGAAACTAGAACGCCAATAGGTGGAATGTAGATGTATAGGAAAGAGAGAAGACATGAAAGGGATTGCTGTGGTCTGAATGTTTGTGTGTGTGTCCCCCCACCACTCATAGTTTTAGTCCTAACCCCCAGGTGATGGTATTAGAGTTGGGGTCCTTGGGAGCTGATTGAGTCAGGAGAGCAGAGCCCCCAAGACTGAGATTAGTGTCCTTACAAAAGAGACCCCAGAAAGCCAACACATCTCTTCTGCCATGGGAGGGTACAGTGAGAAGAAGCCCTCATCAGACACCAAATCTGCTGGCGCTATAATCTTGGACTTCCCAGCCTCCAGAACTGTGAGAAATAAACGTTGTTAATAAACTACCTAGTTTATTGTATTTTTGTTACAGCAGCCTGAACAGACTAAAGCAGGGATATAAGAAAATAAAATGTTATAGAGAAAGAGCATGATCTTGGTGGAGAGTGGAGAAGAGGTTGTGGTTTAGGGTGGTAGAAGATTAGGTGTATTACACAGTGAGGCTTTTAAACAGCAGAATAATCTTCTGCTTTAGGAAATGAATTAATATGCTAGGACTGCCTTAACAAATTACCTCAAACCAGTTGGCTTAGATAACAGAAACTCACTGTCTCACAGTTCTGGAGGCTAAAAGTGCAAACTCAGCAGGGCACGGCTGGTTCCTTCTGAGAGCCAGGAAGGAGACTCTGTCCTGTGCCCCTTTCCCGGCTTCTGGTGGTGTTAGGGGAAACGCTGGCGGAAACTGCCCTCCCGGGCCAGGCCCGATAGTAACCACTTGAGTGAGTTCTCTTAGAACAGGAGGTCCTGGTAAGGAACGTGGAGCTAACAAGCTGCCACCAGCCAGAAGAATTCGGAAAAGGCCAAAAGGAGAGAGGAGACGCCAGTCCATAGGTCCTACCAACTTCCCAGAAGCCTCCCCGCTGGAATCCACGTTGGCTGAGCCACGTGTGCACCACCAGGAAGGACCGTGACTCAGAATGATTGGCCAGAGACAACCCGGAAACTAATCCCATTTCCATAATACCTGATACTGCGAGCCACGTGGCAGAGCAGTTCTCCTGGGTTCCCTTACCCTGCTGCTCTCCGCCTGGGTGCCCCTTCCCAATAAAGTCTCTTGCTTTGTCAGCACGCGTGTCTCCTCGGACAATTTATTTCTGAGCGTTAGACAAGAGCCCACTCTCGGGCCCTAGAAGGGGTCCCCATTCCTGTAACAGTGGTTTGCCTGCAATCTGACATTATTTGGCCTGTATTCGCATCACCCCATTCCTGCCTTCATGTTCACAGGGCATTCTCCCTGTGTGCATATCCGTCTCTTTACATGGCATTCTTTTGACAATAAATATAAATCTTAGGTGATTCTTAAGTGATTTGAGAGCCACTGATGTGGGAACCTATTAGCAGTACACCTCACTCGTAAGTGCTTCAAAACATTTTCTGTGGTTATGAATCATATATTGTATTTAGTTAATTCATGTTGATAAAAGCAAAGATTTGCATTTGTTTTCTCCCTACTTCATCTCTTCCTCAGTTCTGATATATTTGTAGTATGAAACGGGTTCCCAGGAATGAAATTCCAATTTACAACATTGCATCTCTAGGAAATAAGGACTTGATTGACTAAAACCTTTGAGAACTGAGAAAACTCTGCCTGAACACTCCATTCAAACCCCTGCAGTAGGAAACTCCACCAAACTTTTACACGGCTTCTAGCAGCCTAAGCCCACTCCCTGAGGCCATCCAGGCCCCTACTGAGTTACTATATAAAAAAGTTCAAGGCTGCCAAAAGATTTACGGTTCGTTCCAGAGAAAGACAAATACCGTATGATCTTATATGAAGAATCTTATATGTAGAATCTAAAAAAGTTGAACTCAGAGAAACAGAGAGTAGAATGGTGGTTTTCAAGTGTTGAGGGGTGGAGAAAATGGGGAGATGTTTGTCAAAAGGTGTGGGGATCTAATGTACAATAAGGTAACTATAGTTAATAATACTGTATTGTATACTTGAAATTGCTAGGAGAGAAAACCTTAAATGTTCTCACCCCACACACACAAAATGACAACTATGTGAGGCAATGGACGTGTTAACTAACTTTATTGTGGTAATCATTTCACTATATATATATATGTGAAATCATCACGTTGTACACCTTAAATTTATATAATTTTATTTTTTAATTGTACTTCAATAAAGCTGGGGAAAAAAAACCCGAGAATGATTTTGTTTTGACCTGTAAAATGATCAGCATGAATATTCATGTTGGATCAGTGATTGGAGATTATTTTTTAAATTGGCACAGATTTGAAGGTGTGATCTTTATGGCTCAGAAAAACCTTCACAGGTGTATGAAAACACAGGTACTCTGTCCATGTGGGTCCTTCTGCTGAGAAGCAGACACAAAGATAGGATTAAATGTGCAAGAGACACATTGGGGAAAATGCCTGTGAAAGATAAATGGGGAGAAAGTGAGAGTAAGCGGGCAGAGGCTTCAGAACGCCAGCTCTCTGACACCTGGGAAAGAGGAACGGAAGGAAGGAAGACAGTGGAGGGGGGGTCTCAGGCTGCAGGGCAAGCTAAGAAAATCTCCACCAGGCTGATGGGGAGTCCTTGAGCCACAATCCCCTGTTGAAGGACTCTGGAATCTCGTAAGAATGAGCCTGCATTAGTTCCTCCAACATCTCATGGATTGATTGGAAGCAGCCAGGATGGGGGGTGGGGGCAGGATGGCCACAGAATCCACAGGGGCTGCAGGTGGAGGCTTTCCACCAACTGTGCTCTCGCAGTGGGTTCTCTTGAAGGAGACCTGATTGGAGCACATCCATGGCCATCACACACTCCGTTCATTTTGAAGAAACTATATAAATAATGCTATGCTGTTAAGATAACTTATGTTTTCCTTTATGATGCTCATTTATTTGTATGCATATTTGTTCAAAATTTGATGCCACGAGTGCAATCATTGCTTTCCATATTCCTGCTATGATCCTTTTTAAGAGAAAAATAGATGTCTAAAAATGCAAATAGAAAGGTAAAAAATGCCGTCTTTCCTTGAAATGATTTGAGTTTTCATTAACTCATCTATTTAAAATGCCACAGATATTTAACAGAGATGAATACTATTGGATCCCAATTTAAGCAAGCAAGCACATGCCTCTGAAGCATCAAACCTATAACTAACATGATTCTAATAACACAGCTAAAGTGTCTCCCCATTTTTATTGTGATTCTTTGTTCTGGCTTTATTTGACTACTAGGTCAATAACTTACATTATTCCTAAAATTGTTATATTGTAGTGAACATAAATCCCTGGCTTTCATAGGAATTCCAAACAGAATGAGACTATACCTCATTACTTATGTCCCTGGTGGAAAAACTGTAATATTACTATTGATTATTACATAGACCAATGTGTAGATATGAGTTTCTCCCATTTCAAAAAAAAAAAAATACATCAATGGAATTAAAAAGTATTAATCTACTATTTTGTCTTTTTCTGTACTCTAATCTTTATTTTATTATTAATTTGATGTTTATTTACTTATTTTTCCTGGCATAATTATACATACAGTTCAATTTTTTTAAAAGTTTCAACGTTTGCAATTGTTTTCTGGACTTTATCATTATTTACCTCATTTTGTGATTATTAGTGAAAATAATTTTGTTGTATAGAGGAAGGAATGTTACAAAAAACAACATACTTGCTCCAGGTGTCAATTACACTAAACTCACCACTGGGAGTTTGCATGCTGGTCCAGATTATATCATCAGCCTGGCAATCCCAGTTTAGCTCTCTCAGACACAAAATGGTACTTTCAGAATAATTAAGAAATAACTGGCTTTTCTTGGGACTAATTCAGAGACCTTCCACTTAGGTAGCATATTAGGAGTTTACTCTTGGTTACAATTAAACAAAGGTAAAAAGAGAATATATAGGGCTTCCCTGGTGGCGCAGAGGTTAAGAATCTGCCTGCTGATGCAGGGGACACGGGTTCAAGCCCTGGTCTGGGAAGATCCCACATGCCGCGGAGCAACTAGGCCCGTGAGCCACAACTACTGAGCTTGCGCGTCTGGAGTCTGTGCTCCACAACAAGAGAGGCCGCAATAGTGAGAGGCCCGCGCACCGCGATGAAGAGTGGCCCCCGCTTGCCGCAACTAGAGAAAGCCCTAGCACAGAAACGAGGACCCAACATAGCAATCAATCAATCAATAAATCTTAAAAAAAAAAAAAAAAAAGAATATATAAAGGAGGAGACAAGATGGGAGGAAAAAAGATAGTCTAAGAATAGTGGGCCTATTTTTTTTACTTAAGTCATCTGATTGACTGGAAAGCATCCTTGAGGGCCTGTCTAGGAGTCCACTCTGGGGCATGCTGACTGAGTCCTGAGGGAAAACAATTTCAGTTACTTGCAGATTGTCTTGAATAGCAGCTCTCAAATGTTAGGGCAGGCGCTTGGAGAGGCTGTTGAGACACTGTGTGCTGTGCTCCACCACCTGAATTTCTGATTTCTTAGATTTGGGGTGGGGCTGGAGAATTTGCATATCTAACAGCTTCCCAGATGCTGCTACTCCAGGAATCACGTTTGGAGAACGATTGCTCTGAAAAGTCATGAGAGCTTTTATCTGTAGTGTGTAATGTCTGCCTTTGTTCTTCTGTTGGCACCTCTATCTTTGTTAAACCAGGATTATACCCCTTTCCTCACCAGAAATTCTCAGTTCCACCCTTTTGGTCAATGTCGGCTCCTAAAGGAACCAAGTTGTCCATAAGGGCTGCTTTTTTTTTTTTTTTTTAATATTTATTTACTTATTTTATTTTTGGCTGCGTCAGTCTTAGTTGCGGCCCGTGGGATCTTCTTCACGGTGCGCGGGCTCTTCGTTGTGGCGCAGGCTCAGTAGCTGTGGCAAGCGGACTCCAGAGTGTGTGGGCTCTGTAGTTGCGGCACACAGGTTCTAGTTGTGGCTCACGTGCTCAGTAGTTGCGGTGCGCGGGCTTAGTTGCCCCGCGGCATGTGAGATCTTAGTTCCCCGACCAGGGATATAACCCACGTCCCCTGCATTGGAAGGCAGATTCTTAACCACTGGACCACCAGGGAAGTCCCAGGGCTGCTTTTTTGACACAGTATTTTTAGTTGGAATTGCCTTGGGATAACGACTTCATAGCAACATTAAGTGCCTGAATGTCAGACAATGAAGAAAGGCAAAAAGTGCAGTGACAATCATCAATATCATAAGAAATATTCTGAACCTATTTTTATATCCAATTCTTTAGCCAGCCTAGGACTAGCCAATTTGGATCATAGTCAGGGTTAAATTATGTATCACAGATTTTTGTTCAAGAACTTGTAGTCAGGTCAAACATCCTTGCACAAACCAGTGACATGCAGCGTCTTAGACCTCCCCTGGTAATTTATCATCTTAATAAAATATGAGCAACTGATGGGTTTATTTTGAATATTTGGAAAGTACAACTGACCACTGGTGCATGTTGTGTTCTTTGAAAGCCACGGCTGAGATGGAATTTTGCCTGTAAGGCATTTATTAGGGACCAACGAAACCGAGCAGGACCCTGCAGGGCCTTCTTGGGTACAAAAGCCCCTCCATGTGCCCCACTTCTTGTTTGTAGAAAACTTTTAGCCTCCTAGGACTTCCCCAAGTTCCAAAGACTGCTCTCAAGCAGTTAATAATTAGAGAAGCAAGGAAATACAGAAACAAAGGAAAAGCAGTCAAGAAACAACAGTTCAGTCATAAAGCAGAGTCACAGGACTCCTAGTCCCTCCTGAAGGGACAGAGATAATAATCTGAGGCATATCTTTGAGTTGTTCTGCAGAAACTAAGACCCCCCACCCTGTGGAGGATGGTGACGACAAGCTGACCACAAGCACGTAGACCACAGACCGGTTGAAAGCAGAAGACTAATGGTTAAGATTCCCAAAACATCACCCTGTTACTTCACCACAAATTAATCAGAAGAATGCCCACAAGCTGATCAGATACCCTGTGACCCTCACCCCTAAAAATCCTTTAAAAATTGTTTCCTTTAAAAATCCTTTCCTGGGACTTCCCTGGTGGTCCAGTGGTTAAGAATCCGCCTTCCAATGCAGGGGACGCGGGTTCGATCCCTCGTAGGGGAACTAAGATCCCACGTGCCACAGGGCAACTAAGCCCGTGCACCGCAACTACTGAGCCCTCACGCCACAACTAGAGAGAAGCCTGCACTCCACAAGGAAAGATCCCACGTGCCGCAACTAAGACCCAACACAGTCAAAAATAAACAAATAAATTAAAAAAAAATCTTTCCTAAAAGCCATTGGGGAGCTTGGGTCTTTTGAACACTGGCTTTCCATTATCCCTGCTCGGTGCCCTGCAAAAAATGCTGCACCTTCCTTTCACCATAAGCCAGTGTCAGTAGATTAACTTTACTGCATGTCAGGTAAGGGGACTCAAGTTTGGTTCAGTAACACCAACACCTGGGAGGCTGGGGAGTGGTGTGGGGGAATAGGATTAGGCAGAAAGCGAAATCCAACCGTCATGCAAGCCTGGCAAAGCCTCAGCCAAACCAAATCCATAGGAAGCTCTGGGGCACATATGACCCACAAGAGTTGTCCCTCATTGGGCCAAAATGGCCAGGCCTTTGTACCCCTGCACGATCAGTTAGATGTCAGCCACGCTAGAAAGGGCAGGTCCTTGGACAAGGTAGCTTCCTGGAGCTAAGAGAAACCTTGGCTGCTGAAACAGTAAATCTTGTTCACCAGCATCATGTCTAAATTACAAGTTGCATTTTGATGAGGTAAATCACAGGAAGAACTCTCCCAGGGATTCTCTCATTCAGGAGACAAAAATGTACAGCTTAAAGTATCAGTTGCTGTCTGAATTTTGTTGGTCTGATTGTGGAGGACAAATGCCCTGAATTGTATTAAATAAATCACATAATGGTTTCTATATGACTTGGTGAGAAAATAGATAACAGCTTCCATTATTAGTCCCTTGTCTTTTTCTATTCTTGATGTCTCTTGGGTTTCTTTAAGGCTCTGGAAGATGATAGTAATAGCAGCTAATTATTGGAGGCCTAGAGCACACTTGACCATGTAGATATGTTGCAGCTGATAATATTCCAGAGGGTTCCAGGGTCAGTTAATCCAATAGTTGCAAAGTCCAATGGTTGGAAAGTCCAATCCTTAGAAAGATTTGCAGTCACTTTGATTGTTTGAAAATCATATTTAGGGATTTTAAAGTCCATCGTCAGATCATAGATCTTGATCCAAAGGTTGTGGGAGAAAGATGTTTATACTGAGAACTGCAAAAACTCTTGGCACAAAAGACTCCATCCAAACCCATGCACTAAGAGACTTGACCAAACTAAATGGCTTCTAGCAGATTAAGGTCATGTCCCTGGGATGACCCTGCCGCCCCTTGAACTTCTGTCTTGAAAAGCTGAAGACTGCCAAAAGAATTTGCTGTTTGTTCCAGCCAATACCGTATGATAGGCCCCTGACTTCCCTTTCTTAGAACATTTACTAAAAAGGGCTTACAATTATAAATCCTTCCTTTGTCCCTTTAGATGTATTTGTATTTCCTACAATCCAAGAGTGTCTTTCTCAAGGACCTGAAAACCATTCCTTTGAAATGTAATCATCGGGTGGGACAGGGTCTCTGTCTCCTAGTCTCTTTGGAAGGGTAGAAGCCTAGAAGAAATGCCAATTAGCAGGCACAGACGGTTTAGGTCTAATCATATTTACATTGACCAACCCTCTTACTCTTTTCTGGTAATTTTTCACCTCCCTGCCTCTGCTTAAGCCTCCACTCACTCCCCCTTCCTATTCCCTCATTCTTCCTTGAAAATGCCCAGTCACCTCTGCACAAATTGGAGTGGAGCTCAGCTCTTTCTCCTATGGTAGTAGTTACTAAATAAAATCTTTTTTTACCACTTTAACTAATATCCAACTTTGTTTATCTTTAACAATATCCGATGCCATCTTCTTGATACATAAAATGTTTGGCATGTAGACCTGAAACAAATAGACTGCCAGGTATTTCTCCAGCAAAGATGGGTTTATTTGGGATCGGCAGAGAAATACAATTCGGGGGTCTGCAGCCATGGCAAGCCACATGCAAGTTCCAAAACAACAAGGGAAGGAGCACACTTTTATAGAGAGGAAATGGAAATTGGGAGGACGATAGTAAACAAAGCATCCGTGGCTTTTCATTTGCTGAGTCCTTGCCAGGAAAGAATGGTCTTTCTTCTTGCTGAGTTCTGCTGCCGTCACAGGGTGTGAGAGCTCCCCCTTCTGGTCTCCCAACTTTATTTAATTGAGGTTTCTGTTTACTAATTTTTTACAGGGGAAAGCTTTCTACTTTTGGAAGTCATCTGTTTATAGAGACCATTTAATGAGCGTCAGGATCAGATTTCCAGTGAACTAGATATCTGGGGCTCTAACTGCATCAGGCTGGTGGTATGGAGTGAATTGTGTACCCCCAAATGCTTATGTTGAAGCCCTAAAGAACAGTACCTCAAACTGTGACCTTATTTGGAGGTAGGGTCTTTAAAGAGATAATTAAGTTAAAATGAGTTCATTAGGGTGGGCCCTAATCTAAATGACTGATGTCCTTACAAGAAGAGAAAGTTTGGACTTCCCTGGTGGTGCAGTGATTAAGAATCCGCCTGCCAATGCTAAGGGACACGGGTTCGAGCCCTAGTCTGGGAAGATCCCACATGCTGCGGAGCAACTAAGCCCGTGTGCCACAACTACTGAGCCTGTGCTCTAGAGCCCACGCTCTAGAGCCCACAAGCCACAACTGCTGAGCCCACGCGCCACAACTACTGAAACCCACGGGCCTAGAGCCCATGCTCCGCAACAAGAGAAGCCACCACAATGAGAAGCCCGCGCACTGCAATGAAGAGTAGCCCCCACTCGCTGCAACTAGAGAAAGCCCGTGCTCAGCAATGAAGACCCAACACAGCCAAAAATAAATAAATAATAAATAAATAAATTTTAAAAAAATTTTTTTTAAAAAAAGAAGAGGAAGTTTGGATACTCGATAGATGTTTGTGCACTGAAAAAGGACCATGAGAAGACACAGCAAGAAGGCCTCCACCTGGAAGCTAAGGATAGAGACCTCAGAAAAAAAAAAATCCTGCTGGTACCTTGATCTTGGACTGCTAGCCTCCAGAACCGGAAATAATTTCTGTTGTTTAAGCCCCACAGTCTGTGGTATTTTGTTATGGTAGCCCTAGCAAACTAATACAGCTGGGAAGCATATTCCCACAAGAGTATGCATTGGTGCTCGGAAACATAATTAGGATCTAAAATGTTCTTTTCTAGTATGTTCTAAGGCTGACTTCTCTTAGTGTGTTTTCTTTTGTCTCCTGGTGGTACATCAAGGAAGGGTATGTCTGATAATGTTCTTTTTGGAAACATATCTTGTACCTGTTGGACATCTACTGTGGAAATGATACTCTGAAAATACTTGGTAAGATTGGAATGTTGTAGGAGGAATCAATCATAGTAGGAGTCATGCCAAGCTTTATGAGCCTTCCTATAAGAATTTCATATGGTGGGACTTTATGGGGATTTTGAGGTAAAGATTGTATTATCATTATGTTGGGGTAAAACTTGGGCTGAAGGGAGATTATGCTTCCTAGAAATTTTAAACTATTTGGAGTTTATAATAGATTATCTCACCTTATCTTCTGAGTTTGGGGACTCAGAATGACATGGATAATGACATCTCTGATTCATGAAAGTATCTTGTATAGTTCTTTAAGTATTTCACCTGTAAAATGAGGTGTTTTTTTTTAATTAATAGAATGTATTAAAGGAATCCCCAGATTGGAAAAATAAAATCCATGCTTTTTTTTTTTAAGCAAAATTTCGAACATGGCAGGGAAAGTTTCAGTCTGAAAATTTCAGGCCAGAAAATTTACAAACTATTATTCAAACGTATTCAAAGCTAAGCAACTTGGGTAACTGGAGGAAATCTATTCGTAAGTTTTAAAAATAGTTCTTGAAGTGGAGATTTCAGAGTTGTTCTATTACTCAGGTTTTCCTGAGTTATCATATGTTAATTATAGAGAAGGCAGAATAAAATCTGGTAAAATTCTTTTCACCAATTGAACCAATTTGTCCCTGTCATTTTGGGTTATTCCTTGCAGCATTTGGTTACCTGTTTCTTTGGTTTTCTTTATTTTTTTATTTTTTATAAATTTATTTATGGCTGCATTGGGTCTTCGTTGCTGCGTGTGGGCTTTCTCTAGTTGCTGCGAGCGGGGGCTACTCTTCGTTGTGGTGTGCGGGCTTCTCATTGCAGTGGCTTCTCTCGTTGTGGAGCACGGGCTCTAGGTGTGCGGGCTTCAGTAGTTGTGGCGTGTGGGCTCAGTAGTTGTGGCTCGTGGGCTGTAGAGCGCAGGCTCAGTTGTAGCGCACAGGCTTAGTTGCTCCGCGGCATGTGGGATTTTCCCAGACCAGGGATCGAACCTATGTCCCCTGCATTGGCAGGCTGATTCTTAACTGCCCACCAGGGAAGTCCCCTGGTTTTCTTTAATCTAGAACATTTTCTCAGCCTTTGTGTTTCATGCCATTGACATTTATAAAGAGTACAGGTCAGTTAGTTTATAAAATGTTTTTCAATTTGACTTTGGTGATTCCTCATGAGAAAATTCACTTTTAGCAAGAATATGGCTGAACTGATGTTGTCTTCTCAGAGCTTCATACCAGGAGGCATCTGATGTTGATTTGCCTCTTTACTGGTGATGTTAACTTTCATTATTTCATTATTTGATAAAGGTGGTGTTTGTAAAGTTACTTTTCCTCCTGTCATTCATAAATATCTTTGGTGGAAATACTTGGACACTACATAAATAAGCTGTTACTCAAACTTTACCCTTTAGTTTTAGTACCTGTTGCCTGTATCAATTATGATGATGATGATGAGAGTTGCCAAAAGGGATTTTCTAATTTTGTGATTCCTTCTACATTTATTAGTTGGTATTCAACTGTAAGGAAGAGCTTTCTTTTACCCCATTTATTTATTCATCCACTCATTTGTATCACTATGGACTCAAAGATTCTTATTTTATTCAATGGGACATAATTTATTACTATTGTTATTTATTTTGACATTTTGCCTCAGATTTGGTCAGTATCAGCCCTTTCCACCTGACTCCTATGTCAGGTTGACACGTTTACCTCATTTTTTGAGTCCATCTTTATTTTCCGACACCAAATAAATATTTCAGGCTCATCTTGTATTTTCTCTTGCTCCAGCTTTCAAAATCAGCCTTTTCTCTAAGGAGTACTAGTTCCTTTTGGTGAAGAAAGAAACAAATTACCATTAAAAAAATTTTTAAAGCAATTCTATTGTTTGTATGGATCCGGTGTTTAGACTTTTGGTAAATGATCTCTGTTAGGGTTCCATTCCGCAAATGGCATTAGTCTTAGTTAGTAATTGCCTCTTTTTTTTTTTTAATTTTATTTATTTATTTTTGGCTGCTTTGGGTCTCCGTTGCCGCGCGCAGGCTTTCTCTAGTTGTGGCAAGCAGGGGCTACTCTTAGTTGCGGTGCGCAGGCTTCTCATTGCAGTGGCTTCTCTTGCTGCAGAGCACGGGCTCTAGGCGCGTGGGCTTCAGTAGTTGTGGCTCGAGGGCTTAGTAGTTGTGGCTCACGGGCTCTAGAGCACAGGCTCAGTAGTTGTGGCTCACGGGCTCTAGAGCACAGGCTCAGTAGTTGTGGCTCATGGGCTCTAGAGCGCAGGCTCAGTAGTTGTGGCTCACGGGCTTAGTTGCTCCACAGCATGTGGGATCTTCCCGGACCAGGGCTAGAACCCATGTCCCCTGCTAATTTAAGAATAATTGTTACTAATCATAAGACAGGGAAGTCTTCCTAAACACGATACATTAGAAAGATTAAGGGCATGAATAAAAGCTTTAAATACAAAATTCTAAGGCTTCTGCATTAAAAGTAATTTACCTTAAATGCGTGTAAAATTTAAAAGCCATCTGGGAAAAAAAAACACTTTCAATATTTGACAGACATAAGGTCAATACCTTTAATATATAAGTACTTCTAAGTCAATAAGATATAAAGAAAAAGATATCAACTCTTCCGTTTCTATACAGTGTTCTCTCAATCTAATTGCAGCCCATGTTAGGGCTTCACCAAGTGGTGTTGGTGCCACAGTGCATGAGGCTCCTGTGTCAAGATATCTCAGAGACTTCCTCATCCCCAGACCCATTTTACCTCCTCCTGTGCGTTAGATTTTGGGTCCTCAGTCAAGGGGCCCCGTTTAGTCAAACTTCATCTTGATTTGTATGCCTGACTATTGCCCCAGGTCATGCCAGGTCAGGTTTCTCATTGTATTCTTTGCTTTCCAGCTTTTAAAAAATTCTTCCAAACTGGGGTAAATAGAGCAGACTTGTTTGGTGCATTTTATTTTATTATTTTTAAGTTTATTTATTTATTTTTATTTTTGGCTGCGTTGGGTCTTTGTTGCTGTGCGCGGGCTTTCTCTAGTTGTGGCAAGTGGGGGCCACTCTTCATCGCGGTGCGCGGGCCTCTCACTCTCGCGGCCTCTCTTGTTGCGGAGCACAAGCTCCAGACGCGCAGGCTCAGTAGTTGTGGCACACGGGCTTAGTTGCTCCGCGGCATGTGGGATCTTCCCGGACCAGGGCTGGAACCCGTGTCCCCTGCATTGGCAGGCGGATTCTTCACCACTGCACCACCAGGGAAGCCCGTTTGGTGCATTTTAATATTGCAAAACCAACAGGGGGTCCATTTGGTCCACCCAAGCTCCTTTTCTCAACCCTATCAATGTACACTTCGTTCATCCCATTTCTTATTAACCACCTAAAGATTTCCACCTTACTGAGAGAGTCCCTTGAATCTTCCCTCTGCCTTTCCCCATTTTCTTGTTAACTAATTTAATGTTTTTATTAGCCTATATAAGACCATGAGGGGAAGCTGAGACAGCGAATTTGATAAGGCTTTTCGGACAGTTCCTTGATTTTTCTCATAGAATCCTATTTTTCCATGGCTGAGTAATATTCCATTATTCCCACATCTTTTTGGGGAGAGGTTTCTCTTTTTTTATTTTGGATTATAGAAAATTTCTATACAAAAATAGAATAGTAAAATAAACCTTCATGGACTCATCACCCAGCTTCAACAATTATCACCTATAGATTTCTTATTATCTAGTTTAGCTATGACTGTATTATCCTTTAGTATTGATTAAATCACTTTTTAAAATATTTTTTGTTGATGTAACATTGGTTTACAACATTATATAAGTTTCATGTGTACAACATTATATTTCTAATTCTATATACCCTACATCATGCTCACCACCAAAAATTTATTTTCTCTCCATCACCATATAGTTGATCCCCTTTACTCATTTCACCGTCCCCCAGCCCTTTCTCCTCTGATAACCACTATTCTGTTCTCTGGATATATGTATTTGTTTCTTTTGGTTTGTTCATTTACTTTGTTTTTTATATTCTACATATGAATGCAATCATACAGTATTTATATTTCTCTGTCTGACTTACTTTACTTAGCATAGGTCCATCCATGTTGTCAAAAACGGCAAGATTTCATCTTTTTTATGAGTAGTATCCCATTGTGTGTGTGTGTGTGTGTGTATATATATATATATATATATATATATATATATATATATATATATATATATATATATATAAATATATATGTAACATCTTCTTTATCCATTCATCCATTGATGGGCACTTAGGTTGTTTCCATATCTTGGCTATTGTAAATAATGCCACGATGGACGTAGGGGTTCATATACCTTTTTGAATTTGTGTTTTTGTATTCTTTCGATAAATACCCAGAAGTGGAATAGCTGAATCATATGGTAGTTCTATTCCTAGTTTTTTTGAGGGATCACCATACTGTTTCCCACAGAGGCTGCACCAATTTATATTTCCACCAACAATGTATAAGGGTTCCCTTTTCTCTACATCCTCACCAATGCTTGTTATTTCTTGCCATTTTTTTTTCAAAGTAAAGGATAAAAACCCTCTTTTATTTAGTCAATTGTAATTATTCAGTTCAGGTTGCTCTTGTCCACAGATTTTGATTCAACATCTTATTTATTTATTTGGCTGTGTCATGGCAGTATGCAGGATCTTAGTTCCCTGACCAGGGATCAAACCTGTGTCCCCTGCAGTGGAAGCAGGGAGTCCTAACCACTGGACCGCCAGGGAATTCCATTTCTTGCATTTTGTTTTGTTTTGTTTTGTTTTGTTTTGTTTTTGCCTGCGTTGGGTCTTCATTGCTGCGTACGGTCTTTCTCTAGTTGTGGCGAGTGGGGGCTACTCTTCGTTGAGGTGTGCGGGCTTCTCTTGTTGCGGAGCACAGGCTCCAGACGCGCAGGCTCTGTAGTTGTGGTGCACGCGCTTAGTTGCTCTGTAGCATGTGGGATCTTCCCGGACCAGGGCTCAAACCTGTGTCCCCTGCACTGGCAGGCGTATTCTTAACCACTGCGCCACAAGGGAAGTCCCCATTTCTTGCATTTTTGATAATAGACATTCTAACAGGTGTGAGGTGATATCTCATTGTGGTTTTGATTTGCATTTCCCTAATAATTAATCATGTGCCTGTTAGCTGTCTGTATGTCTTCTTTGGAAATTTTTCTATTTAGCTCCTTTGTCCATTTTTTAATTGGGTGGTTCGGGTTTTTTTGTTGTTGAGTTGTGTGAGTTCTTTATATATTTTGGATATTAACCCCTTATTAGATATATCATTTGCAAATATTTTTTTCCCATTTGATAGGTTGTCTTTTCATTTTGTTGATGGTTTCCTTTGCTGTGCAGAACTTTTTAGTTTGATGTAGTCCCATTTGTTTATTTTTGCTTTTGTTTCCCTTGCCTAAGGAGACCATCTAGAAAAATATAGCTAAGACTGATGTCAAAGAGTGCACTGTTTATGTTTTCTTCTATGAATTTAATGGTTTCAGGTCTTACATTCAAGTCTTTAATCTGGAACCCCATTCTTTAGGGGTTTTAATGGAGGTTTCATTACTTAGGCACGGTTGATTAAATCACTGGCCATTAGTGATTTTGTTGCAGCAAAAATAGAAATGAAGTTTTCCCTCCCCTGAGAACAAGGAAAATAAAGGGAACAGTGAACAGGTTAGAGAAGAAACATACCCTGGCCTGAAAGAGTTAATCACTCCTAGGTTTGTTGGTTTTTTTAACTGTTACTAACCTGTAGTGTCTGTAACTAGATTTGTACTTCACAAAACTAACTTATTACTCTTTAACACTATGTGAATTACATCCTGCACTCCCTTGTAGCAAATCACCCCTTGTAGCATTTGCATTTCAGAAAAAAAGGTCGCAGGCCTTTATAACCCAGAGACAAACGGACCCAATTGTCAATTACCCGGCTGCCTGAAGCCGCTGCAACTGTTCTGAAGTAACGCAGGAAGAAGAAGAAAGCAAGACCTTCACTACTTTGATCCTTATCATATACCCTGGACTGCCAGCCCCACATACAAAAATCTTCTCCAATTCCCTAAGGTGCGGGGCACAGTTCTTGAGGCTCTAGCCTGCTGTGTCTTCCCTTCTGCCTGGCAGAAAAATAAAGCCAACTCTCTCTTCCTCCAAAACCTCTGTCTCCGTATTTCTGTTCGGCATCGGTACACAGAGAAGCCGAGATTTCGGCAACAATTTAAACTCAGTCTCCAGCCCCTCTCACCTAAGAGGTCAGGAGTGGGGCTAAAAGTTTCAATCCTCTGATCAAGGCTTGGTCTTTCTGGAAACTAGCTCCCATCCTTAAGCTATCTAGTCTACCACCCTCCCTCCCCAACAGTTAGCATACAGAAGACACTATTATCACTCTGGAGACACTAAGGGTTTTAGGAACTCTGTTCCTGGATGCAGGAACAGAGACCAAATATATTTTTTATTATACCATTGCTATCCTAATGGGTGTGAAGTGGTATGCCATTACGGTTTGATTGCATTTCCCTAATGATTAGTGATGTTAAGTATTGGTATCTTTTCATGTACTTATTGGCCTTCTGTATAGCTTCTTTACAGAAATGTCTATTCAAGATGTTTGCTCATTTTTTTTTTTTTTCAAGGCCTCCTTCAACTTTATTGCTCTGTTTTTATCCACATGGCCCAGCATTCTCACCAGCAGGCAGAGGGGGAGAGAGAAGGAGAGATATCCCCTTTTCTTTTAAGAGCATGACCTGGAAGTTGATCCCATAACTTTCTTTTTTTTTTTTTCTTTTTTTCACACACCCACTGTATTTTATTTTTACAAGAGATAAATAGACTGACACCAAGCATTGTACCTGGATGACCACAACAAAAGCAACAATGATTGCAATTACCAAACATGAAACACACTCATACTATGTCATAATATTGACATTCAGTCCAGTAATCCTCCACTGTAACAGCTCCTTTACTTTGCAGTGAAAATTGATTTGTATATTCTTTGCCTCTGAGTCCTTGTGGGATTTTTTCTTTTTTTAATTCAAACAGAAAGTCACAAAAATTATACTCATCCTCATCAGTTCACTCAGTCCGATGTAATTAATTTTTTTTTTCATCTTGATCTTTTGTTAGCACTTTTATGAGCTCATCAGTTTTTCATTAGAGTTCTGAAAATGCTTATTCATTCAGTTCAGCAGTACAGTCAGTCACCAGAAACCTGTACTTGTCAGAGTCTTTTCCATGAATTTCCTGAAGATGAAACCCTTTTATAGGAACATATTTACAAAAGCATCAGGGTACACTGGGTTTTTTTTTTCTGTTGTCATTGAGTTGTAGCTCTTTATATATATTTTGGATATTAATTCCTTATCAGATATATGGTTTGCAAATATTTCTCCCATTCTGTAGGTTGCCTTTTCACTCTCTTGATAGTGTCCTGTGATGGACAAAAGTTTTTAATTTGATGAAGTAAAATTTGTCTATTTTTTCCTTTGTCTTTGCCTTTGGTGTCACGTGCAAGCAATCATTGCCAAATCCAGTGTCATGAAGTTTTCCCCAATGTTTTCTTCTAAGAATGTTATCGTTTTAGGTCTTACATTTAGCTCTTTTATCCATTTTGAGCTGATTGTTATATATGGCATAAGTTAAGGATCTAACTTCATTCTTTTGCATTTGCTGAATAGCCTGTCCTTCCCCAGTGAATTGTCTTGGCAACCATGTCAAAAATCTTTTGACCTTACATGTGAGGGTTTACTTCCACTCTCTTGGACTAACGTTTTTTATTTTTTAATCCTTTAGATCATTACTATCCATAAAACACAAATTACGTGAAAATCTCTTCATATTAACAGTGATTATGCTGAAACGACAGCACGAAACAATTTTAGGGAATAAACACATAATCTTTAATTCTACACGTCTTCAGTGTGTTAGTCCAATATGGCTGTCACACAACAAAACCCAGAAATATGCAATATCAATTCAATTCAGTCTGATATTTTGCTGGCTTTCATTTAAAAACCATAGCTATACATATAGTGTGTGGAAAATTGGCAAGCCCTGGTCTTCCTACTCCCCTTACGTTTATATCAAATGATCCATCACAGTACGTTTATACCTATCATTAAATTGTCAGAACAATGTTAAAAAGTCTGTATATTCTTTGAACTGAGTCATTAATTTTCTAAAAGCAAGCAAACTCTCAAAGAAACCCGTTCCCCTCCTCCCCACTGCATGGGACGGGACATCGCTGGAGAGATCCAGAAAAGACATTCTCTGAAACGGTCGTTAGTATTCCAGAAGTTTCAATGGGTAACGGGCAGCATCTGACACTCTGAAAACCCCAAACGTGGCACTTCCATTGTGATATTATGCCACTAGGCAATGCCTCTATTCTGTCAGAAGTGTTCATTTATTACAGTTTTGCACATATGCCAGGGTCCCTCAGTAGCCACCAAAGCGCTGTCCGTGGCCTGGCGCTGGGCAGAGGTGCCCAACACCGCGAGGGACGGACCAGGGGCTCTTCTCAGAGCCGCCTCGCCGCCAGCGCCTCACCAGAGAGCCCCAGGGACTTTCCCCCCCGCCCCTCGGGGGAGCGCGCCGCGGCCACTGCGCCGGCGCAGATCCCGCCTCCTCGCTCGGCCCCGCCTCGCCGCCGCGCCGCCGAGGACCCGGCCTGTTGCGGCCCGCCCGAGCCCTGTCCGCTCGAGCAGGGCGGCGGCGGAAACATGGAGGGCGAGAGCACGTCGGCGGTGCTCTCTGGCTTTGTGCTGGGCGCCCTCGCCTTCCAGCACCTCAACACCGACTCGGACACGGTGAGCCGAGAACCGGGGCGGGATCTGGCGTCGCCTCGGAAAAGGACCCGCGCGCGTGCGCGCGGGCGCCGTCCCGGCCGTCGCTGCCCGGGTCCCGCCTGCGGGCTCCCGACGCCGCCGCGCCGGCTCTGTGCAGTCGGGGCTGCCTTCTCCCGCTCCCGGGCGGCCCCGGAGGTGCCTCCGGGCGGTGAGCCTTTTCCAGGGTTAGCCCTCCCTCTCGCAACCAGTGTTTATTTCCGCGCCCCGCCCGCAGTGTCCCGCACGCCCGCATTTCTCTCTTTCAGTAGTCCCCCTTTTCTGGTTCAGCTTGGTTGTGAAGGAATAGAAGGTTCACATCGCGCTCTCCCGCTACCGCTCGCTGGGAAGGTTGCCGGTTAACTTTCTCCTAACTACCCACAGTGGTTTTCGCAGACAACTCAATTTTCCCCTGCAGAGCAGCTACTGTGCACGTTTGTTGAAATGGAAGGCTTGTAAAGGAATGAGAAATGATGCATCCAGTGGCTATTTTGGGGGGAATCTTAGTAGATGAAGAAGATTAATTTCGTATATTGGATAGCTGACTTTTGTTTGCATTGGTATCAAATTTATTAAGTTGTAAGGTCTGAGCTAGTTCCTTCTCGGATGCTTTCGGTTGTAATTTAAACATTTAAATTTATCCTGAAATATTAGATATTTAAATGCTTATTTCACACTTTTGCCTAGGTTCAGAACCTCTAGATGAAGTTAAGTAGTGAAGTAGTTTTTTTAAAAAAATACAGTACCTATTTTTAAAAACTTTCATTTGTATGAAATTTAAAAACACTGTAAAACTTTTGAATCTGAGAAGTAGTGTCCTAGAGTAAGTGCTTAGTAACTTGCTAATAGGGTTTAGAGAATATCATACTGAACAAAACCTAGTGATTTCTGCTAAATTTTGTGCCCTTCATTTTATAATAAAGGCTTGCCTTATCCAAAATAGTTTTTTGGCGCAGTCCTAATAAGGTTGGGATTGCTGTCTTTTCATGTATGCAATTTTAAATACGCTTCTAGATTAACACCTAGCAAAGAGCAGATGTATGATGATTTAAAATGTGTGTGGCTGTAGAAATTACTTTGGAATACCTTAGTGTAAACATAACCAGAGTGGGACTATAAGTCCTCTGTAGCTTAAAGGATTAGCACTTGCAAAGTACCATAGTGTTAGAGCGGACTCTTCCTTTGATCTTTTTCCTGAAGTCCTTAAAAGGCGGTTTGATGGAGAGCTGTACTCGCATTGTCTCTTTTCCAGGGGTTTGTGTAGAACGCTAGAGAGTAGAGTTCTGGATTGTTCCCCTTTGATTCCAGCAAAGACTCACATTGTGGAAACATTGCTTTTGTGTTCTTCTTTTAATGAAAAAAAAAACATTTTTAACTAAAGAAGTTATAAAGACGATAAAAAATTCATTGTCAAGCTCATTGGGTTTCTAAATGTGCCAAGAGAAATAATTGAATTCTCTGGAACTCAAAGAGATCACCGCTATTGTGGCAAAATGCCTGCATTTTAAAAAGAACCAGGGCTCACAGCTCCTCTTTTATACAGCAGACTCTAATATTGAATTACAGGTCTTTGATATTGTGCACGTTCTTAATCTAAAAGCCCATCCTGTGTCATTTCATAGCTCAGAAGCCTCCACTGACTCCCAGAAGCATGTGCCATTAATCCAGACTCCTTGGCCAGTCATTCAGGATGGTCCATTATTGGTGCTGTTCATAGCTACCTAAGATTTCCTTACAGATGGGAGGCTTCTATTCTCAGGCTAACTGCTCTACTCCTTGTTCCTTGAACATTGTGTTCTCATTTCTGCCTTTAAGCCTTTTATGCTTCCAAGAGTGCTAAAGTCACAGTGGTATTTACAATCTCTTCTACTCGTGTTTTTTAACCTGGTTATGTTGCCCAGGTAAACTGGAATGCACCTAGCCTTTCTTTTGTGTGTGCTCCAGCTGGTAACACACGCTTGTACGTGTTGTAAAATTCTTGGGAAATACTGGTTAGTTAAGTGACTGAAATTGGTAATTCTATCAGTGTATTCCATATACTGCTTATTTTTATCCTCATAGGAAGGTTTTCTCCTTGGGGAAGTGAAAGGTGAAGCGAAGAACAGCATAACTGATTCTCAAATGGATGATGTTGAAGTTATTTATACAATTGGTGAGTCACTTATTTCTGTGTCTTCTCTTTTGATAGTTTATGCTGAAAGGGGTCAGTATAAATTACTTTTTAAATTATTAAGCAGTAGATATCAGGACTTCCCTGGTGGTCCAGCGGTTAAGACTCTGCGCTTCCACTTAAGGGGGTGCAGGTTCCATCCCTGGTCGGGGAACTAAGGATCCCACATGCCGCGTGGTGCGGCCAAAAACTAAAACAAACAAACAAACAAAAGCACCAGAAATAGGTATGAATTTTTTAAATCAAATTTTTAATTTTATTTATTTATTTGTTTGTTTGTTTATTTATTTTTGGCTGCATTGGGTCTTCGTGGCTGCATTGGGTCTTTGTTGCTGCGTGTGGGCTTTCTCTAGTTGCAGCCAGTGGGGGCTACTCTTCGTTGGTGTGCATGGGCCTCTCATTGCGGTGGCTTCTCTTGTTGTGGAGCACGGGCTCTAGGCACGCCAGCTTCAGTAGTTGTGGCTCGCAGGCTTAGTTGCTCTGCGGCATGTGGGATCTTCCCGGACCAGGGCTCGAACCCATGTCCCCTGCATTGGCAGACGGATTCTTCACCACTGCGGCACCAGGGAAGTCCCAGAAATCAAATTTTAAAGGAATATATTGCACTCATTTCTCAGTTAAAGTTATGGCTATGCCCTAGTCTAAAGCAAGAAACAATATGAGACATAGGAAGCAGATTAAGATTACCGTGGGGAAAGAAGGATGAAATAGCTCCTGTGTATATGTGAGTGGCAGAAAGATGATCCAGCAAAAGTAAGAACCAATAAGCAAGACCAAGAAAAAAGATAAAACAGGTTCAACAGAAATGTAAAATGCTGCAGAAAAGCTGGAAGATGAGAACTGAAAAAACTCAGTGATTAAATAATTGGAAACCTTACATAATTTCGGAAGTGTAATGGGGAAAAAGCTAGACTGCAGAGGGTTTGAGAAGTGGGTGGTGAAGCAACTGCAGCTGGTGGCAGCTGTTCTTTCAGAAAAAAAGGGAAATGGAGCTTTAAAATACATAGGGAGTTTTCTGATTCTCTAACATATGCACTTTTTTCCTAAGCATATATATATATTTTTTTTAACAAAATTGGTGGTATACTTTATAAAAAATTTGGTGTCATCATTTTCTCATAGTAAATAATCCTCTAAATATTATTTCTTATAACTGCATTTTATTCTCTATGGTCTTACTCTTATGACTGTATGTGATTTTAGCTGTCCTTCAAATAAATAAATTATAATCAGAGTTGTTTCCAGTTTTTCATTATCATAAATTATACTACAGGGAACATCTTGGTACATAAATATTCTACACCTATTATAGGTAGATTTCTGGAAATGGTGTTACCATGTCAAAGGGTATGAACATTTTTAAGGTTCTTGATCTGTATTAGCAAATTGCTTTCCAGAAAGATTATATCAGTTTATACTCATACTGTACTTTTTGTTTGCTACTTTAAAAAGGTAAAAATGGAAGTATATATGTAAATTTAGGATATATGTATAAAGTAAACATATAAATTTAAACTCACTCATTAAAGTCACCTCTGTGGCAATGACTTGGTTTCATGAGTGTTTTTTCACTCATTAATACTACACATAATACACACATATAAATATATGTGTATTTTTATATTCATAAGTGGGATCATACTATATACATGGATAAATATCTCCAAGATATCATTAGTGCAGAGTAGTATGAATGTGTATAGTTTGTCATTCTTTCTGATGTCTTCGTATTCCCATTGTATGAATGTACCATAATGTACTTAACCAGCTATGGATGACTTTTTATTTTTTTATTAATACAAAACAATGTAACAGTGCACATTTTATGGTGCATATATCTTTGTGCCTTTGAGTATATCTGAAAGCAAAATTCCTAGAGGTAGGCCATTACCTTTTGGAAGAGTCATGTCATCTTAGACGCCTCTACAATATGTGAAAGTGCCAGGGCCCCCCTACCCTTATCACCATTAGGTATTATCACATCTTTTAATCTTTGCCAACTTGGTAAGTAAAAAAAAAAAACCATTTTAATTTGCATTTCTTTTTTTTGAAGTATAGTTGATTTACAGTATTATATTAGTTTCAAGTATACAACATAGTGATTCAATATTTTTATAGATTATACTTCATTTAAAGGTATAAAATATTGACTATATTCCCTGTGCTGTACAATATATCCTTGTAGCTTATTTATTTTATGTATAGTAGTTTGTACCTTTTAATCCCCTGCCCCATCTTGCCCCTCCCCCTTTCTAATTTGCATTTTTAAATTACAAATGAGGTTAAGTGTTTATGTGTTTGACTTTTGGGGAGACCTTTTCATTTGAAAAGAACAGGCCTGTTCCATGCTTTGACTATATTTCTGCTAGGCTATTTTGCTTTTTCTTATTGATTTGTAATGCTATATCATAACTTAAGGAAATTGGCCTTTTGTCATGTGTTACACGTTTATATTGTTTGTAATTTTATTTTCTTAATGTTTTTCTTTATGCTCACACATGAGCTTTAAAAGCAAGCCCTTAGTAAGTCTTTTTTCCCTAATTGTAATTGGTGTGCTGCCCAAAGTATCTGACATATTTTAGGAGTTTAAATAAGCAACCATTTATCGAGCAACTCCACTGTGCTAGGAGCAGTGCTAAGCTTCAAGGTATCTGGCAAGTGCTGTAGTTGCACTTAAGTATTTGCTTAAATTATTTTAAAATGTTGGATTACTTTAAAACAGGTGGCAAGATCTACAGATTACTACATTGCTTTGGTTAATGAGATTTTCATCATTTTATTATACTGTGCCTTATCTACACCAGGTTATGTTTGGCCGGTTATCAGTTAAAGACTGTTTCTGTTCAGAGGGATTTATCTGAGGGTAACATATATTTGCTAGAAGAAAAATATCTGAAGAGGATGATCACTTTTCCAATTTTTTTAATAGCCTCAATTACTTTTATAATAGTATATATATATAATAGTATAATATCAATAACTTTATATACATATCAAGTTATTGAAATGGTGACTTCATGTAGTTTTCTCCTTAAAGATGGCCTTTGCATGTACAAAGATGCAAAGATGTCTGCATCCTTCAGATGTTTACTTGAAAAGATTCTTCAACAGCAGTTTGATGTTGGGATTCCTCACCTAGATGAAGATTCACAAATTCTCCATAATCAAACTGATGTCTTTGATTTAGGTGACAAATGAAATTGCTAGTAGTCTGGGTAGGATCTCCCCAAGGAAGAGAACATCATAGTCACAGGAATTATCTGAAATAGGTGATTACTGCTACAGTGATCCTGTAAATGCTGTCTGACAAAATTTGATTGTTGACACAGGGACACATAAAGATGGGATGCCTAGAAGAATTTGTATTGTCTTGATGACTTTCTGTGTGATCATATGTGAATGTCTCCTTTCACTGTTCCCTACTGAATCTTGAGGGATCTGAAAGTTTGGGATGATAGAGGAAACATCATATTCATCTTGATACTTTCATGATTTGTAATGATGTCTTGTGACAGAATTCAATGTTTGCACAGCACCTGCAGCAACCAGAAGTTAGATGTCTTTAGATGTATTATTTTTATTGACAGGAGAATAAAACTCACCTCTTCAGAGATGTTGGACTTTTTTTCTTTAGTCTACAATTAACATTGACATATCCTTTATGAAAGAACCAGTTGGAATAACAAAAGATAATTCCTTTAGCAGCTGTTTTTTATCAGTTGGGTAAAATTACAGCATAACCATTTCAGAACTCAGTGACTATAGCAACTGTGACTTAATCTTTTGTGTGGCCATTACTAAACCTATTTAGAAGGAGTATAGCATTCTATCAGTAGTTATGAGTGAGGCTCTGGGTTTGAATTTTGGCTCCACCACTGGCTTGGGTGAGCCACTTCATCTCTCTGCCTGTTACCTCATCTTTAAAGTGGAAGGAGTGATAACATCTGTCTCATAGGTTTGTTGTGAGGAATAAACGAGATAATGGTAAAGTACATCCTGGCATGAAGTGCTCAATATATGTTATTCAAATGATACTTAATGTAATCATAACTAAAAATTCTTTTTTTCCAGACATTCAGAAATACATTCCATGCTATCAGCTTTTTAGGTGAGTAGTAAGAGCAAGTGAATGATCCATTGTGAAAATTATTCTCTGCAAGTGAATTTTTGAAACTAACAAAGTATCTTAGTTATACCTGGTGGTACAGATTAAAATGAAAAGACTTTTTTTAAGTACCTGAAAATTCACCTGTTCATTTCAACCCTAACAGTTCTTTCTCTGTATTTATCTGCTTCCTTTAGCTGGTCTTCACTGCCTCTCCCAGGTACCAGTTTACCTTGAGGATTGCTTTTCCTTCTCCCACCCAGTCACCTCATCGCATATTATAAACTCAGCAACACATTCTCATACATCAACAGCAGCCCTTTTTTCTTTTTATTCCAGTTTACTTTATCATCTGTTTCTTCACTTATATTTTTTAATGTTACCTTTTGTCTATTAACTGGTTAGGTTCTTTATCTAACCCGCTTCCTATTACTTTTCCAGGGTGGAAACTTGTACTCATAGTCCTACAGATAGTAGTACTACTCTTAGCCCTGATAGGCTATGATATTGTTAAAAACTTTTTATTGAGGTATTTACATAGAAAAGTACATAAATCAATGATGTTTCATAAAGCAAACAACTGTAACCATAAACAACATGGTGTAGTTTTGGTGAAATAGCTTTATGATTTATATAAACCATACATGAAAAATCAGCATTACTGTCTTACAGTCACACTGTATGTACCATTTCTAAGGTTGTGTAAGAGTTGCCATGGAACATAGTGTTAAGGTGAGAAACACCATTGGTAGGTGTGACAGAAGGCTTAGTGTGGTCTTAAACTGCTATACCAGAAAGGGGCATAGCTCCTATATTGCCTAATAGACAGTGCGTATAAAAAATATCTGTTGAATGAGGGATTCTTGATGGAGACTCATAAAAAGTACTTTCTTGAGGGACTCTGGGCCAGCAATGGATTAAGGAGGGAAAGTAAAAAAAAAAAAGGTAATTCAATACCTTCTGGAAACTACCTTAAATAATTAGACCAAATTAATAGAGTCTTAGAGCCGAGGAAGCCATCTGATCCAGTGATGAGAAACCCATACCTAGGCCTTTTATTTATTTATGTATTTACGTATTTATTTACTTATTTATTGGCTGCGCTGGGTCTTCGTTGCTGCACATGGGCTTTCTCTAGTTGTGGCGAGTGGGGTCTACTCTTCATTGTAGTGCGTGGGCTTCTCACTGCGGCAGCTTCTCTTGTTGCGGAGCACAGGCTCTAGGCACGCGGGCTTCAGTAGTTGTGGCACACGGGCTCGGTAGTTGTGGTGAGCGGCCTCTAGGGTGTGTGGGCTTCAGTAGTTGTGGTGCACAGGCTCAGTAGTTGTGGCACGCGGGCTCAGTAGTTGTGGCACGCGGGCTTCAGTAGCTGTGGCTCGCGGGCTCTAGAGCGCAGGCTCAGTAGTTGTGGTGCACGGGCTTAGCTGCTCCGCAGCATGTGGGATCTTCCCGGACCAGGGATCGAACCTGTGTCCCCTGCACTGGCAGGTGGATTCTTAACCACTGCACCACTAGGGAAGTCCCTCAGCCTTTTAGCTTTACAAAATTAGGGGATGGGGGGCAGAATTGGTTAGTGGTAGGGCAAAACTAGAAGAATCCGGATTCTTGAGCTCTAATCCAACAGCATAATACTATGCTGTTTCTTTCTTGTTTTAAATCAGGGGTCCCCAACCCCTGGGCCCTGGACTGGTACCGGTGAGCGGCGGGTGAGTGAACAGAGCTTCATCTGCCGCTCCCCGTCGCTCGCGTTACCACCTGAACCGTCACCCCCCACCCCCATCCGTGGAAAAACTGTCTTCCACGAAACCCGTCCATGGTGCCACAAAGGTTGGGGGCAACTGTTTTAAATGATGTAGATGGAATATGTTAAAAACAAAGTCTTCTGATACCATACTTCATGGAGTCCGAGCTGGATAAGCTTTAATAACCAGTTTTATGTTTCTGATACAGAGGGTGGCAGAGTACAGCCCCATGGCCTGTTTTTATATGGACCTCTATGAATAGTTAATATATTTTTTAAGAGTTAAAAAAAAAAAAAAGAACAATGGAGGAATATGTAACAGAGACTGTCCAGCAAAGCCTAAGATATTTACTATCTAGCCGTTTATAGAAAAAGTTTGTCAATCCTGCTCTGATACATTGTTTGCAAAGTTTTCCACTGAAATACACTGTTTCCCTTATCTCAGAAATCTAGGGGGAATCTGGAAAACAGCCCATTGAAGCCTAAAACTTAGTCACTTTAAAAAAATTGCACAGTTTAACATGAATTCTACTGTACAGTATATCTATTTCTACAAAAAAAAAAAAACAAACTGCCCCCCTTCCCAGAAGCTTTACATAAAAATCAGTGCTTGCACAGAAGATGTACACTTTTATCTTGTTGTTTTATACACCCTGGTGTATTGCATTATGTCCCAGTTTGAGGAGCTCAGGAGTGGACCATCCTAAGGAAACACAGGAATAAACTCTTGTATTTAGATTTTTCATGTTGGAATAAATAGGTAAGATGGAAGGATCTGTTCGATGAGCTGAATTATCCCCCTTTGGTAGGTGGAACACTTTGTAAGTTAAAAGGAAAAAATATATTGCCTATTAGGATATGTTTTCTCCAGTTTTATGTAACTAAACTTTTTCAGTGTGTAGATTAGAATTACCAGTAAAAACCTATTACAATGAATAGTATTTGTCAAAGATTTTGCATAATAGATATTTCATCATAGAAAAGAATATTGTTGATCTTGATGAATGTTAAAAAGAGGAGAATATTATTTGCAATCCCTGGAGGGGAAAGAAAGCTGAAAGTAAATGCTTTAGAATCTTTTAGAATTATTTTTCTATTCTCCCTAAATCTTTGACATTCCAACTACAGAACAGAGGTCACTAAACTAAACCAATACCTATCCTCCACCCCCCAACCCCCCAAAACAAAAAACAACCAACTCCTAAAGCACTTCTCTTAATTTAATAATAGCTTTTGGAGGGCTTCCCTGGTGGCGCAGTGGTTGAGAATCCGCCTGCCAGTGCAGGGGACACGGGTTCGAGCCCTGGTCCGGGAAGATCCCACATGCCATGAAGCAGCTAAGCCCATGAGCCACAACTACTGAGCCTGCGCTCTAGAGCCCATGAGCCACAACTACTGAGCCTGCGCTCTAGAGCCCACAAGCCACAACTACTGAAGCCCACGCACCTAGAGCCCATGCTGCACAACAAGAAAAGCCACCGCAATGAGAAGCCCGCGCACTGCAACAAAGAGTAGCCCCCACTCGCCGCAACTAGAGAAAGACCGCGTGCAGCAATGAAGACTCAACGCAGCCAGAAACAATAAATAAATAAAATCATAAAATAAATAAATTTATAAAAGAAAAGAATAGCTTTTGGAATTAGCAATGAATAAATTGTCTTTTTGTTATTGTGCTGCTTCATTACTCACATTACATTCTTTTGTATGTATCATAATTGTAAAAAAAAAGTTTTAATGAGTAAATTGTGAACTAGCTATGTGAACTTACAAATACCTGTATTTAATGGAGAGTTTGTTTTGTTTTAGGTTAAAAAAAAATGTGGTACGCAAACTTATCCTTTAAAGTTCCTCCACTCCTTTTCCTTTTTCATTGCTTATGGACCGCATATTTCTACCACTTTAAGTCTGTTAATTTGAGAACTTTCTCTCCTATTTAATTTAGAACTTCATCTAACAGGCAAGTAAGTATATGGATTTTGGTTGGGTAGTTGGGCTAGGAGTAACTACAATTAAAAGTGCTAATAAAATCATTCATATTTTTAGCTTATTTGAAATGCCTTTAATTTTGGCTTTTACAGCTTTTATAATTCTTCTGGTGAAGTAAATGAGCAAGCGCTGAAGAAAATATTATCAAGTGTCAAAAAGGTATTCCCTGATTTACCTTTCTTTTTTTTGTATTATATGTATTATTTTCAGCTCATAAAAACATGTAATACTTTGACAGAACTTTTAAGCAGCATTTGTCTTCACAATGTCCTATGTAAAGCAGGTGAGGAAAGGCTTGTTCTTTCCAGAAATTCAAAGGGGTTTCCCTGAAAGCAAAGCTAGTCATTAAAAATCTTCATCTTGTTCTCATCCTCTTGACTATTCTGATTTACACTGATCTCATCATCTTCTACATTCTAACCATACCCCTTCCCAGTACCACGTACTCTAGGACTTAATCCATTGCTGTTCTTTTACTTAGCTACAAGTTGCTATTTTTCCTAGTGCAGGGATGATTTCCTATACAGCACCTAATTTGGATCCTCTGTAGCCCACTTGGTGTTCAGTTAAAACTTGCTGAATGATCAAAATAGATTTTTTTTTTTCCAAATACATTTTTTCTTGGTTCTTTTTTCCTCTTAAAACTTTTTGAGGGACTCCCTGGTGGCGCAGTGGTTAAGAATCTGCCTGCCAATGCAGGGGACACGGGTTCGAGCCCTGGCCCGGGAAGATCCCACATGCCACAGGGCAGCTAAGCCCGTGCGCCACAACTACTGAGCCTGCGCTCTAGAGCCTGCGCACCACAACTACTGAGCCCGTGTGCTGCAACTACTGAAGCCCGCGTGCCTAGAGCCCGTGCTCCGCAACAAGAGAAGCCACTGCAGTGAGAAGCCCGCACACCCTAACGAAGGGTAGCCCCCACTCGCCGCAACTAGAGAAAGCCCACGCGTAGCAACGAAGACCCAATGCAGCCAAAGATAAATAAATAATACTAACAACACATTTGTTTAGCATGTTATAGTTTACAAAACCCTTTAATATGATCTTAATCTTGGAACCAACTCTGTGGGGTAGGTGATAACATTCCCATATAAATTTCAATTAAAAGCTATTGGGTTCAGTTTACTTACTTAGCAAACCAAGTATCCATACAGGAAGTTAACTAGTTTTCATTGGTGTTTTCTTCATTTAAATTTTGACTAAGGGTTAAAATGTTAAGACAGTAAATGCCATAAGAGAAACTAGAGGAAGTTAAGAATTTATTTTCTTTAATCTATATTGAATAAAATTGTAGCCTGGTAACTGAATGGAAAGTAATTTAACTGCAAGTCAGTTTGCATGCTTTATAAAAGGTAAAGTGTATTCTTAAGTGTACGTTTTAATATAGGCCCCAAATCTTGGTAAATACTAAGAAAGCCATTTAAAAAAAATTTTTTTTTAATTAATTTATTTTTGGCTGCCTTGGGTCTTCGTTGCTGCGCATGGGCTTTCTCTAGTTGAGGCGAGCGGGGGCTACTCTTTGTTAGGGTGCGCGGGCTTCTCATTGCGGTGGCTTCTCTTGTTGAGGAGCATGGGCTCTAGGTGCGTGGGCTTCAGTATTTGTGGCACGTGGGCTCAGTAGTTGTGGCTCCCGGGCTCTAGAGCGCAGGCTCAGTAGTTGTGGCGCACGGGCTTAGCTGCCCCGTGGCATGTGGGATCTTCCCGGACCAGGGCTCGAACCCGTCCCCCGCATTGGCAGGCGGATTCCCAACCACTGCGCCACCAGGGAAGTCCCAAGAAAGCCATTTTTAAGGTTGCCAGTTTTACTGCTTGATTATGACAGTAAGATACATAATAACTGTAACCATTAAGGTATACACCTGATGTTTTTCTATATTTTCTTTCAGGATGTGGTTGGTTGGTATAAATTCCGACGTCATTCAGACCAGATCATGACATTCAGAGAGAGACTGCTTCACAAAAACTTACAGCAGCATCTTTCAAGCCAGGAACTTGTTTTTCTGTTATTAACACCGAGTATAATAACAGAAAGCTGCTCTACTCATCGGCTGGAGCATGCCTTATATAAACCTCAGAAAGGGTAAATGTTGGCCAGTCACTGGCTGTTTTCAGCTAACAGAAAAATGTACTCAATATTTTTATTGTACTTTTTATGGCTTACCAAATATTTTCGTATATTGTTGCATTAGATTGTCACAATAACCCTTTTTAGCCTTTCTTACCATCGGTTCTTTATATGGGAAAATGAAGGTCAGATAAGGAAGTTAGAAGCCCAGTATGGAATGATGACTTGTGTTTCTGGCACTGAGGATTTGCTCTTATTTACCATAAGGTGGAAAAAACATGCATGCTTTAGGTGTTGGTTGCTAAGGAATATAATGTAGAACTGAAGCCTGCGTGCCCGAGCATTTCTCTAACCTCTGCCAGGAAGCAGGGTGGTTCTTGATGATCCACCAAAATGAGTTAATAGGACTCCCCGCAGGTTATATAGACAACATTTTCATGGAGTATGAGAATGAAGTTAAAAGAGTACCAAGGAAGAGTAGTTTTATCATTCACGGAAGATGGGATGAATCGCAACAATACTGCCTTTATTTTTACATGTGGTGATAAAATAACCATTAAAGTATTTTTTCACACAGTTATCTTACACTATGCACATTTCACACATTTTAAAAGCTATTTGCCTCAAGTCAGTAAATTCTGTCATGGATAAGTAGTAAGGAATGGGGTTTTGTTTTTTTAATCTTGTAGGGGAAAGGTAGTCTATATACTAATAAGTAGATGCTAATCTTTCACTTTATTTTAAATTTATTTTTAAAAATTTTATTTCTTCAGACTTTTTCATAGGATACCTTTAGTGGTGGCCAATTTGGGCATGTCTGAACAACTGGGTTATAAAACTGTATCTGATTCCTGTCTGTCCACTGGTTTTAGTCGAGCAGTAAAAACACACAGGTGAGATCCCTCAACTGCTTCCCCACTAAACTTAACTCCTATTCATTTTTTGAAGTTAATTTTATTACACGAGAATAAAAATGAAAGGAAAACTGACTAATGACCACATTACTCAAGTAAACCAGACTTTTAATTTCTCAGTATTTCCTTCTAGCACCTGTCCATTTATAAAATACAGAAGAGAGGGGCATTGTTGTATAGCCTACATATTTTAACATATTTATTCTAAGAATAAAGAGCTAGCCTCAAAATAATAATTTTCTAAGGCAGCAGTTCAGATTAAAGGCAAGAAATTAGATTGGATATGAAATAAAGACAAAAAATGAGGCTTTAGCCAAGACTTAACACTGTAGACTGCTGAGCTATAACTTTTTTGTGGGCAATAAGGGAATAATTAATGTCAGAAATAACAACACTGGTACTACAGGATACTTACTAAGTGTAAACTTTATGAGAATAATGGACTAGATTTTATTTATTTTTGTGTTCCCACAGTGCTTAACAGTGTCTTACAGAAATTGAATACCACATTTCATTGATACTAAGACACAGTTTTACATTTATCTCAAATTGGGATTTTTACAAAACATGCCTTAGAATTTTCTTTTTTCTTCGTGGTATATAAAATAACGTTGCCTCTTTCAGTCAATGATGACTTAAACTCAGTAAAATAATTGACTGATCCTATTGCCAAGAAAGAACCCACCCCCCCTTCAATCTTTATCTGTTTTCACTTAACCTCTTTTTTGAGTCCTGGAAATAGTACTTAGGAGGCTAAAAAGTTTGCTGAGGTAAAGATAGATAACTAGGTTTTCTGGTTGGTTTTACTTATTCTGTAAATAAGTAGGTTGACAAAATTACGGTCCCTACAAAGCCAGTAAAAAGAATCATCTATTGTTCCTCAACTACGAATAAATTTTTCATTGTATCATTAAAATGAGTTCTGTACATTTGCCTGAGGAAATGGTAATATTTTACAGCTCTGAATTTTTTAAAGAAGATGGATCTTTAAAGG
This sequence comes from Balaenoptera musculus, assembly GCF_009873245.2. Lineage (NCBI taxonomy): Eukaryota > Metazoa > Chordata > Mammalia > Artiodactyla > Balaenopteridae > Balaenoptera > Balaenoptera musculus. Next base: position 41,837,364 of record NC_045789.1, read on the forward strand.
AGGTACATAAGATAAATGAACTGTATGCTTCTTTACAAGAGGAATTAAAGGTAAGTTAAAACATTTAAAGATCAGCTATAGAGTTCATATCACATTGCTCACTGAATATATGTTTAGGGATAACCTGACAGTTGATTAGACATAAATTTTTGTATTAGTTTAGCTTCAGTAACAAAGGCCTCCATCTTGGGGGCTACAAAAACAAAAGTTTTGTCTCACTCACATTGTATCTTGGCTGCAGCTCTGCTCCTGTTCTAAATGTCATGTTCATTCTAGGATCCAGCCCATCTGTGGGACATGCTCTTCTCATGACAAAGGGAAAAGAGCAAGAAAGCTGGTGGAAATTCACAACAGCTCTTAGAACTTCTGCTCAGAGCTGGCCTGTCACTTCCACTCACATTTCATTGGCCAGAGGATGTCATGGCAATAGGCAGGGATACATAACCCTTTTACAGGATAAAAAAGGGAGCAAATATTTGGGAACAAAAAAGTCTACCACAGTACTAAGTTCTACCTCATTGTGTCCATTCAGGTCCCTTGAGGGGAGGGAGCAAGAGTGGCAGGGAGACTTGGCAATGTAAGTTTGACACCTGAGGAAGGAGACAGGGAAAGGAGAATGATTGGGTAGGAAGAGCTTTAGACTGCAAGGCCTGAAAAATTTCAGCCAGGCTGATGGAGAGTCTTTGAGCAAAGGCATCCTACAGGAATAGACTTATACTGATATCCCCACTGTGCTCAGTCGGTGGCTAAGAGCTACCTAGGGGAAGCATGACCTAAGCACAAGCACAGTAGTGGACCCAAAAAGATGGCACCTGGAACTGTCAGTCAACTCTGCTTCCTGCAAATGGAGATCTGAGTAGTGTATTCCATGGCCACCATACTCACCAATATAGCACACTAAGAGAAATGGGATTAATGCATTGTACACACTGATAATATTGCACATTGTTTTTTAATATAATACAGGAATTTTAGAAAATAGGAAAACATCCAGAATCCTACCATTGTAACTTAACTCTTTGCACTTTGCGATTTTCTCCAGTTTCCCCCTAATGTATACGTGCTTTTACATTGTTGACAGTGATGGGGACATAGAAATTTGTGTCATGATTTTTATTTGATGTACCATTAAACATTTTCCATATTTTAGTTCTTTTTAATGGCAGTATATTTCTTAGAGCAGTATATTAGAACTCTAATGTGAAAAGTACCAACTTGGGGACTTTCCTGGTGGCACAGTGGTTAAGAATCTGACTGCCAGTGCAGGGGACACGGGTTCGAGTCCTGGTCCAGGAAGATCCCACATGCCGCAGACCAAATAAGCCCGTGTACCACAACTACTGAGCCTGCGCTCTAGAGCCCACGAGCCACAACTAGTTAGCCTGCGTGTCACAACTACTGAAGCCTGCGCGCCTACAGCCCGTGCTCCGCAACAAGAGAAGCAACCGCAATGAGAAGCTCGCACACCGCAACGAAGAGTAGCCCCTGCTTGCCGCAACTAGAGAAAGCCTGCACGCAGTAATGAAGTCCCAGCGCAGCCAAAAATAAATAAATTAACTTAAAGAAGAAAGTACCTACTTGGGCTAAATTAGGGAATGTCGAGGTACGTGAGAGGAACTGTGGGCAGAAGGCCACTGAGCTCTAGGAAGGAATTGGAACCAGGAGCTTGAATGCCATCAGAACTTTCTCTCCTGGGAGATCCCTGGTGGTCTAGTGGTTAGGATTCGGCGCTTTCACTGCCATGGCCAGGGTTCAATCCCCGGTCAGGGATCTGAGATCCCACAAGCCGCACGGAGTGGCCAAAAAACAAACAAAAAAACTAACTCTCTCCCTTTGTGTCTGCCTGTTGGTTTCCTTCATAGTATCTACAGATCTTGCTGTTTATTCACCCGCTGGCTGACCAAAGAGCTAACCTATAGCTTCTGCATTTAATCTCTTCTATTCAAGAGAGTAGGATTTGCCAATTGGCTATTGTAATTATCTCTGCTTGGGTCAGCTAGGGTGAAAGTTGGTGAAAGGGTTACTGGTGAACTCTTATGGCAGGATGAACAAGTTCATGAGAAATAGGCTGGGCAGACGTGCCATGAAGTATCCACTAAAACTGGCTCTAACAACCCATTACATTATAATTGGAAATTAGTTACTTTTGATTTGACACTATTCTAAGAAACATCATCTTATATAAATTTTTGTTACTGATTCAAGATATATTCCCAAAATGAAATCACTGAGTCAAAGGTTATTAGTACTTAAAAACTGATGACACATAAGGCCATTCTGCTTTTCAAAAGTAGTTTTACAGGAATTAAAATCTTCAGTAGTTTTCTTTAGTTTTCTTTTATAATAGTGAAAGTCACTTTGTTATTGGCAGTTTCTTAAACGTTTGCAATAAGTATGCATCTCAAAATAGTACAGTATTTTTTGTTTTGAAGCAGTTAAATATTTTTGTTTTTTATTTCTGTGTATTATCTAGGAAATAACTTGAATGAGAAAACTTTGTATAAATAGGAAGTTAATAGATCTGGAAAGCATTTTGTAACCTATGAAGCACCATACAAATGCTTGTTGGTGAGTTCCTCCGGAAAAGAGCAAAATAAAATAAAATTTTTATAAAGGAAAATATTTGATGTTATATACCATGAAGGATTTTATTATTATTTGTGAACCTAGATTGTAGTATACAATTTGGAACTTTATCTATGCTCTTAAATTATTTTCCAGAGTATATGCAATAAAGTAGAACATAGTGAGAGAGCAGTAGAGAAACTACTAAAGGATGTAAACAGATTAAAACGAGAAATTCAAAAAAGAAAGCAAGCACAGATTCAAGCAACACGTAAGTAAAAAGTTCACATATCACTACTTTCTGTGCTTTGAAGAAAAATTCTCACTGATTGGAATTACGGATGAGCTGGTTGCACTAACTGATCAATTTGTTCACCTTAGGATTAAAAATAACCTCCATTAATACTCTTAAATCCCACTGAACAAAGAACGTGGCACTACTATAGCTATACTACCTTGATGTTAAAAAATGTAACAACTTTAATTTTCTCTGAGGATATTGTGGCATATAAATTTGGGATTATCATTTCTCTTAATTTAGATAATTTGATATGATTCTTTAAAGTCTCTGACTTTACTAACAAATAGATAACTATAAAAGCTTTGTAGTATAAATACTGTATGTTGAAATATTTGTTTGTTTCTTTAGGAGAGAAGAATGTCCAGAAAGACCCTCAGGAGAACATTTTTCTTTGTCAAGCTTTACAGACCTTTTTTCCCAATTGTGAATTTCTTCATTCGTGTGTTATCTCCTTGAAAAATGGACATATTTCTAAAAGTAGTTGTAATACCAACCACCATCTCAATGTGGTAGACAACCTGACCCTAATGGTGGAATATACTGACATTCCTGAAGCTAGTCCAGCTGGTAGTGCGCTGCAAATGATTAAGCGTAAGGCTTCAGGTGCAGATGGTGGATGGCAATTCAAGAAGTCACGGCTGTTAGAGATACAGAACACACCATATAAAACAGATACTGATAGCAGTAACCAAGAAAAAGCATCCACAGTGAGCAGCCCAGAAACAGATGAAGAGATTGAGAAAATGAAGGGTTCTGGTGAATATCCACAGTCTCCTACCTTTTGATTCTTTTAGGCCGAAAGGAGATTTTTCATCAGATGAAGGGTAAAGCCAAACATGCCTATTGTTTTTACTATGTTCAGCTCTTTGCAGTAACACATAGGTAAGTTCTAGTCCATTTATTTTATGAAGTACTTTAAATTGAGTCAGTTCAGAATCTGAGTACAGAACAAAGCCTGGTAATGCAATATGTTTGGGATCAGCAGTTGGTTAGTTAGGTGAAAAGGCCAGTTAAGTGGGACTCAAATGATACATAAATAAGGTGTCTATCAGAGATTTCACTTTAACATAAAGCAGAAGTGTACATTCATTTGTCAAACTGTTGTAGGGCCAGGAACTTTTTTACGAATGTATTGGAGTTCCTATGTAAATCAAACCCATTACTTACCCCATATAATTCCCAATTTTAGTTTCTTTAAAGAAATTTGCAAAGCAATCTAAGTATAAAATGCTACTAGGTTTTTTCATTTTCCATTCCCAATCTTATTTGTCCTAACCACACCTAATTTGACAACTATTTTTTTAAAAAAGCTAGTTATCTTTATCAAGTCTTCTCAGAGCATTTACTTGGTTTTCACTGCAACTGTAACTTTCTTTTTAATGCTCGTATTCATCACTACAAAAATATAACTGATAAGGTCTGGGAACAAAATAGCTGACTCTTGGTAATGTAGAACTCAGCAGGTTAAGAGTCATGGGCTTCCATGTGATTTTTAAGGAGGATGTAAAGCCCCTGTTTAATCCAGGGAGTTGGTTAAGTGGAGCTTGGTTAAGAGAGCTTTTACTGTTTGTTATTTCTGTTTGCCCTTTCCATAACAGAATTTCCCATGAAGCATACACATCACATGAAGCCTTCATGCTTTACTCACTGGGTGAAATGCTGAACCCACATGTTGACCACTGCTCTTCCATCACTTATCTCCTAAATGATAGAGCAAATTCATAGCTAGTGTCAAAAACTATCATCTTTTATCTATGTGTTAACATGCATTAGTTACCATGGGGTGTTTATGAAGCCCACATAATACCAGGGATGATTTGTGCAAATAATGAGTTGCTGTTGGGATTGCTTTACTAGTTACATAAGAAGCACAGGGCAGGAGAGGAAATGGGGTTCAGTCTGAACCCTAATTTTAAAATAATTAAGTTTGATGTCCCAACTTTCAGGGTACTCAATGAAAAGGAGGAAAAGAATCCTTGTAGGACATTTTTTCTCAGTTATTCTCCATCTTTTGGCCATCAGTTTGTATCACTGGAGTAAGAGAAGATGATACAACAGATTGCCTATGGATCGGTTTATTTACGGACACTACCAGTTCATGATAGACTAGCCCAGGAGTAAATGTTAGGTCCTGTGACAGCACCACTGTTCATCCCCACGTAACATCTCTACAGAGGGAAGACCCATAGTCCTAGCCAGGCATAATTACTTACTTGTTAGAAAATCTTCCTTAGCAATTTCAAATCCACACCCTGTCATGTGGGATTTGTACATCATATAAGCATTCCACTTTCCTGCACCCATATCCCTACAATACGATTTACAACACAGAATCTGGGCCTAAAGTAAAATTCCAATACAAGTCATCCCTTCCATGTTTAACATCTCATTATCAGTGGTATGCTGTATGAGCTATTTGGGGGCCAGATATAAGTGAAAATCCCACAGTACCTTTTTTTAATTCATATGTATGTAAAATGTAACAAGTATTAACCTTCTAAATAATCTGATTTACTTAATGAACATTCTGATATGGAGAGGAAACTTCACTCCTGAAACACTTTTTCCTCATATAATTTCAAATTATTAAGAATTAAAAACATAATACTTTATAGTTTGATAAGATTTAGCTTATCAGTTCTCTACTGAAAGGTTATTAAATCTTACAGTTTGAGCCAGTATTACCACCACACAACTGTAAAATAAATTTATTGATGATAACTTTATAGAATTTACTCCCTGTATTTGATGTTACAAACTTTAGGGTCTTTGAGATATGCAGGATCCTTGTGTGTAACTGGCATAAACCCTGTAAAGAGATAATGAAAGTTCGTCACGAAAGATAATGAGCAAAATTTTGGTTAGCATAATTCAGTTTTTCAGATGCTCTTACCCATTATTTGAGCTCTCTTAATTGCTTTTGTGATTTCTTTTTGTTTCTTCCCACAAAGACCTATAAAAGAAATTGCTTTCTTATTCGTAAAAAAATGCCGGTAATCAAAATGCATAACAACTGTCTATGTCATGGAAGGACTGGAAAACCTGTAAAGAGCCAGATAGTAACTATCTTAGGCTTTGTGGGCCATACAGTCTCTGGCATCATTACTCAATTCTGCTTGTAGCTCAGACACTATGGAAACTAAGCTATTTACAAAAACAAGTGGCAGATCCGATTTGGCCTATAGGCAATAGGCCCCTGGTTTAAATAATAGCCTGGGGATGATTATAGTATACTCCCGAACAGCAAAGCAATTTTTTTAAGCCCAAGTTTTCTACATGTTGTCAGCCTATAGTTAACTGAGTATAAGAAGACATGCAAAATAATTGCATGTCTTTGGCCTAAGAAGAGGCTTTCTCAAACTACCCATAGTATCTGGTGTCATAGTAATTTGTAGCATAGTAATTTGTAGATTTGAAAATCTGCCAGTTTCCTTAAATAACAGAAGTAGCTTTATATAAGTCTTACCTACATTTAAGTTGCTATAATATATAGAAAACAAAATACCTGTTATGTGCCTTCCATAAATGCATCCAGTAAATGGAGAAATAAACTGGGATAAAAGCTGTTTTGAGTTATATTTGAAAAGGAAAAAAATTTACATTAATACACTTGTTATTCAATCTTGAATGGTAAATTTTAAAAAAAAACCTTATTCCACACCTTCAAGTTATGTAAAGGTTTATTAATACATTTCAGACAAACTTCAAAAATATGAATAAAAACACAATTATGTTCATTCTATTAATAGGTCATCTTTTAAAATAACTAAAGTAATCACTAAAGAGTTGAAATCTCTTATCCAGTGTGTCAAAAAAGTCTATACAACAGATTAATGAGCATATTCTTTCAGTGCTAAAGCTGTTTTCTTGACTTTTCCACAGATAACTTTTCTCAAATACTGTTGCTTTCATAACAAGGTACAAAATATTTCATCTATCATGACGGGCTATCACATAATATCAGACTACAATGAGGTCTTCAAGATGCACAGGTACATCAGGCCGTTTGCTGTTATTTATGTTTTATTAATTTAAATTCTTTAGCACTTTATATGTACCAGGCATCATTCTAGGCACTATGCATAATCCTAATACGTTGCATTTTAAAATTCCTTGGGTTTTCTCCCACCAAGGCAGCTATCACTTTATACTACTGTCAGTATACTTAGCTCCAGCACCCTTCTCTCCCCTAAATTTGCCACTTTTAATTTGCCGAGTGCTCGACAACAGATAAAATTACATTTGAAATAGTGATATTGGTGGTGAGGTACAGAGATCAACTTCACCAGAGGAGCTTTTCCCAAACTACTGAACTCCACCAACTGAGAATCACTGCCACAGCGAGCTACTGTAAAGACATTTTGGGCAAAGAAAAAAGAGGAATGCTAAGCTGAATTAAGAGTAAATGAGGGACAGCCAGGGGGCTCTTATTTGAATAAAACAGAGATGCCTTGTATCAATACCTAGAAGTATAACAAGATCTGAAATTATGAAGTTGCTAAAACAGTCACCCTACACAAAGCCTGTTATAAAAACTGACTTGCTTCTCTATTGTATTAATAAAGAAGCCAAAATCCCAAAATCAAGTGTCATAGTGAAGTAAAACCAGAGCTCACCTGTACATTCTTATAATCTACACGTTTTCCACACAAGATACATTTTTTCAGAGGCTCCTTATAAGGATTTTCCATTGGAACAGGCTAGGATAAAGGAAAAAAAATATGGTAATATAGTTTGTGTTAACTTTGAATCGAAAAAACTTAAAATCTTAGGTTACCACGTTTAAATCTCTCCAAGGGATTAGTTGTACCTTTCTTACTGTGAAAGAGAATACAACAGCTAGGCTTGTAAAGGAAAAATCGAGTATTTCAGAAAAAGATTCACCATTTTAAAGGTTTCAGTGTACTCAAACATATTCTGTGCAAATGTCTTGTTTAAGTTTGGCTAAGGAGGAATTAAGTCATGGAGGAGGATTCTGGGATAAAATACAATCTTTGGAGGAAAAAGGACTTATGGGAGGGGGAAAAAAATTCAAATCTTCGATAAATGATTCTCTCCTCAAATGCTTTGTCCAGACTGTAGATGACTAAAAATTCTCAGATTTAAATCAAGAAAAACTTAAGTACAACAGATACCATATGCAATTCTTAAATTATAATCCCTAAATCCATCCCCATATTTCTCTAGATGTTTTATCACTATTTTTCTTGTAAAAAGACAATGCAGGACTTCCCTGGTGGCGCAGTGGTTAAGAATCCGCCTGCCAATGCAGGGGACACGGGTTCGAGCCCTGGTCCAGGAAAGATCCCACATGCCGCGGAGCAACTAAGCCTGTGCGCCACAACTACTGAACCTGCACTCTAGAACCTGCGAGCCACAACTACTGAGCCCGTGTGCCACAACTACTGAAGCCCACGTGCCTACAGCCCGTGCTCCGCAACAAGAGAAGCCACCGCAATGAGAAGCCCGCACACCGCAACAAAGAGTAGACCCCGCTTGCAGCAACTAGAGAAAGCCTGCGCGCAACAACAAAAAAAAAGCCAACGCAGCCAAAAATAATAAATAAAATTAAAAAAGACAAGGCTTAGTGTAACACTATCAGGTTCTTTGACTACAATTTTATGGCCCCAGACTGTTTTGTAAGTTTGTGTCAGCCTTTGTTTTTCTTTTTTCGCTACTGCCTCTAATGCTTCTATCACAAGGCCTCCCTCCTAAAATCAGTTTAGGTGTCTCCAGTATACAGATTCTTAATGTAGAAATGGCTATGAAGTCCCTGAACCGCTGTAGTTGTATGCAAAATTTCAAATAAATGGGACTGTGTGCCTTTTTCTGGGAGAGCCCATAGCTTTCATTAGTCTTAGTGGGTTTAATGACCTAAAGAGGAGCTCTAGTAATTTCCTTTACTCTCTTGACTATGGTGTGAATTAGATGACCGAGATGGACGCTCAGAGGGACCAGAGGGGTTCTTCTGTTTTTTTTCCAACTCCTCAAATGTTCTTAATCCAGTTTACATTCATTACCTGTAATGACTGTGTTCCTTCTCTACACTGTGCAAAGTGCTTTATATGGTCTGATTAGTGTCAAATTATCTTTGCATGTAGCAAGAAAACCTATACTGCCCAAGTCCAATGATAGTACTTGAAACCCATAAAAATACATCTACAGTTTAGAAGAGACTGTACTTAATGTCCTGGTATAAAACTTTAATTTTGATCCCACATTTATTAAAGCAGCCGCCACCCAGCCAAAGTGATGAATAGGAGGAAGACAGAATTGAATATGAAATGAAGAGAGCCAAGGTATATGTAAACTTTGTACAATCCCTTTGTTAGGTTTTCTGCAATTACTGCATGCACCAAAACGACCTTCTTAAATTCCCAAAGCACATATCTAGGAAGCAAAATATGGTGTTACAGAAGCCATGCTTCTTGCTAGGAATATAGGGATTCTCTTACTTCAAAGTTCACTTAAGTAACTACTCAATAAATTATAATTTTCCAACTCAGACTAATGATTATCATCTTAATTGTTTTTTGTCCTTCAGCTGAACTCTATTCAAATAGCAAAGACATAAGAACTTGGTCGTATTTGCAAATGCCTTATTAAAAGTAAGAAAAAAATTCTTACCAGGTGCTCATTGCTGGTTACCTGTTTATATTGTGAACAACTTCTTCTCCACAGCACTGCAATTAAACAAACAGCAACGAACTAATTATTTTTGTTAGCTGAGCAGCTAAGGAAAGATTTTGCTTCTGTGGAAGCGAGATGAATTAAGGGACATAACAGAAAAGAAAGGTTTTATATTCATTATACTAACAAGGTTAAATGAAGCTTAAAAGTCTTCAGATCTGAGGCAGAGTTAGACTTAGGATAAATGTGCTTTCTGGGGCTTTGGGAAAAGGGCATATATATCCCCACCCATACAACCTCCCATCTGTTCCGGAAATTTATATTCCCTTCTCTCCATGGGTAGAGACAGATTTTAATGCAAACTGAAAGGCATTGTCATACCAAAGGGAAAATGAAAAGATTCTTTACAGAGAAGCACAAAGTAGATAAAAGTACAGAAATGATAGATTCCAGGGCCCATGTCACAATTTCGCCCAGATCTGGGCCCTCAGACATCTGGAAATTGCTGCTAGGTGACTGAAAATGCTCCTTCCTTACCAAGTCTACCCGAAGATCCTGGGCAAGTCCCTGCCTCTTTTTAAGAATCACCCCATAACTCTCCTCGTACGTTTTAAAAAAAAAAAGTACTGAGCGATATTTCACGCCTTCTTCAGCTTTAAAACACTAGTCACGGGCCATTACAGATTCCCATTTACCTTGGAGAAAACTGCCTAGACACCGGAGTCCTTTAGCTAACAGTGACGACTCCACCGACCTAATTAGGGCTAAGCCAAACGGCTGCAATGCTATAAAGGAGCCTAGGATATGGAGACTTTACCTGCATGAGTCCCAGAATCTGTGAGGCAGACAGCAGCCGTTACGAAGTGCGTTAACGTTCTCCTTCCTAGCCCACTGCAAAGGGCTACCAGAGCTGCCATGGTTCGTTGCTCCTCCTCTTCCTTTCCTTTTTCCAAATCGTCTGGACAAGTCACTTCCGGTATGCTTCCCCCTATTGGCCCAAGTACTCGGTTCAAAGGTTCCGAAGGCGAACGCTGGGAATCCAAGGAAAGAGCAGGTGGGGATTTCTATGCACCTGCGCAGTACCTTCCCGTTCTCCTCCTCTCCCTCTTGCCGCGCCGCAAGCTGGGACACTTACGATTGGACGAAGAGAGGGCGGGCTCCTGCGTCTGTGCCTCCGCTTCCGGTCCCAAAGCCCCGACAACTGGTTTGTGATCCTTCTCAAAGGTGGATGGAGAGGCGAGCGCAGTTTCCGCCTGTTGCTACCCTCCCCCTGTTGCTGCGCTCACCCCTTCACTGGGGTTTGGCGGCTGGGTCACGCGGAACGACGTTCGGGCAGGGCCCCCAGCCCCTGCCATGGATGAAGGTTGTTCCCGCATCCGCCGGCGGGTGTCGGTCCGCAAAAGGAACCGTCCTAGCTTGGAGAGCGTTTCTGCCGCTCCCACCGCGGCCGAGCTTAAGCCCGGCGATGAGGAGAAGGAGGAGGAGGACGAGGAGATGGTGGCTGGGAGCCGGCGGCGAAAAACCATGGACGTGCAGCCGGTCGAGGTACAGCCCCGTCACCTCTCAAATTTCCCGGAGTTCCACGTTCCATTTCCCACCTTTGGGGTGAGGATACAAAGCCAGGTCTCCCACTGCGCATGCTCACTGAAAGAGGCGTGGGAGACCAGCTGAAGAAGGCGTGGTTGGAACTCCAAAAAGTTTGGCAGTTCCCTTCCCAGGTGCAAACAATTGACCAATTATCTACCAGCCTTCGCGTGATTACCTCGTCTTTGTTATCGCGGTTAATCCTCACCTGTGAGGTGTCGCACTGTTAGCCCCATTTTTATATAGGTATGAAACCCCGAGACAAAAGTTGTACACGCAGCAAGTAAGTGGCATGACCGAGATGCAAACCTAGACTTCCAAGTTTCTGCTGCTCCTTGTACTAAAAATCTACCATTTACTGCAGACCTATTATGTGCTGGGTACTTTGTTAAACTATTTACGTTATCTAGATTTTACAACAGAAATTTGGCCCTGAGAAGTTAAGAAACTACACTTCCTACTCCAAATCTTGGGTTCTTAATCACTCCCCTGTATTGCTACCTCCAAATTACATCTCTTCTGTTTATAGACCATACCAAGTCAGACTCTCCCTTTCAATTCCAGATTTCTAAGAACAATCTCCTTGGAGTGTCCAGTGGTACAAGCATGATTTTATTACAGGCCAGTCTCTGCAGATTGGAGTATCGGAGGTGAAACGGTACTGCGGTTATCAGAAACTTCTCCCCTTCCAGTAGATGGTTATTGGTCTTGCTGCCATTTTTAAGGATTTAGCACTAGCTTAAGAATTAGGATCCCAGCATCACTAGGAGGACAGTTTATGCCAGTCACTTAACCTCTCTGGGCCTCCATTTCTTGATCTGTAAAATGGGTTGATAGTATCTATTTTATAGGCTGATTTACATTTAGGTCTGTGAACCATAAGTGACCATATAATTATATGCTTGATAGAGCCCTCAGCTGAAACTTTTATTCTTAATGAAGCTAGAATTGACCATAAATCTTTTTGTTTTCTTTCCAGAATATTGACAGTGAAGAGGACCTGTTTGGTGACTATGATAGCTTTGCTGAAAACTCTTTTTTAGCTCAAGTTGATGACCTGGAACAAAAATATTTGCAACTTCCTGAACATAGGAAACATGCTACAGACCATGCCACTGAAGATCTTTGTTCAGAAAGCATTAAACACAACACACTCAGCATGACTACTGTAGGCGACTGTACTGAATTAAAAATAGATGAGCACACGAAGAACCAGAGCGGGCATGAAGAGGTCTCTATTGAACCTGCAACTGATGTTTTGTATGATATACCTTCTTCACAGGTTTTATTCTTTGAAAATTTATATAACTCTTCAAATGATTTGGGTGATCCATCTACTGAAAAGAGGGATTGGAACTCATCCTCTCACAAGACTGTGAACAAGGAATTGCCCATTAATAACGTAGAGCAACCACAGCAAACTGATGAATCCTCCTCTAAAGTCAGAACTAGTTCAGATGCGAATAGGAGAAAAAGTCTTAAAGATCATCTAAAAAATACCATGACTGGAAATGCCAAGGCCCAAACACCAGTATTTTCTAGGACTAAACAGCTCAAAGAGACTCTCCTATCTGAAGAAATTAATGTTGCTAAGAAAACAATTGAGTCATCATTAGATGACCTTGGTCCTTTTTATTCATTACCCAGCAAAGTGAGAGACCTTTATGTTCAGTTCAAGGGAATTGAAAAATTATATGGTAATGTTTTTTGCTGGAATGAAAATAATTTACCATCATTACCATAATATTGATGCAAATCAAAAGAAAACTGATGCTTCCATGGTCATATTTCTCCCCTTAAAACAAATCGAAACATCAGTCCTCTCTGAGCCTTCCATCCCTATCCTGCTACTATTGAACTTCTTTCCTTCCCTTCGTGGCCACACTTCTCCAACGTGTTATCCTTGCTGCCTCCCTTTCCTCACTTCAGATAATTGCCAGTCCACTCCAACTCTGGGTTCTGTGCTGTCACTTAAGATATAATGACTAGGGGGTCGCAACTCAGTGATACTTTTAGTTCTTACCTTCTTTGACAGTTGCTTACCTGACAAAATTGACCAAACTCTTCTTGAAACACCCATTTCTTGACTTCCTGACATTCCACTCTTGGTTTTTTTTCTCTGATTGTCTAGCTGCTCCTCAGTTTTCTTAGCTAATGCTTCCTTGGCTGGCTCTTAACTTTACTACCAAAACTTAGTTGCTGAAATTCCATTGACTACTCATATGTCTTGAGTGAAAGAAGTCAGTATTTGTAAAACTGACTGAACTGTTTAGTTTGATTAAAACTAAACATTTTTAAGGACAGCTAACATTAGGATTTAAGTGCAAAGAAATAGTATTAATAATTCATTTGTCTTGTAACGTTTTTCAAAAATCCTGGGTCCTTGCATATATTTCAAATATGTCATTTTAGACAGAAGGGACACTTGCTTCCATCCCTGAAAAGCAGCCTATCATCCAATTACTTCATAATTATTTCTGAAACTCCTAAGTTAGTATCTTACGAACGACATGAAAACATGAGTTCTCATCTCAGGAGAAGACGATCAGGTTGGAGAAATAGGACTACAGGAAACAAAGTCTAATATAAGGCTCTACAAGAGCCTAACAAATTCTAAATTGCAAGGTTTGCAGTTTAAGAGCTACAGGTGTATATTGCCCTTGAAGTAGATGTTAACTTTCTTCCCTCTGCTTTTCTCTTAGCACCTTGTTTTTTGTCTAATGTGCATCTCCTGCCAGAATGAGTACCCTGACGGCAGGGCTCTATCTAACTCATCTTTTTCTTATGTGACTAGCACTGTGCCTGGTACACTCTGGTAGGTTCTCAACTGCTGGGGTTTGTCAGCCTAGTTATGAATTCTGGCCGTGTCACTCCAACACAGGTTTTGCACTCTGAGCCTTAGTTCCTGCTCTGTTAAAAAGGGATAATAATAATAGTTGTTTTTCCAGTTCTGTGTCAAGGACATGCCAAATTAGACGTTGGTAATGACTGTCAGTAATTATATTGATTGCTTCTAAGTAAGAACTTCAGTAAATAACTTTTTTTTGGCTGCATTGGGTCTTAAGCTGCGGCACGCAGGGTCTTCGTTGCAGCATGCGGAATCTTTCGTTGTGGTGTGCGGGCCTCTCTCTAGCTGCAGCACGCGGGCCTAGTTTGCCCTGCGGCATGTGGAATCTTAGTTCCTGGACCAGGGATCGAACCCGCGTCCCCTTCATTGGAAGGTGTATTCTTAACCACAGGACCACCAGGGAAGTCCCAGTAAATAACTTCTTAAAATCCCTTTTTATTTGTTAATCTGGCTTAAGCATGACCAAGTTAAAGCATAAATATGTGTGCTACTTTTCATTGAGCTAAAGCAGTGCTTCTCAAAGTGCAGTTCCTACTGCAGCAGCAGCAGCACCTGGAAATTTGTTGAAATGCACATTCCCAGGCTCCACCCTAGCCTTCCTTTATCAGAACCTTGGGGTGGGACCTGGCAATCTGCTTTAGTAAGTCCTCCAGGTTATTCTGATGTGTGGAAAGTTTGAGAGCCACTGAGCTAGAGAACTTCAACCTTATACTGTTATTTTTGCCTCTTAAGTGTAGAATTATGCTTAATTTGTTTTATAGAAATGTTGGGAACTAAGTTAATGTAATTTTTTTTTTTTTTTAGTGTGTGAAGATAGATGTTATTCCTAAATATTCATTATTTTGGTCATTTTATACTTTAAAACTCTGAGTTGGATAAAATGTGGATATGGTCAAGTTGTATTTTCACACAGACATCTGCAGTTTGATAACTAGTGGGTGATACTAGTCTGAAGTATTTTAATATTTAAGTATTAAATATTCAATTCAAATATTTTTGAAAATTTTTTATTTAAGCATAGTTGATTTACAATATTAGTTTCAGGTGTACAACATAGTGATTCAGTATTTTTATAGATTATACTCCATTTAAAGTTATTACAGGGGACTTCCCTGGCAGTCCAGTAGTTAAGACTCCATGCTTCCACTGCAGGGGGCACAGGTTCGATCCCTGGTCGGGGAACTAAGATCCCACATGCAGCACGGCACAGCCAAAAGATAAAAAAATAAGTAAATGAAGTTATTACAACATAATGGCTATATTTTCCTGTGCTGTAAAATATTGAGATACTTTTAAAGTAAAAATACATAGTCGTTTACAAATATTTCAGGCTGAGAATTACATCATATGATTGTGCAATAATTCAGTCTTTACCCCTTGATGGCTCTTTGTTATATATAAACAATGCTATGGTGAACATCTTGCACATAACCTATATATATATATATACCCTTGCTTTTATTTCTGTAGGTGTAGAGTTCTACAAGCAATACTGCTAGATCAAAGGCAGTGTGCAGTTTTATTTTTGACGCTGCTAGATTGCTTTCCAAAAAGATTGTAGCAGTTTATGCTTTCATCAACCATACACAGAAATGCCTGTTCGTGTCCACTCTAGTCAACTCTGGATTTTATGTGTGGGGGGGCTTTTTTTTTTGGTAGCTGTTTAACATTTTTTATTTGTTTATTTTGCCAAACTAATAGGTAACAATAGAGCATCTTTTCATGTATTTATTAGCCATTTGCATTTCTCCCTGGTGTGAAATGTCATATCTTTTGCCCATTTTTCTAGGGATAAAAATGATGCATATTTTGAAGACTTTTGATGATCCACCTTGTCAAATTTTCCTACAGAGTAGTTATACTAGTTTTCGCATTGTTTTGGATCTGATGCGATCCTTTTCATAAATTCCACCTTGCTAAGCTGTAGAAATCCTGGATGTCCTAGTTAATAATCCTAGTCTTTTATGGTTTAAACTGTCTCATCAATCAGTTTAAGGTGGCATTCAGGCCATTCAAACTTCAGCTCCCTGTGAGAGCTGGTTGAATAGTCTTTCTTAGTTTGTGTAAAACCTCATAAATTTTATTCCTCCTCGCCCTGTTTCTCTCTAAGATGGTATTTGGGTGAATGAGGAAGGGAAGCTTACACAGTGTCCTTGCAGAACATAAGAGGAAGGCCTTAGAATTCACACAGATCCTTGAAGTGCCCGTTAGCCCCTCCGATGTCCCAGGTGACATCTCTTGTCCAGCGGGCGCTGTCTGCCCTGTGGAATCTTAGACCTCAGCCTGCAGCTGGCAAATAGGTGGGCTAGTTGCCCACCTCACTGACCAGGCCTGAACTAGAATGCACACCATGCATTGGGGATTTTGACGATTAACATTGATATATAGTTACATTTATCACTATGAGAAGATGCTACACAGGGTAAGATTTGATTTTTTCTTCTTAGAAAACCTTGTGATTGTAGAAGGGGAAAATAAGCCTTTTTTTTTTTTATCACTATGAGAAGGTGCTACACAGGGTAGAATTTGATTTTTTCTTAGAAAACTTTGAGATTGTAGAAGGGGAAAATAAGGCTTTTTTTTTTTTTTCAATTCCACAGAATGGCAGCATGCTTGCTTAACATTGAATTCTGTGCAAGAAAGAAAAAATTTAATATATTCCTTGCCAACAAGTGGTGGAAAAACCCTCGTGGCTGAGATTTTAATGCTGCAAGAACTGCTTTGCCGGCGAAAAGATGTTTTAATGATCCTACCATATGTGGCAATTGTTCAAGAAAAGGTGTGATTTTTTTTTTTTAACAAGTGGTATTTGCTAATGTAATTTCCACATTCAGATATAAAAACTAGCATAAATGTAACAACTTTTTATTGACTGAGAAAAGGTATCTCTATTAATGATGGAGAATTATTATTTTTAGGATGTGCAAATGCAGTGTGGAGTACTTAACCGAAAATCTCTTCTAATTACCTGTTTCAGAAGGGGTTTTATTTTTTTCTAAACCTGTGGATTAAACTCCATTTTACATGTTGTATTGATATTTAGCCTGCTTTTTCAAGGAGAAACTAACCAATTATTTTATCAAAATAAATGAGTTATTTTGATTTTTTTAACATCAGAGGAGACACTTAAAATTTATATTTACTAGTTTAAAAGTGGCATTTATTTGCAAAGATTAATATATTAATTATGACATTTCTTATATATATATAGGTATGTATTATCTGTGACCTTGTTCCCATTGTTTGGTATTAAACACTATTTTAGATTTTTTAAATCCCTGTGAACACTTAATAATTAGGATTCTTATCTGATTTTTTTTGTTTATTTTAACTAATATTCTAGATTTCAGGTTTGTCAACTTTTGGTATAGAACTGGGTTTCTTTGTTGAAGAATATGCTGGAAGCAAAGGAAGATTTCCTCCAATTAAAAGAAGGGAAAAGAAATCACTATATATTGCCACTATTGAAAAAGGACATAATCTGGTGAACTCCTTGATTGAAACCGAAAGGATTAACAGTCTGGGTCTGGTTGTTGTAGATGAGGTTGGTTACTCCATTTATTAATTTATCAACATTTTTATTATACTAACATTTATTATTATGTGGATCTGCTTAATACCTTTATGAGAATAAGTAATTTATTTTAATATATAGATAACACAGATGAAGACGTTTCATGCATGGTAATCTTTTTTTTTTTAAAACATTTTTTATTTCTTTAATGTATCTATTTTATTTATTTTTGGCTACATTGGGTCTTCGTTGCTGCGCGAGGGCTTTCTCTAGTTGCGGTGAGCAGGGGCTACTCTTCGTTGTGGTGGACAGGCTTCTCATTTCTGTGGCTTCTCGTTGTGGAGCACGGGCTCTAGGTGCACGGGTTTCAGTAGTTGTGGCATGTGGGCTCAGTAGTTGTGGCTCGCGGGCTCTAGAGCGCAGGCTCAGTAGTTGTGGTGCACAGGCATAGTTGCTCCGCAGCCTGTGGGATCTTCCCGGACCAGGGCTCGAACCTGCGTCCCCTGCATTGGCAGGCGGATTCTTAACCACTGCGCCACCAGGGAAGCCCCCATGCATGGTAGTCTTAAATTCAGTTTTGTGTCAAGTGTTTCATGAAGAGTGAATATATGTATATATGTTCAGTTTTATAATAGTACTTCTGAATTCCAGATGCCAGAATGTTGTCCTCGGGACAACCTCATTAACTTAAAATACCAGTGAAATAAAGTATGTGTACTCTAGTTGCCATAACGAAAATGCTTGAGTTATAAAGCAAAGATTGCTTCTTCATTTCATCAAATGTATGCTTGTTTTATATAGGTATTCTATGCAGATTTACTTTTCTCCCTTTTTTTTTTAAATCTCAAAGTTGCACATGATTGGTGAAGGAAGCCGTGGGGCTATACTGGAAATGACTCTAGCAAAAATCCTCTACACTAGCAGTAAGTATTCTTTCAAATGTGGTCACTAATTGATTTATAATCAAGAGACCTATAAAAGAC
Source organism: Balaenoptera musculus (assembly GCF_009873245.2). Taxonomy (NCBI): domain Eukaryota; kingdom Metazoa; phylum Chordata; class Mammalia; order Artiodactyla; family Balaenopteridae; genus Balaenoptera; species Balaenoptera musculus. Next base: position 41,855,789 of record NC_045789.1, read on the forward strand.
TTAATTCTATCACTAGCTAGATTATGTAACCTAGAGTAAGGTACTTAAGCTTTCTGCCTTAGTTTTTTATGTCTAAAGTAAGCTTATAAATTTTTGTTGGAAGAATGGATGAGTGAGTAGAACTGTGAAGATAAATGAAGTTAACATTTGAGGATGTCCCCTATCAGTAGTATCCTCCACTTACTAGCTATGTGTACTTAGGCATGTGACTCAACCTCTCTTTCTTCATCTGTAAAATGGGGATAATAATGGTACCAACCAGATGGGATTGTTGTGAGGATTACATGAGTTAACACATGTAACGGACGCATTCAGCCATGCCTAGCACGTAGCACAATAAGGGTTTGCTGCTGTTGCCACCATCAGTATTATCATCATACCAAGAAAACATTGTATATGAATAGTCACTTTAAGGAGCTATTTTACAACATCAGATAGTCTTTAAATGTATATGAAATATTCTAAATATCTTCTCTATTATTTTTTGATATACTATTGCAATAGCTTATTAGTTGTTATATATTGTAATAGTTTATATACGGAAAATTATTAATCATAAAGGTCAAATCTTAAGAATTATTCTTAAAATTTTGATAACAGTGGTATTTAGTCAGGTTGTAGCACTTTATAATCATTTATTAAAAAAATATTTATTGAGTACCCCCTGTGCATCAGGCCCTGCCTTTATCAAACCTATATTTTAGTGAAAGTGAACAGATAATAAGCAGATAAACAAGAAAACATACAGTGTGTCAGATGGTGACAAATTCTATGGAAAAATATAAAGCAGAGGAAGAGGGGAAAAATGATCATCTACTTGTCAAATCCAGTGTACACTGACTGTCCTTGTCTTAATTTCTCTTCAGCATTTGATTATTTATCATTCATTTTTCCTTTGGATGCTGAAACATCATTCTGTCTTGGTTTCCCTACTATCTGTCTGTAAGACTGATCATGTGTTAGCATTGAGAGATAGCATAGCATAATGGCTAAGGGCAGACTCTGGAGCTGGATTCAAATCCTGGCTCACTTTTAACTTTGTCTGTGACCTTGGGCAAGTTATAGTAACTGTGCCTCTTTTTCCTTATGCATCAAAAATGGATGATAGTAATAGAACCTTCCTCACAGTCTTTGTACAGCATCTAGCATAGTACCTGCACATAATGGACACGTCTTTGCTACTGCTGTATACTTATTTGTCCTTCTGTCACCAATGCCTTACACTTAATAGATATGAATGAAAGGAGTCTCTTTAGTTTCTCCTTTTGTTCTCCTTTGTGACACTGCTTTCTAAGCGTATTCATCATGTACATTGGTGTTACCATAGATTCACCTTAGGCTCTTCTCTTGTTTCTTGCTTCATACAATTTTTGCTAATTCTCATCCATACTCATGACTTCAGGGGCTTCTTGTGTTTGATGGCTCCCAATCTGTGTTACCAGCTTATACCTCTCTTCTGAGTAATATCATCTGCCAGATTAATACTCTGGTATTATACAGTTGACCGTTGAACAACACAGGTTTGAACTGCATGGGTCCACTTATATGTGGATTTTTTTCAATAGTAAGTACTACAGTACCACATGATCTGTGGTTGGTTGAATCCAGGGATGTAGAACTGAGGATATGGAGGACCGACTATAAGTTTTACATGGATTTTCGACTGCGAAGCAGGTTGGTACCCCTAACCCTCGTGTTGTTGAAGGGTCAACTGTGTTGGTATTTTTCTTACCTGCCCCCTCTTTCTCAAATCACTCAGGAAGAATAAGAACACTAAAAGTTTGCTAAAATTACTGTTATGATATACTAAGTAACACATTTTCCTCAATACTTTGGGTTTGTTTTTTTTTTTAGAAACAACTCAAATTATTGGTATGAGTGCGACATTAAACAATGTTGAAGACCTACAAGAGTTCCTGCAAGCAGAATATTACACGAGTCAGTTTAGACCAGTATGTACCTAAGGTTTGGTTTGTTATGTATCATCTTCTATTTAGAAAGAATAGTAGCAAATGTACTGTATAAAAATTCTAAGAGTAGTGAAGGAACATAATGCCACTCACCATGGCTGAATGGTAGCAAGTTTGTGTGTAGAGGTCAGGGATCTTGGCTTGGGTCAGTACTGTATGGGTAACACCTGGAACAGTGCCTGACCCATGGGCCTTCAATGAATATTTATTTTTTTTTTATTTTTATTTTTTTTTTAATTTTATTTATTTATTTATTTATGGCTGTGTTGGGTCTTCGTTTCTGTGCGAGGGCTTTCTCCAGTTGTGGCGAGCGGGGGCCACTCTTCATTGCGGTGCGCGGGCCTCTCACTGTCGCGGCCTCTCTTGTTGCGGAGCACAGGCTCCAGACGCGCAGGCTCAGTAGTTGTGGCTCACGGGCCTAGTTGCTCCGTGGCATGTGGGATCTTCCCAGACCAGGGCTCGAACCCGTGTCCCCTGCATTGGCAGGCAGATTCTCAACCACTGCGCCACCAGGGAAGCCCAATGAATATTTATTGAATGAAATTTTTCAGACCCATTCTGCTTTTCTACTTTATATTCTGTAAGGTAAATTTTTTCATTCAGTGAGAATTTAGTGATTCATGTTTCAAGTTATTGGCACATAAAAAAATTTATCTTAAAAGTTAAAATATTTTCAAATATTTATGCTTTGGTAGTTTTAGTGCTTTTTCTAAATAAGTTAAGACTTCACATGGTTTTAAATTTAAACTCTCCAATAACAGCATTCCTAAAAGACTTGAAGAAAGTAAATAAATGTAGTTCATAGTTATTCGAAAGTAACTTATAATGTACATATACTCTGTCTGTAGTTTCTGTGTCTAAATAGGTTTTCAGAAAATAATTTTTTTAGAATCACCAAATTTTAATTTGAAATTTAGTGTTTTTACATTTACACCAAATATGAGAATTTTCAAGAGATATTTTCTGACCTTAATTGTCAAAGTAGATGCTGTTCTTTTAAAAATTCAATGAGCTGTATTTACAAACTTTTTTTGTCTACAAATGGTTAAATTAATAATTTGGTCATTTTTAGATTAAAACTGATGACTAATGCATCTTTAAATCTTGAGGAATACCACAAATAACTCCTTAATAAAAGATAGAGTGTGAACACTTGACTCATTTATACTTCCTCTTGTGACACATACAGGTATCTGATTTTCTTTTAGATATGTGGCTATTCAATTCATAAGTATTTCTTCAAGGATATTAATCCCTGTTTTGATTTAAAGGGAAAAATAAACTTAGATGGGAAAGAAATAACTTTTAAGTTGAAGCATTCTACATACCTTAGAAAAGCTAAAATTTTTGTATATCTTTCCTTTTTACAACATTTTACAAAATTTGATACTCTGGAAAAAGGAATTTACATATGATATTAATTGTAAATGTCCTTTTAATTCGAGGTTGAATTAAAAGAGTATCTGAAAATAAAGGACGCAATATATGAGGTTGACAGCAAAGCTGAGAATGGCATGACTTTTTCACGTCTCCTTAACTATAAGGTAACCTTGATAATCCCTGAAGGTGAGGTTCCCAGACTTTGTGCCCAGCTTCCCTGGGGCACCACAAAAGAGTTGCATGGGTACCATGGGGTAGTTTAGTTGTTTCAGAGAAACAACTGATGCTTGACAACTCTTGGACACCACACAAACAGTGTGGTGTGGTTCAAGATAGGCAGTTTCCAATGTCAACATTAGATCACACTACATTCCTTTCTACGCTATTGTACCTTTGTGAAGTTGGGGGTTGTTTTTGCACTTACTGTTAGCAAATACCATGTGAAAATCAATGTGGGACAGGAAATGAGGATTTCTAAGGTTTGAAAGACTGCAGGGCCCAGTGTGTGCACATCCTGTTAGTGGGCTCTGATGGCTATTTAAGAATGAAATAAAAAAATTTTTTATTCAATTGATGTGTATTATTTATTTAGATGGCTACTAATTTGTGAGGAAATACATACTTATTAAGTTGTTTGGACATAACTACCTAACAATCAGAACTGTTAGTTATTTCTTTTGACCTTGGGGCTCCAGGAACCAAGAAAGTTTGGAGACCTCTCTCATAAATGTTTATTCATTCAGCAACAACAGCAAAACAAGAAGAAATATTTGTGGGCTGTATAGCTCAGATACTGGTGTATGAAAATGTTAATGTATACTATGTTAATGTTCTGTGATTTATGTGAAGAACATTAAAAGGGGAAGAAAGGGATTTTACAACAGTTTTAGAATTCTGTAAAGGTATATTATTCTAAATCTGTATCTTAATTAGTTTTCAGTAAAGTCGAAGGAAGTGAGGAGATTTTAAAAACTTTACATTTTTCTTCACGTTCTTTGAGTTCTTTGCATCTGCTTGATAAATACATTTTTTATTTCTGAAAATATGTCCTGTAGTATGATTGAATCTGTGTTTTTGAAAACTGTTAGTAAAAGCAGGAGGTTTAGCTTATTTATGCAGTTCTTTGACTATTATTAGGATCAATCTGTGTTTCTCTCTGTGGACTTTTTCTGCTTCAGTGGAGATGGGCGTGCAGTGGGGTTATTAATAACATTAACTATTTTCACTTCCTTTATTTAAAACTAAATACACCTAACGAAACCCTAATAACCCAAGAGAAAAGTGGGACTTAACATTTTGCTGTTTAATATAGGTTGTATCTTTTCTTTTAAATGATCATATTTTAAATGAGAAGTTCAAACCTATGGTTGGTTTACTTACCTTTCAAAGCGTACCTTTTTACTTACCTTTTACACTGGTAAAATGAAAGGCTTTCACGGTTGCTAACTACCTTGTTCCTAAATCTTGTTGTGCAGTATTCTGATACTCTGAAAAAGATGGATCCTGATCACTTGGTAGCATTGGTGACAGAAGTTATTCCCAATTATTCCTGCTTAGTTTTTTGTCCCACTAAGAAGAACTGTGAAAACGTAGCAGCAATGATATGCAAAATTTTAAGCAAGTATGTTACTCTTTTAAAAATATTCTGTTTTATTTTTATTATGATTTACATGCTGTATGTTCTGTTTATTCAACATGCACTAATTACTTCTTGCAGAACATTATACTAAGTTGTTATAATAGATTCTAAAGGCCCTGACCTTGAAGAAAATTGCACTGTGAAATTCACATATGTGAAATGGCCAGAGAAAAATTCTACATGTTAGAGAATGCTGACTAATATAATGGCTTGGCTGCACAGTGAATCGTCTTGGGGCCTTTTTAAAATTTCAGTGCCCAAGCTACATCCAAGACAAATCAGAATATATGGGAGTGGGACCCAGGCACCATTATTTTGTAAAGCTCCCAGGCAGAGTCCAACATGCAGCCAAGGTCAACCGCTGGCCTACATGATCAGAGGACAAATCACTGATCACTGCATGGATGAATCATATCTTCAGCTTAACTTTCTTTTTAATTAAGTACTGTTGCCTTTGTTTTCTTAGTAAACTTCACACTTAGGTTGTGGGGACATTTGAATTGAATTTCCTAAATAATTAAGAAATGTGTTAGTTTGTAATTTTATACTATAAAATTTTAATGTTCTGTTATGTCGTAGAGATAAGTATAAAATGAACTTTAGTATGAACAGTTTAGTTTTTCTGTACCTTTTTGTCCCATGTGTAGTTTTATCATATTTTTCAGACTTCTTTTTGGCCCCTGAGCCAGTGCTATATCACTGTTCACAGACCAGTACTATGGATTCTAATCTAGCCATCCTCCGCCTCCCCTCCCAATCCTGCTGTCATCATGGATTGATCTAATATAGAGTTAAATTCATTGACTAGCACAGAGATGCAGATGTTCGGGGTAAAGTTCAGGAGTTTCCCATTTCAGTAACAGAGTCTGCCTTTACAGTGATGATGTAGATTATAAAAACCTAAGGAGATTAAATTATCATTGAGATGTTCTCAGTAAATCAGTTGTTTTCTTAGAATAAGGTAGTGTAGCACTGACTAAGTGATGGGGAAATTTAGAGACAAACTTTTGACTGGGAGATGTGAGGTTTATTATTAGTCAAGTTATATCCTTGACTTATTTTGCTTTTTGGTGATAACAGTTTATTTGGGTCATAAATGTTGATGTTTAATATTGAATTACTTAAAAATTTGGTTCTCCAGAACCTTTAGTTAATGAATTATTATGGACCCTTGATACTTTCTTAAACTCTTTCTGAAGGAAAACGTCCTCTAAAATACATTTTCCATATTACTTGCTGCTTTCATAAGGTGAATGTTCTGAGTATAGCTTAGCCCCCTTTTTTGGTGGCTGTTGACTAAAATGTCATGTTTAGAGCATACTTTTTTATATTATTCTGTAGTTTACATGTAGATGAAGTAAAATCTGGGGCTAAATGGTTTCTGATCTCAGTATTGTCCTTAAAACATAATTTCATGAGAGTCCTGGAATATCAGCCTATGTCTTAATGATTTGCCTTCTAATCATAAATTTCATGTGAAGCAGGTATAGTAAAATCACCTAGAATATGTTTGTATGTCTAAGTGCAAAGACTGAAGCAGATTTTTTCCCAAGTGATTGTCTCAATCTCAAGGAAAATTATCTTTTTTATAGCTATTACCACCTTTGACTTCTAAGTTAAGGATGTCTTTTAAACACTATTTACTGACAACTGCCAGAGCTCTGGTCATACCACTTTCCCTAAAAATGTCCCTGAAAATGATACCACAGTGCTTCTTAGCCTAGAATTCACGCTAAGATAATGACTCAACTTACTTTTCTGTCCTTATTTCTTCCTTTCTTTATCCACCCTGCACTTCATCCAGACTGAACTACTTGTCTTCTTTGTTTATTCTTGAACTTCCCATTTCCATGCCTACAATCGTGCTTTACCCTCTGCCAACACTGCACTTTCCTGCCCCCTCATTGCTGCCTCTCTAACACCTGTTCTTCAAGGCCCAGCTCATATCTCAACTTCTCCCACAAAACCCTTGTCCATGTAATTATGTCTTATCTGGTCAGTTACAAATAATGTCTCCCTTCTCTAAAATTATGGGGTGATTATCCATAAGTCTTAATTCCTTGAGAAGGATTTGTCCCTTTCAGGACCTCAAACACTGGCTGGAACGTATAACATAAAGTCTCTGCTCCCTACTCAGCGGCTACTTCTAGTTCTTGCACTGATGACTCTTGACCACTTTCTTCCCAATTCTTCATTGTCTCCTGGCCTCCCATTTCCCAGCTTCGTGTGAAATTACTGTCCTTGTGCAGTTAGCACCAGCCAGAGCTCTCTATGCTTTCCATGAAGCATGCTAAAACAACATAGAGCTGTGTGTATTATATTTATATCTTGGATTATATTTGTTTGCTACTGGTATTCAGAAGTTGTTGCTTTGTAGTCAGTTAGTAGTTAGTTGTACTTAGTCTTTCTTTCCTTTTTTTCTTTTCTAGAAGGGAATTTAAAATAATAGGTGCTTCTAGGTAAGGAGACATTGGAGGATATTACTGAGGCTTCTAAAATGCTAGAGTTTAGACAGTGTTTTACATATAATTCATATGATTTAATAATATATGTTTTCATCTTCAGAGAAGAAAATTTATGACTTAAAACAAATCATCTTCACTAAAGATGTATGTTCTTGTGAAAAAATAATTGTAACATCTAGAGCAGGGGTCTAAACCTGGAGTTCATGGATTCATAGGAGGTACAGGATTGAACTTCAGGAAGTTCATGAATCCTTGAAATTATATGCAAAGTGTTGTGTTTATGTGAATATTTTTTTCCTTAGTTTTAAGCAGATTTTCACAGGGCTCTGTGATCCACAAGAGGTTCAGAGAAACTGCCTAATAGCTAATGAAGTCAAATCAAAATTCTAAGAACATTCTATGTATTTATATCAATAGAAGTAATATGTTCTTTTAAAAAAAGAATGTTTACATGCACCTACTGAAATTAAAATTTTAGGTACTTTGTCACTATAAGATCAAGGGTTCATGTCTAACATCTTTTTCCCAGGGAATATCTGAAACACAAAGAGAAAGAAAAACATGAGGTGATTAAGAACTTGAAGAATATCAGCAGTGGCAACCTGTGTCCTGTTTTAAAGCACACCATCCCATTTGGAGTTGCTTATCACCATAGTGGTTTAACGAGTGATGAAAGGAAGCTCTTGGAGGAGGCCTACTCCGCAGGAGTTCTCTGCCTTTTTACCTGCACATCCACCCTAGCAGCAGGTGTTAACCTACCAGCTCGGAGGTAAGCTATAAGTCATTGTTGGCCGGTCTCAAAACTTTCCAGTTCCTAGCTTGCCAACAGTTTTTTTGTTGTTTTATTCTTTCTCAGGAGTGGGTGAGAATTTATCAAATGTTTTTTTCAGCATTTGCTCAGTTGATTGTTTGGTTTATTTACTTTAATATTTTAATGAAAAATAACACTAGTAGATTTCTTGCTGTTAGAATTCCTTCTTTCTTTGTTACTCTCCCTATCTGGTTTTGATGTTATGGTTTATTATCCTGGTTGTGTAGAAACAGTTGGCAAGCTTTTGACCATTGTTTATGATCTGAAAGAGTTTATTTAACAGAGATTTCCTTGAAACTTTAGAGAACTCATCCATAAAGACTTTTGAGTCTAGTATCTTTTTTTAAAGAGTAGATCCTTGATTATCTTTTTGGTTATTACCAGTATAATTGATTTCCACTCTTTGTCATTTGTGACACTTTTACAAATAAATGGTCAGTTTTTATAAATCATCCATGAGATTTAAAAAAATATGTATTTTCTGTTGGGTGTGTAGTTTCTTTTTTTTTTTTTAATTAATTAATTAATTTATTTATTTATTTTTGGCTGTGTTGGGTCTTCGTTTCTGTGTGAGGGCTTTCTCTAATTGCGGCGAGCAGAGGCCACTCTTCATTGCGGTGTGCGGGCCTCTCGCTGTCGCGGCCTGTCTTGTTGCGGAGCACAGGCTCCAGACGCGCAGGCTCAGCAGTTGTGGTTCACGGGCCTAGTTGCTCCGTGGCATGTGGGATCCTCCCAGACCAGGGCTCGAACCCGTGTCCCCTGCATTGGCAGGCAGACTCTCAACCACTGCGCCACCAGGGAAGCCCGGGTATGTAGCTTCCTATAGCTCAATATGTAACAGTTATTAGTCATCAGCTCCTCCTTTTTCTTTGTGATTCTTTGATTTGTCAATTTCAGAGTCTCCCACTGAAATTATGGAGTTGTCAACTTCTCCTTTTTACATTTTTAAAAGTTCTTGCTTTGTATTTCAAAACTAGGTATATAAAGGTTTACTGCAAATACCTTATTGCTGAATTATACCTTTTGTGAATAGAATACATCCTTGTTTTCCTCATTTAGTGATTTTATTTTGAATACTGGGACTACATTTTTTGCCAAGTATATTTTTTTCTATTCTTTTATTTTCAAACTCTGTCACTGGTTAAGTTTTCTGGTTTTTCAGACAGTTGTTGAAATAAAAGAGGAAGTTATGTATCCTCTTTCTCTTATTTCAATGGTTACTCTTAAATTTTTTAACAGTTGTAAAACTGTTAAAAAACGCAACTGTGTTTTTCTGTCATTTTAGAATTAATCAATAACTATATTGATACATATATGTATCATAACATAACAGCATAACATATGCTGAACATAACAAGAGTCTTAGCATTTGTGTATTTTTCTACACCGCCTCATGTATTGTTGCAGTTACCTGGAATTTTAGTTCTAGATTTTAAATTTTCTTTCATCTTACAATCAATAGTTATTTAAACTTACCTGTAAATTATCCTTTTTTGTTTGTTTGTTTTTTGCCTACCACTGCCTCTTGTGCCTCACATCTTCCTTCTATGATCCATTTTTTATTTTGCCATCCTTGGGTAATTATTTTTTAAATGCTGCATTGGGAGTAAAAATTTTTGAATCTTTGCGTAGCTGAAGATGTCTTTATTTTAGCCTCACACTTGAACACCTTGCTAGGAACAGAATTCTAGGTTCAGTTTTTTTTCTTTGGGGCCCTTGTAGTACTCTTCCATGTCTTTGAGGAGCGAGTGTTGGTCATTTTTGTTTTTGCATAGGCTTGCTGTTTTTCCCTTTCCAGAAGCTTTTAGACTTTTCTCTTTAACCTTAACATTTCGTCGTAGTGTATAATAATAATTACAGCTATTACATGCCCTCACTCATGTCATAACAGCTTTACATGCATTGACTTAATAGATCCTCACAACAGCTCTGTGAGGAAGGTTGTATTTTATTATCCACATTTTATAGAAGGGAAGACTGAGGCACTGAATAATGAAGTAACTTACCCAACTTCACGGCCAACAAATGAGTTTCAAAGCCGAGGTTTGAAACTCAAGAAACTGAGAAATCTAATTCTGCAATCCTAACTCTCCCAGTTTAGCTACTACTTATTCATAGGGCTTAGCCCTTTGGTACATGCTTTCAATCTAAAGTTTTACGCCTTTCTTCCTCTTAGAGTAATTTTTTTTCAGTTATTTTATTATTTCTTTTCTTCTGTTATCTCTGTTCTCTGCTTTTGTAACTTCAGTTAGACAGTTGAAACCTCTTAAATTGAGCTTTCATCTCTTAATTTTTCTTACACATTTTTCAATCTATATGAGCTATGTGATTTCTTCACCTTTACTTTCTATATAACAAAGTCAGTTTTTAACTGTATTCCATTAACTATGTTTCATTCATTATTCAGTTGTTCTATTGTTTAAATTAATTAATTTTTTTTAATTTCTAAGAACTCTCTTTTATTGTCCTTTCTTTATAACCGTCTGCTCTCATAGTATGAATACAATACCCTTTAGAATTTTCTGTGGATACTAATTAGAATTTTTTAAAGTTCTTTTCTGTTCTGCGTATTATCTGCTTCTGTCAGACATTTTTTCTGTATGTTCTCATTGTTTTTCTTTTATGTCATTAGTTTTCTTCATGTATTTGGTAATCTTGGCTGTCCATTGAGATTTATAAATAAAGAGGTAGGCTGATTGTTTTAGGTAAATGACAGGTTTTCTCTCACCTTTGAATAGGAAAGCTGGCTACAAACTTCTGTATATGTGAACAGGATTGAAATCACCATGTTTGTAGGTCAAAATCAGTTGCAATCTACAATTTTATGTTGACAGTATTGTAAGCTCATAAATGAATATGCATATGTTGATGGTCCATGGTCAGATTTTTCATTTATGGAGTATCAAATCAAAACTATTTTGAGATTATTGCTCTAGTGGATTGACCGTAAGTTTTACAGCTAAGCAGACTTAAGTTCAAGTTATGGTTCTGGTAATTACTAATTTTGTGACTTTCGCTAAACGACTTAACATGTATATATGCTTTAGTTAGCTCCTTTGTAAATAAGTAAGAATATTATCACCAAGAGTTTTGTAAGATTACAAATAATGTACATAAAGAGCCTAGGACATCATAGATTCTTGGTAAACAGTAGTTGCCTATTTTTTTGAGTTAATATGTTACTAAATTTAATATCACATAAATATAATGAAAACTTTAAAAAATAGATGCTATTGCTATAGATGGAGTGCCACTTTTAATTAATTTTATCAATTCCATAGAGTTATTTTAAGAGCCCCCTATGTTGCTAAAGAATTTTTAAAGAGGAATCAATATAAACAGATGATTGGCAGGGCTGGCCGTGCTGGAATAGATTCTACTGGGGAGAGTATCCTTATATTGCAAGAAAAAGACAAGCAACAGGTAATAATCTGGTGGATGGTTGGTCATTTTGTTGTCTTTTCTTGGACTTTGGTCTAGCCCTTTTATGAGACTGTCTTTTAAAAATTAATTATTAATATTCCTTTAAATAATGTTTCCTTCTCCCCCATGATTAAGAATTAGAAAGAGTAGTTCAAATACTTTTGTATTTCAGGCAAACCATGAAAAGTATTTTCCTTATTTATCTTCTTCCATTTTCATGAGAACACCTGCTAAATTCTTATTTTTTTGTCTTTATGTTTTTTATCTCCCCCAGCCTCCACACAATCTATGCAAAATATAAAATTTATATGGAACACCATTTATTTTTTATAATAACGCAAAACATAAATTTATTTTTTATAATAACGCTTTAACTCTTGTAGGTATTGGAGTTAATAAGCAGACCATTGGAAAACTGTTATAGCCAACTTGTTCAAGAATTCACCAAGGGAATCCAAACTTTGTTTCTCTCTTTGATTGGTTTGAAGGTATTTTTTAATATTTTTATATCTTATTGCTATTACCTGAGATAGTGGAAGTTAAAAAGTTTTGAAAACTACAAAGTATGAAAAAAATGTTAACTTCTAATCTAATGTGGAAAAGAACAGTCTGTGACATGATAAATCTGAGTCTGGATTTATATGTGCATTTTTAATCCTGAAGAATGTGAAAAATCAACAAATCATAACTGGGCATCCATTACAAGTAAGAAACTTTGGTGGATACTATGGAGGATAGAAGGAGCTCTAAAGACATGGGTCCTGATGTGGGATAATCCAGCATCTCTGCCATTGTTAAGAATAAGGTTCATTGTAGTCCTGTGGCCATAAACATTTGTCAGATCAATATAGCCTTTATCAGGCAGAAAATTTAAAAAAAAAAAAAAAAAAGTTGGGTGGGGCATAATGGGAAAACACTCTTTTTTTCCTAAGATTAGAAATTAGCTCCCGTTTTTAGGATATCTCTTGAGCTAAACCTCTTTTTTAGGGTTATCCTTAAGTAAATTTTAACTTTGTGCCCAAATCACTCAGCCCCAAAGTGGCAAAGCCAGGGTTTGAATTCAGCTTTCTCTAACTATAAAACCAATGTTCTTAATCTATCATGCAGTCTCTCTTCAGCAACCTGAATGGTTTAAGTGAAAATCCAAAATTTAATTGACAAATAAAAGATATCATGAGACAAATTTTGATTACCTTGCAGATGAATGGTGTAATATTGCACTATCCCCTGGCCATTTACAAGAGTGAAAGACTACAAGAAAGAAAAGGAATTAATGCTGGGTATTGAAGGAGATAGAGGTTTTAGATAAGCCTACCTTGGGGTAGGCAAAGATTTCTTACGTGGGAAACAAAAGCCATAAACCATGAAAGAAAAAAATCAATTTAATAGGCTTCATCATAATTTTAAAATTCTCTTCAAAAGACCCTGCTTAACAAATGAAAAGGCAAGGGGAGAATATTTATACATCTGACAAATATATGTATGTCATGAGTGAGGACTCCACAAAAGGCAATGGAATTAGGAGGGAATTGGGACTCAGTGCACTCAGGTACAGGAATCCTGGGGGAACTGACTTGGCCACAAAGGTCTGGTTTTATGGGCCTGGCAATGCAACCGTTATATTCTGTTTTAACAATTGAAGTACAGCAGCAAGAAGTCCAGGCAGAGTCGGCTCAGGAGATTAGCCTATAGGCAGCTGTTGTTTCAAGCCTGCCCATAGGAGGCTACTGGGCCCCGTCCTGAGGAGGACAGGCCATCCGGGTTCCTCCTACTCCTTGAGGTAGGGCTTCACAACAGGGCTATAGCTGTGGAAGGAGGCCGGAATTACAGACCAGGTGGAGAAGTGGGAAAATCTTTAGAGTTAGAACTGAAGCAGAAGTCAAGTCCTCTGGACAGGAACAACCAGGTGGGATAGGGGTGAGAGGCAAGAAGGGAAGTGTGAGGTCAGGAGGCAGGAGGTAGAGGTGGGCATCCCTGGAGAGACTAGGTCCAGGGTTTGGTGGAAGAGATGGAAACTCCAGGACTTAATAAGAGATCATAACAGTTGTTGGGCCATGGGATACAGGGAGCCTCCAATTATTGTTTCTCACAACTATGTTTCAGACGCTCTGCTAGACACTTTATATGTTTTATCGCTGATCTTTGCATACCTTTGAATAAAGTAATATAACTGTGCTTTCACAAAAAAAGAATCCAGGGCAAAAAGGCAGGTTACGTAGGCTGCTTGCACACTGTGGTGCATGCTACTGCGGTCTTGCCTGGATCACTGTAATGGTCTCCCAGCTGGTCTCTTTGCATTCACTCTGTCTGCCCTGCCTTCCCACATCCCCTCCAAGTAATTCTTCAATAGACTGATCTTCGCAAAATGTGAAATCCGAATGTGTCACCCCCTTCTGCTTAAACTTTGTCGCTGGTTGTTCCCGTTGCTGTTAGGATTGAGCCCAAGTTCCCTATCATGGTCCTACTGTGGTAGATCTGGTCTCTGCCTGTCTCTTCGTCCTCATCTCTCACAGCCTTCGCATACTCTGTACTCCAGACATGCTGGCCTTCTATGACATTTCTCAAACATTCTGTACTTGCTCCTACTGCAGTGTTCCGTAAGCCTGGGACTCGCCCTTCTTACCTCCCCATCTCCAGTTTCACCCTCACCCACTCCCACTTAACGGTCAGACTTTCACTTCACCACCACTTCCTCGGGGAAGCCTTCCTTTGCCACTGAGTCCAGTCAGTCTGTTGTATGCTTTGTAGAAACACATTTCTTTCCTTTAATAGCGCCTATCAGTCTGTAGTTGTATTCTTGTTAGTGCCATTATTTGGCTAGTAAGTTTACCCCAGTGGAATATAAGCCCTGTGACAGCAGGATCCACATTTATTCTCATTTATCACTGAATCCCCGTGGCTAGCACAGTGCCTGGCATGTGGTTGGCACTTGGTAAACACTTTAATTAATGAATGGGTTGACTTCGGAGTTGGTCATGGCTGAACTTGAAGGTTGGGGCAACAGTGAAGAACCCAGCTTTGAGAAGCCAGAAGCAGAGGCTATACCAGTGGGTTTAAACCACTATGTCTAAAAGTTTTCACAGAGGGCTAGAAAGATAACCTGTTGGTAGCCAGAAGGATAAAGTAAAGGGTTTTGTTTATTTGTTTACTCCCATGGTTAACTGTAATCGGCCAACCAAAAAACAATATAGAAACTAAGTATGTTGATAATCTACAAAGTGAGTATCTTAAAAGTACAATTTGGCCTGAATGAATACTATATTAAGAATGATTTTTATTAAAAGGAGAAACAGTAGGAAATGGTCTGTGCTCCGTATTATTTTCTGTTATCGCTTATAATGGTTTAATATGAAACTACTAGTTAAGTTTTCCAGTTGCAATATCATCAGAGTTGTGAGAGAGAGAAATATGCTTATTGATTGACTATATTTTAGTATAACTTGCTGATTTCATTGAAATTGGCTAATATAAATTATTCTAATTCAGAGACAGCTCTACATCTGAATACCAAGTGGTGAGTTAAGTATTACTTATGATTGCCATTATAAGTTTTAAATAGTGAGTAAGTGGGGAGAAAAAAAGGCAGCAAAAGAACAGGAAAAGGAGATGGGAATGATAGAGACAAAAAGCAGTAAAAAACTGTTATCTATTTTTAGGTAATATGTCAGGGAAAGTATTGCCTGATCCTGTTTTAGTGGAGGCTTTCAGTTTTGTTTTCCATGTTTGTTTTTTTTTTTAATACAATTTTTAAAGCTAAAGAATGTTTTCACATGTGGCTGGAAAGGGGTGGAGGAAGGATTTCTGAAGGAGGCTGAGTGGGAATTAGTGATAATTGAGGAGTAAACAGAGAGCACAGCTTTGGAGGTATTGTGAAAAATTATTCAAAAACCTAAGGGGTTTTTGAATGAGAAATGTGTAGATGTTTTCAGTATGAATATGATAACTGTCTTCTCCCTTAAACTGTTTTTTTCTTGTGATTTTAAAATGTTGTTATAAAATTACCTTTATGCAACTATGTAGATTTTATAATAGTTTTTTATTTAAATAGATTTGCAGTATGGAAATGAGTCATCATCTTGATTAATTATTCATTCAGAATGTTGCCTTGAATTAGGGAAGATGGTCTAATGATGTCCTGAATTGTTTCAGATTGCAACAAATCTTGGTGACATATATCACTTTATGAGTGGTACATTTTTTGGTGTTCAGCAGAAGATTTTGTTGAAAGAAAGAAGTCTCTGGGAAATAACTGTCGAATCACTTAGATACTTGACAGAAAAAGGACTCCTACAAAAAGATACTATTTTGACAGAAAAAGGACTTCTACAAAAAGACACTATTCATGGGTCTGAAGAAGAGTTCCAATATAGTTTTCACATTACAAAGTTGGGACGAGCTTCTTTTAAGGGTAAGAGTTTACCTAAATCTCATTACTAATCTGAGGAAATGCATTGGAAAAAATAGAAATTATTATGTAATGTTAAGTTGGATTTGTAATTTCATATTAATAATATTAATCTTATCTTACAAACTGTTGGACTACTTCAACTTTAAAAAGTTGAAAAGTGTTTTGAAACAAGTAATTTAGAATACTGTAGAGGTATATAGAGAAAAAGGTGGTCATCCCTCCTTCATGCTCCCCTCCCTCAGCAATCATAAAATCATAATATCTTACCAAGAATAACAATTTGGTATATATTTTTGCAGACATTATCTGTAAATTTCATAGCAATTTGATACATATATCCTTCCAAATATTTTTGTGTGTACGTGTATATATGTGTGTGTGTGTATATATATATATACACACACACACACACAGAGCTTGCTTTTCTCACTTATAAAATAGCATGAGCATCTTCACATGTTAATCCCTTTAAATCTACCTCATTTTTCTTTTAGTACAATAGTCATCCATAGTATGGATACCATAATTTATTTCACCACTCCCCTATTGATGGATATTTACACTGTTCCTGATTTTTCTCCATTATAAACAAGGCTGCTTGGGCATCTCTGTTCATGTATTTTTGGATATGTGTGGAAATGTTTCTCTGGGTTAGATTCCCAAGAATAGAGTAGTTGGGTCAGAAGGTATGTACTTATTAAATGTTGATGGATACTATCAAAATGACCTCCAAAATAGTTGTGTTAAGTTACATAGTAAGAGATTTTAAAGACTTTTGTAGTTAACTTCTAAACTAGACTTTCTTTAAAGTCAACTCTTTCCCCCTTTGGTGATTATGAAATATGAACTATTCGTGTCTTTCTTTTAGGAACTATAGATTTGGCTTATTGTGACAGTCTCTACAGAGACTTGAAGAAAGGTCTTGAAGGACTTGTGCTTGAAAGCCTTCTTCATCTAATTTACCTAACAACTCCCTATGATATGGCTTCTCAGTGTAACCCTGATTGGATGATATACTTCAGGCAGGTGAGACGATAAGATTCTGCAATACAGGCTACAATAATGAATCAGGATATGATTTTTGTCAAGTGATTATTCACTTTTTTCTGTATTAAAATATATTTGAAATTGGGCCCTTTGTCTTCAAGTTTTTAAAGTAGTAATATGGCAATAACATTTTCTGTTTGTTTCACTTAAATATTTTCTGTTAAATATAAACATGTTCATTGTCAAAAAAATAAAGAAAGGTGCAGAAAAGAAAAAAAGGTCATCCTGGTCCCATTTCCCCAAAGGTAGTTTACTCTTGTGATTTGGTGACCACTACATTTTATAATGCCTGGAATATAAAGAAAACCATGAAAGCCATCCCTGATGACTGATAGTTTAATTACATGAAAGCTCTATTACAGTCACACGTGATGTCACATCATGTCACACCAAACCCGGTGATGTTAATACCTGAGAAGGAATATCATCTTTATCAACAGTAGCAAGGTGGAACTGGCCATACTTGTTACAAAACCGAGTGGTAGAGTACAGTCTGTTATGATCTTACTGTGAACAGGCTAGATGCATGAACACATATTAGGCAGAAGCAATATGCAGCTTTTAATTGCAGGAAATTAACTTTCTTTTTAATGTCGTATTTTTAAATTGTTACTCTAAGTTTTTCTAAGTGGTATTATACAATGCGGTTACTTTCAAAAGCTTTCCCTCTTCTCGCTTCCCACAGACATCTCCCATATTAAACATGAGCCCATAGTCCATGGTCACAGTATTTGTGGCCATGTCTTTAAGTCATTCTACTAAAGTTTGTTATATTGGGTTGGCCCAGAAGTTCGTTCGGGTTTTTCCATAACAGCTTAACGGGAAAACCCGAACGAACTTTTTGGCTAACCCAAATATTTTAATACTATATCTTTTAAGCTTGCAATATTTGTAAACAAAATATGTGGGTTTTTTCATATCTTTTATAATAATTAAAGTGTGATATGACTAAATACTGGATTTGGTTAATGGCAGACTTTTTAAAGTTACAATTTAATTTTTCTATATATTTATACTCTTTTTCTCTGTAGTTTAGCCAGCTCAGCCCAGCGGAACAAAATGTGGCTGTTCTGGTTGGAGTCTCTGAGAACTTTATCGGGAAGAAAGCATCAGGTCAAGCCATCAGGAAGGTAACCTAGTCTTTTTTTCCTTCCTAAATAACTAAGTTCATAAAACAAAATTAATGCTGTTGTGTCATCTCCTTTGTTGACTTGATCCTTTTGGTTCAGTTTTTTTCTCTTTAATATAATTCCCATTTTACTATTTAAAACATCTAAGGACCAGAAGTTTAGGGGTTTTTTTTAAACAGTATTTATTTCTGGGTGGTGTGATGGCCCTTTTTTTGTGTACCTTTGTATTTCTAAAATAGTCATGCACATGTAAGTCTTTATCATAGGAAAAGGTAAACCTTATTTATCTATTTTTCTTAGGCTACTTATTATGGCTTAAATTATATAAATTGTAAAATATTTGTAAAATGTTTTCACAGTATTATGGAATCCTGAAATAAGTTCAATTCAAGGGAGAAAAAAATCTTCTAGAAACTTTTTATTAAGCATTCTACTTGGTAACAGGGATTCTAAGATAGGACGAGTTTGGGATTTTTGTTTTTGTTGTTGCTGTTGTCCCAAAGAACTCCCAATGTACTTGAAGTACATAAAGCATTTTAGAAGGTTGAAGTGGAAAAGGCAATACTCTTGTGTGATATATTTTTGTGTTTTAAAGTTTAGTCAACAAACATGAAGCAAGCGTTGAATGCACACACTAACCTTAAGAGAAGTGGAAATAATTCTGTGGCAAACATGCATTCAAAATCCTTAAGTTCATATAATCTTCCACCTCATAATACACTTTTTTTCATTTTTCATTTTCTTTGGTAATCTAATCTTCCTTGAAACCTAATTATCTTGCCTACCATTTCCCCTATATCTTTTAAATTTATATAGATTTTACTGATTTCATTTTGAAAAATGGAAGGCGGTGTTTACTTACATTTGAATTGAATGGTGCAGCTGTCCCCTGTATTGATGTATCATAAAATTATAAATATATAACACTTCAGTATTCATGTTGTCAATATTTAGATTGGGTCTTTTACCTCAGAAATGACTGTTGTTTAGGCCTTCAAAATGTTGAATAAAGATATTTCTTAAAACAAGCCTTTTGTATCAAACTCTAAAATATAAAATAAAAACAAAATCATATTAGTTTGGAACTCATTACCAAATAATAAACATTTATAAAACCTTATTAGAATAATGTATCTTTTAAAACTTGAATCAAAATTTATTTTTGTTACATTTTATGAAATATAGTCAATAAATGTTTGTTCAATTGATAAGTAAATATTTTAAATAGTATGGGCATGGATTTGTCTTAATTACAAATGGGTTAGTTACTAGTTCAGTGCTTTAGAAGTATCTTTTTAAAAAACTTCTGCAGAACATGATGTTTACTTAAAATCTAATTGAAGTCTTCACGTTGAAAAAGACCTTTAAACATTTTTTGTAAAAATCTTGAAATTGGCATAATGTGGCTTATCTTGCCATGTAATATAATTGTATCATTTTTCTTGGCTTTGAAAATACATTCTAAGCAAAATCTACATTGACTCAATTTATAGTTGATAATGAAGATGCACTAAAATTGGGAAATTAAAAGGTAATCTTTTCCTACTTGTTTTTCAGCTATCATGCTTTTTCAGCTTAATGCTTTTTAAAAGGGTGATCCAGTACAACATGCAGAATCTGTAATTCTTATATCCTTCGATGTGCCACCCTAAGTTCTCATCGTAAACATTCTTTTACTATAGTAAAGGATATAATTTTATATTTTAAACCCACTTTTTCTCTTTAAAATTCATCTTTTTCTTCCTCTGATTTTAAGCATGAGTTACTCAGTTTCTGAGTTAGCTTAATGCTTAATGCTTTACCCAGAAAATAATCACTAGGCACCACAGGCAAAAGCACATATACAGAATAGAAATAGTCAACTACAGGAAGCATTTTTCTTTCAGTGTTTTAACTTTGGAAACATTAATTATTTATCATGACCATGTAGAAATCATAGAATCTAGTATTTACTTTGTAAACTTATTAACATATTTATCTAAACAAATGCGTTTGTCTAATTTATAATCACAGTCACACATATATATACCACCTATAAATACTACAGTAAATGTAAAGGTTTCCCCAACTCCTTTCCTTCCTGTGTTCTTTCTTAAGGCTACCATAACAAATTAGCACAAACCAGGTGTCTTAAAACAACAGAAATTTATTCTGGCACAGTTCAGGAGGCCAGAGATCTGAAATCAAGATGCTGGCAGAGCTGTTCCTTCTGGAGGCTCTGAGGAAGAAACCATCTTGCCTCTCTCCTAGCTTTTGGTGGTCGCAGGCAATCCTTGTAGATGCATCCCTCCAAAGTCTGCCTCCATTTTCACATTGCCTTCTCTGTGTCATTCTGTGTCGTCTCTCTCGTAAGGGATGACAGTCATTGAACAATGGGCCCTTAAGGGCCCCCTGTACATCCAGGATGATTTCATCTCCAGATCCATAACTAATTACATCTGCAGAGATCCTATTTCCAAACAAGGTCACATTCAAAGGTACCAGGGGTTAAGACTTGAGCATATCTTTTTGGGGGAACAATTCAACTCACTACACTCCCTACGGAAGGAACTTTAAATTGGAAACAATTTGGCATATCTCTTTTTTTACACTTGGAAAAATGGTAATTTGAACTAATCTAAAGTACATTTGTTAGAACTTAGATTTATTTCTGTGGAACCATTCTATCCTTGCTGTCCTGTGGAACAACTTCATTTGCTTTACCTTTTGTCCATTTTGAATGTAAAGTACATTTTTTAGCAGGTCCAGTACATAAACTTACTTGTGTCTTTCTAGAAGGTGGACAAGAATATTGTCAACAGACTATACCTGTCTTTTGTCCTTTATACCTTGCTCAAAGAGACCAACATTTGGAGTGTGTCTGAAAAATTCAATATGCCTCGAGGATATATACAAAACCTTCTCTCTGGAGCTGCCGCATTCTCCTCTTGTGTGTTACATTTCTGTGAGGTAATTCCACTAAATAGATGATATATGCTGTGTGCATCTTCTGTTTTAACTGTTACTAAACTCAAAAACCAGTTAGTATGTTCTCGTTTCTTCTGTTATTACAAAGCACTCAAAATTTGTTTAAAATATATCTTTGTTTTTATCCACTTAAAAAAATACTATATACAGGCATGTAATAAAGGTATTACAGAATGACAGAATCAACTAAAACGTATAATGAACAAGTAGAAAGTCCTTAGTTATCCCTACTTTTAGAACTATCATTAATAGTTTCAAGTATTTGGAATCAACTCTTTTTTTTTTACTCTTTCTTTTTGTTGTTGTTGTTTTCTCTTTTCTTTCATTCTTTATTTTTGGTTGCGTTGGGTCTTAGTTGCTCCATGAGGGATCTTTGATTGCAGTACATGGGCTCTTTGTTGTGGCACACAGACTTCTCTCTAGTTCTGGTGTGCGGGCTCAGTAGTTGCGGCATGCAGGCTTAGTTGCCCCGTGGCATGTGGGATCTTAGTTCTTCAATCAGGGATCAAACCTGCGTTGCCTGCATTATCTAAGGTGGATTAGACAAAGGTGGATTCCCAACCACTGGACCACCAGGGAAGGCCCTGGAATCAACTCTTACAATAACTTTTCTCCATTGATGTAGATTCTGTGTGAGTGTCTTTCTCCTGAGTGGTAACTGTATAAAGTGTTTGATTGGTATGTTACCAATATCCAGCAGATACCTGACTACTCAGTACCATGTTCTTTTGATTACCACAGTAATTTCCCATTTTTGCTTTCAGTGTCAGGCAGCTACTTTAGTTTCTACATCAAGTGTATATTTTATAAAATAAATCAAGAAGAAAACTTAATTTTGGCCTTATGCATTTGAGATCAATTTGTTTAAGACTTTACTAAAAGAAGCTTTCAGAATTTCCTTAAATAACACAACAAAGCTTACCAGAGTTTTCTACCCAGACAGTTTTTTGATGAGTTTATAAGATAAACCATTTTTGCTGCATTGAAATTTATTATTTTTTGGTGGCATAGTAATATTTATTTCTGTACTTATTTTTTTTAAACTTTTTTCCACAATGAATTCTACTTTTAAACTTAAAATCTACTTCATTTGCCCTATCTTAAGCCTCCATATTCTGTGTGCGTATATGGCAATTAGTTCTATCATATACGCTAATGGAGTAAATAATCCAAAAACTACTTGGCTTTGGATTGAATGATAATTATTTTAGCAAATTTACCTTTCTAAATACCTTTTATTTATGCTGATTTTTAAATTTTAGCTTATATTCCCTAATTACATGGTAGCTTATCAGTACACAAAAATTATGGATAATAAGGAGAAGCTGGCCTTTAAAATGTATTTTCTTAAGTTTACTGTGTTTGTTCTTCATATTTAAAAAGGTGTTCCCTGATAATTCTATCCCTTTGTTTTACTTAGAACTATAAGGATGTGAGCCTTACAGAATTGTTCAAGTGAAAGAATCTATAGGTTGAACTTCAAAAGCAACTATAATTTGATGGTTGATCCTAGGGTCAGTCTACCCGACAACTCTCATGAATGTATTTTCAATATTTTAAAGCATTTTTTTCTTTATAAAAAGTTATGTAGGACTTCCCTGGTGGCTCAGTGGTTGAGAATCTGCCTGCCAATGCAGGGGACACGGGTTCGATCCCTGGTCTGGGAGGATCCCACATGCCGTGGAGCAACTAAGCCTGTGCACCACAACTACTGAGCCTGTGCTCTAGAGCTCGCAAGCCACAACTACTGAGCCTGCATGCTGCAACTACTGAAGCCCATGCGCCTAGAGCCCGTGCTCCGCAACAATAGAAGCCACCACAGTGAGAAACCCGCGCACTACAGCGAAGAGTAGCCCCCGCTCACTGCAACTAGAGAAAACCCACATGTAGCAACAAAGACCCAATGCAGCCAAAAATAAATTAAATAAATAAATAAAAACAAAAAACAACAATAACAAAAAAAGTTATGTAAGTGGAATAAAATAGTACACCAATCATATTAGTTAAGATACTTTTAACTGCAAGTAACAGAAAAATTCCATAGAAATCTAAACAATAAGGAAAAATGATTATCTTATGTAGCAAGAAAGCCAGAGCTAAGGCAGTTTGGGATTGATTGATTCAGTAGTTCTATTCAAGGTTTTCTTTTCTTCTTTTTTTGCTGCCGTACTAGTGCATTGACTACTTTCCTAGTGGTCACAAAGTAGCTAGCTAATGTTGTTCCATGCATCACAAATGCTCACAGTGATACCCAAAGGTTAGAAAGGAAACTTAAAAAAAAAAAACAACACCAAACTACTATTACAGAAAATTTCAACCATATATTTAAAAAGACAAGATAATGTAATGAATACCCATTTACCCA
The DNA here is from genome assembly GCF_009873245.2 of Balaenoptera musculus. NCBI lineage: Eukaryota > Metazoa > Chordata > Mammalia > Artiodactyla > Balaenopteridae > Balaenoptera > Balaenoptera musculus. The sequence continues at coordinate 41,879,394 of NC_045789.1, forward strand.
CCCAGCTTTAAGAATTGCCAGCTCATGGTTTCTAATACTATTTTAAATGCTGCTGCACTGAGCATCATCTTGTATTTGAATCCTGCCGTATTCAGTATTTTGTCTTCAGGATAAATCTCCAGAGGTAGGAATTGTTTTCAATCATTTGGGAAAGAAAAACGATGCAATCACTTGCTGATGTTCTGATAAAAATGAATAGAACTCTTCTTATTGACTTCTTTTTCTTTTTTTTTTTTTTAATTGGGGTATAGTTGTTTATTTTTCACTTTTCAATCTTTTTCCTCATCGTAAAACCATTCCATCACATTCCTCAGTCTCTGCCATGTTTCCTTGGAATAATTTTGCTTGGAGTCATTGGTCATCTCTGGCTTAACCCAACTTCCAGAATTTACAGAAGGGAGAGTCCTCTCTGAGCCCCCTACGATGCAAACTAGATTTTGAAATAACTCACCAGATTTAAATTCTGCATATTTCTTTGTGTTCTGCAGGAACTTGAGGAGTTCTGGGTTTATAGAGCCCTTTTGGTAGAACTTACCAAGAAGTTGACTTACTGTGTAAAGGCAGAGCTGATCCCTCTCATGGAAGTGACTGGAGTTTTAGAGGTTAGTAGCTTCCCAGTTTCCCACCTGAGATGATTTCAACTAACAGAAAAATCAGGTTTTACTGTCATGTCACACAGGGTAAGTGACAATAGCCTTATTGTTCATTTATCATGGGAATCTTTTTTTTTAATTAATTGCTGCCATGGTCTCCCAGAAATCCCTGTTAATCTGGAAGAATTTCTGATGAAAAATCACATTTGTGAGAAAAAGTAACAGTAGGGATAGGGGTGACTCTCCCCAAGTATGTGTGTCATTCTTAACATCCCTTCCTTCCTCTACTCCAGTGAAGAATCACCTTCTGTCAGTTTAGACAGTGCTTGTTGAAGGTGGTGGTGACTTGGTGGCAGTGAGGGTCATTTACATTTTCTAAGGGAGTGAGGAGAAAGTATCCTCAGCTGGTTTCTTAGTTTTCTATTTTTGACCAACCCTTGATTTCAGTTTATCCTCCGTTATTCAGTTCTTAAATCAGAGGAGTTCTGTTTGGGAATGCAGACACACACCCCCCACACCCCTACCTCAGAGGTCCCCTGAGTAGATGGTAAGAACATTTTAGGGATACTGGACTAAAACATTTGATTGGGGATGCCCCTAGCCTAAGTGCCCTAATGGGTTTCTTATTTCTGATTGCAGCACATATCAGCTCACTTAAGCTGCACAGAAAACTAGCTATCTTGCAGTCAGATTGGAACCACCCAAATGCCTCTTTTAAAATTCCTCAGGATTCTGATGTGTTATCTCTTCATATTTATTATCTTAGTTTATTCCTGTCTCTGCAAGTGCATTTTTTTCCCTTCAGTAAGACACTTAATTATTTTTTCCTAATCCCAAATTCTGATCATAATGATTTTTGTAATACTTTTCAGGGTCGAGCAAGACAGTTATACAATGCAGGTTATAAAAGTCTAATGCACTTAGCTAATGCAAATCCTGAAGTGCTGATAAAAACAATTGATCATTTATCAAGACGCCAGGCCAAGCAAATTGTTTCATCAGCCAAGGTAAGCAAACAAACTATTTTTTAATCTTTATGATATATATATATTTTTTAATTAATTAATTTTTGGCTGTGTTGGGTCTTCGTTGCTGCACATGGGCTTTCTCTAGTTGCAGCGAGCGGGGGCTACTCTTCGTTGCGGTGCACGGGCTTCTCATTGCGGTGGCTTCTCTTGTTGCAGAGCACGGGCTCTAGGCGTGTGGGCTTCAGTAGTTGTGGTGCACGGATTTAGTTGCTCTGTGGCATGTGGGATCTTCCTGGACCAGGGCTCGAACCCGTGTCCCCTGCATTGGCAGGCAGATTCTTAACGACTGCGCCACCAGGGAAGCCCAATCTTTATGATATTTTGTAGTGTAATCTCCTTATACTTTAGACATAAAAGCAAAAACATTTAACTATATATGCAAAAGTTTATACTCACAGTATGTGGGTAAAAATAGTACACGTGTTATGATAACAAGGCTTGCTAAAAGGAGGAAAAGAATCTCCTAAAAAATAAAGACGCTTTCAAGAGTTCATTGAAGTACGAGGAACTCTGGAACTCGCTGAACTCTGCCTCCTGCTACTCTTGACACAGAAGTCCTTTCGTCAGCATCTCTGACATCTGGTCTTTTCACCTTTAAACACCTTCACTGACAAGGAACCTACAACCTCAAAAATTAAGTAGTTCTCTTTTTGGACCCCTAGTGTTACAAAGAGCATCCCAATATAATGAGGCTGTCTTAAAATGTCTACCATGGCCTCGTAGAGTACTGCCCTGTGGAACTAGGCTGTTGCTTTGTTCATTTGCTAGCTTTTCACATACTTGAAAACGGCTCTTCTTGCCTCCAAGGGCTTCTCTTTTCTGTTTCTTTCACCTGTAGTAAATAACCTAGTTTTAGGCTATTCACTATCCTGGTTACCCTTTGCTAGACGCAATCCACTTTGTCATTACCCTCCTGCTCCATGTGGGTAAATCCATTACACAACAGTTTGGGGTTATTTCCTTCTTGATCTCAACTATAGTTCTATCCTTGTGGTCTGAAATCACATAGTTTTTTGTTTTTTTAACTTCACTGTTATACTATTGTCATATATAGATCAGAACTGGCTGAAAAGTAAATTTCCATCTTACTTTTTTGAATGGTGCTCACATTGTTTGTATTGCTTTGATTGATCTTTACAACAGTCCTCTGAGGTGGACAGAGTTGGTGTCACATTCAATTTACAAATGAAGACACTAAAACTTGTTCCATTAGATTAGGAGTTCTTTGGGTTGATAAGGATGAAGTTATAATTATTTCCATTTCTGTAGCACCTAGCACGGTATTCAGCCTATAGTAGATATTTAACAAATATTTGAATAAATAAATAAATGAGATTGGGGCTTCCCTGGTGGCACAGTGGTTGAGAATCTGCCTGCCAATGCAGGGGACACAGGTTCGAGCCCTGGTTCGGGAAGATCCCACATGCCGCGGAGCATCTAAGCCAGTGTGCCACAACTACTGAGCCTGCACTCTAGAGCCCACGAGCCACAGCTGCTGAGCCCGCGAGCCACAACTACTGAAGCCCGTGCACCTAGTGCCCGTGCTTGGCAACAAGAGAAGCCACTGCAATGAGAAGCCTGCGCACCACAACGAAGAGTAGCCCCCGCTCGCAGCAACTAGAGAAAGCCCGCGCACAGCAACGAAGACCCAGCGCAACCAAAAATAAATAAATAAATAAATAAATAAAATAAATAAGTAAGATTTAAAGAAATTGATTTACCCAAGGAAACACAGCTAGTCAGTAAGTAGTAGAGCAGGACTATAGAGTTACACTATATGTTATTAAGGATACAAAGGGAGCTGTGGTAACGATGGCCAAAATAAGTGACTTTAAATGTTAAAGGTTTATTAGTTCAAACACAAACAGTTCACAGCTGATATGAGGAATCAGTTGTGTGTCCAAGGACCCATACTTGCCCTGTCCCATTACTCAGCCACTCTTAATATATGGCTTCCATCTTATGGACTGAGGTACACGCTCTCCTTCCCACCATCCCTTCTGCTTTTCCAGTAAGCTTGAAAGAGTAAAATGGATATTCCTTGCAGGATTTTGAGTAGAAGAGTGGGTTAGAGGTTGAAAATAGGGGAGCAAGAATGGAAGTAAGGAAACCAGTTAGGATTATATTGAGGTTAAACAGGTTTTTGCAGGAATGCCACAAAAAAGCTGTGTGGCCTTAGTACATCAGGAGCCACAGGATGTCACTTTATCACATTACTGATAATGACTTTGATCATTTGGTTAAGGAAGTGTCAGCTGGCAAGCTTTTCCACTGTAAAGTTATTATTTTTCCCTTTTTATTAGTATTTTTGGAGTGGATACTTTGAGACTATGTAGATATCCTATTCTTCATTAAACTTTCACACGCTTTTTTCAGCATTCATTGATAATTTTTGCCTCAGTTATTTCTGTGATGTTTGTCAAGTGGTGATTTTCTAACTCTATTATTCCCTCTATATTTTTTATTGGCATTTTACTATGAGGAAAAGCTATTCCTTCCTCATTTATCTTTTAATTCATTTATTTATATCAGAGTGAACGATGGGTTCATACTTATTTTGGTAGTCAAATGGTCTCAGAGTTGGCCAGGAAGAGCCCCTGCAAACTGGCTCCTGTGTCTTTTTGGCCTGTCCCCATCATTATTGGTGTACTTTCTTACTTTCTGGTTGTATCTGTCAGGGTCTAATCATGAGGAACAGAAACCACACAGTAATTTGAACAGGAAAGCTTAATATAAAGAATTAGTCAGCAATGAAGACCCAACACAGCCAAAAATAAAAATAAAATAAATTTAAAAAAAAAAAAGAATTAGTAACAGAGGTTTCTAGTTGGCCTCTAAGGGGTGAACAGAACACTTCAAGTCATTTGATGTTGGTGGTGGTCTCTGTATTCTAGTAATGTTGACATGTGAGTTTTGTATGGTTTACTTATTGTTCTTGGTGATCTGTAGAGTGCTTACAGGATGTGTTGGTAGATTCATTTTGCATGGTCACCATTACCTCAGTTACTGGAAAGCTTACCTAATTACATTTTTTTTTCTTTACTTCATTGCTTTATTTTTTTTTATATTTGAAATTTCTTTTTTTAAATTAATTTTTATTGGAGTGTAGTTGATTTACAATGTGTTCATTTCTGCTGTACAGCACAGTGTCAGTTACACATATACATCCTAATTACATTTTAGACTCCTTTATATAGTGCTAAATAATGTTATGCTTTATATCAAATTGGTAGAGAGTGGTTTTTTTCCTCTGTGTGATTTTGCTGACCTTTTTATTATAAAAATGTTATAAGAGAAATAGTGCAAATATTTCACACCAATATACTCAAAACCCAGATGCAACAAATACGAATATTTTATTTCTGGCTTTTTTAAAGAAAGGGGAGAAATCGTTATTCAGCAAATATTCATTGACATCTACTATGTGCTGGGTTTAGAAATACTTTCTTTGCTCATTATGCTTCTTTTGAAATTAACCATGTTAATTTTAGAAGCTTGAATAAAACTTTTCTTTGAAACACTGATAAGCTTTTAAAAGCTAGCATACTAAATTTTGAGGAATAGTTAAAATCCATATATAAAGGATAACATTTTCAAGAAGTAATTAAATTTTTGCAAAATTGTCTTAAATTTTATAGATTAAAAGTTAATTTTTAAGTGGCTGAGTCTTCAATAAAACAAATCTTTGAGAGTATTAAAGCTCCCTTATTTTTGGTATACCAAATGCAGTGATCAGCTAAAATGGCTTTAACTAAATGTCTCAGCTTCATTAATTGTAAACACTTGTTCTTAAGTGGCCATTTTTTCGATCTCATTATTAGTTTTAATGTCTAGTTTGCTGGTATGTAAGGATTCAGGTGTCGAACAGATGGTGGTAAAATGTTAGCAGTTCTCTAGAAATTGGTGTTTATGCCTCATGTCTTGATTTTTTATTGTAGTTGCTGTTGCATGAGAAAGCAGAGGCTTTGCAAGAAGAAGTAGAAGAGTTATTGAGACTGCCTTCTGATTTCCCTGGTATTGTGGCCTCTTCTGTTGAAAAGGCATGAAACTGTCAGATGAACATTTTTAAGTATAATTATTTATTGTACATATGTTTTATTAAAGATTCCCTGTAATTTATGAGTGAAAAAAATATATTTTAATTATATATTAAGAACTGTGGATGATGTTTGAATATTCCTGTCACCCATAATTGCATACATAATTGTGCATTATTTCTCTGCTCAAAAATCTGGTGTCTACCACAAAATGAAATCCAACTTTCTCAACATATCCCCAGCCTACCCTTTTAGCCGATCTTTCATTATCCTCTTACCCATTTCTTTCATCAAACTGGACTATTTGAAATCCCAGAATTTTCCCTGGGATTTCCAAACCCTCTCTTTCCTAACTGCCTTATGCTATTCCCCATACATGGGAAATTATCTTTAAAATGTACTAAATACTTCAAGTTTCAACTAAGAATGCTCGAATACTATCTCCTCTAAGAAACTGTCCAAGTTCAACCTCCTCCCCACCCTATACATGGGTTCTTACCCTCCTATAAGTATTGTGAGTCCCTCATTTATGCCCATGTCTTTTTTTTTTTTAATTAATTTATTTATTTATTTATTTATGGCTGTGTTAGGTCTTCGTTTCTGTGTGAGGGCTTTCTCCAGTTGCAGCGAGCAGGGGCCACTCTTCATCACGGTGCGCGGGCCTCTCACTATCGCGGCCTCTCTTGTTGCGGAGCACAGGCTCCAGACACGCAGGCTCAGTAGTTGTGGCTCACGGGCCCAGTTGCTCCGCGGCACTTGGGATCTTCCCAGACCAGGGCTCGAACCCGTGTCCCCTGCATTGACAGGCAGATTCTCAACCACTGCGCCACCAGGGGAGCCCCGCCCATGTCTTTTTTAATGTGACTAGTTTGAAATCTCCTGGAGGGCCAAGACCTTTGTTACCATGTTTGTATCCACACAGCACCTACCCCAGTTTATTGTACAAAGTAAGAACCTCTGTGAAAAAAGAATTCTACTCATTGATAATTTAAAGATTATCTTTAAACACGACTTATATATTGCCTCTCCCCCCTCCCTTTTCAGATTAATAGTTCAAATGTAGATGACTGGTTAAACTAGAAAAAAAGTAATAACAATATTTATAAGTACTGAACTGGTTTAGTTAAAATTTTCCTCACCTGTCTGAGAGACATCCATTGGAAACTTTGCAAATAGATCCACAGTCTAAGTTCTTGTTCCTTAACATTGTAGACCATTATAATATGAGCACACCTCAGAAATATTGTGGGTTCGGTTCCAGACCACCACAAAAAAGCAATTATTGCAGTAAAGCAAGTCACATGAATTTTTTGGTTTTCCCATGCATATAAAGTTATGTTTACACTATACTGTAGTCTGTTAGGTCTGCAATAGCATTATGTCTAAAATAAAACAATATATATACCTTAATAAAAAATACTTTATTGCTAAAAAATGCTAACCGTCATCTGAGCCTTTAGTGAGTTGTAATCTTTTTGCAGTAGTAACATCAAAGATCACTGATCACAGATCATCATAACAAATATAATAATAATGAAAAAGTTTGAAATATTGTTAGAATTACCAAAATGTGACACAAAGACACAAAGTGAGCAAATGCTGTTGGAAAAGTGGTGCTGATAAAATTAGAGTAACTTGCCCAAGGTCAGTACTGCTAGTGGCAGAGCAGGGATTCAGACCCAGCCAATCCCAGTCTAAAGTCTCTGCACTTAACCAATATACAGTATTGTCTTGGTAGAATTTTTCCCATTTTGTCCTTCCTGAGTGTCCCTTTCACCTTGCTTGATTTTGTCCCTAGCATTACATCACATTGTCACACCTCACCCCTCCATATGAGGCACAGTATGGCATCCTAATGTCCTGGTAGAATCCTGGGCTGTACTGCACATGTTCCATTTATTGCAGCTAAAAAGACTGTAAAAGAGCAGCTGGCCCACGTATTGGCTGCTTGGGTGCAGCTACTGAGGTGTGCCCCAGAGGTCCATAGTCAAGCCTTCGGTGTTTTAAAATCTAGAAACCCCAGTATTGTTAGTTTGCTCAAGTGAGCAAGTCTCTAAGTGAGCCCTGATTCTTGCTAACCAATTTATAAGAGACTGATTAATAATCCCAATTTATTAATTTAAGATTCGAGATGGCAAGTTGGAGGGGTACCTTTACGGAAACTAGAAAACCTGTACCTGCAGTCTGGGACCATCTCCGCCTCCCCCAATCAGTGTCTCTCTAGGTCAGTCCAACTGAAAGGCTGTAACCAAGGGCAATGATGGGAGATTAGCCCTGAAAGATATTAAAATGTAAAGAAATTGAAACAGTTCAGCTCTAGAGAAGAAGAGAAAAGTAGATTAGTGGGAACAGAGTGGAGAGTAAAAATAGATTCAAAGACATTTAAGAACTTAATATATAATAAACATGGTTTTTCAGTTTTGATTGATAGAAACCCAGGTATATCTAGCTTAAACAAAAAAGAAAATTTAGCAGCCACATTCTCAAACCATAGCAGCAATAGAACTGGCCTTGGAGCAACTGGAGCTGGAGACTCAGCACCTCAGGACTTGCCACCTCTGCTTTGTCGGGCAACTCTAGACTGACTGACTCAACGGCTTCAAGATCAAAGCAAAATGACCTCTCTGCTGCCATTCCAGGTAGAGAAGTTGCTGGGAGGGATTCTCATTGGTCTAATTGGTCCTTTGCCCACCTCTGTGGCCAGGGTGTAGAGTTTTTGTTTTGTGTTAGTTTTTTCAGAAGCTGGAGGGGTGGGGTGGAAGGCAGAGAAATCAGTAGCTAATACAGGTGACACTTGAGTCACAATGGAAAAGATGGATAACTCAGTGAATGGAATTCAAACTGGCTACCTCATGTTTTAGGAAAATATGAAGCTGAATCTCTGCCTATGTTCCTAAACCAAGTTAAATTCTAGGTAAATGAAAAGATTTGAATGTGGACTTTTTGATGGTATCATCTGACTGCACTGAAGCATCAAGGAGTGTACCCACAGTTCCTTTGTTAATCAAGCTTCAAGACATTAAAATTTCAGCAAGTTCAGGAAGAAGGAAAAAAAGGAAAAAAATTTTCCTTTTTGTATTTTTTTCAAGCTATGAGCAAGCTTGCCCATTTCTAGAATGTTTAACTTCACCAAGATCTTGATAATGTCCTAGCTTCTTTGGATTTGCATTATAAGCTTAAATAACCACCACCAAAAAAAAAAAAAAAAGAATTTTTTTTTTTTTTCTATTGGGTACATCAAATTTTTGGTCAAGTTTAAGCGTTTCAAACCCAGCTATCCTCTCAACAAATATCAAAACTGATATTTTTTCAGTCCTTTCAGGAAGGACTAACGTAAGACTCTCCTTGGCTTTCTGCTTCCATTTGTAAGAACCTTCCCACACAAGAATCACTACAGCTTTTTAATTCCATACTGTTTTCCTTACAGCCATCTGAGGTACATGTTGTTTTTTACCCTATGTTACAAATGAAGAAAGTGTGGCTTGCCCAGGATCACTCCATTAATAAGAGACAGAGCCTAGGTCACACCTAGGTCACGCTGATGATTCTTTCTTTGATTGTGTTTATTTGCATTACAAGCTACCCTATGTGTGTTTGGAAAGGAGTTGATCAAGATGGCAGACAGCATATATCTGTATAATAGCCCCTCCTCCTGCCTAAAATCCTGTGAAGCGATTAAAAATACAAATTTGATGTGATGAATTAGCATGCTTCATTTTTCATTTTTGAAATAGTCTTTTGATCCTTTTCTTCAGTAAGTGGTTACCCAAGTGATATGTCGTCACTTGGAGTAAAACTTAAAGATGTGATAATTCTCTTTCAGGAGAATTACATACATCTCTTTCAGGATGTTTGTAATGTATAAAAATTTTGCTATTAGAATTAAAACTACCACTCTAGAGGAAATGAGTGATTTTGCTCCAGCTGAACCAAATGTATTAGATGATTAAACCTCCCCAAAATGATCCATATGCACGGAGAGGGCAGTAGAAGCTTTAGTCTAAGGGCTGCACTAAAACATGTGAACCTGGCAGCACAAGTTAATACACTGATGGAAGGGGCCACAAGCCAAGGCATGCAGGCAGCCTCTAGAAGCTGAGAAAGGCAAGGGAACAGAGTCTCTCCTAGAGTCTCCAGAAAGGAACACAGCTCTGCTGACACCAGCTGTTAGCCCGTTGAGACCCTTTGAGACTTCTGATCTCCAGAACTGTAACATAAATTTGTGTTGTTTTTAACCACTACATGTGTGGTGCTTTGTTACAGCAGCAGTAGGAAACGAACACATCTGAAAATAGCCTGGAACACAATTGGGGAGCTACCATTCTGCAGGACCCCTTCTGGATCTTAGCGTATGAGCAGTCTCAGTTAAATGTGTTAGGTCCATTGACAGGATTATTTTGTGTTCCTGAAAACTATAGAAATTAACTGTGGTGAATGCCTACATTTTTTTTTAATAAATGTATTTGTTATTTATTTTTGGCTGCGTTGGGTCTTCGGTGCTGTGTGCAGGCTTTCTCTAGTTGCGGCGAGCAGGGGCTACTCTTTATTGCGGTGCACGGGCTTCTCATCGTGGTGGCTTCTCTTGTTGCAGAGCACGGGCTCTAGGTGTGCGGGCTTCAGTAGTTGTGGCACGAAGGCTCTAGAGCTCAGGCTCAGTAGTTGTGGCTCGTGGGCTCTAGAGCACAGGCTCAGTAGTTGTGGCGCACGGGCTTAGTTGCTCCGCAGCATGTGGGATCCTCCCGGACCAGGGCTCGAACCTGTGTCCCCTGCATTGCCAGGTGGATTCTTAACTACTACACCACCAGGGAAGTACCCCAACCATTTTTATTAATTGCATTTTCTCCAGTAAAAAGATTTCTTTTTATTTATCCCTTCAACAACTTAAGTAAAAAAGTCCTATCCCTAGTTGACTAAAACAAAATGACAACAAAAAAGATCCAATTACCACAGAGATTGGAGGTTTGAATTCCTAACTTCTGAGGAGTTTTATGAGCCATCTAGTCTATGATATTTCCCCAGACCTTGTTTTCTGTCTTCAACGGGGCATAAAAGTATGTTATCATGATAAAGAGATATGTATAAAACTAGGAAAATGTAGGCTAACAGCAATGTAAGTATGAAGAACTAGCTATTATAATGCTGCATGCTAAATGATCCTCCTTTGTAGTAAAATATAGTATTACTGTATGATCACACATAAAATTGGAAAAAATCTACAGACAAGACTACTCACTCTATGTGAAGTACAATAACACTAGTTTACTTCTTTATAAATGTGTAAGCACTTTGAGAGTCTACTGCCCATCCTAGAAATGATGAAGGAATTCAACATCATTTTGCTGAAATTTGTCAAAGTCATCTGAAAGCTCAATGAAAATATTTACATGCATTTTAGTGAATAGTTTTGATGTGCTTAGCCTGATGCTAGATGCTGGTGGAAAACAAGAGGGAATATATGGTTTTTGTTGCTTTTAGGAGCAGTAAAGCATAAATGCATGAACCATGAGCCACGGATGGTTACATCATGAAGCACAGTGTACAAAAGATAAATGCTTATAGGCACTAGAGACAGAAGTGGGAGGTGATGGGAATGTCTGAGACAGAGGGAGAAGGGCGGGTGGGAGAGGGGAGAACATGAGCGACAACAGGAAGGTTCTCTTCTGGCCGAGCTATACAGAATGAAGGCTGCAAGCACCATCTGTATATTTGCACTCTTAAAGCAGTAATGAGGAACCAGAAAAGCAGCAGCAAATGATGTGTGCTGAGCCATCTCTACGTGCTCATCTGGTTCACCTTGTGATCAATGAAAGGCCCTGGTGAAACACCTGACAGAGGTGGAAACATGTGACCACAATATGGACAGAGCCATATGGAGATCAAGTTCATAACCTTGGCCTTGTTAGTACTGTGTTCTGTCTGTCTAGTCCTTGCTGCCGAGGACAGATAGAAAATGTAGATCTGAGCTTTGTCAAATGTAAGCTGGACACTAGCTCAAGTGGTAAGGATGGAATTTATTCAGCACTAAGTGCAGAGGTGATGGGTGTTTTCAAGGGAGAACGGGGGAGCAGGAGGGGAAAGAGTGGGCCCTCCAGCAGAGACTGGGTTTATTGATTGGTGCTTATCCAGAGGAGAAGCAAGCTTCTAGTATCTCTATGACAGGAGGTAGTGGTGTAAGTCAGAGCAAGCCCCCCAGAGCCTTCTAAACGGGAATGGGGGCCGTGCAGGGGCCTATCTGTCTATTACCAGGTTTGGGCTGGAACAAACAGTAATCCTCCTGGCAGTTTTCTCAGGCAGACAGTTTAAGGGGGGAGTAGGGTCATCCTAGGGGTGCAGCCTTGAGCTGTTAGGAGCTATGTTAGTGTTTGTTCAAATCTTTTAGTGGGGGCTTGGGACTGGGCAGGGAGGGGGGGGGAACGGAATCATTTGTGCTGGGAGTCTGCAGTTTTTCTAGGCCAGAGTTGAGGCCTGGTCAAAAAGAGGGCTCAGATGAGCCCATTTAAAGTCTGGTCAAGAAGAGAATCTTTGTCACTTTCCAAGGTTTGTTCCACATGCACCACTTAGCTCACTTTAAAACATGCCATCACTAAGAGTGATATTTGGTTTCCTTCAATCTACGTTATGAAACCTAGACCTTGGTCTTTAATATTAGTTCCTGGTTCTTTTTCTCAGCGTGATCACAGGGGAGTAGGAAGGGGGTTTGCACGAGTTATTCCAGCTCTTCACATAGCTCTTAAGTTCACCTTTCAGGACTCCTGCAGCAGGAGGAAGCCTTCAGAAACTGGAGCGACCTTGAAAAGCTTTGTCTACCCACCACTTGGGTTTGAGCAGGTGCGGTCCAGAATGACCTCAAGGGGGCTTGAACTTTTACAGGCAACAGGCTGCACTTTAGTTGTTCCAGCCCGTGCAGACGTACTAAATCAAAATTAAATGTTAATGATGGTGGTGTCTGTGCCACTCTGCTGGGGAAACTAAAATGCAGAGAAACGAGGCTCTAACAGCTGTCAGTAATTGGGTCACCGCCTTCCCCTGTGCCCTGGCTTCCTAGATTTACGCCGGCACCTACTATCGTTAATGACCCTGCTGCCAGAAAGACTCGCCTTTGCCAAGACGGTCACTGGAGGAACCTGTGTTCTCGCAGGAGAAGCTGAAAGTTCTTGAGAGAAGCACAAAAGGAGGACATGAATCCACACATAGAGAAAGGTGAGCGTGATGTCCTGCCTCACCAAATGGTCCCACATGCAGAGCAAGAAGCTCAGCTGTGGCTGTGTCTGCCCTTCTCTTACCAAGGGCAGCGCGTACTTCCGGTGGAGGCCGACTTGTGAGGTGACCTCTTTGTTATCTTTTCCTGCGAAATGAGCAGGTTCTAGCAGATGCTGCCGAAACCTCTTTCTTGTCAATCCAGCAGAGAGAAAGCGTCTTTCCCATTATTTATTCCAAATGCACACTTGGCACGTTCCTGATTCATAATGGCTAGTGGTTTCATTCATACACAGTGGTCGACTGGGTTCCTATAGCTGAGGCAGGCCGCCAAGCAGGCTAAGATCAAGGCATCCCATCCCAGACTTCTGCTCCTCCACAGTGAACTTCAGTGATCTCTGTTGAATGAGAAGCTTGAATTCTCCTCCTGGAAACAGGTGCCCTGACTGGTCTCTGGCTGGAACTGTAGGGAAATTGTTCTGAGACAGGCTGGGACCTGGGACCCTTTGCTGCAGTGCTGCAGTGCTTGCACCTGGACACACCTCTCCTTGAGCAACAAAATACAAAGAAACTGTATGGGACTAAAAGTAACTGCGTGCGTGCCAAATTCTGGACCCAAATGATGCAAAGAGACCAAGAAACACAACTGCCGCTTTTGAAGAGCCTGGAGCAAAAACAGGGTGTTGGGAGTGAAAGCAAGGTACTGCGCATGCCCCTGCACACAACACCACCTAAGGGGTGGGCGAAACACCTAAGCCACCCCTCTGGCCTGACCCCTGGACACACCCCTGCCCTCACCCCATATAAGGAACTAGCTTGCCTCACCCCTCCCCCAGGGAGCGAGCAAGCAAGGGAACCTGTTGTTTGTTCTTGCTCCCCCCTGCTGCAGCAGGGGCCCCACTAAAACCTCGCCTGAATGTCTTGTCCGGCCTCTTATCAACTTCTATTGACTGGGAAAGGCCAAGAACCCTGGTTGGTAACAGTTCTGTAGGTAACTCAAATTGTTTGGAAAAGAATGAGCTCTACTCCTTTTTTCTGGGGCCACTTGTCACATCCATATTGTGAGTTAAGAGGCTTCCAAGTGTTATTTGGGTATTTTATTTAAGCACGTCAATTTGGTGTTGCTGATAAACCAACATAAAATTATATTGATAGTTTTCATGCATGTGGCCGCTGGGGGCATCGTGGAGGTCTCTCCAATGCAAAGAAACATGCACTGGCTGGCAAAGAAAGTGACAACTGAGCTATTTGGCCATTGTGTCTGTCCATAACTATGAGGAAGGAAGACAGACAGAGAAAGGAAAGATGGAGTCCAGAGGGCTTAGGGGGAATAAACAGGCCCAGCTTCCGGAATCTGAACACTGCTGAAAATTTCCCTCTAATCTTACTGTGGAAACCAGAAGGGCATCAATTTAAGATACATGTCGATCACAGAGTTTGGTACCTGCTCAAGTTGCTTTCCACCATCTGTACTTTCTATTGAGGGGCAGCTGTGTGCTGCAGAGGATGTAAAGGTGAATCTGATAGGATCTGGTCCTTAGGAAACATGTAGCTTAGTAGCAGAGAGAAGCCATCCGTATAAATAACTATAACAAAAGTGATTAGGAGAGGAACTTCAGAGCAGAGGTAGAAGCACACTTCTGAGGTAGATTAGAAGAGGATGTTAAGACCCCAAGCTCTTCCACCTCCACCTCCCTGATTCATTTGGGAAAAGAGCAAAGCATGGAGAGTCTGTGAGTGCTGTGTGCCACTTGCTTGCTGAATCCCCAACCAGAGTTTTGATGGCTCATATGAACAAACAATTCAGAAGATGGCTTCAGGCATGGCTAGATCCAGAACTCAAATTTTCTCCCCAGGATACTGTCTCCTTTTATCTTAATTCTGCTTCCCCCTGAATTGCTTCCATTCTCAGTCAGGCTCACCCTCACAGCTAAGAAAAAGAATTCCTCTTTCACACTTTTTCATGGTGGCTAAAAAGATGAGCAATTGACTAGGCCTTGGATACAAGACAACCCCTAAAGCTACAATGGTTTGGGTCATAACCCCCCTCCCTGGACTAACTGAGAAAGATAATTAAGGTGTTGTTACTTTAAAAAAAAAAAAAAAAGAGGCTGACTCTGGGCTGGTCAGAGATGTCTTCCACTAAGAGGACTGACTCCAAGTTCCTCTAAGAATTGCAGTGGTCAGCCCACAGCAACCATTACGGCAACATGCATCAGACAGGTGTGGCCCATGGAGTGACAGTAGAAGGCTTATTGGCATCCCAGCCCAGTCTGGGCTCAACAATTGGGCTGTGTGTCTTGATAATTTGTCTAGGCCAGGACTTTCCAATGGAGGATGGTTCTCATCCCCACGCCACCTGGGACATTTGCCACTGTCTGGAGACATTTTTAGTTGTCATAGGTTGGGGGGAGGGGATGTCCTACTGGCATCTGGTGGGTAGAGGCCACAGGTGCTGCTAAACATTCTAGAGTGCACAGGACAGTTCCTACCACAAAAAATTATCTGGCCCCCCAAATGTTAATAGTGCCACACTTTAAAAACCCTGGTCTGGGCAATCAGAAAAGAGTATATTTCTGCTGTTTTGCCAAAAAAGGAAAAACTATAGACCTGAATTACTGAATTATTTATTTATTTATTTTTGCTCGTTATTGGACGCAAATTGAGTTGGTAAATTACCCCATAGTATGTGTGAGGGCAAATAAGAGGCTTAATTCTTGCTGGAAAGACCCCCCTACTTTTCCCTTTTCTTTAAAAATTTCTTGCTCTGTATGTAAATCTTTTTAATGGCTAGATAAGCCTCTTCTTGGTCTCACAACTCGGGAGTATTTCCCAAGAACCTGGGAGCCATACCTAAGAAAGTTGCATCAAGGAAGACATCACCCCATCTCCCACTTTCCCAGGAGGAGGTGGGCCTAACGTCAGCTGTCCCCGACTGCAAATTGCAAAACCAACCTAACGCCATGGGCTGCACCCTCTCTGCTCTGAGTGTGAGGTGGCTTTCTGTCTCTACCATCTCTTAGCAGATGGCCTGACATGTGAATCGCATTCCGGTTGATGCTTATTCAATAATAACAATTGTTTTCTTTCTTTCTTTGTAGAGGGATTTTCTGGGCTGTGAAGAGATTTTGTTTTTAATTATATTTCCCCAACAGATGCCAATTGATTAGTGAGATTAAAGGGCAAACTCTTTAAAACTCAGACATGTGGATGTACACATTTCTCCGTGGTTTTCTAATAAGGATATTTCACACCAATTCATTGTGATTTTCTTTTCATCTTGATTCAATTCAAGATTAAGTTCTCTGTTGTTTAAATGTTCTTATAAGCTGTCCTTAACCGAATTATAGTGTTAGTATTGTTTTCAAATAACTTATATGTGGTCTTACAATCACCTTTGTTTCAAAAGGAAGTTTTACTGTTTCATATTCCTTTCCAAGAAATCATTCTATTCATTTCTTTTTAAATTTTCTCCTTTCCTTTATTAATAGGAGCTATACTTAATAAAAATAATTCCCATAGCTGAGCTCTAGAAAGAAGTAGTGATTAGCTGGCGTATTTTTTTGCAAAAAAAAAAAACAAAAATAAAGTAAAATGAACTCTAGTTCCAGATTTGGGAGGCAAATGTTGAACCTCTGCATAGACTGCAAAATCCCAGAGGAAATGACTTTACCTTCTACTACTAATGTAACCATCCAAAGAGTGAGAAGTGCTGAATATGCAGTAAATGCTTAAAAAACAATGTCAAATCTGGATAGAAGGTAAAACAAAAACAAAACAAAACAACAACAAAAAACCAGCAAACAAGAGTGATCTAGAGGACATTGCCTATCTTACATGTTTAATCATCATTTTTGTTTTTATTTATTTATTTATTTTTAAAATTTTACTATTATTATTTTTTTTTTTTTTTTTGGCCGCATCACAAAGCATGTGGGATCTTAGTTCCCTGACCAGGGATCGAACCCGTGCCCCCTACAGTGGAATCATGGAGTCTTAACCACTGGCCCACCAGGGAAGTCCCGATCACTTACTTTTGTTTTTTAAATAATATTTATAGTGGAGAAAATAGCTTTTTTAAATTATAATACTAATATTCATTGCTGAAAATTTAGAAAATAAAGCCCAAAAAAGGAAATTTTAAAATGGTCTCATCCAGAAATAACTCATGCTGGTATGTATTCTTTTCTTTTTCCCTTGCAAGCATCTACATTTTAACACTGTTAATGAATGTGCTGCCGATTAGTCCTGTGTAAGGGAGAGAGGTGTCACTGTGGACATCTGTGGTTCAGACATGATCCAGCCCATCATCAAAAAATCTACAAACAATAAATGCTGGAGAGGGTGTGGAGAAAAGGGAACCCTCTTGCACTGTTGGTGGGAATGTAAATTGATACAGCCATTATGGAGAACAGTATGGAGTTTCCTTAAAAAACTAAAAATAGAACTACCATACGACCCAGCGATCCCACTACTGGGCTCATACCCTGAGAAAACCATAATTCAAAAAGAGTCATGTACACAATGTTCATTGCAGCTCTCTACAATAGCCAGGAGATGGAAGCAACCTAAGTGTCCATCGACAGATGAATGGATAAAGAAGATGTGGCACATATATACAATGGAATATTACTCAGCCATAAAAAGAAATGAAATGGAGGTATTTGTAGTGAGGTGGATGGACCTAGAGTGTGTCATACAGAGTGAAGTAAGTCAGAAAGGGAAAAACAAATACCGTATGCTAACACATATATATGGAATCTAAAAGAAAAAGAAAAAGAAAAAAAAAATGGTTCTGAAAAACCTAGGGGCAGGACAGGAATAAAGATGCAGACGTAGAGAATGGACTTGAGGACATGGGGAGGGGGAAGAGTAAGCTGGGACGAAGTGAGAGAGTGGCATGGACATATATACACTACCAAATGTAAAATAGATAGCTAGTGGGAAGCAGCCGCATAGCACAGGGAGATCAGCTCAGTGCTTTGTGACCACCTAGAGGGGTGGGATAGGGAGGCTGGGAGGGAGACGCAAGAGGGAGGAGATATGGGGGTATACGTATATGTATAGCTGATTAACTTTGTTATAAAGTAGAAACTAACACACCATTGTAAAGAGCAATTATACTCCCATAAAGATGTTAAAAAAGAAAACAGACATGATCCACCAGTTGCTAGAAGCTGATGAGAGTAATAATGAGCACATCTTTTTTGGCAGAATCATCCATCCTTGTTAAGATAATATGCTGGGATGTTTGCATTTATACATAGTCAAGCCACACAGCCACAAATGAAAAAACAGCTCTTTTCCAAAGCCTTTATAGGGAAGGAAAAAGTTTTTTTTCACTACCCTCTTAAGTTTAGTGCCTGGGGCTTGTGAATTAAACTGACAAAAGATTAACAGGAGAAAAAAGGTTTATTGGTATACACACAGAAGCCAATAAAAGAAGCAGCTGGCTAGTTAAGTGGTTAAAGTTAGAGGCTTGTATATCTAACAGCTTCTATGGGAAGAACAAATATATTTCTTTAGGACAGACAAATGGATTTTTAGGAGAAAAATCAAATGGGAGATAAGAAAGTTTGTGCTAATGTTTGTTTATGCAGCCAAAGAGAGATTTTAGGGCAGCCTCATTTCTCAGAAGTTTCTACTTTTAGTCAGATAAAGGGAAGCTTGGTGAAGGCTCCTTTCTGCATCTGTTGAATCTCAAATGTCTTCAGCCTAAAATGATCTTTAGAACAACTCTGAGCATTCTGAGTGGGTCCCCACACCTTCAGAAATGGAAAAGCAGCAAAAGGATGTATGCCAACACTTTCTGAATCATGGCACTGGGCTGGGTTCTTCACTCACAGAAGTTCTACGGGGTTGGATTTGATTAATCCCATTTTACAAAATAGCAAACTAGAGGCTAAGAGAAGTTAAGTAATGGGCCCAATGATCTGAGCCAAACTGTAATATTTGAGGGTCTTAGAACCATTCTTCTTCTATTCAACAAATATTTGGTGAGTGAATCCTATGTGGCAGGTTTCATACTGGCGCTGAGGATGCAAATAATAAATTCTTCCTGCCTTCAAGGCATTGCAGTGTAAGAGGAAATCAAAGCAGAGTGAAGATTATTGTACAATGTACCAGGTGCTGTGCTAGAGATGGGTACCCTGCACACACAGGCAGGTGCTGTAGTAACACGGAGGAGGAACACCTGTACCTGTCAGCTGGCTGACAGCCTTCTGGCTGAATCTGGCCCTCATGTGCATCTTATTTGACCTATACAGTTGTTATGGGTTGAGTTGTGTCCTCCAAAAAGATATGCTAAGTCCTAACCACAGTACCTCAGAATGTGACCTCATCTGGAAATAGGTTATTGCAGAAGTAACTAGTTAAGACGAGGTCATAGTGGAGAAGGCTGGGCCCTAAGTCCAGTATCACTGATGTCCTCATAAGAAGACTATGTGAAGACACAGGGGGAGAACGCTGTGACGGAGGCAGAGATTGGAGTGACGCGTCTGAAATCCAAGGACTGCCCTGCTACACCTTGAGTTCCGACTTCTAGCCTCCAGAATTGTGAGAGAATAAATTTCTGTTGGTTTAAGCCATGCAGTCTGGGGTACTTAGTTACAGCAGCCCTAGGAAACAATACAACAGTGTAGCATTTAAAAAATAATAGTCTGGGAATTTCCTGGCGGTCCAGCAGTTAGGGCGCGGCGCTTTCGATGCCACGCTGGGGTTCAATCCCTGGTCAGGGAATTAAAATCCCGCAAACCGCCTGGCGAGGCCAAAAATAATAATAATAACAAATAATAGTTTGATGACGTTGGTATTGATGCTTCTTCCTCACACCTGGTCTCCTCTTCCCGTGGAAGGAGGGAGCACTGAAATCCTAACATTCCTGAATGCTCCTGCCTTCTCCACCCCTTGCTCACTCTTCCCCCCGCTGAGTTTGTCATAAGGAGCAGAGCTGGGATCCCACGTCTGTCTTCTCTCAGTTTCCTCTTTGGAATGATCCTGCCCTCAGGGAGCCTCCATCCTGTTCAGCTCTCGCAGGCTGTGAATGGTATCGGGCTGACCTCCCTCTGGAGGTGGGTCTTTTGTTGGGTTCTCCAGAAGCAGAACCTCAGTTGCGAGTTCACGTTCAACTGCTTTATGGGGGGAGCGCTCTCAGGAGAAGCGGAGTGAGGGGAGCCGGGCAGGAGAGGGGCACAAAGCGAGGCAAGCATGCGGTCTCCACTGGAGCCTAGCTCCGTCTAATCCCACAGAGCAGCTCGGGAGCACAGGTTGCAACACAGAATTAGTCGTTTCGAGGCCGTTTGTACCCTCCTTCATCAGCCAGTCACTGGACAGCTCAGGGGCAGGTGAGAGGATAGCAGGGCCTCCTGGGCGGGCTGAGGCAGCCCTATGTGGCCGAGGGCAACGCTCTGGCGAAGGCAGCAAGTGTGGGGTGTTACCAGCCTCCGCTGCCAGCAACCGGGGGGGGACGGGCGCACCTGACGGCAAAGCGGATCTGGGTCCCGCAGCCATCTCCACCGCAGGGAGCCTTTTGCAGTCCGGGCAGCTTCTGTCTGAGTGAGCAAATGTGTGTAACTGGGGGAAATAAAATGGAGGAACCAGAACCAGGAGCAGCCCCTCCCTCGTGCGTGTCCTCCCAAGTGCCTTCTCTTGACAAAGCCTAACAATGCGCACTCTGCAAACGAGAGGTGATGCAAGGGTCTAGCCCATTATCACAGCGCAGATAACTGTAGCGTTCGAGCTGATGGGCAGTAAATTGATAACTCACACACACAATAAAATCACATTTAGACACTAAACCTTCCTTGGCTTTTCTTCTTTTTCTCCATCCCTATTCTTTCAAAATTTATTTATTTATTTATTTTTGGCTGCACTGCGTCTTTGTTGCTGCGTGCGGGCTTTCTCTAGTTGCGGCGAGCGGGGTCTTCTCTTCCTTGTGGTGCGCGGGCTCTAGAGCGCAGGCTCAGTAGTTGTGGCGCACGGGCTTTGCTGCTCTGCGGCATGTGGGATCTTCCCGGACCAGGGCTCGAACCCGTGTCCCCTGCATTGGCAGGCGGATTCTTAACCACTGTGCCACCAGGGAAGTCCTCTCTGTTCTTTCCGAGTGTGTATAATATTTACCCTCAAATTCACAAAAGAGCCTGCGTTACCTCGCCTTTTTGCTCAGGCCTGCAGTGCTGGCAGGATGGGCCAGTGTCGCAGTCTTGCCACTGCCAGGAAGCTCTGAGGCCCCCATGGGAGCAGAAGTGGCACGGTAAACAGTACAAGAAAACCATCTGGCACAGCCCTGAAAGCCAGGCCCTTTGGAGGTGCTGGGGAAAGTAGGATTGAAGCCAAACAGCCAAATTCTACCAGGCCTAACAGTGATGGCTGCTTGAACTGTATTGAGGAAAACGATGAAGTTAGGTTGCTGTGTTTGGTCTCAAAGGCCGCGATGTTGATAGCTTTCCTCGAGTCTGTTTTAAGGCTGTCAAAGTAGCCAGTGTCTCTTTTGGCCTTAAACAAAGCCCAAAGATCATAAATTTTGATGACGCAAACATGGGAGTAATACATTCTTGTAAAAATATATTTATATTTTATATTAAAATATATTTGAAAATAGATTTTCAAAAACTAGCAAAAGAATATAGAACAACACTATATTCTCCAAATAATGTCTTTTTCATAGTGATAAAGAGAAACCAGTGTCATTATTATCCCCAGAAGATATAGAGGAGACAATGCGAAGCACCAGAGAAGGTTTTTTTTAACATCCTCTTGCTTGTCTGTGTGGATTGACCTCCAAAGTCAATTGCAAATACTGTGCTCAGTCTTTAACTTATGACTTTAGAGCTGAGTGAACCTGTCAGGCTCGGTGCTCATTTGTATTCCTGAACCTTGCAAAAAAAAATCCAAACTGCTCACTGGTATTATATACTTCCTATTTCTAGATATTAGGAGATAGATTTACATTACCTGTGTAGCTGGCTTTTTAAAATGTTTTCATTGTGCCCTTACATGTATCAGAAAAGCTATTCATTTTTTTTCCAGGGATCAATAGAAAAATGTACTGAAAATCAGCAAATGGAGTGATTTTAGAAATTATTATTATTATTATTTATTTATTTATTTTTTTTAAATAGTCACAGCTCTGAGATGGCTTTTTTTTTTTTAATTTTTATTTTGGGCTATGTTGGGTCTTCATTTCTTTGCGAGGGCTTTCTCTAGTTGCGGCAAGCGGGGGCCACTCTTCATCGCGGTGCATGGGTCTCTCACTGTCGCGGCCTCTCTTGTTGCAGAGCACAGGCTCCAGACGCGCAGGCTCAGTAGTTGTGGCTCAGGGTCCTAGTTGCTCTGCGGCATGTGGGATCTTCCCAGACCAGGGCTCGAACCCGTGTCCCCTGCATTAGCAGGCAGATTCTCAACCACTGTGCCACCAGGGAAGCCCAGAAATTATTATTATTATATTCTTCCATTTCTGGGAACATTACTATTTAGAAGTTTAATGGTAATTAGTGAAAACCATAATACAGTATATTTAATGAAAGATGTCGCTGATGTTATTCTATTTATTTCTGTCTACTTTTGTGAATGAAACAAATGCTTTAAAATGTCCATTTAAAAAGAATATGTAAATATACATGGATAACTGAATCACTTTGCTGTACACTGGAAACATTGTAAATCACCTATACTTCAATTTAAAAAACGTTTTTTGATCTGATGATATAGATAAGTCTGATAAGTAAACTAGGGAACATTGAGGAGTCTTTGGACACCAGTGACGTCTCTGTAGCTGCGTTCAATGGCCTGTTCTCCGTCCTCATTCTGTTTGACCTCTTTGAAATGCCTGATTCTGTCAAGCAGTCCCATGGTCTTATTTATTTATTCTCAGGCTTTGTAAAGACGCCGATTCTTTTCTCTGCACGCTACTCCATACCTTCTGTTTGTGCCTCTTTACCCTCTGAGCTGGTGCACACCGGATAGACCTCACTCTCCCCCGTTCACTATAATTGTAGGATTACAATGCCTCTTGCTAGTCCTAAGTTCCAAATTCCTGCCCCCAAATTACCTTTGCCCAAAGGTTTCTGTGAACACCCAATGAAACTCTCCTATCCATCTACAAGCCTGCAGCCAGGGCTCTTAGACAGCTGGGCCACGAATCAGAAAACCTAGACTCAAACCTCAGATTCACTCACTCCTTGTGTGAGCTCGAGGGTGTCACCTTGCCCCTCTGAAACTCAGTTTCCAAATCTGTGAAATGGGGATTTCTACCCTGCCTTGTATGAAGGTCATGTGAGATTACATACATAAAAGCACTTTGTGAAAAAACAACTGTTCTTCATCAAGGTCTTACCAAAATGTAGGTATTTTTGAGGCTATTTTACACTTATTGTTTCATTGGATCTAACAACAACTCTGTAAGATACGTATTCTTATTTTACAAAATGAGAGAAATTGGGGCTTAGAATGCTTAAGTGTCTTGCTCGAGGCTGCAAAGCTAGTACCAGGGCTGAGATGAAAACTTGTGCTTAGTTCCAAAGCCCATCCCCAAGCAACAGTCAGGGCTCTTGGTTGCAGGTGACAGAAACTGACACTGACTATTATAACAGAAGGATAATGGGGGATTACGATATTGGCTTGAGGCCTGAGGACCAGACTTGGAAAATTAGCTGGAACCAACGCAGCTCTGGGGATCAAAAAAGGAAGTATATAAAAGCATCTTTTAGCCGCGCCAGTTGGGAGAGACACTGTGACACCAGGCACTGCTGCCATCTCAGCAGAACATCACTGCAGTTGCAAAGAACAGCTGCTTGTTCCAGATTCAAAGTCCCAGGTCAGCATCAGATGGAGGGAGCCTGGAACATATGACCTGTCCCTGGTTGCAAAGGGATGGGAGAGAGGTATCCTCCCATTTCCGCTGCCCCTGTCAGAAGGAGGGCACCATGACATGTCAGGCAGGGACTCCCTCAGTTTCTGCACATGCCCCCTGCCCAACACACACACACACACACACACGTACACGCATGTACACGCACAATCCCTTTCCTCTCCTCCCTCCTCAAAGAGGGTGAAGTATTTTCTGTCTTGTCCACTGTCTCCATCTCTCCTCCGATTTCAACCTCTCCACTCCGCTCATTTTCAATCCCCACACAAAAGAATTCAAAGCTCTCCAGTCCCCACTGAAGAGAGGCACACGGTGGAGTTGCTGATTTCCACTATAAATTCATGATCACCAACCTCAAATGGGCTCAGCCCTGCCCAGAAATCACACTGCATTTCTCTGATCAACTCCCTGTTGGACTCAACAGAACGGCTATTTCAGGCATCCGTACCCATCAGATCTCTGAAGGTTGTAAGGATCCATCACCCTCCAGGACAAAGAGAAAAAAATCGATCCTACCTGTCTCAGATGCCAAGAGCAAATGGTTCCACCAACCCCAGCAGCTAGAAGTGAAGCGAGGTGGAGTCTGGACCCCGGGGGGCAGCAGAGGAGACCAGAGCAAGGGGGGAAGTAGGGCCATTTGCAAGTGACCATCCTCAGCTGCCTCCAGATAGACCGAGGGATGTGCCGACTGAAAACACAAAGAAATATTCTGCCATTTGTTCTGGTGAAGGTCTGAACCTATATACAGGTCTTGGGTGCAAAACAACAGAGTTACATAAAAATACAACTTTATTTATTATTTATTTTACCATTCATTTGTTATTATTATTTATTTAGTTATTATTACTCATATGAGTAAAGGAAGGCATATTCAGAAGGTGATGGTGGGATAATTAGTTAAAAATTTAGAGGAATAACAACTAAGTTCTCACTTGAATAAGCTCAAGATACTTTAAAGTTATATAAATAGGGCTTCCCTGGTGACGCAGTGGTTGAGAGTCTGCCTGCCAATGCAGGGGACGCGGGTTCGAGCCCTGGTCTGGGAAGATCCCACATGCCGCGGAGCAACTCGGCCCGTGAGCCACAATTACTGAGCCTGCGCGTCTGGAGCCTGTGCTCGGCAACGAGAGGCCGCGATGGTGAGAGGCCCGCGCACCGTGATGAAGAGTGGCCCCCACTCGCCACAACTGGAGAAAGCCCTCGCACAGAAACGAAGACCCAACACAGCCATACATACATACATAAATAAAAAGAATGTAAGCAGACAAGAATAGCATTAAAAAAAAAAAAAAAAAAAAATTAAAAAAAAAAAAAAAAGTTATATAAATAAACAGAACAAAAAAATAAGAAACTGTAATTGAAGAATTGGAGGAAAATGGGCATATTTGACTACATAAAATTTCTTATCCCTTACATGGAAAAATAAAATTAGATTTGGAAAAAAATGTATTTGGTATGAAAAATGCTGAGAGCAGAATAGTTTAGTTGGCAAAGGATTTGTTATGGACTGAATTGTGTCCCGCTAAACTCAAATGTTGAAACCCTAACTCCCTCTCAGAATATGACTGTATTTGGAGAGAGTCTTTAAAGAGGTAATTAAGGTAAAATGAGGCCATTAGGATGGACCTTAATCCAACATGAATGGTGTCTTTATAAGAAGAGGAGATTAGGACACAGACATACAGAGGGAAGACCACCTGAAGACACAGGAAGAAGACAGCCAGCCGTCTACAAGCCAAGGAGAGAGGCCTCAATAGAAACCATCACTGTCAACACCTTGATCTTGGGCTTCTAGCCTCCAGAATAGTGAGAAAATAAATTTCTGTTGTTTAAGCCACCCAGTCTGTTGTACTTTTTTACAACAGCCCTAGCAAACTAATGCATACATGTACAGATATTTTACAGAAAATAATACAATTAATAAAAGTATGCAAAACCAGAATGGAAATCCTCACAAAAGAGATGACTTTTGACTTTGGTTCTGAAAAATAAAGGGGAATTGTTGACACCCAATGAGCTTGTAATCATTATTCGGAGTTGGTCTGCTGGTTTTTAAAGAAAAACACTTCATATTTTGCCAAAAAAATGAGTAAATCTGAAACACCAAAATTTAGGCTGTAATTTTGTATCAATGAAATAAACACAAGCAACACACTAATTTAAGCCTTATTCAAACAGGAATGCATGTCAGATACAATCTAGAAACTGTGTGTATTGCTTTGATAGGGTTTTGTGGTGAGCTAATCTTAGGGTAACAGATGACAAAGAGATTAGGTGCATTGAATCTATTTGCACTGAATTACTGTTGCTGCAGCATTTTTACCATGTTCAGCCCTGGGTCTGCAGCTGCCTCACCGGGATGGATGTCGTGGACATCCACGCAGCATAGCCTGACTCCCTTACAGTGTGATCATGAAAGCTCCAGAGGTGGGGAAACAAAAACCACACTTTGCTTCCTAGACTTCTTTGCAACTAGGGTCCTAGACATGAAAGAGGTTATACCATAAAATGCATGCCCACCTCTACTGCTACTACTACCTGCGTGACCTGGAGATGCTTACTCTCTCTGCCTCAGCTTCCTTGTCTGTAAAATAGAAATAATAGCATCTACCTCTAGGTTTGTTATGAGAACTAGTGAATTAAATCCTATAAACTGCTTAGTCTGGCACATAGTATCAATAAATGTTAGCTCTATTATCATCTTTGTTGTGGTGGTTATTTTTTTTTTAAATTTTATTTATTTATTTATCTTTGGCTGTGTTGGGTCTTCGTTTCTGTGCGAGGGCTTTCTCTAGTTGCGGCAAGTGGGGGCCACTCTTCATCGCGGTGAGCAGGCCTCTCACTGTCGCGGCCTCTCTTGTTGCAGAGCACAGGCTCCAGACGCGCAGGCTCAGTAGTTGTGGCTCACAGCCTTAGTTGCTCTGTGGCATGTGGGATCTTCCCAGACCAGGGCTCGAACCCGTGTCCCCTGCATTGGCAGGCAGACTCTCAACCACTGCACCACCAGGGAAGCCCTGTGGTGGTTATTTTGAAGGTGGAAGTGCAGTGCAGGCCACCTTCCTGCTATGTAGCTGACTTTCTCTGCCAAGTACTGCCCTGGGGTTTTCTACAGCCTGGGTCTGGTGTCCATCATTAGCTTCCTAGGTGTCCTGAGGCAGGTGGTCATGGATCAAGGCAGTGGAAGTGTGTCCTTGAAGTCAATGGGTCCTGCTTCAGCCTCTGATTCCCTGGTGGGCCAATTCTGCAGCATGCTTTTGAGACTCATCGCAGAAGCCCATCCTGGAGTCCTCTCTTATAGCCCCTGCAGCAATTTTGTAAGTGCTTAATTACCTTTTTAGAAATCCCTTTCTGCATAGTATACATGGAGCAGCGTCTGTTTTCCACAACTGAATCTTGAGTGATCTACCCACGTGGGCCCCTTTCTCAGTCTCCCTTTGCCCATTTACAGTTGTGAAAATGAACAGGAAAACTGGCTTAGGAGAAGGTGTCACAGAGCTGTGTTGGTTTTGGTAAAGCCCAGCCTGAAACCCAGTGTCCTGCTCAGTGCTTTTCTGCTAGGTCAGACTCCAAGGCTGGCTGGAGCTGATCCACGCCCCACCTCCCCATGGAGCCGACAGCAGAGAAGGGGAAGGAGGGGAACTTATATTTATTGACATTCCCTCTGTGTTGGACACTCCTCTAGAAGCAAAAGACCATTCTTATTCATCTTGTATCCCCAATATTGGCACAATCTATTATATGCTCATCAAATGTCTGTTAAAGATCTGAACTGAGCTGTTGAACAGGGTGTATTACAGAATTCACACATCTCCTCTGAAAAGTAAAAGTTTCTGAGAAAATCAAGGGAAAATGACGATGTGCTTATTTCCATGCATGTTTTAGGTTGGTATTTTAGGTTGAACTTACTGTGCACTTTATTTGCTTTAAGCTGAGAATGGAAATCCTAACACAGTAGAACCTAATTAAACTGTTGAAACCGTGACACCTCTTTCATTTAAGATTGCATTAACCAAATAAGTTAATTTTAAAATGATATTCAGATTCTGTGACTACTATTTAGTAAGTGACTTTTCTTTCTTTTCTTTTAATTAATTAATTTATTTATTTTTGGCTGCGTTGGGTCTTGGTTGCGGCGAGTGGGGGCTACTCTTCGCTGTGGTGCGCGGGCTTCTCTTTGCGGTGGCTTCTCATTGCGGAGCACAGGCTCTAGAGCACAGGCTCAGTAGCTGTGGCGCACGGGCTTAGTTGCTCCGCGGCATGTGGGATCGAACCTGTGTCGCCTGCGTTGGCAGGCAGACTCAACCACTGTGCCACCAGGATAGTCCCAGTAAGTGGCCTTTATTTCTTAGTCAAAGTTCTTTGAGTTACAAGTAAGAGAAACCCAAGCAGAGTAATGTAGGGTGAATGGGGGGTGATTTATTATAAAATGCAGGGTCACTTTACAGACTCCAAGGACGGGATGTGCCCTCAGGTTCATAAGGGACGTAACCAGGAGCTAGAAAGCTATCAGACAGCTGCTCTATGTCTCTCCCATGCTGCCTAGCGCGTATCTACCTTTGCTTTGCTCAGCACTTCTGCCTCTCTCTCGCTCTCTCGCTCTCTCTCACTCTGCAGACAGAGTCCTTGGTCTCTACAGATGTGTGGTGCAGGATGGTTGCCCCACAGCCATAGCTTCAGAACCTCGTTCATAGGACCTCTCGTCTGCAGACCAGCAGACACTTAATTCCCCAGAATGACCACGTTTAGTTTGCATTCCCATCCTTGGTCAATCAACTGTGGTGGGTAAGAGTGGCCATCACACAGGACAAATTTACTGCACAGAATCAACGCTGTGGATGGGTGGGAGGAGCAGCTCTTGGAGGATGGAGAGTAGGTAAACACACTGTCGTATGTACATGACAATGTCCCAGGGAACAAGGACTTTGTAGCTTTAATGTGGAATTGATGTAACTCTTAAACTGCCTGCATATAGAAATATCATGCTCCACATTTAAAAAATGATACTCTTTGCATATGAATGTGTATGCACATACGGCAACTTAAAATAACCCACATTAGCTCTGTGGCTTTAATATTTCTCTTATCCAAGCAGTATGATATGGCTACTCTGAGAATAGTTATCAAAGTAACTAGAAAGTTAACTAATGAGATAAATAGAAACAGAATCCTAGATGTTGCTGGGTGGCTAAATCATGCTCAGGATGCAAATTAGGCCATTTGGAAGGGGCCTCCATTTATTCAGGCCACCAGGGCACCATTTGAGGAATTATTATGCTGAGAAGTGAGGGTAAATAGGACCCTAGTGACTGAAAATTTTGAGGCTGCTTCCAAAAGCTCTAATTTGCACCCAGGGAGTACAAAGAAGAATCTGGGTGGAATAAATAGCTAGATAAATAACGCAAAAGCAGAGAGTCTGGGCCAAGGTGGAAGTCATATTTGAGAGCTCGGGTACTGATGGAAAGATTTAAAGTGTGTTTTGTGGGAGGGTGACCATAACAAATTGATTGATACGAGGCTTTGATATTGGGGTGTCATTATCTAGCACATATGCCTTCATAGATACATGTTTGAGCTTAGGGCTAAGCCCCCAGAATGACAAGTCTGAGATCTGGATAAGAGAAGCAGGCTCTTATTCTCACTGTGTTCCTGGCATCCCCTCTTTATACAACCCGTTCTCCTCACCACTCATCTAAAGCAAGTTTCCTCCACTGCGGCAATATATATTGTCAACACGTTTTTTTTTTAATGTCCTCATGAGTAGTTTCTGTGCACAGAAAGATATTTTCATTTTAAAAATTAGTATCTCATTTATGTAAAACCTGATTATTTCCTAAGCTTTTAAGAAGTCATAGTATTTTTTTGAATTTTAGAATTTTATTTATTTTTTTATACAGCAGGTTCTTATTAGTTATCCATTTTATACATATTAGTGTATATATGTCAATCCCAATCTCCCAATTCACCACACAAGAAGTCACAGTTTTTTAAAACATATAATTCTCTTTATATTTCTAGACAATTTTAACACTCACCTTAAAGATGGATTTTTAAAGTGAGTAGATTCCCTTAAATATTTCCAACTATATTTATACTTTTAACATATTTGATTTACCTTTCACGTACTGTTTAAACAAACAAAACCTTCCTATGTTCTTAGGTGAGTTAAAATCTAATAAATTAAATTTATATAACACCTCAACTTAAAATCAGGAGCTAAATCAGTTGCTCAGTTATACATTTAACTGGGAGTTACAAAGCTAAAATATTAAGAAAAGAGGCCAAATTCCCTTAAACATTTAAATGTCAAATATGTACAATTTCTTTAACCCAAAGATATTCATGTATAAGTGTGATTTTCCTAAACTCCTATACTTAATGCTTTCTGAGCTTGAGAGATGCTTACCCACCAAGGAAAAGATGATGTCATTCTACACTCTTAGGGAATTATCTTCTCAGATGCTTGAGAGGTTGCAGAACAACCAGAAGTTGCAACCTGACCAGCTTTTCTTACAATCCCAGCGTAGACTGAGTTCCCATCTCTAATCACTATGGTGTTTTATGCCATAATTTAAGGAAGGGGTGATGAACAACAGGGCTGACTTTTCCATTAAGCTGAGTGGCACAGTGTCTAGGACCTACAATATTTTTGGTGCCCACAAATATATTCTAATTTTAATTTCTTTTAAAATCAGAAGAAAAATATTAGCATAACAATAATGAATATATAATACCAAATCAAGTGTGGATTATATTAATCTTTATTCCAATGCAGTGGTAAAATACAAATTTTAATATCTTTTTTCCATAAAGGCAAAAGTGCCCAGAGTCTATGAAGTCATAATGGCACTCTAGTCACTTAGCCCACTTCCCTGGGTGTGAGTTCTATCAGGACCTTATTCTTAAATCAATCTACAGAACTCTGACATCCCACCTAGATGGGCCCCTCATGCCAAATGCATTTTGCATTTCCTTGGCTCTTCAGATACATGTGTCTGAATTCTCAGAATTCTGTGTTCTTTTTAAAATTTTACTACCTTGAAGGGCATACAACCCTTACATATATTAAAATGCTATACAGTTAACAAACTTTTGGGCAATCATTTCATAAAGGAAGCTGTTCAAATGGCAAATAAGCACATAAATAACATCATTAGTCATCAGAGAAATGAAAATAGAAACCACAATGAGATAGGATTATACGCCCTGTATGGGCATATAATGGGTACAGTTTTTTAAAGTGACAGCACTAAATGTTGGTGAGGGCATGGAACAACCAGGACTCCCAAACATTGTTTAACGGAGTGTGAAATGGTACAGTCACTTGGGAAAAAAGTTTTGGCAGTTTCATAATGACCCTATGACCCAACAATTCCACTCCTGGCTATTTACCCTAGAGAAATGCAAATATATGTCCACAAAAATACTAAGATAAGAATGTCCTAAGCAGCCTTACTCATAATAGCCCAAAATTGGCAACAACCTAAAATGCCCATCAATAGAAAAATGGATAAACAAGCTGTGGTATATTCATACAATAGAAACTGCTTAGAAAAAAAAATGAATAAATTCTGATACATACAACAACCTGAATTAATTTAAAAAACATTATGCTGAGTGAAAGGAGTATTACACAAGAGTATGTAATGTATGATTCTAGTGATTTGTTGGTTTTTTTTTTAGTTCTAGAGCAGGCTAAACCAATATTTGATGAATATAGTCAGAACAGTGATTGCCTTTGGGGATGGGAGAAGGGATTTACAGGGGAAGAGTTTGAAGGAACTTTCTGGAGTGATAGAGATTTGGGTTCACGCATTGTCAAAACTCATCAAATGTTACACTTAGAATTAGTGCATTTCACTTGTTAAAAAACAAAATTCAACTGAGTAAATTTTAAAGATCTTATTGGCTTTATTCAATGATTCATGAATCAGGCAGCATCCAATCTAGCAGACAGAAAGGAGCTCTGAGGAGCTGTACAAAATGAAAGACTTTTATAGGCA
This sequence comes from Balaenoptera musculus, assembly GCF_009873245.2. Taxonomy (NCBI): domain Eukaryota; kingdom Metazoa; phylum Chordata; class Mammalia; order Artiodactyla; family Balaenopteridae; genus Balaenoptera; species Balaenoptera musculus. The sequence continues at coordinate 41,911,113 of NC_045789.1, forward strand.
GAAGGGAGCGGGAGCAAGGAAGTTATACTATGCATAAAAGCAGGTTGGTTACTGCAAGATCACTTTTCTTTAGGGGATGGCAGGGGTCTAACAGGCCGATTACCTAACTAGTGCTGATCAAGTGATTCCTGATTGACTGGTTGAAGATTCCATTTCTGGGAGATGTTGAAACTATATCTATCTCGGTTTAGTGACATGGGGTTTAGCCTAAATGACTCCATTTGGGGACTGTTGTTTTTAACATACTGTATGTAAATTTTTCCTAAAAATGAAAGAGCCATAAACAAATATTGAACTATAGGTAATAATATGCATGTTGAAGTCTTTAAAGTATACTATCTGCAGCTTACATTGCAATATCAAAAAAATAAGATGATGGACAAAGAATTTATGTAGACTTTTCTTCAAAGAAAATATACAAGTGCCTAATAAGAACATGAAAAGATGTTCAGCAGCATTTTTCAATAGGGAAATGCAAATGAAAACCACAGTAAAATATCACTTCACACCTCCTAGGATAAGTATAATAAAAAAAAAAGGCAGTCAATAACAAGTATTTGCAAGTATGTGGAAAAATTAGAACCCTCATGTATTGCTGTTGGGAATGTAATATGGTACAGTCACCATGGAAAAACATTCTTCAAAATATTAAACACAGAGTTATCATATGACTCAGCAATTCCACTCCTAAGGTAAATACTCAAGAGAATTGAAAACAAATGTCCACACAAAAACTTGTACATGAATGTTCACAGGAGCATTATACGTAATAGCCAAAAATGGAAAAAACATAAATGTCTGTCAACCAATAAACGGATAAATACAGGTGGTATATATCCATACAATGGAATATCATTCAGCCATAAAAAGAACAACATACTGGGGCTTCCCCGGTGGCACAGTGGTTGAGAGTCTGCCTGCCAATGCAGGGGACACGCGTTCGAGCCCTGGTCTGGGAAGATCCCACATGCCGCGGAGCAACTAGGCCCGTGCACCACAACTACTGAGCCTGCGCGTCTGGAGCCTGTGCTCCGCAACAAGAGAGGCAGCGATAGTGAGAGGCCGCGCACCGCGATGAAGAGTGGCCCCCGCTTGCCGCAACTAGGGAAAGCCCTCGCACAGAAACGAAGACCCAACACAGCCATAAATAAATAAATTAAATAAATAAATAAATAAACCGAAAAAAAGTTAAAAAAAAAAAAAAAGATCCCGCATGCTGCAACTAAGACCCAGCGCAGCCAAATAAATAGATAAATTAAAAAAATTAAATTAAATTAAAAAAAAAAAAGAACAACATACTGAGTCATGCAACAACATGGAAGAACCTTGAAAACACTGTGCTAAGTGAAAGGAGCCAGTCTCAAAAGGCCACAGGTTGTATGATTCCTTTTGTATGAAATGTCCAGAATAGGCAAATCCATAGAGACAGGAAGTAGATAGCAACATAGAGTGACTGCTTCATGGGTATAAGATTTCTTTTAAGGGTGATGAAAATATTCTGGAATTAGACAGTGATGATGGTTGCACAACATTGTGAATATATTAAAAACCACTGAATTGTACACTTTAAAAGGGTGAATTTATAATATGAGAATTGTACCTCAGTGAAAAAAATAAGATGGATTGATGGATGGGATAGAGGGATGGTTAGATGGATAGGCACATGATAGAACAAACATAGCAAAATGTTAATTGTAGAATTTAGGTGGTGGCTATGAGTGTTCACTGTATGATTCTTTCAACTTTTCTGTATATTTGCAGCTTTTATAACAAAATGATGGAAAAAAACCCGAATGATCAATTTATTCAACTTTTAAGGTTATTTTACCAACATATATCAAGGACATTTTTTAAAGATAAAAAAAACAGAGTATAAATAGATGATGGGTGATAGATAGATACCACAAACCTTAGACCCAGCAAGTCTGTTTCAGCAACTTAATCTAAGGAAATAATCATATCTTAGCTGAAAAAAATGTATGTGGAAAGAAGTTTCCCAAAGTGTTGTTTATCATAACAAAACGCTTGGAAATACCCTAAATAATTACTGTGACAGAAATGAATCTCAGAGCACAAATTGAGGTGTGCCTGAAGTATAAAACTTTAAACATAGTACTGACATATATACACTACCAAATGTAAAATAGATAGCTAGCGGGAAGCTGCTGCATAGCACAGGGAGATCAGCTCAATGCTTTGTGATGACCTAGAGGGGTGGGATAGGGAGGGTGGGAGGGAGGCTCAAGAGGGAGGGGATATGGGGATATATGTATACATATAGCTGATTCACTTTGTTGTACATCAGAAAATAACACAACATTGTAAAGCAATTATACCCCAATAAAGATTAAAAAAGAAAAAAAAAGAACACGAGAGAATAGAGTTCCACCTTAAAAAAAAAACAAACTTTAAACACATTTTCTATGACAACTTAATTTTTATTTTGAGCCCATTCTATAGGAGGGGTAGACACAATCTCAGTCAATTAAGAATTTTCCTTCTTCAGGCGTGGAGAAAAGGGAATCCTCCTACACTGTTGGTGGGAATGTAAATTGGTGCAGCGGCTATGGAGAACAGTATGGAGGTTCCTCGAAAAACTAAAAATAGAGTTACCATATGATCCAGCAATCCCACTCCTGCGCACATATCCAAACAAGGCTATAATTCAAAAAGATACATGCACCCCTATGTTCATAGCAGCACTATTTACAACAGCCGAGATGTGGAAGCAACCTAAATGTCCATTGACAGATGAATGGATAAAGATGTGGTGGGACATCCCTAGTGGTCCAGTGGTTAAGACTCGTGCTTCCAATGCAGGGGGTGTGGGTTTGATCCCTGGTAGGGAACTAAGATCCCACATGCCACGTGGCCAAAAAACAAAACAAAAAAATAATACTCATAGAATAAATGGCATTTTTAAAAAAAGATATGGTACAGCAGAATATTACTCAGCCATAAAAAGAATGAAATAATGCCATTTGCAGCTACATGGATGGACCTAGAGATCATCATACTAAGCAAAGCAAGTCAGAAAGAGAAAGACAAATACCATATGATATCACTTATCCATGGAATCTAAAATATGACATGAATGAACATATCTACAAAACAGAAACAGACTCACAGACACGGGAAACAGACTGGCAGGGTGGGGTGGGGCGATGGGGAGGGAGTCTGGGGTCAGCAGATGCAGACTATTATATATAGAATGGATAAACAACAAGGTCCTACTGTCTAGCAGAGGGAACTATATTCAAAATCTTGTAATAAACCATAATGGAAAAGAAAAATTTAAAAAAGAATTTTCCCTCTTCTGTAGGATTATTCTGAGTTTGGGGATGCTTGCACAGTGCCAAGGTGTGGTATTTGGAGGGAGCAGGCAGGTGACGGGTGGGACTGAGGTTCCAGGCATCCATCTACTCTAGTGTCAGCTGGAACGTCTACTGGCCCATCTGCCTCTTGGTCATCAGCAAGCCCTTTCTGCCAATTACAGCTTCATCAGTATTTTTAAATACTTACTATGAAAAGTTAAATTATATCTAAAAATCTATTCACTTTATCACAGGAAATTTCAACATTATCTTTGTCGTGAAAGAAAAGGAATTGCTGTAAGATTCTTGTAATAGAATTATAACTAGTAAAAAAATTTTTTTTTGTTTATTATATACTGTGTGAGTAAAGTTTTTCTGAAGAATTTGAAGAGATCATCATTTAAAGCTTTTGATCAAGATGGTGGCCAGCCATTTCAAGCACAACATTGGATGTTAAAAAGTTTTGTTCATGGAATCAAGCTCAAGTCTTTTGTTAAGAAAATGGAAGAAACAGTATTTGGAAGTTGTGTACAAATCAAATATTTAAGAAGCATATGCTCTGTATTTTATTTTTCTTATCATAATTATATAATATACAAAATGGAATGATTTTTTGCCAAGTGTATATAGATTTCCTCCAAAGCACTAGCTTTCCCTAGAGTGCCCTACAAATGCTGTAGTTTCCTGTGTATGTCAAAACAAGTACAAGGTTGGGCAGCTGCACTACGGTGACACGTTACCTCTCATGCACATCATATAATCTCCTTAGAGGATTTAGGCATAGGCTTTTAGAAATGAAAGCTTTTTCTCTTTCTTTTTTTTTTTTTTTACCTTGTCACATCCCTACCATGGGGCAATGAGCCTGGCTGGCTACTTGTTCTAAAGGGAAGACTAGAAAGAAAAAACAAAACAAAACATATAGAGGGTGGTAAAAGGGTACAAACTTTAAACTATAAGATGAGTAAAGTCTGAGGATCTAATGTAAAACGTGGTGACTATAGTTGATAACACTGTAGTGTATACTTGAAATTTGCTTAGAGAGTGGAAATAAAATGTTTTCTCTCACACACACACAAAATAAATACCCGAGGTGATAGATGTATTAATTAACTAGAGTGGGAAATCCTTTCACAGTGCATACATATATCAAATCACTATGATGTACACTTTATTTACTTTTGGCCATGCTGCGCAGCTTGTGGGATTTTAGTTCCCCAACCAGGGATTGAACCCGCACCCTCGGCAGTGAAAGCGCGGGATCCTAACCACTGGACCACCAGGGAATTCCCATGATGTACACTTTATTTTTTTTTTAATATGATTTATTTATACATGTATTTATTTATTTATTTATTTATTGTTTTGGCTTTGTTGGGTCTTTGTTGTTGTGCGCGGGCTTTCTCTAGTTGCGGTGAGCCGGGGGTTACTCTTCATTGCAGTGCGCGGGCTTCTCATAGCGGAGGCTTCTCTTTGTTGCAGAGCACAGGCTCTAGGCATGCAGGCTTCAATAGTTGTGGCACGCAGGGACTCAGTAGTTGTGGCTTGCGAGCTCTAGAGCACAGGATCAGTAGTTGTGGCGCATGGGCTTAGTTGCTCCGCGGCATGTGGGATCTTCCCGGACCAGGGCTTAAACCCGTGTCCGCTGCATTGGCAGGTGGATTCTTTAACACTGTGCCACCAGGGCAGTCCACATGTACACTTTAAGTGTCTTAAAATTTTGCCAATGGTACTTAAATAAAGCTGAAATTTTCAAAAAATTTTTGAATAGGACATATGGTAATATCTATTGTATAAAAAGACTGTTCTTAAAATGTAGTCCACAGTCCATAAAGGGTCTCAGACACCCATGCAGGGGGTCTGTGAGATCAAAGCACTTTTCATAATAATACTAAAATGTTATTTGCTCTTTTCATTTTCATTCTCTCATGAGAGAACAGTGCAGTTTTCCAGAAGCTACATATGTGATATGCTAACAGATTGACTGCAGAAGTTGACATGAGAATCCAGCATCTTCTATTAAGCCAGACATGAAAGGGATTTGCAGAAATGTAAAACAATGCCACCTTTCTCACTAATTGTCATTTTAGAAAATATAGTTATTTTTCACAATAATGTTATTTATATTAATTTAAAATGTGTTTATTACAGTATTTTTAAATGAATAGATATTTTAACTTTCTCAGTTTTAATATCTAGTACATCATATATCACAGATATAACTACAAAAAAAATATTTGGGATCCTAATAATTTTTTTTAATATCTTTATTGAAGTATAATTGCTTTACACTCTTGTGTTAGTTTCTGCTGTATAACAAAGTGAATCAGCTATATGTATACATATATCCCCATATCCCCTCCCTCTTGTGTCTCCCTCCTACCCTCCCTATCCCACCCCTCTAGGTGGTCACAAAGCACCGAGCTGATCTCTCTGTGCTATGCGGCTGCTTCCCACTAGCTATCTATTTTACATTTGGTCGTGTATATATGTCCATGCCACTCTCTCACTTCTTCCCAGCTTACCCTTCCGCCTCCCTGTGTCCTCAAGTCCATTCTCTACGTCTGTGTCTTTATTCCTGTCCTGCCCCTAGGTTCTTCAGAACCATTTTTTTCTTTTTCTTTTTCTTTTAGAGTCCATATATATGTGTTAGCATACGGTATTTGTTTTTCTCTTTCTGACTTACTTCACTCTGTATGACAGACTCCAGGTCCATCCACCTCACTACAAATAATTCAATTTTGTTTCTTTCTATGGCTGAGTAATATTCCATTGTATATATGTGCCCCATCTTCTTTATCCATTCATCTGTCAGTGGTCACTTAGGTTGCTTCCATGTCCTGGCTATTGTAAATAGTGCTGCAATGAACATTGTGGTACATGACTCTTTTTGAATTATGGTTTTCTCAGGGTATATGCCCAGTAGTGGGATTGCTGGGTCGTATAGTAGCTATATTTTTAGTTTTCTAAGGAACCTCCATACTGTTCTCCATAGTGGCTGTATCAATTTACATTCCCACCAACAGTGCAAGAGAGTTCCCTTTTCTCCACATCCTCTCCAGCACTTATTGTCTATAGATTTTTTTGATGGTGGCCATCCTGACAAGTGTGAGGTGATACCTCATTGTAGTTTTGATTTGCATTTCTCTAATGATTAGTGATGTTGAGCATCTTGTCATGTGTTTGCTGACAATCTGTATATCTTCTTTGGAGAAATGTCTATTTAGGTCTTCTGCCCATTTTTGGATTGCGTTGTTTGTTTTTTTGATATTGAGCTGCATGAGCTGCTTGTATACTTTGGAGATTAATCCTTTGTCAGTTGCTTCATTTGCAAATATTTTCTCCCATTCTGAGGGTTGTCTTTTGGTCTTGTTTATGGTTTCCTTTCCTGTGCAAAAGCTTTTAAGTTTAATTAGGTCCCATTTGTTTATTTTTGTTTTTATTTCCATTTCTCTAGGAGGTGGGTCAAAAAGGATCTTGCTGTGATTTATGTCATAGAGTGTTCTGCCTTTGTTTTTCTCTAAGAGTTTTATAATGTCTGGCCTTACATTTAGGTCTTTAATCCATTTTGAGTTTATTTTTGTGTATGGTGTTAAGGAGTGTTCTAAATTCATTCTTTTACATGTAGCTGTCCAGTTTTCTCAGCACCACTTATTGAAGAGGCTGTCTTTTCTCCATTATACATTCTTGCCTCCTTTGTCAAAAATAAGGTGATCATATGTGCGTGGGGTTATCCCTGGGCTTTCTATCCTGTTCTATTGATCTATATTTCTGTTTTTGTGCCCATACCATACTGCCTTGATTACTGTAGCTTTGTAGAATAGTCTGAAGTCAGGGAGCCTGATTCCTCAGCTCCGTTTTTCTTTCTCAAGATGCTTTGGCTATTTGGGGTCTTTTGTGTTTCCATACAAATTGTGACATTTTTTGTTCTAGTTCTGTGAAAAATACCATTGGTAGTTTAATAGGGATTGCATTGAATCTGTAGATTGCTTTGGGTAGTATAGTCCTTTTCACAATGTTTATTCTTCCAATCCAAGAACATAGTATATCTCTCCATCTGTTTGTATCATCTTTAATTTCTTTCATCAGTGTCTTACACTTTTCTGCATACAGGTCTTTTGTCTCCTTAGGTAGGTTTATTTCTAAGTATTTTATTCTTTTTGTTGCAATGGTAAATGGGAGTGTTTCCTTAATTTGTCTTTCAGATTTTTCATCATTAGTGTATAGGAATGCAAGAGATTTCTGTGCATTAATTTTGTATCCTGCTACTTTACCAAATTCATTGATTAGCTCTAGTAGTTTTCTGGTAGCATCTTTAGGATTCTCTATGTATAGTATCATGTCATCTGCAAACAGTGTCAGTTTTACTTCTTTTCCTATTTGGATTCCTTTTATCTATTTTTCTTCTCTGATTGCTGTGGCTAAAACTTCCAAAACTATGTTGAATAATAGTGGTGACAGAGGGCAACCTTGTCTTGTTCCTGATCTTAGAGGAAATGGTTTCAGTTTTTCACCACTGAGAACGATGTTGGCTGTGGGTTTGTCATATATGGCCTTTATTATGTTGAGGTAGGTTCCCTCTATGCCTACTTTCTGGAGGGTTTTTATCATAAATTGGTGTTGAATTTTGTCAAAAGCTTTTTCTGCATCTATTGAGATGATGATATGGTTTTTCTCCTTCAATTTGTTAATATGGTGTTTCACATTGATTGATTTGCATATATTGAAGAATCCTTGCATTCCTGGGATAAACCCCACTTGATCATGGTGTACGATCCTTTTAATGTGCTGTTGGCTTCTGTTTGCTAGTATTTTGTTGAGGATTTTTGCATCTATGTTCATCAGTGATATTGGCCTGTAGTTTTCTTTCTTTGTGACATCTTTGTCTGGTTTTGGTATCAGGGTGATGGTGGCCTCATAGATCGAGTTTGGGAGTGTTCTCCATCTGCTATATTTTGGAAGAGTTTGAGAAGGATAGGTGTTCGCTCCTCTCTAAATGTTTGATAGAATTCGCCTGTGAAGCCATCTGGTCCAGGGCTTTTGTTTGTTGGAAGATTTTTAAACACAGTTTCAATTTCAGTGCTTGTGATTGGTCTGTTTATATTTTCTATTTCTTCCTGGTTCAGTCTCTGAAGGTTGTGCTTTTCTAAGAATGTGTCCATTTCTTCCAGGTTGTCCATTTTATTGGCATACAGTTGCTTGTAGTAATCTCTCATGATCCTTTGTATTTCTGCAGTGTCAGTTGTTACTTCTCCTTTTTCATTTCTAATTCTATTGATCTGAGTCCTCTCCCTCTTTTTCTTGATGAGTCTGGTTAATGGTTTATCAGTTTTGTTTATCTTTTCAAAGAACCAGCTTTTAGTTTTATTGATCTTTGCTATGGTTTCCTTCATCTCTTTTTCATTTATTTCTCATCTAATCTTTATGATTTCTTTCCTTCTGCTAACTTTGGGGGGTTTCTTTGTTCTTCTTTCTCTGATTGCTTTAGGTGTAAAGTTAGGTTGTTTACTTCAGATGTTTCTTGTTCCTTGAGGTAGCATTGTATGGCTATAAATTTCCCTCTTAGAACTGCTTTTTCTGCATCCCATAGATTTTGGGTGGTCGTGTTTTCATTGTCATTTGTTTCTAGGTATTTTTTGGTTTCCTCTTTGATTTCTGCAGTGATCTCTTGGTTATTAAGTAGCGTATTGTTTAGCCTCCATGTGTTTGTATTTTTTACAGTTTTTTTCCTGTAATTGATATCTAGTCTCATAACGTTGTGGTCAGAAAATATAGTTGATGTGATTTCAATTTTCTTAAATTTACCAAGGCTTGATTTGTGACCCAAGATATGTTCTATTCTGGAGAATGTTCCATGAGCACTTGAGAAGAAAGTGTATTCTGTTGTTTTTGGATGGAATGTCCTATAAATATCAATTAAGTCCATCTTATTTAATGTATCATTTAAAGCTTGTGTTTCCTTATTTATCTTCATTTTAGATGATCCGTCCATTGGTGAAAGTGGGGTGTTAAAGTCCCCTACTATGATTGTGTTACTGTCAATTTCCCCTTTTATGGCTGTTAGCATTTGCCTTATGTATTGACGTGCTCCTGTGTTGGGTGCATATATATTTATAATTGTTATATCTTCTTCTTGGATTGATCCCTTGACCATTATGTAGTGTCCTTCTTTGTTTCTTGTAATAGTCTTTATTTTAAAGTCTATTTTGTCTGATATGAGAATTGCTACTCCAGCTTTCTTTTGATTTCCATTTGCATGGAATATCTTTTTTCATCCCCCTACTTTCAATCTGTATGTGTCCCTAGGTCTGAAGTGGGTTTCTTGTAGACAGCATACATATGGGTCGTGTTTTTTTATCTATTCAGCTAGTCTATGTCTTTTGGTTGGAGCATTTAATCCATTTACATTTAAGGTAATTATCGATATGTATGTTCCCATTACCATTTTCTTAATTGTTTTGGGTTTGTTATTGTAGGCCTTTTCCTTCTCTTGTGTTTCCTGCCTAGAGAATTTCCTTTAGCATTTGTTGTAAAACTGGTTTGGTGGTGCTGAATTCTCTTAGATTTGCTTGTCGGTAAAAGTTTTAATTTCTCCGTTGAATCTGAATGAGATGCTTGCTGGGTAGAGTAATCTTGGTTTTAGGTTTTTCCCTTTCATCACTTTAAATATATCCTGCCACTCCCTTCTGGCTTGCAATGTTTCTGCTGAAAGATCAGCTGTTAACCTTATGCCGATTCCCTTGTATGTTATTTGTTGCTTTTCCCTTGCTGCTTTTAATATTTTTTCTTTGAATTTAATTTTTGATAGTTTGATTAATATGTGTCTTGGTGTGTTTCTCCTTGGATTTATCCTGTATGGGACTCTCTGCACTTCCTGGACTTGATTGACTATTTCCTTTTCCATATTAGGGAATTTTTCAACTATAATCTCTTCAAATATTTTCTCAGTTCCTTTCTTTTTCTCTTCTTGTGGGACCCCTATAATTCAAATGTTGGTGCGTTTAATGTTGTCCCAGAGGTCTCTGAGACTGTCCTCAATTCTTTTCATTCTTTTTTCTTTATTCTGCTCTGCGGTAGTTATTTCCACAATTTTATCTTCCAGGTCACTTATCCATTCTTCTGCATCAGTTATTCTGCTATTGATTCCTTCTAGAGAATTTTTAATTTCATTTATTGTGTTGTTCATCACTGTTTGTTTGCTCTTTAGTTCTTAAACGTCCTTGTTAAACGTTTCTTGCATTTTCTCCATTCTATTTCCAAGATTTTGGATCATCTTTACTATCATTACTCTGAATGCTTTTTCAGGTAGACTGCGTATTTCCTCTTCATTTGTTTGGTCTGGTGTGTTTTTACCTTGCTCCATCATCTGCTATGTATTTCTCTGTCTTCTTATTTTGCTTAACTTACTGTGTTTGGGGTCTCCTTTTCACAGGCTGCAGATTCATAGTTCCCATTTTTTTTGGTGTCTGCCCCCAGTGCGTAAGGTTGGTTCAGTGGGTTGTGTAGGCTTCCTGGTGGAGGGGACTGGTGCCTGTGTTCTGGTGGATGAGGCTGGATCTTGTCTTTCTGGTGGGCAGGACCGCATCTGGTGGTGTGTTTTGGGGTGTCTGTGAACTTATTATGATTTTAGGCAGTCTCTCTGGTAGTGGGTGGGTTTGTGTTCCTGTCTTGCTAGTTGCTTGGCATGGGGAGTCCAGCACTGGAGCTTGCTGGTCGTTGAGTGAGCTGGGTCTTAGCATTGAGTTGGAGGTCTCTGGGAGAGCTCTTGCCGATTGATATCATGAGGGGCTGGGAGGTCTCTGGTGGACCAATGTGCTGAACTCGGCTCTCCCACCTCAGAGGCTCAGTCCTGCCACCAGGCCAGAGCACCAAGACCAGTCTCCCAGCTTGGAAGTGGTGTTACCAGGATTTGAACTGCTGTCTCTTCTAAGTCCAGCTCTTAGGCTCTGACAGTACCCAGAAGAGCATGAGGCAGGGAATAGAAACACTTCTGTTCTGGTTCTCACTCTATCACCTTGAGAGCTGGGACAATTACTCCACATCTCCAGCCTCTGGTTCCCTTAGATCTTTTGTTTGTTTGTTTGTTTTCCTTTGCGCTTCATCTAGTTTCACTTGCTCATAGGATGCTGCATGCAGAGGCCTCCACCTGGTACTTCAGACCAGAGTTCCAAGTGTGAAACTCTGCTCCCGGATGCTGCATTTTGGGCACTAGATACTGAATAACCTGGGTCAGATTTTCAATTTTGTCCAAAGAGAATTTGTTAATTGAGACCAACATTTGTGGCTAGTTTCCTAAGTCTAAACAGATAGACACGCACAAAAACACTCTTGGATAGCTGCCTTCTGAGACTAAAGTGCTTAGCCGTGGTCACCCTGAGTTATCTTCAGACAAAGCAATCCACAAAGGGAAGGGCTTTTAAAAAAACAGCTTCTTGTAAAAGTCGGTGGCAAAACATTTTGAAGACTATCACAGAAGTCCAAAGAATGTGCCTGGGAGTCTTAGCAAACTTGGTAGCCCTTCATTGTTCTACGGGAGATACAGCTAAGCCCACATAGGAGGGAGAGGGTGGCAGACGTGGCAGGGAGGCCCCAATAACTTATAATTGTGTAAAGGGTTCCTACGAGCAAAAACTTTGAGTACCACTGCCAAAGTTTTATTCTGCCACACATCTAGTATGGCAGAAAACTCTGCAACCACTGAAATGGAGCATGGAAACATATCTATTGAATGAAAAGTTATCTTCTTTATTGTTAAATGGGTATGGTGTGATCCCATATTTAATTTAAAAAAATGTGTGTGTGTGTGTGTGTATATCCATAGGGAAAATGTATGGAAGGATACATGTCTATTAATGCCAATTATTTCTAGGTTATAAGATTATGAAGATATTTATTTTCTTTATTCCTTTTCTTTATATACTAATTTGAAACATTTCATTGTGGTAAAAAACACATAACATACAATTCAGCATTTCAGCCTCTTCAAGTGTACAGTCCAGTAGTGCTAAGTATATTCACATTGCTGTGAACCAGATCTCTAGATATTTTACAGCTTGCAAATCTGAAACTCTATACCCATTAAACAGAAACTCCCCGTTCCCCCTAGCCCCCAGCCACTGGCAACCACCATTCTACTTCCTGTTCCTATGAATCTGACTAATTTAGGAACCTCATATAAGTGGAATTATAGAATATTTGGTTTTTTTGTGTGTGATTGGCTTATTTTACATAGCATAATATCACTTAGGTTCATCTATGTTATAGCATGTGACAGGATTTCCTTCCTTTTTAAGACAATAACATTTTATTGTATGTATATATCACATTTGTTTACATATTTATTCACTAATAGACATTTGGGTTGCTTCTAAACATACTAATTTTTTAAAGAACATGAATTCACTTTATAAATAGAAATAAAATTAGGCTATATCCATTTTGGAAAAAGACAACACATTCTCCCTCGAAAAGCACAGGTAACAAAGAGAAGGAAAGGGAGGTGCAAAGGTCTTTAACTTAGCTGATCAGCCTATTGTGCAGGACTCCTGGGAATTTAGTCAACTATGAAGGAAAAGAAAAGATTGTCCATAATCCTGTCGATGAAAAATTAAGCAGTCGATCTAAGAAAGAAATGGAACATTTTATTTGAGCCAAATTTGAGGATTATAACTCAGGAAGAACATCTCAGAAAGCTCCGAGAACTGTTCCGCCCATTAGAAGTCAAGGCAGAGTTATATCCGTTTTTTGAGAGCAAGGGCTGTACATCAAATGACGTATTATTGACAGTTCACACAATCCAGATCTAAGCGTCATCGTGGCCCCTTACAAGATCAAGAAGGAATGTCGTCTTTTAAGGTGTTGTCTTATTGGCGCTGGGAGAATGTTGCCTTTTTATGGTTGAGCAGGTATTTCTGCCTTCGGGAGAGGCTTGCTCACTGCATGATGCAGATACACAGTGCACAGTGCGGGGAGAGAAGAGGGCAAAGGGCAGAGAAAATTTTTTATATTTAAATTTTTCTTGTCTTGCCATAAAATATGAATTTTACTTCACAATCTCAATATTCATGAAGAAGAAATAAGGGCTTAGACAGCTTCTCTACACATAAAATTTAGAAATCTACCTAGAAGCTTGGGATTTCCCAGGCGGTCTAGTGGTTGACTTCACCTTCCAGGGCAGAGGGTGCGGGTTTGATCCCTGGTGGAGGAACTAAGATCCCACATGCCTCGCGGCCAAAAAGCCAAAACATAAAAACAGAAGCAATATTGTAACAAATTCAATAAAGACTTTAAAAATGGTCCACATCAAAAAAAAAAAAATCTTTAAAAAAAAAAAGAAATCTACCTAGAGCCTGCAATTTACTCTAATTTGACCCTTCACTCTGTATACAGGAGTCTACCCTTCCCACTATCTCCCCACACGCTCTCCTCTTCAATTTAATACAAGAAATCTCATCTAGACAGTCTCTGACTTTCTCACAGGCTGCACGTGTATGATCAAGGAGTCTGAAAGTTTACCGTACTATAAGGGGGATTCTGTCCCCAGAGAGCTAAAACCATTGTAAAATCCTTCATTGCATCTCACCTTTTATTTTATTTATTTATTTTTTAATAAATTTATTTATTTATTTATTTATTTTTGGATGCATTGGGTCTTCGTTGCTGCACGCGGGCTTTCTCTAGTTGTGGCGAGCGGGGGCTACTTTTCGTTGTGGTGCACGGGCTTCTCATTGCGGTGGCTTCTTTTGTTGGGGAGCACGGGCTCTAGGCGCATGGGCTTCAGTAGTTGTGGCTCGCGGGCTCTAGAGCGCAGGCTCAGTAGTTGTGGCGCACAGGCTTAGTTGCTCCACGGCATGTAGGATCTTCCCGGACCAGGGCTCGAACCCGTGTCCCCTGCATTGGCAGGCAGATTCTTAACCACTGCACCACCAGGGAAGTCCCGCATCTCACCTTTTAGACAACCTGATGGTGTATTTCTAGCAATCTTTTTTTAATGTCCATACAAACCTTTTCAAAACTTTTTATTATGGACAATTTCAAATATATACAAAAGCTAAAGAGCAAAATGCCCCTCTGTTTCATTTCTCTGTTGCTGCATAACCCCAACTTTTACGGTATAAATCAAGAACCATTTTACCATGTTCATGGATTCTAAAGGTCAGGAATTTGGACAGCACACAGCAGAGATGGCTTATTTCTGCTTCACAATGTCTGGGGCCTCAAGTGAAAAGAACAGAATGGTTGGTGTGATTTGAATCACCAGGGCTGGAATCATCTGGAGGTTTCTTCACTCACAGATCCGTCCCGGTGCTGGGGTGACTTCAAGGCTGAACTTAGGTGAGGTTGTCGACTGGAGCATCTGTACATGGCCTCTCCATTTGACTTGTCTCCTCATAATATGGCAACTGGGTTCCCAGATGGAGCATCCTGAGAGGGAGTGTCTGGAGAGCAAGTGTACCAAGGGAATCAGGTGGGAGCCATGTGGCTTTTATGACCTAGCCTTAGAAGTCACCTTGTGTCATTCCTCTTATGCCATATTGATCAAAGTCATTATAAGCCTGCCTGATTTTCAAAGGGAAGAAACATATTTCCCCACCTTTCTATGGGAGGTTGGATAGGTCAAATTACAGAAGGATATGTGGTTTGGGAAATACTGTTACTTCCATATTTAGAAAATAAAATCACATACCCATCACCCGGCGGCAATAATTGTTCACTCACAGTCAATCTTTTTTATTTTATTCTTTGTCCTTGACTTTATCTTATTTTTTTAAATATTTATTTATTTATTTATTTTGCCTGTGCTGGGTCTTAGTTGTGGCACGCAGGTTCATAGTTGCAACATGCGAACTCTTAGTTGTGGCATGCATGCGGGATCTAGATCCCTGACTCCGGGCCCCCTGTATTGGGAGTGCAGAGTCTTACCCACTGAACCACCAGGGAAGTCCCATCAATCTTGTTTCATCCATACCCAAACCCACTTCCCTCCTCCTGCTGAGTTTATTTCGAAGCAAATCCCAAACATCATATCGCTGTACCCATAAACACCTTCAGTGTATATCTCTAAAGCATAAAGATTCTTGAAAAACAGCCACAATGCCATTATCCCACCTTAAAAAAAATTAACAATAACTTGTCTCGTATCATTAAATATCCAGTCTGTGTTTCCCTAATGGCTTCATACATGTTTTAAAACAAAGTTTATTTGTTTGAGTTGGGATTGGAATCAGGTTATTTCTAGCATTTTTGAATAGAGTCTTTAATATAAATTTTTCCTTCAGAACTGAATGCACATTTGGCCTGAGTATGTCTGAAGAGCTTCAGATTGAGGATAAAAATCTGTCTCTAGGTACAGCCCCTGTGGAGGACAGTGTGGGGATTCCTCAGAAAACTAGAAATAGAGTTACCATATGATCCAGCAATCCCACTCCTGGGCATATACCCAGACAAAACTATAATTCAAAAAGATACATGCACCCCTATGTTCATAGCAGCACTATTCACAATAGCCAAGACATAGAAACAACTCAAATGTCCATCAACAGATGCATGGATAAAGAAGATGTGGTACATATACACAATGGAATACTACTCAGCCATAAAAAAGAACAAAATAATACCATTTGTAGCAACATGGATGAAACTAGAGATTACCATGCTAAGTGAAGTAAGTCAGAAAGAGAAAGACAAATACCATATAATATCACTCATATGTGGAATCTAAAATATGACAGAAATGAACCTATATGTGAAACAGAAAGAGAATTGCGGACATAGGGAACAGACTGGTAGTTGCCAAAGGGGAGGGGGTTGGGGGAGGGATGGAGTAGGAGGGTGGGGTGAGCAGATGTAAGCTTTTATATACAGAATGGAAAAACAACAAGGTCCTGCTGTATAGCACAGAGAACTATATCCAATATCCTTTGATAAACCATAATGGAAAAGAATATATTAAAAAAAGAAAATATATAAATATATATGCATTACTGAATCACTTTGCTGTACATCAGTAATTAACACAACATTATAAATCAACTATACTTCAATTTAAAAAAATGCAAAAAAAAAAAAAGATTTGTCTCTATCAGCACACCTAACGATTTCCCACCTGGTTGCAAATGAAGTAAATTACTAAGATGCATGCTTCTCAGCAATAGTATTTTCCATTTTCTATTCTTTTTATGAAATAATGGCAAAATCTAATGCAGTATTCAAATAATTGCACAATCATGCCCGAACCAACTATTCAATGAAAGTTGTAGAAGCCATTGCCCGCCCAGCTCATTGAGCATTCCAACATTCACTTTGGCCACAATCTGGATGCAAACAGTAATCATTACAATGCCTAAGTCACCAGCACGAAATCAGTTCCATCTCAAGAACAGTTTCCTACACAGGCCACCTTCCTTATTAACTGTTTATCTGGAGTCAACAAAGCAGGAAATACTTTCAACCCGCTTCATAGCACTTATTTCTTGAGAGGGCCCCAAACTACCTGATGCCTGGACCCAAGTCAAGAACATAGTAGAGAGTCTATTGTACATATAGTATTGGGGTAGGACACCTCCTCCCTATCTCCCCAACCACTTACTTATTTCCAATGCATTTGCTGGAAATTTCCTTCTTTGCCCATGTTTGTATTGTTTATGCTCTTTATAGAACCCGGAGATAATAATAAATAATGTCCACTTAACTCACTTTATTGTGCTTTTTTTTGGCATAAGTATAATTAACAGGGTCTTCCAGGGCCTTCACCATCCCAGTGACAGGTGACCAAAATTGGGCTGTCAGCTTTCCTCTGGGGATCTTTGAATAATCCTTCAGCCTACACCACAGTAACCTAGCTGGTTACTGTGTGTGAACACTGGGACTTATAAGTCCTTATTCTAGGGACACTTCCTGCTTTCTCTGACACCCCCAGGCTCACTTCCGGGCCCCAAGTACCTACTTTCCTACAGACACAGAGTGAAATACATATTTATAAGGTATACATAGACATAAACTTAATAGAAAAAAACTGGGAACCCAGTCTAGAGCTATAGAGAAATGCACATCCATGTTCTATGAACAGACATCCACACAAGAGAGGAAACAGAACATCTATAGTTTGCTTTTTAAAATATAAATCTGGGACTTCCCTGGTGGTGCAGTGGTTGGGAATCCACCTGCCAATGCAGGGGACACGGGTTCAAGCCCTGGCCCGGGAAGATCCCACATGCTACCGAGCAACTAAGCCCGAGCGCCACAACTACTGAGCCTGCGCTCTGGAGCCAGCGAGCCACAACTACTGAACCCACGTGCCACAGCTACTGAAACCCGTGCGCCTAGAGCCCGTGCTCCGCAACAAGACAAGCCACCGCAATGAGAAGCCCGCGCACCGCAATGAAGAGTAGCCCCCACTCGCCACAACTAGAGAAAGCCCACACGCAGCAACGAAGACTCAACGTGGCCAAAAAATTTTTTTAAATAAAAAAATAAAATGAAATATAAATCTGATCATATCACATCCCCTCTCTGCCTGCTGAAAGCTTGAAGCCCTTCCAGTGCTTCAACCCCATCGCTGCAAGGATATTGCAAGACCCTGCAATGCCAGTCCCCTCGCTCTCTCTGTCCAGCTCCCCTAGACTTCTCTTAGCCTCTTCCTTCCTGGCTCCCTCACCCTTGCACATGCCATCCCCTTGGCCCTGAATGCTTCCCAACCCCCAACTTTGCCAAGTTGTTTACTAATCTTTCAGCTCTCGACTTGTTTTATCTCCATTGGAACTCTCCCACCCACACAAATTCAAATCTTCCAACATACGCATGTAAAGCACCATGATCATCTTTGAAACATCTGTCACACTTGCAATTTCACTTCTGTGTGATTTTTATGTTTTAATACCATCTGCCTCCCCAGGGAGACTGAGAGCTGCAGAGTGCAGGGACCCCTCCTGCTTGCTACTTCCTGCTGCCCAACCCAGTGCTTGACATATGATAGGCACCCAATACATTTTTGAATGATTAGATGAATAAACAAATATGTGAAAGCACCTTGAAGAATAACACACACTCAGTACATGTTAACTTCCTTCTTTCCAGTCTCTAGCATATATTTGCTTTTAGTTTCCCCTTGATCATCGAAAAATTAAAAGTAAAACTTTAGTAAGTCTTAACCCAATAACTGAAAACAACATATTATCTGTGTACTATTTACACAGTCTGGAGGGAGCCACAAATGCCTGAGAGATTGCCATCACTAAGGGATTTCTACATTAGGAAAATCTTAATTTTCTAGACAGACAAGTGAAAAGATTATTATTTTCTGAAGACGCCCTGCAGTCAGCTGTTGTCTTACAAGTGTTTGTAGTCGTTGACCTGGTAAACTTTCTGTGAGTCCCTTTTGGCTTTTAACCCAATGCCACTACTGAAAGTCAATCCAAGGCCACATGGAAATGATGTTACGTCATAATTATTAAATGATTCGCATGCACTGGTCCTAGTTCATTTAAAGGTTTTTATTTCTAAATCATTATCGTCACATAATTTGTGAGTCACTAAATCTGGGAGATAATAGTGGAAAACCTCTGGACTTAGAATCAGAAAGCTGGGTCCAACTCTATAAGATTATCGTGAAGATTAAATGAGTAATAATAATAAATCATCTGTTGAACATGTACTTCATACTGCATATGGAGCTAGATGTGTTACATATATTAGGTTAATTGAGTCTTAAAAGAAGCACTGTGAAATATGTATTATTACACCCAGTTTCCAAATGAGGAAGCTGAGGCTCTGGGAAGTTGAAAAACTGGCCCAACCTTCCACACCTTTCCAAGCTGCAGGCCTAAGATGCATGTAAAAGGGCTCTAGCTAGGATGTGTGTAAGCTGGACTTGTCATAAAAATATAAGGTATCTAATTATAAAGTGTCTCTGAAATGACAAGTTCTTTTAATATTACCACATAGCCTCCCTTCTATGTGCCTGTATATTCTTATCTGGCACAGTGGATCAAACCAGCTTAGATCCAGGAGCTGGGAACTCATCTGACCTCAGCCATCATTTATGCAAGTCGCTTTTCTTCACTTCCTCATTTATGTTTTCCCGGTTTCCATATTAGTAACTCACATGTGGACCGCACTGACCCACATCTCACCATGTCACAAGGATTTACTATTTAGAAAACTTGCAATGATCAGTTTTCAAAATAGCCCAAATATTCCAAAGAAATTGGTGTGATTTGCCCCATGACAACAGGGGCATGGGTGGAGTGGGGTAGGTTGCATGCACAAAGGCAGAAAAGGAGCCCAGGCATCTGCTTTTCCACCTTCATGTCTGTGGCCATATGATCCCCTGGTAGCTTGGTGATTATATATGAATTTTTTTCTTATGTATAATTGTAGGATAGAAACCTGATTCAGATTGCACAGTTGCTAAGTAGTGGATACATACACACAAAATCTCCAAACTGTAACCTTCCTCAATTAACTATACATTTAACTTTTAATGGGAATTCTCTGGAGGTCCAGTGGTTAGGACCCAGCACTTTCACTGCCGGGACCCGGGTTCGATCTCTAGTCAGGGACTTTGGGGGACCTAAGATCCCACAAGCCACGCAGCACGGGGGAAAATCTTTTAAATTGCTTAAGAATAGACAGATCTATGAAAATTAGACATAAATTTCAAAACAATCCATTTTTATTTATTACTTTATTGGTGGTACAATCTAAGCAGAAAAATCTAAGGGTTTTGGTGTCATTTGCTTACTCAACACTGATTGGATGCAGACTAAGTGCCAAGCACGGTGCTGTGAGCTTCGATGAATGCAGTAGACAAGACAAACCCCGTCTCTGCTTTCACGGAGTTTATAATCCAGCAGGTGAGGCCAATGTGTAGCAATACAATACTAACAAATGTGGTAAGTTCTAGCAAGTTCAGGATGCTGTAAGAGTGTGTCATGGGGGGAATTCAGCTGCCTGGAGATTCAGGCGAAGCGTCTTTGAGGAAGTTACATTTCAGCCGAGACAGACTGCCAGCTGCTCCGGGTTGTGTAAGTGCATTCCCATCCCGATTCTGACCCTTGGACATGTTAATGTCTCAGAGCTTGGGTCCTCACATGTCAAATGAGGATAATGCCCACTTGTCAGTGCTGTGGGAGTGAAAGAGAATACAAGGTAAATCACCTCCTGCGGTACCAGGCATGTAGTAAGCCCGAAGTGCATGGCGCTTGGTGTAATTACATACCAATGTAGGCATCAAAGGGAAACTGAAGAAAAGTTTGGCCAACAGCTAAAGATAAATGTATGGAGTGGAAACTTGGCAAAGTCTCCAAATTCAAGGGACAGTCGTTACCCCACACTTGTATGGAGGCTGTATGTCCCGAGTTTCAGATATTGGAACACCTAATACTTTAAGGCTCTGCTAAATACTGTTTTCATGAGAAATTGATAAGAAATATTTGGAGTTAATCTCTTTCTAGGTGTAGGTTAGCCAATGCCCAGGTCAGATTTTTTTCTGGCAAAAGTAAGATGCCTGGGAAACAGCACTCCCGCCAGAGGACACATAGTTAATCAGATTTTGGCAAGCTCAAGTGACAGGCAAGTGTTCAGAAGCCAGATGAGGAGGGAAGCGATAAATGCTCACTGGAAGCTTTAGTTGAGGTCAGAAGAGCAGGCGCCACAGGCGAGGACCTGGAAGAGGGAACCGCTGGCGTTCTCACCAGCGCTCGCTGGACATTATGCTTCAGGAAGCCGGTCCGGGATGCCCAGCGCTCCTCCCCGGGAGCTCCCTCCCCAGGCCTCCCGGGCGCTTGGATCCTAGCCACGTCCTCACCCTTCAAATGGGTGTGGGTGATTTATTAAGTGAACGTGACCACCGCCGAGGGGAAAGCGTGCAAGGAAGTGGGAGTGAGCGGGGAGGCGGAGCGGGGTGGGGAGGGAGCAGGGGGAGGGATGCCGAATGCAGTGGGAGGGCTGAGGAGGAGTGAGAGGGTGGCGGAAAGGAGAAAAGGACGCCGGGGCCGGGCAGGAGGAAGTGCGCCCGGTCTCGACGGTCGCTGCGCACCCCTGGCGGGTGGGGCCGCCAGGTGAGGCCGAGATGCTGCCGCGCTGGAAGCCCGGTCTGCCGCTGCCGCTGCTGCTGTTCCTGGGGCCGCTGTGTCCCCGCTCCCCGGGCGCCCTGGCGGGACCCGCGCCAGCTGACGACGTCGTGGAGCTGCTTTTCTCCACCGAGCGGCCAGTGCATCTGGTGAGTCCCGCGTTCCTGTCCTTCACCATCGACGCCAATCTGGCCACGGACCCGCGGTTCCTCACCTTCCTGGGGTAAGTGCGGGCCTGCGGGTCCTTGTCCTCTCTCCTGCCCTGCTGGCATCACGCCCGCCCTGCCGGCCGCTCTTTTCTCTCTGCTCCGGAACCTTCTCACACCTCTCTCTCTCCCTCTCTCTCTCTCTTTTTCTCCCCAGCCCACCCCCTGCAGGTCCCCCAAACCCTTCTTTCCCGCCTTCATTCATTCAGCAAGTGTTGCCTGAGCGCCAACTAAAGGCCAGGCATTAGGGGAAATTGCGGAAAGAAACTTCCCATCTGCCCCAGAAACTCGCCGGAAGGAGGGGGCCCGACAAGTGCACCTGGAGGGCTTTGAGCACTTGAATCTGCTGCACCTTGTAGGACAAGTAACACCGTGCGCCAGGCTTCAGTCTCTTAAACTCTGTTAGTAAGGTTAAAGGAAAAAAACAACTTTTTCCTTGGGGTGGCGGGCGGGGGGGGAGGAAAAGGCCACAAAGGAGAATAAGCTTACTTATTCTATAAAAAGACTTTTAAAGAGCAGTTTTACGTTCACAGCAAAATTGAGTGCAAGGTACACAGATTTCCCATACTACACTCTTTAAAAAAAATTTTAATATCACATCAATGAGACCTGGAAGACTATTTCAGTGACTTACAGAGCCTTAATAAAAAGCTCTCTCTCCAAGATGAGACTGCAAAGTGTGGCACTGCTTTACTAGCTGTAATTTTTTTTCTCACTTGAGAAAGACTGAGCCTAGTGCAGGTTCACTGGCCCCTGCCCGTGAGTGCAGGCTGATTCCAAGATAGGGCGCTGCAGGGACAGACCCAGGTCATCTAGGCCACTCATCTAGGTCATGAGAGCCTCCAGAGATGACCACACCTCAACCAACTCAAACAATTCAAATCCTGCCATTGCCAAACACCTACAGGCTGGCCTTTCTGTGCCCATAGCTTCAGCTGCTATTGCTAATTTCAGTCACTTACTTTGCAAATAAAAGCAGATAACCTAAGGTTGCGAGATGGGCAGTGAGACCAGCCTTGATTCCCAACTCTGCCCAAACCGGTGGCTTGGTTTTTACAGGTTGCTTGGCAACTACAAGCCTCGATTTCTTCAACTGTAGAATGGAACTTCTAAAACCTTCCTGTAGGATTGCTATGAGCATTTGATGAGATAATAAATAAGTACTTAGTGTTTGACAGTGCTCAAAATTTGTTAATTGCTTCTTCCTGGAAATTGGTGAGTGTTTGCTAACCATTCATCAGTCCTCTGTGCATTTCTTTCCATCGTAGTTAACCTCTATCTTTCCCCATGTGGCAAGAAAGGAAGAATTTCCTGGTGGGAAGGAGTTCCCACTTTTTCCCCTTTCCCTTATGGAAAGTGAGCTGATATCAGGCAGCAGCTGGCTGAGAGGCAGAAAGATTATTCTGGTGAAACACTGAACTAGAGGGCTCCATATCTGAGGACCCCAGGCCTAGCTTGGGTTGGGGGGGGCGGTGATAGGGGAGGAGAGAGTGTGACGTGCCTTACTGCAAACAGAAAGATTAAGTAAATGACCATTTATTGAAATGTGAGACCTTAAGCCCTTTTCTGCTGCTGCAGCCAGCATACACCCTACCCCTCCCCAAGGAGGAGCATTTGGGTATCCCTTCCTGGAGACACAAGTCCAAAAGAAAAAACCTACAGTATGACTTTTGGGGTCCAGGCCTGATCACCCTGTAGTCAAGCTAACCAACTCACTAGCAATGCTCCCCACCCCCAAACACACACAGAACTTCCATTCTTCTTAAACACATCTCTTAATTTCCCATAGCACTCTTTCTTCCCACCCCCTGGTCTCTACCTTTTTGTTAAAGGCTGGAGGATAATGAAACCAAAAAAGCATAGCATGCAATAAATAAGGCTGTTTGTTTACAAAACACAGTGTATTCCTGTTCATACAGGCTTCTCTCCAGGGCTGGCTCCTGACCCCTCTAGGTCCCTTCCCTGGGCAGAAGCTGTTTTCCATGCCTTCTCCCCAGAGGCACCCACACAATTCTCGTCTGAGACCTTAAAGACTGCAGCTCAAAGAGCTCCCTCCCCTTCTCACCTGAGACGGAGCTTCTGAATTAGGGTCTGAGTGTCCATCTCCCCAGGATGGCTGACACAGTGCCCAAAGTGACCTGGCCATCTCAGAAGACAAAATATTTCGCTTCCATCTCAAAAGACATCACAAGGCTTATCATCTATCACAGGAGCGGAGAGTCAGAGGGGCATTGTTGTGTTTCAGTTCCTCAAGAGTGAAACTGCTTGGGTGAAGACGGTAAGAGCTGAGCAGATGAAAGCTGAAGTACTAAGAAGGAGAGGATGATAAAAATAGCTGACACTAATTGAACCGTTGTCATAGGCCAGGCCCTGTTCTAAGCACCTCCCAGGCATTAATTCATTTCGTCCTTGCTACAAAACTGTGAGGTCAGTACTATTATCATCCCCATTTTTAAAATGAAGAGACTGAGGCCTAGGGAGATTCAACAACTTGCCCATGGTCAGCCAGCTATGACATGAAGGGGCAGAATTTGAAGCCAGATGCTAATTGTAGACACAACGAATACACAAAAAGAAAATAAAGCAGTTCATATTTTTTAAAGGCAGCAGAGGAGGGATGGTGGAAAAAGATTGTCTGGAAACAAATTGAGAACATTGATGTAATGAAAAGAAACACTGTCTTTAGAACAGGAGAATCAGGGCCCATATCTCTACGGTACTTCAAAAGAGGCCTAAGCAAATTCAGTCAGATGGCACGGTTCTGGTTTCCCATGATGGCAAACAGATGTGTTTTGGATTTGTTTGTTTTTTTCCCCACATTTGCAGTTAAAGAACATGGAGTACACAGAACTTAAATGCCAATGGTAGAACAATCTAGAATCAGAAAAGAACATCTTTTCAGTTTGCCCTCTTCCTAGAGGTAACTCATCCACAACCCAGTCGAAAAACTTCTTAAACCCGACTACGTGCAGAGCTCCCAAGAGACCCTGGCCCTCAAAGATGGGAAGACAGAGACCAGTAGGGCTAAATAGAAATAGAATGTGGGCCTCATGAGTAAGCCACATGATGTAATTTAAAGTTTTCTAGTAGCCATATTAAAAAAGGGAAAAAAGAAACAGGTAAAATTAATTTTAGTAATATATTTTACTAAACACAAGATACCCAAATTATTATCATTCAACATGTAATCAATACAGAAT
Source organism: Balaenoptera musculus (assembly GCF_009873245.2). Lineage (NCBI taxonomy): Eukaryota > Metazoa > Chordata > Mammalia > Artiodactyla > Balaenopteridae > Balaenoptera > Balaenoptera musculus. The sequence goes on from NC_045789.1 coordinate 41,935,901, forward strand.
ATTAATGAGATATTTTACATTCTTTTTCAAACCAAGTCTTCAAAGTCTGGTGTATGTTTTATACTCCCAGCACATCTCAGTTCAGACTAGCCACATTTCAATACAAGCACAGTTCACTAATTCAAGGTAAAAATTAGAGCACCGAGTCAGTGGTAGAAATCACAGAGCAAAAACGTTGGTGCTGCACAGCGATTGCAGTGAAAATGCAGCTGTGCTTGCGTTTCATAAGGATTTGCTTATTTTATTTCAGCAAAGTTCATCCCTTTTTGCCAATTTGATAAATATTTATTATTAATAACTTTCAATAATCAGATTCCTGCATCTTCATGGACAAAGGTGCTTTCCACATTAGAAAAGCACTTATTATCAATGTCAAATGCATGTTTTGATAACCAATGTTGGAAATAACCTCAGGCCCTCTTTGTGCCTGTTGCTGAGAGAAAGAACCACAGCCAGAGAAACAGAAAACTGAGAACAATCAACAAGCCATAGGCTCATAGTTTCTGACCCCTGAGACTCTGCGCTTCCCCCTGGCTGAGCAGCGCTCACTGTTCCCTTCCTCCACAAAGTCTTTCATTGTGCAGCCTAGAGCCCTTTGCATGGTAACCCTGCTCCATTTTCCCTGGGGAATATTCTGGCCTCCTCTTTGCCCTAGCTAAAACTTGGCTCTTCTTTTGAAGACCCAAGTGGAGAAGTAGACGCAGCTACTTCTCTGAAGTAGCCCTTTGGAGTAGAAGCTGTGCATTCTCCCACACTGCAGCCCTCCCCCATTCCCCAGTGTGGCTTCTAGATAATTGCCCACTGGTTTGAACTCCAGATTGCTGTGGTTCAAATCCCCATTGGCTTGTTACCTTGGGCAAATTACCTAGCTTGCTTTTGTTCGGGTTCCTTTTCTGTAAAATGAGGGTAATAATGACACCTACCTCTTTGGGATGTTTGGGCATTAAGTGAAATAATCTATGCAAAGTGTCTAAAACACTCAGTTTGGATAACTTGATGCCTGCTAGAGATGACTGTCCCGATCCAGTGTGAGGTTTGCTAGCTCCACGTCTGGCTCTCCTCCTATGCTCCTTGCAACCGAACTCTGCTCCCCTCTTACTCACTCCTCATTACTGACTGAAGATCCACACTGATCTCACAGTTTCCTCTGCACTCCCACGTCCCACCATCATCCTAGAGGACTTCAAGTCCACTTGAATACTGTCTCTCAGTTTCTTCACACCCACATTTTCTAATAATCTTCACTCAGTGTTTTACTGGAGCCAGTTTCTACCAGCTGGTGAAATGTGTGCATTTCTTTCCAACTCCACATTCAGTGACATCAACACCATTACCTTGAAATCAGCCTTGATGGGAATATTTACACCATGGAAATTGGCAAATGCAAAAAACAGGGCACTTTTCTGTTGGGGGGGGCAGCTTCCTAGAACACACCATTTCACTCCATTTCAACAACCTGATGCCATGGCCATGCCTTGACTCTTTCCATCATTAAGAACCTTTCAACATCTGAAATATTAAATTAAAATCTCCCATTCTTGGATTGTACTCCTTACCCTCTTAGCTTTTTTTTTACTTTGTGGATCCCACCACAACTACTTTTTAAGTACCTCCACTGAATAGCCTCTTCCTTTTACTTCTTCCATATCTGATTTGGGCTTCTTGATTTATCACATGAATCATTTTTATGATAATATTCCCCAAACTCCTGCCCCATTTTTCTTCTTGCTAAAACCCAAACCTAGCTTAGTCTAACTATATTTTCCCTCTTTGGAATCTATAAGGTGGCCATAAAGTCTGGAAATGGAAAATATTATCTAATCATGTACTGTCATGCATATTAATAAGCCACTTATAGGTATTTGCCTCTGCTTTCAGTCTTAGTGACCACCCTGCATAGCAGGACTATTACGCTCTTGGGGGCAGAAGGGAATCTCTCAGTGACATGGATTGATGTCGTGCTGTAAATTTCTGGCCTCCAGACTTACTTGGCCTTTAATGCTACTCCTTAACACTCCTTTTCTGGCCTCTCTCATTCTCCACTTCCTTCATAACTCTGATCCCACTTCCGCTTCATCACTCTTAGTCTATGACCGCATTTCTCTTTCCCAAAGAAAATGAAGTCACTAGACAGGAACTTCCTCTTCTTCCTGCAGTCGAACCTGCAGACAGCACGGCTACCTCTAGCTTTCTTCCTTTCTCTCTTCTCAGCCCAGTTCTTCTAGCTCTGCTGTGGATCCTGTCCCCTCCCCAAGGACTTCGCTCTAGCAGTCATCTCTTCTCTCTCCTGTATCTTTAACCTCTCTCTTTTCGTTGGATCCTTCTTCTCGGCATAGAAACATCCTCAAGTCTTTCCCATCTCAAACACCTCCCAGCACGTGTGCCTCTGCAGTCACCACCCTCTTTCTCCTCCCCTTTGCAGCCTTTCTTACTAACCATGCCTTCCTCGGTCCACCCTCATGATGTTCCCATCATCGTGTCATAAAATCAATCTCTCCCACATCATCAGTGACCTTTTATTGCGAAATCCAATGACTACCTTTCAATCCTTATCTTATTTGTCTCTATTATGGGTTGTATGTCTGGGTGTCCCCTCCAAATTCATATGCTGAAGTCCTAACCCCTGGTACCTCAGTCTGTGACCTTATTTGGAAATAGTGTCATTGCAGACATAACTAGTTAAGAATTGGTCATAATGGAATGGAGTGGGCCCCAATCCAATATGACTGATGAGCTTATAAAAAGAGGAAATTTGGAGACAGACATACACACACAGAGAACATCCTGTGCAGATTGGAGTTATACTGCTACAAGGAACTACCCGAAGTTGGGAAAAAGGCCTGGAGCAGATCTTCCCCCAGCACCTGCAGAGGGAGTATGGCCTTGCCAACACCTTGATTTCAGACTTCTAGCCTCCAGAACTATAAGACAATAAATTTCCACTGTTTAAGCCACTCAGTTTGTGGTACTTTGTTACTACAGCGCTAGCAAACCAATACAGTCGCCCAGAAGCATTTGACGAGGTTGACAATGGAAACACTCATCCCTGTGTCACTTCCATTTCTGGGGATTTCCCCCATCTCTCTAACAGTTCTTCTCCATCTCTTCTTCTAGCTTATCTTCATTGTTGATGTTCCTCAGATTTCTGACCTAGGCCTTCTTTTTTACTTCACATAATCTCCTGAGTGGTTTCACCTACTTCCATGGCTTGAATTACTGTTTATGCAGTGGTGTGCCAGAAAATGTTTCACGACTGGCTCTCTGGGAGGAGAGGAGACTGATTTATGTTTTTTTCTGATTTCTGTAGTATAAATATCCCCACCATGGCTGATTTCAAACTGCCAACAGTTTAACAGCTGGTTCTCGAAAGGAAACAGTTGGCTCGCACAAGCTGGTACGAGTCAGTGCAGGGTGGCTCCAGCTCATCTCTGCTTTTGTGTCAGAGATAAGCAACTTATTTTTACACATAAGGTAAAATAAAAGCACCTGCAAACGTTTCTTTCCCCTAACAAACTGTTCCAGAAATGGAATATCAGCAGCTGCTTTTACGTGTTCTTTTGTTATTTCCACGTCGCTGTGGTGGCAGTGCCGATGCCGGTGGATTTTCCCCCCTTTCTTTTTACTGTGTATGATAGAAATGCTGTACCTTTGATCAATTTTGTTTTAATGACAAGTTTGCAGCTGTTTTAAATCTGGTTTTTGTCAGAGGGCATCAAAATTGTATCTCAAAACAAGAAAATATTCCATTACAAAGGAGACAAACAAAAAGGTCCTTCGTACCAATACTTCGAAACATGTGATTTCCTTTACTTGGCAGGAGCCATAGCAATGGGTTTTAATTTTGTTCAGAAAACAGTCTTTGTCTGGACCCGCTTGCCCTTTCATCAGGCTGGACTTAACTGTTCATTCACTTGACGAATATTTATTAAGCACCAGCTGTGGGCCAGGTACTTATCTAGGTGCTGAGGAGATTCTGAGGAGCCATACAGAGTCCCTGCTTTTGCAGAGCTTAGCTCAGGGGTGGGGATAGATAGTAAACCACATAAACAAAAAAGGAAGCTGATTTCAGAGAGTGGTGAACGCTGTGAAGAACATAAAGGCAGGGTAATGTGGTCGAGAGCGACCCGAGGTGGTACAGTCACCACTTCTGGGAATCAGGATCTGATCCTCCGGCATCTGAGCAGGGCCGTGCACAGACGCACATCTCGTGATACCACAGCTCCTTCCTGCTGCTCACTTTCACTTCCTTTCCCAGACAGCACCAATCTCTCCCGTCTCAATTACTTACAGATACCAGTTACACAAATCTAAATGAGCTTCCTCTATCATCAAACACAACCAAAATCAAAATCGAGGACCAGAATCGGTGCCTGGACAAAAGCAGTGGAACAGGGCCAGCCCAGAGTGACTCTGAGGAAGTTCCTTGTATCAGTTTTACGGCCGCATCTCTGCACCTGTGGTCTAGGGATTCACTAGTCACTGACTTCTAGACTGAGGACTCTCCGTTCTACACCTTGCCTTTATGTGCCTTCTGAGCTCCAGGCACACATGGCCAAGGGCCTAATGGAAATGGTTTTTGGTTTTCACTGGCATGTCAAATTCTACCGCACTGTGCCCTGCCCTCACCTTCATCCCCATCTCCAGTCTATCACCTATTCTTCATCTCAGTCTATCACCTATTCTTCATCTCTTGGACTCTCCTCCAACATCCAGTTAAACACCACATCTAGTATTGCTGTCTCCACGTGTATCTTCAATTTATCCCTCTCTTCATCCCCACTGTTTTTACCTTACCTCAGCCCATCACTTTCTGTCTACATTAATGTGACCACAGTCTTGGTCCTTCTATTCAGTTATTTACACTGCAGCCTGAGATTCTTTTCTAAAATAAAAGTCTGGTGTGGGCACTCCACTGCTTTAAATCCTTCCATGGCTCCCCACTGCCTTGATATAAAATTGGAACTCCTGGACATGGTGGCGTACAAGCCCTCCATGATATGGTCCTGCTTGCCTCTCCAGTCTATCTTCTCCCAGCACCTCGCTGTCCCCAATCTCTAGGCTCTCGCCACACCTGTCAGCTCTTCGGTGGTGCCATATTCCCTTCTTCTACCTCTGGTGTTTGCAGAGGCTTTTCCCTACACCTGGAACACTTTCTTCAATCCCACCTCACTATCTTTGATCTGGATAAGATTTTTTCCTTTTGAACATCTAACAGTGCAGACACTTGCCCCTGGAAAACCTCTAACCACCTCCTACCTCTAGGGCAAGGTCTGGGTTAAGATCCCCTTTGTATGTTCTGATAACATTGTTTTGGAATTGCCTATTTACTTGTTTATATATATATATATCACTGGACTATAAATTATATGAGAACAGCAGCTACCTCTGTCTTGTTTGCCATTGTATCCCCAGCAACTAACATAATGCCTGACACAGAGTGCACCTACAATGAATATTTATTGAATAAATTAATGGATGACTATGTCTCCTTTAAGTAAATCTTGTTTTTTTCACCTATTCTTAAAAAGACAGAAACACACACACACACACAGAGTCACCTTGTATGAATTAAAATATTATGTGCTTATTATAGAAAATGTGAAAAATACATAAAAGCAATAGGAAAGAGTCTACCATCCATCTCACCACATAATTATGACTCTTGTTATCTCCTTCTATATATATATTATTTTCATTGTTGAAATCACACTATGTCTACAGGTTGTTCCTTTAATAGTAAAAGTTGTGGTTATTTAAAGTGCAGAGTTCCCTGGCATTAAGTGTATTCACATTGTTGTGCAGCCATCACCACCAGCCATCTTAGAACTTTTCCATCTTCCCAAACTGAAACTCTGTACCCATTAAACAATAATGTGCTATTCCCCCTTCCTACAGTTTATTTTTTGGCCATGCCTCGAGGCATATGGGATCTTAGTTCCCCGACCAGGGATTGAACCCGTGCCCCCTGCATTGGAATCTTAACCACTGAATCACCAGGGAAGTCCCTACAGTTTAGTTTTATTTGGGTTCATAGCATAGTGGAAATGGCTTTCTTCTGAATCCTTACTCAGTTCAAGCGAACATTCCCATTTATCTTCAAAAGGTTCTGAGGATTTCCTGGCAGATGCCATCCTTCCCAGAGTTCTTTGGTGCTGTCAGGTGTTTCAGCCAATTCCATGTTGATAACATCCCTGAAGTCTCACTTTGTGCTACATCTCCTCATGCCAGGACCCACAATAGGTTCAGGGGCCCTTGAAAATATTTCAAGTTCTTTTAAGATCCAAAGAAAATGAACTTTTAGGTCAAAGAAAGTGTTTTAATATATAATGTTAACATATTTGTCTTTACATGAATATCATCACAAAATATAACTTAAAAATTTTTTTTATGGTGGAAGAGGTTCATGAAGGCAAAAGTGCCTAGGTAGTACTGTAAATGCTTTCATGTTACAAACAAAAAAAGATGGTGAGGAGGAATCGCTGAAGTTTTTAACGCAAGACACTTATCCTTTGGTCAATTTCCACCTTTTAATTTCTCTTTCCTAAGCAAAAATAAAGAAATCTTACAGAAATTTTACATAGCACTATATATAGTTAAAGCAGGAGCACGCATTTAAATTTTAAATTTTAGGTCCTGTCTTCAGTTCCTAGGATGTCAAGAAATACTGGCAATTAGATAGTCCTCCTGGCATGATTTTCCAATTTGAAATAAACCCAAATGTAAACTAATTAACTGGGCCATTTTGAGAACACACAGCATTGGTTCCATGTGTTTTAAGAGCTTTCCAGAGAGCACGGAAGCCAGGATCACATATGTGAGGCTTCAGAAATACATGGCAAGTGTCCCTGTTACCTGGGTCTTCTGTTTTTTTAGTTTTGTTCACTTAAATATTCATGACATCTTCATCTCTCTGAGAGAAGGAATTATAAATCACTCTAATTCCATTCTATAGCATTCTGTACCATTCTGAGTGCATAATAGGCACCTATCAAGAGCGTTTTGGGCTTGATGACATATGCATTTAGAATTGCTTGAATTGGAAGTGTCCTAGGTGGGGAGGAATTAGAATCTTACATCGTTCTAAGTCATTTGACTTAAATTTAAAAGGCAGGTTTTCCTTGGGGTGGAGGTGGGGCTTGGTTAGGGAGGGGAGGAGGACTCCCAATCATTTATGAACTTCTCTGGGAACATAAATTTTTGGAGACAATCTATTTTTCAAAGAAACAGAGTCATCTTTCCACTCTCTCACCTCTTTACCTCCATGAATCACAAAAGGTCATGAATTTTTTGAAAGTACTGAACATTATCCTGCTTGTCAAGTTGAAGTATAAGCTCTTGCCCGAGTCAGAGCTCCAAGTGTTCTCAGGTGCCTAGAAGAGCAGCCTTGCAATTAGGAAGATTCCGATTGAGCCGATGTCCCTGTTAGAGCAATATTTCTCCCTCCAGGGCCTGTACAGCTATTAAGAAATGGGTCCACCAAGAGAGAAGGGAGTAAATGTGTTTGACTGCATTGTCTTGGAAAAAAATAATTTCAATTTCTTGCTTGTCTTCATAACAGTTCTTCAAAGCTTCGCACTTTGGCCAGAGGTTTGTCTCCCGCATACCTGAGATTTGGTGGCACGAAGACGGACTTTCTCATTTTTGATCCCAAGAAGGAACCAACCTTTGAAGAGAGAAGTTACTGGCAATCTCAAGTCAACCAGGGTGAAACTTTAAAGATTAACCATATATCTGAGTTAACTTGAGTCAGTCGTGGGCATTCTCAGAGAAGAGCTATTGCTCATATCTAACAATTAATAAGAGATGAAGGGCTCCCAGCGGACCCGTGGAGGCACCTATACAAAAGGAGGAAGCAGTGGGCAGGTTTCCTCCTCCTGATGTTTTCATGAATGTGAGACATTGGGGCAGGGGGGATGGTGTGCTGGACACAACACTGGGGCAGGGGAGAGTTAATTGTGGTGTAAACAGCACAATGATTGTAGCTAAAAGGACAGAGCTGCCTAGAGGGGCCTGTGGGTAGAAATGTACCAAAACAGAGTATTTCCTGCTCAAGACACAGCACTGATCGAAACCCATTTATTCCAAAAAATGTGGATGAAAGGTGTAATAAGGGGACATGGAGATATGCTCTGCTTCTAAGGATGGATTTCAAGACTTGATTTGTTGGGCAGTGGTTCTCAAACTTTATTGACTAGACATAATCACCTGGGGTGAGTTTGAATATTTGGATTCTTGGGCTCCAACCTTAGGTTACAAGTTTAGCAAGATCCTCAGGTGATTCTGATATTGGAAGTCTGTGGGCTTCATCTGAGAAACACCCTGGGGCGCCATGAGGATTTGCCCTGTGTCTTTCATCAGTGCTATACAGACATCAAATGGAAGCTAAATCATTATCTTAAGTTATTAAAAAAAACACATACATCATTGAATTACAATAATGAATTATGATATATATAAATGAACAATATTTTATTATTTTATATATTACATATTTCCTTCTGTTTATTTTCTGCAGTTAGGAAGTGTTTAGAACCGTTAATCAGTAACTGCGCCAATTGATAGAAGAGTAATTAGAAAAAATGAAAAAAGCAGGAGAGTTTTCTTAGTATAACACGTTGGAATATGTTTAGACCTGGCCCTTTCTGACCAGTCATATGCGTTCCAAAGGTCTCATAAATTTAGATAGGAAACTGTCCTTTGCTCATCAATTTTCTTCATCCTGTGGGGAGGGGGGAATCACTGGGGTTATCCAAGTGCTTCAGAAACATCCTTTGTGAGCACAGGGGTGGATGAGGCACCCGCTGTCAGAGAGCCAGAATGTGCAGCTTCCCAGAAAGGAAGTCACTGGGGGGTCAGCCAGCCCTGGCAGCCGCCCCCGGCAGCCCTGCTGCCTTGTGATAAAGAAGCACAGTCTGCCTGATAGGATAGTGGTGGATTTTCCAAGTACACATGTTGTGGTCTCAGGAGCTTTGATGATACCAAATTTGAAGGAATAAAAGTCAACATTCCCTGTCCTACCATTTGGCAAGAGGAAATCACCACAAAGCAGATATAGTCCATGTAAAACAAATTTCTACGTATGTTGAAAGTGAACCTTAAGAGAACTGAACTATGTTTTTTTCTGGTGGGTTCTCTAGTAATTTCAGGTTTCTGAGGAGCCTTCTGAATTGTTAGATAACTTGAAGTTATGTCCAATGTATCTATGTCCAGTATATGTCCAGTGTTTCTTCAGAAACCTGCCCTTTGGCTGTTTTTTTGTGGTAATCGATTAGCCAGCAAATTTGACACGTATAGCTGAATATGTCCTTCTCTGATGTTACACTTAACAACCAGAGACTCAATTATCCTGCTTTAGTCACATAAATAGCTAACTAAATAAGTGCATGGGATTTCAACCGTATCATTGTGAAAATAGATTCTCTAAATTATTTACTCCATTTGCAGATATTTGCGAATCTGGATCCGTCCCTTCTGATGTGGAGAGGAGGTTGAAGTTGGAATGGCCCTTCCAGGAGCAATTGCTACTCAGAGAACAGTATCAGAAAAAGTTCAAGAACAGTACCTACTCAAGTAAGAAATGAAAGGTATCCTGCAAGTGTCCCAGCCCCCAAAATACTTGGATGGCTTGAACTTGGGCTTGAATCTAATAAGCCCTATAGCAGTTGTGTAAAGCTGCATAATCCTCAAATGTTAGCAAGAGTTAATGGGCAATCTTCAACCCCAAACTTCTGTTTTTTACTTTTCTTCGCCCGACTTTGCCTACTAGCCACGGAGTGAAATATAGAATCATTCATTCACAAGCTAATAATGACCTCTACTGCTCTGAAGAGCTAGGAAGTCAAGGGAGACATGGATATACTCCTTGTGTAAAAGTAAAATATAGAAGTGTGAAGAGTAAAATGTGAAACCATTCACACCTCATTGTCCATTCTGTTTCCCCTCCAAGAAGCAGCCACTGCCCTGCCAGTGATGTGTTGTGTATCACTGGCAGAGCAGCTTTCTCATTTTCTTTCCTCTGTGGGTTTGAAAACACAGGACTAGCTCAACTAACCAGGAATTTATTTCCATTCATGGAAACACTTTTCTGGTGTTTAAATGGGATGATGTCATGCAGGGCTTTAAAACAACTGAAACAAGCAATCCTTATCTAACTATGAAATATATTTTTATCCGAAAGTTGATGTTTTATACCCAACTAAGGGATGACGTTGCCCCAGATCTCAGCTAAGAAAGTAACCTGCTTAGATACGCTACAACGGTCTTCTTTTGACTTTTGAAAAATAAATGATCTTGAAGTTAGTTTGGGTTAGTCAACATTTCTAAGAGTACATTATTGACAGTAAATTATTTCTTTGTAAGATTTTACTATACACTACCTAGATTCCAGTGTGTACAATGGATTTTTTTATTTTCATATTTTTTATTTATAAGGTAAGGGAAAAAGTAACACATAAGAAATCAGAAAATAGGTTATATGCTAATAGAAAATGTGGTCCTCTAAATTATTTTTTGCATTTTAAAGCAGAGGGCCGGGGGGAGCTACGCTAATGGTTTAATAACATGATCTATGGTTGAACAGAATTTGGCAGGACAGGGCCTTCTCAGATCCCATTAAAGGGATGACAGAAGTCCAAGAGACCTACAGCAGGAAGGCCTTATTTGTAATTAATCATCTGATATAGGCCTGCTAGGAGAAGACCCTATGGTATTAGGTAATCTATAGCTTTATCCTTTTTTTCTTGGTCATCTTAAACATATGCCAATTTACCTTAAATTTTTCTTTAAAAATGTTTGCTACCTCACATGATCTTTTTGGAACCAAGATGGTAGGTTTTCAACATCTTTTTCCTGCCTTTGGGACTGGGGCCTTCATAGTTTCTGCACCAGAGGAAAGCCCTTCTTTTACTAACTACGTAGCTGGGTCAGTATAATTCCAGCCACCCTATTGGCAATGCTAAAATGTATAACAAATACAGATAGTTAATTTGTATTTGGAAATATTTGACTTCTGATTTGAAATTTTCTATTTTAATCTGCATGTATTAGAAACATATAGATAGAAATCTATGGGACTTCCCTGGCGGTCCAGTGGTTAAGACTTCACCTTCCAATGCAGCAGGTATGGGTTTGATCCCTGGTTGGGGAGCTAAGATCCCACATGCCTCATGGCCAAAAAACCAAAACGTAAAACAGAAGCAATACTGTAACAAATTCAATAAAGACTTTAAAAGTGGTCCACATCAAAAAAAATCTTAAAAAAAAGAAATCTACTGCGTTTGGTCTGGGCACCAGCTCATTATAGGGATAAGTATCTAAGAAGCCAGTAGGTGTCTCTACACATGGTTCTGCATCCGTGGCTAAGGTTGGTAATGCCTGAGTAACATCGTATGATGTGGCATCCTACGATGGAAGAGATAGCAAAAGTCTATTGTGTTAATTGCTTAATGGCCTGCACCTTTAAAACAGGTTTCCTAGAAGATATAGGTGAGTTTTCTAATTACAGGGCCCATTGGATGGTGTGTTTTACTTAAGTAGAAAATGGCAAAAACATTTGTCATGAGAATATAGATTCACACTGTATACCTGTCTGGGCAGGAAAAGGAAGCAATGTTATGGGTATAATTTTGAGTGTGACTACAAAAAGGAGGACTCCCTTATTAAAATAATAATATTTAATGAGCTAATTCTTTTTTCTCCTTCTTCTCCACCTTTCTTCCTCATCATCCCACTCCCACACTGGATGCTGGACACATTTATGTAAACAAAAATGGTATAATAGTCAGTGCCAATGTATAGTGTGTCATTTAGATTGTCTTCATTCCAGGGATCTTTCCACCCTTTCATACAGTAAGAGATAAGAGATTGGGTAATGACTGGGAATTGGATAATTATCTGTGAGTTTTCTTATTTTGAGGAAGGAATAGGCTGGGTGGGTTTTATTTTTAAGAGTGGATTTTAGCTCAGTAATACACAGCCCTTATTCTAGGAGATGTTACTCTTACAGAGGGCATATAATAGAATTTCAAGCTACTTAAATTCAAAGTGTTTTTGGAAAAATGAGGAAATAGAGGAAGAGTAAGGAATGAGCTGAATAAATACTCAAAAATGCAAACATTCTATGTTTCTTGAAAATGCCATAATCCTTGTAGAAGGTCTAGGCAATAATAGTGCTTTATATCTGTAAGAGTTTTTTATGGCTTACAAAGAGTTTTCACATGTGCTATTTCAACTTGGTTTTGTGAGGTAGATGGATGATGGTACTAGTTCCAGGATTGTAGATCCGTAGCCAGGACTCATGCAGGTAAAGGGGTCACTCCTGATCATTCAGTCTATAAGTGGGATAGTGGGGCTGGGAACTCAGATCAATGATTCCTGATTTAGGACACTTGCTACAACATGATTAGCAGTATATGTCTAAAAGATAACTGTGTCTAAGACAGTCCCAGGGCCTTTATTACAGGCTCTATTACTGTGGCACTGTCACCAAATAGCTATGTGATATTGGGCAAAGCACTTTATTTCTTTGGGTGTCAGTTTCCTCATAGAAAAATGAGGGTGGAGGTTTGGGGAGGACTCCCTAATCCCAAAGTCCTACGCTGTCCTCCACTGTGGCCCTAAGATCTCAGGAACAGGCTAGGACTCAGAGAGCTTTTCAGACCCCAATGTCTGTAACTCCTTAATGATAGGCAGAAGTTTTGTGGAAGTGGGTGACACAGCAAATATCAAAAACACCTAAAATAGCTTGCTAGTGTTGTTACCGCCCCTCAGCCGTTATGGGCAGTATTAAACCTAGGGTTTCACTGCTATGGTAATCCAAGTAGTTCAGGCTGAAGACTTAGAAACAAAGCCACTTTGAAGGAGAAAGGGTGTAAGTTTGCCAGATAGATAGAGATTTTTTTTTTTAAACTAGGGAAGTGAATTTCTGTTTGATAACTCTAAATATACATTAAGATCACCAGATCTATTCAGATAATAACTGATTTAAACACTCAAAAATACATTGCCGCCACTCTCAAAAAGAGATTATAGGCTAGTTAATGGTTAAAAAGCTGAGTTCAAAATTTCCAAAGCTTTAATAACTCCTTAGTGACTCAGTAATTTTTTTCACAGCACATCTAGCCCAAAAGAAATACCTGAGAGTTTCAATTAAGCTGTTAGGTCCGAACAACCTAATAGTAACAGTTCTCATGATGTCCAACAGATGCTGATGCCTTCCCTTGCAAATTTAAAAGATCCTGCAGTGCCCCTGTGAGTAGGGTTGCCTGGTTAAATTTTCATTTCAAATAAACAATAATTTCTTTGCTGTATTTCTCAAATAATGCATATGACATACACTAAAAATGATTCATTATTTATCTGAAGTTCAAATTTAGCTAGATGTCCTGTATTTTTATTTGCTAAACCGTACCAGTGAATTCACTCCCCGGAGTGCCTTGGCGTAGAGTTTGGAAACCACAGCCCTAGAGCCCTAGGCCAATTTTTTAATGTAAAATTCCATTTATTTTGAATTAATAAATTATATACATGAATTTTTCAAAAACTTTTAAAAAATGTAATCGAAGTTACCAAGTTATTTTGTGACTGAGTTTATGAGTGGAGATATTTAGATTATGAAGAGTGGGGTTTGTGTTGACTAATGGAAATCTGACCTGTGCGTGTTGAGCCCTGAGCCGTACAATGCAGTTTCCCCAGTTCACCTGAGGTCACTTGAACAAAACCCAAGTGCCAGACCAAAGCCTCTGGTACCTTCCACAGGACTTGATTCAACAGCTGAAGCAAATAAAGCAATATATATATATTTTAAATTTGCCAGTCCAATTTTGTTGACGCATTCATAATTATAAGCACTCATTGGGATTCCTTCCATTTAACAACAGAAATAGCAATTCATTATGAGGAGCAAATCTGGAGGCCTTCATCACTTCGGCACTCTGGTGCTGACCTAACCACGAAATGGCAACATTTTTCTTTTAGGAAGCTCAGTGGATATGCTGTATACTTTTGCCAGTTGCTCAGGACTGGACCTGATCTTTGGTCTAAATGCATTACTACGAACTGCAGATTTGCACTGGAACAGTTCCAATGCTCAGTTACTCCTGGACTACTGCTCTTCCAAGAGTTATAACATTTCTTGGGAACTAGGCAATGGTAAGTGCTCCCCTGCCCCCGCCCGGGGAACATTTCAATAATAAGGAGGTTCCCCTTTGCCATTATTTGTTCCTATTTATGACCTTCTTTTTAATAATAGCAAATATGTTTTTTGCCTTGGAATATTTGTGTAAGTGCTCAATGGTGTGAGTTTGGAATTACTTGTGGCAGAAAACTCCTTATGTATCCCAGAACCTATCGTTAATCCCAGTTTACATTACATTTGAGCACTTCCACAGCTCCCTGGTTCCCTTGAGATCTTCAGGGTCACTTAGACCTCTTATGCTTGGCAGGTTGGACTCAAGCAGTTTGCTTTTACCTTTCCATTCCTTCCTCTGTTCTCAACTTGTCAATCTCAGCAACCCCATGCCAACACTCATAATGGGTTCAAGCTAGAAGTTCCGGTACAGAGTCTTACCTGGGTCAAGCTCTTGATTGTCTCCTTTGTCACTCTTTTATTGTAAGGAACTTATAAATTGTAACTAAAGTGCTAGTGATTAGCCGCATTCATTCAAACATATTTACAATGCTTTGTTCACACATCAGCCGATGGAACTGAAGATAAAATGGGAAGTGAGATGTAGTAATATCATGAGCACATATTATATTCCAGGCACTGTTCTGAGCATTTAATAAGTATTAGCTTATTTTATCTTTATAATTGCCCCGAGGTGAACACAATTATGGCATTCATTTCATAGATGACAAAAGAGGCACAAAAAGGTTAGCTAAATAGCTGTGTGATGCCGGGCAATTATCAGTGAGAGGAATCTTACAGGAGTTAGGATTTAAACCCAGGCAGTCTGGCTCTAGTAGGAGGTCCCTGCTCTCTTGAGACTTCTGTTCTAGAGGTAGGGAGGCAGACCGACCAGAAAGCAAGCAAAGAAGTGATGCATGTCTATAGTGGTATGTATTATGATAAAGCCTAGCAGCAGATTTGGGGATTGGGTTGCTGAGGATAACTGGCAAGTTGAAGCACTGAAAACAGAATAAAAGGAAGGGTCGGGGCTTCCCTGGTGGCGCAGTGGTTGAGAGTCCACCTGCCAATGCAGGGGACACGGGTTCGAGCCCCGGTCTGGGAAGATCCCACATGCCGCGGAGCAACTAAGCCCGTGAGCCACAGCTGCTGAGCCTGCGCGTCTGGAGCCTGTGCTCCGCAACAAGAGAGGCCGCGATAGTGAAAGGCCCGCGCACCGCGATGAAGAGTGGCCCCCACTCACCACAACTAGAGAAAGCCCTCGCACAGAAACGAAGACCCAGCACAGCCAAAAATAAATAAATAAATAAATAAATAAATAAATAAATAAATAAAGTAGCTATTAATTAAAAAAAAAAAGATCCCACGTGCCGCAACTAAGACCCAATGTAGCCAAAAGATAATACATAAATAAATAAAATAAATTTAAAAAAAAAAAAAGGAAGGGTCAAGGCAACCATATCTCAGTTAGATGCTGAACAACTTTACTGCAGCAACTATGTGAATAATAGGTCGTCTGAACCCATCCTTACCCATCTCTGTACATCTCACCTTCCCTACTTTTCTGCCCTACCCATCCCCAGCTCCTTCTGCTCTTCAGAGTAAGATAAAAGAGTGTCATCATGTGCCCCTCTTCCTCGGGCCGCATTTTGCAAAGGGAAGGTCTGGTTTCCGGGGTGAAGGAGAAGAGTAAGGTAATTTGGGAAGTAGATTGGACACTTTCCATGCCTCCCTCCCCTCCCTTCAGCTTTGCTACTTCCAGACTCACATGCACATAAAATTTGCACTTATAATTCTCAGTAAGACTTTTTAAAAAAATAAATTTATTTATTTTATTTATTTACTTTTGGCTGTGTTAGGTCTTCGTTGCTCTGCGCAGGCTTTCTCTAGTTGCGGCGAGCAGGGGCTACTCTTCTTTGCGGTGCGCGGGCTTCTCATTGTGGTGGCTTCTTTTGTTGCGGAGCGCGGGCTCTAGGCGTGCAGGCTTCAGTAGTTGTGGCACGAAGGCTCTAGAGCTCAGGCTCAGTAGTTGTGGCGCACGGGCTTAGTTGCTCCGCGGCATGTAGGATCTTCCTGGACCAGGGCTCAAACCCGTGTCACTGCATTGGCAGGTGGATTCTTAACTACTGCGCCACTAGGGAAGCCCCTCAGGAAGACTTTTAATTACATTGTAGAAATAGGTTTTTAAATGTCTTCTCCCACACAATCTTTTTTTAAAAGTAAATTAGGTTATTAAATACTGAATACAGACTATTTCCTGAATATCCACTAGTTTAATATCCCAATTATTAATTTCCAACTGTTGTATTACCCCCAATACTTCAGTTATATAACTTATATTTTTATTTTCCTGGAATATCTTCTTTATAACTAGAGATTTTACTTTCCTTGACTTTGGATTCTAAGTTTTTGTAATATGAAAAATGCTTTGTTGCTTTTATATGCTGCTTTTATGTTTGCTTTTAAATAAAAAATTTTCTAGGTAAGCAATTATTTTGCGAATTGCTGTCTTTCAGAACCTAACAGTTTCTGGAAGAAGGCTGGTATTTTCATCGATGGGTTGCAGTTAGGAGAAGATTTTGTGGAGTTGCATAAACTTATACGAAAATCTGCTTTCAAAAATGCAAAACTCTATGGTCCTGATGTTGGCCAGCCTCGAGGAAAGACTGTTAAGATGCTGAAGAGGTAAGAGCTAGAGGAAGCAGAACCACTTTTCTTAAATATAATATTTTTCTTTGGTGGAGACTCTTCAATAAACCACCTGTTATTAAACAATTTGTTGCCTGACTAGAAGGTTTACCAAAAGAGGAAACATTGACTGGCTCAGAATACCAAAGATTTTGGGGCAAATGGCATCTGTGATAAAATTTGTATCAGAATTAGGAAGTTTGTGTTGCTTTATCCTAAAGTAGTAACCAGCTCATTTCTAGGGAAAACAACTCTTGTGCATTTATTGTTCATATAAGGATTAAGTGATAACATAATAGATTTTTTTTTCTAGTTTCCTGAAGGCTGGGGGAGAAGTGATTGATTCAGTTACATGGCATCAGTAAGTATGTCTCCTACTGTTAATACTGAGAAAGTAAAGCTAGCTTTACTTATTACCTAGTTTTCAAAAAATTGTTTTCATTTAATTACTAATTGACTTTATAGTTCCCGATAAGAAACTGTCTCAAGCAGCATTGTACTAGGATCTTAATATTAATAAAACAAAAATTTAAACTTGTTTTAAGTAACGTGGTAGTTTCTACAAGATCAAGGCACACTATCGTTTAAGTCATGGAATAGATGTAGCTAATAGTAGCTAAAACTAATATGCTTGCCAAAGAATGGGTAACCCACAAATACCTGCATTTGTGACTATGTTTTCTCAAGACAGAATAAGTGGTCCCCTTTCATCTTGTTCTCTCCTTAGTAGAACTTCTGCTTTTTTTTTTTTTTTTTTTTTTTTTTAAATAGCACAGGGGTGGGAAGAAGTAGGAAGGAGGGCAAGGGCGGCCAATTAACTTAAAAGCAGAAAGTAAAGTTTGTTACTTTTTCCTGAATATTTTGTGAATAATTTAGCTACTACTTGAATGGGCGAATTGCTACCAAAGAAGATTTTCTAAACCCTGATGTATTGGACACTTTTATTTCATCTGTGCAAGAAATTTTCCAGGTAATAGCCTTTTTTTTCTTTTTAATGTAAAACCAGAGTCCTTATTTTGTAGTCTAGCTAGTCCTAAATTCTACAGGTATATAAATTTATATGTTTTTCCAATTTTAGAGAGCAGGCACTAGATCTTACTCACCTTCAGTTCCCCTTAGTATTGGGTCTTACCCATGTATGTTGATTAGAAATTAAAAATACTTCCAATAGCCTTTCAGTAGAATGAACTCTCATAGTCCATAAGAAAAGAATGGGATTATTTACATTCCTTCCACACCTAGTATTCCAATAAAAGTTAATTGCCCAAGACCTAAATGACCATGAAAATATTTTGTAACTATATTGAACGGATGGATCTGGGAATGCAAGGTTTTGAATATTGAATAATCTTCAGCAACATATTTGGTCAGCTTGTTTGCAATTACCGTGGAGACTTTCCTGTTCCATACATAGGCTGTTGAGGAGACCAGACCCCACAAGAAGGTTTGGTTAGGAGAGACCAGCTCTGCGTATGGGGGTGGAGCGCCCTTGCTGTCCAACACCTTTGCTGCTGGCTTTATGTGAGTGAACTTGCACTTGTCTCAGGGACCAGATAGCATTCTCCTGTTCTTCTATTCAGTTGAAATAACTCGTCAGACAAAAATCTGGTCAAAGACAGTTTCTGTGGCTGAGCTCCAAAGTTTGTGCCAGATTTTGCAAGAAAATGATTTACTAAAGTTTGTTGGACATCTTTAACATGTGCCCAAATTAATCATTGTATGAATGAGCTGCTTTAGAAGTTTTGTTCCTTAATTATGGCCCATAAATATGTCAAGCATTCCTTTCTCTAAAGAAATACATTGTAAAAGAGTGCATCAAGAGCCTCGACTCTGAGAAGGATTCTGAGTACATATAGCTCTACTCATAGATTCCCAAGAAGTTTAGAGCCTGGAAGTATGAGGTCACACCCGAGGGGCTACCAATGAATTTAAAGATTTACTAAATCACCCTCTTATCCAAGCACCACAAACTTGATTGCTTTAAAACCAGCTGGTTTACTTACATTTCACAACTCGGTTAACACTCTTAGTCTATAGTTCTGCATGCTCATATTGAGCTTTATTCTCTTTCCTCTCCTACCCTCATTCTTATAAGCCCCGACTAGAGCACACATCCCTTATGCTTGTGGAGGCATGAGGAGTAGAGGAAAGAAAGGAGATGTGTGTTTTGCCACTGACTGAACATGGGGGGAGGAAGTGTCCATAAAAGCTTAGGGGCGATTCTACTTATTTCGCATTTTAGTACTGCTGACCACCAGCAATCCTTTCTTCAGACCTCACATGGAAATGCGGGTGGGGAGGCGGCGGGTGGAGGTGGGAAGGGCGGGTGTGGATCCCACACAGGACGGAGAATAATTGTCTATAAGGGTGGGCGTTTGTCTACTCCGCTTTGTAGATGTTGTTCTACCCTGATAGGGACTCTTATAGCATATTAATAGTCTTCTAGGATTTGTTATCATGCAGAAGTGTGAGAACACGTGAAGTGAAGGATAGTCTCTATTTCATCTGAATGACTTATTGATAATTAATACTACTTTTCTGGCTTCCTGTCAGTTCCTCCCACACGGAGGAATAAATCAGAATAGTGTATAGTTAAAACTGTGTTATTTTGTTTGCCAAACTTGAAGGAAGCTTGGCCTCACTCTGTTCCAGGTGGCTGGATAAATTGGGCCTGTCGGCCAGAATGGGCATAGAAGTGGTGATGAGGCAAGTGTTCTTCGGAGCTGGAAACTACCACTTAGTGGATGAAAATTTTGAACCTTTGCCTGTAAGTGACCATTATTTTCCTATTATCGTGAGTAGGTTAGAGTATACTAAGGGCTCCCTGTATTAACCTTTTATAAATAGTCAATTCTCTCAATAAATTCAGTGCTCTCAATAAGTAGCCAAACCATGGAAAGATGAATTAGAAGAAACCTTAGAGATCACTCATTCTAACTTTTTTGTGTCTCAAGAAATTGAGACCCAGAAATAACGTTTTTAATGTGGGTTATTTAGGGCATGGTGTGGGATTTTTAAAAAAAGGAGTAATTTGAAATTTTATGACTTCAATTTTATAAGATAAACTTGAATCAAATGTTTTGCCAAGTAAATCAAATTTAAAATTGCCTGTAGTATCCAAAGTTTCAAAATTTTTTGTCATGAAATCATAATTTATTTAACTTTAAGATAAGCTAGTACCATGTATTTGTTCAAAAATATCACCATACGATTGGCTATTTTGTTAATAATCTTCAAGATATTTATGAGTAAAATCTCATTTCCACCCTACCTCCAACTACATCTGGTACTAAATCAGGAAATATAGCCTTTCTATTTAAAAAGCCACCTGGAAGATATATATATCTAAAAATTGGCATAGCATAGATATAGCCTGAGAAGTATGACCTTGATTTTTAGAGTCTAAAATAGCATTTGAGAATATCTATTTTCTAAGAATAATTCCTAAGGGAATTGCTTGAACATTGTAGGAAAGCTAAGAAAGTCTGCAAAAAGCACATGCCAAAATATAAGCTAGGCTTTTATGGTTTGTAGATAGATTTCCCCCCAAAATTGCCTTTAGTCTATAGTGGTCCAAACTCATGGAGCACACTGTACATAACTTAAAAAAAAAATTTAGCAAAATGTCTTTGCACAAAATGGAATCTATCTTCCCCAAGTATATTATGAGTCATTTATAAAATGAGTTAAACCAAATGTGATCATTTCATTAGACAAATATCCAAAATCTACTACTGGCCCCTTCTTAAATGGACCTTGAACAAGGAAGAGAAATAAATAGTTTCTTCACAACTTGCTTCAAGTCCAATGCCTAGAAATTAGCCAGCTTATCCTGTCACTCTTTGTAAATAGTACCAGCTATTTATGTTGTTATCTAAAGCTTCTCAGCCAAACATAAACTTTTGGCTTAAGAATTCTTTGTATATGTGCTAAATATACTTCTTCCTCAAGGTTCACAAGTCAGCTCGAAAAACTTGCAAGAGTAAATGTTACCTTTGACATCTGCAGAATACCAGGGAATTCGCAAAACAGTCCTGGAAGGTGGCAAGGAAGGTATCTTGGATCCATTTTTCAAATGAGGAAGTTCAAATTGAGATGAGCTTGTGTGATTTGCTGGAGGTCACACAGCTGTCTCATTGTTACTCTAAAGAATCCTGTACAAATCCTGGCTCTGAGCCTGCTTGCTTTCTACCCCCAAGTCATGGAACCATGCTACGTCTCCTTTGAAAACATTTAATTGATTCTCTTCTTGTCTCCAGTGAAAATTTTGAAGTTAAGCGGAGAAACAAAAGCTGTTTGCCTGTTGAGTCTACCTTACCCAAGCTCAAGAAGGAAGGGTTGGGGTATATATATATTGAGTGGATTTTTTTAAAAAAAAACTTTTTATTATGAAAAATTTCAAAGTAGAGAGAAAAGTATACGAAGCCCTAATGTTGTTTAATCTATAATCGTACGCACTCTTTACCTCCCACCTACTGGATTACTTCTAAGCAAATCTCAGGTATACCACTTTATCCATAAGTATTTCAGTATGCATCTCCTTTGTAAAAACATAACAAAATATAATTATCATACTTTAAAATATGAACAATAATGTCTCAATATCATTAAATATTTAGTCAGTGTTTCACATTTTCCTTATTGTCACAAATGTTTTCTTTTTTGTTTCTTATTAGTCATCCAATTTTTTTTTTTTTTTAATTTATTTTGGCTGTGTTGGGTCTTCGTTTCCGTGCGAGGGCTTTCTCTAGTTGTGGCAAGCGGGGGCCACTCTTCATCGCCGTAGTCATCCATTTTATACACAGCAATGTATACATGTCAATCCCAATCTCCCAATTCATCACACCACCACCTCACCCTCCAGTCACAAATGTTTTTAATTGTTGGTTTATTCACATCAGAATCCAAACAAGGTCCATATATTGTATTTATTATATCTCTTAGGTCTGTTCATCTTTAAGTTCTCTCTCCCTCTCTTTTTTTTGTCCCTTGGAATTTATTAGAGAAACCAGGTAATGTTATATAGTGTTTCCCACATTCTGGATTTTGCTAAATTTATTTCTGTGGTATCATTTAGCATGTTCCTCTGTCCCCTGTATTTCCTGTAAACTGGTAGTTAGACCCAGAGGCTTGATTTTTGTGGGGTTTTTTGTTTTGCAAGAATTCTTCATAGGTGATATTGTGTGCTTCCATCAAGAGACACATCATGTCTGATTGTCTCTTTTTTTGACCTTGATAGCTAGTGATGGTCATTGCCTAATGCACTGCTTTATTGGGCAGGGGTTGGGGGTTTACAAGGTTTCAGAGGAAATTGTTTTAGTCTCTTACACAGAAGTTTTATTTTTAAAACTTGGCTTTGTGTGTGTGTGTGTATGTGAGTGTGTGTATGTGTCTATATCTAAAAGTTTTGCTTTGAGCTTTGAATTCTTGGATGATTGACAACAAAGAATATTTAAACTGTCTCTGAGCAATGAGTTGCATCCTTGAGATTTATCTCCTAGCACGCATAGCCCTCTGAATTGTGGAAGTGTAGTCCTCCAGTGATAAAAAGCAGCAAACAAGATATTGCCCTCAGATTCGTGGTGGTAATGCAGACCAAAAGATGAATCCTTTTAAAATAGCTCTAGGATAACAGTCACACTCTTTGTAGGATAACTATTTGCTTGACACTGTTTTTGTTAAAGAGTAAGTAAAGATCTGTTTTTGTCCCTCCCCTCCCCAATCACTACAACTAGGATTATTGGCTCTCTCTTCTGTTCAAGAAACTGGTGGGCACCAACGTGTTAATGGCAAGTGTGAAAGGTCCAGACAGAAACAAACTTCGAGTATACCTTCATTGCACAAACATCAACCAGTAAGTGTGTAAGACACCCTTTACCAATCAACGAGTTTTAATTAGTAAGCACACAACTTCCTACTCTAACACCCTGTTGTCTTCTATCTATACAGTGGGTCTAAGGTGTGTCATTGTTCTTTATTTCTTTTCATTCTCATAGTGATATGGTGCCAGAGTCTAGCTAAAAAAAAAAAAAAAAAATACGTTAAACATAGGCATTTGCAGTCCAGCAAAGATTTGTACAATGATTTAATTATCACAATCCATAATGAAAATATATCCTGAATTTAAATAAATAATGATACAAATGAAACACATAAAACTAATTTTGTATGAATGATTAATCAATTGAATGACTATGAATGAATAAAATATGAATATGAACTCATATGAATGAATAATTACATGAATATACTTATCCCTTTGCATCATATCTGATTAATAAAGAAGAAGAATTAAAATGAGACCAATAACAACAATAACACTCATGTTTTCAAAAGTTTCAACCCAGTTTCTGGAGTTGAGAGGCCATAGAGATTTTTGTAGTCCAGTACTCTGGCCTTAGGTAGGAAAAATGTTCCTAAATCTGAGATTTTTCTCTTTTTTAGTTTCAGTCTGTCTTTCCTAATAGAATAATATTAAAATGCTAATTCTAGCTACAAAAGCTACACACTGTTTGCAGTTTCAGTGAGTGGGAACTCTGTTTCTGGTGAGGGGGCCCCATTAGGAATAAGTGGGGGAATGGTTTAG
Organism: Balaenoptera musculus; assembly: GCF_009873245.2. NCBI lineage: Eukaryota > Metazoa > Chordata > Mammalia > Artiodactyla > Balaenopteridae > Balaenoptera > Balaenoptera musculus. The sequence goes on from NC_045789.1 coordinate 41,959,300, forward strand.
GTGGAAAAATTCTGAAAAGTGTCAGTAGATTTAATTTTCTTATTTGTTTCAGTCTTTTCATAAGGTTAGGAAAAGCCTGGGTTTATATGCTTTATATTAGGAATTCACATGAACCCTGAAAATTTCCATTTTACCATTTAACTTTCCTATGTTTGAACATATATGGGCTGACTGGCTTCCTCACAACGCAGCCTAGCAAAGCAGCAAAGATCTCAAAGTGCTAAAGCCCAGAAAATGGCAGTGTGAAGAGCAATATTTTTATCATGTTTTCAAAATAGGACCACATCAGTAGTCTAATATTATCATAAATGGAAGGATACAAAGAGGGCCCATCATCACTATAGATACTAATACTTAGTATTATCCATGACTATATTTTTAATCAACTATTCAATTGCTTAAATTAGATAAATATTTTTATTGAGTTAATCTATTTTCTTTTAGCCCAAGGTATAAAGAAGGAGATTTAACTCTGTATGCCTTAAACCTCCATAATGTCACCAAGCGCTTGCAGTTACCACATCACTTATTTGACAAGCAAGTGGACAAATACCTCATAAAACCTTCAGGACCCAATGGCTTATTTTCCAAGTGAGTAATTTTCTTGGTTCATTTCAAACTTTCACCAAAAGTGAATTTTATTGGTGTTTGTCAGAATACCATGTGTTGATAGGGAGCAAAAAAAAAAAAAGTCAACTATTTCAAGTTCTAACAATTCTTAATATTCAGGAAGTTATATATGAATACATACTAATACAAGTGTGATTCATTCAGAGAGTCCAAAGCGGAAGGATGGGACCACAAACTAGCAGTTATCTTAGGGAAATGTTTTCATTTCAGAGCAACTTGATGTATCAAGATCCACTCAATGCATTTAGATTATTTGCTCCAAAAAGACATAATTCTTGGTAACACTGTCACTAAAACAAAAATACCTATATGTAATTGCTATATAAAGGCATAGGAGTTGGTGTAAAATATTATATGGCACGAGCTGGGTGTGAGTCTCTTATGGTATCAGAATAGTTTTTTTATTGGTTAGAGTAAGAAAAAAGTGGTCAGAAATGTGCCTTTTAGGTGAATTATTTAAAGTTGGTTCTAATACATTTTAGTTATAAAAGCCTGTCATTGAATATGTCTTACAAAAGCCTGTAATCCAACAGAATACCCAAGAATGAGTGTAAGCCTTGAAGAGTTAGGCACACAAACGTTGTAAGATTTCTGTCTAATATGTATTGGAAGGAGACTTCCCAAGTGGTCCAGTGGTTAAGACTCTGTGCTCCCAAATCAGGGGGTACGGGTTCAATCCCTAGTCAGGGAACTAAAAATCCCACAAGCTGTGCGGTGCAGCCAAAAAAATTAATTAATTAAAATAAAAATTCATTGTGTGTTGGAAGGGGCTCTTTCCATCATGACTATTCTCACATTAAAGCATAAAAAATTGAGATTACAAAATTCTTACTACCTCCTCCCATCTTTGCAAATGCTCTATGAGTGATGTTTTCAGTGACAGCATCAGAACCTGAAAAAGTACCATAAACATGCTTTCTCCAAAGTCCTAACCCCCATAGACAAGCATTATTAACACTGGGCACCATTACTTTATTTTTTCCCTATCCTTTATTTTACTATAACTGTAATCATACAACCTCTAATAGGAAAAAGTGAAGGGGAACCCACAAGTTTCCCAAAGTATCTTTCCATATATAGCCTTTGTAGACTTCTAAATGGGCTGCATGTTTTATAAAATGCCATGGTTTACTTATTTTCCTACTGTTTAAACCTTTTTTTCCCCCCCTATTGTAAATAATGCATATTTGGATAACAGACACTTTTCTCTATTTGGGTTTTGACCCTTTTTGAAGTGGCTATTTTTAGCATATTTCTGTCTGAGGCTGATAAGAGAAAAGCTTGTCTGAAGTAGTTGAATAATAGTTGTAGAATTAGAAGTGTCTTAAGAGATCATTTTAGATGGGTATCTAAGGCCATTCAGCTCTGTTTGATTCCTCCTCTGTTGGATCTCACAGCCTCTGCTGGCGACTGCTCTCTGTGGCAAGGATAAAGTGAACCTCTAAGCCTTTCACCTGCTGCTCTTAGTTCTATTCTCTAGAACAGAGGGTGGAAACTATACCTCATGCCTGTGGACAAGTGGGTTTAAAGGATTTTTTTTTTTCTCTTTTTCTGGGGAGGTTGGCATACGTTCTGTGTTAATTTTTATTTTTAATTAGTTGTCAATGTTGTAAAAATTAACAACTACTAAAGTATCTGGATTTCTAGCTTTTCTTTGAAAATGGGTGCTCTGGCAGCTCTGGGATGTTTTCCCAATTCGATGGAGTTGAACCGGGGTTGTTTCCTTTAGACAGGTCATTCAGCTTTCTGTTCTCCTTAGTCCCTACGTGACCCTGCTGTCTCAGGCCTGTCCTACTGCACTGGCACACGTAACTTCCTTGGCCCTTGAGGACATTTGAGTTTGCTACTGTTAATCTGGAACAATGCTGAATGCCTCCTTTTCTCCAGAATAACTCTCAAATATTTGAAGGACAATTGGACTGTCTTCTCTCCAGGCTAAATATGCCCAATTTCTTCAGTGATTCTTCTCTTTGCTATATTTATCAGACCCTGTTGCATTCTGATCACACGTTTCATGCTTTATACTTGGAAAATTGGTGAAATTGTGCATAATGTTTTATTACCCTAAGTTCTCTTCGATGAGTATATATTACTTATATTTTTCTCTCTTTAAAATGTTGCAAAAGCATCGCAGATAAGTTTGATGAGTGCACAGTCTGCACACTTGCTCACGCTAATGACCTCAGAGGGTTAAATAATAATCACCTTTAAAAAATTATTTTTTACTTGAATAACTTGTATAGTGCCAATAGAAGGTCCTGCATAGTAAGTTTTTAATAAATATTTGAAGTGAATATATGTTAACATAAAAAGAGTATTTTATAGTTATCTCACATAAATTTTGCCCAGCATCAACAATTTTGCCAAATCTGTTGCTTGCTAATTCCTTCTAGCTCAATTTATCTGAAACGTGACAAGGATGTCTTCTATTTCTTGTCATCGTGTTACTGACTTAAAAATATAAAACAAGGTACTACCCTCAAAAAAAACCCTACCCTCATTTGCCAGCCTGATGAGGAAATATTCTGCATGCTTTAAGCTTACACTCAGTATATTGATAGCATCCTTTAGCTATATTTATAGGTGATTAAACAGTATAGCCAGATGGTTTATCTTGCCCATGTTTCATCATCTTAACCCAGAGCAGTATTAATTTACAATGATCAGACTTACCTTTAAACTCTGTGGCCTCCCCTAAAGCATTTCTGAAACTTTTTTGTGTACCCTTGTAATGGTCTTCAATTTCATACAGGAGAGGTCTTACTACCACCATTTAGAGATGTTTTCAAGGCCTGTTTTTGTCTGTGGTTTCCTAATGATGGTCATGGCGTTTCCTCCCACACCCCATCCAGGAACTGCTGTGATATAGGTGCTAAGACAAAGCTTGGGTGCATGTGGGCTGAGTGTAACAGCTATGCAGGCTTATTAGCCTCCAGCAGTCATGGTTATCTTATTACATCTTTAGGCAGAGAGCCCAGAGCTGGGCATTTAACCAAGGTTAAATGGAAATCAGTTTTTCTGCTGACTGATACTTAGGATAGAGTGTGAGAGATCTTTAAAAATGAAAACTTTATAATAATGTTAAATTGGAAACAATCAAATGTCTAACATTAGACAATTAAGTAAATAAACTAATATGCTCATACAACTGAATCTTGTGCAGCCATTAAAATGATGTAGTGGATGAATGTTTAATGGTGTGAACAAATGTTAGGATGTGTTACAGGAAAAAGAATCAAGTTTTAAGAGACTATATACTGTATGCTCATTTTTGTCTCAATGAAAACATCTATGTACATACATACATAGAAAAGAGATGAAGAAATATACATCAAAATCTTAAAAATGGTTATGATGAGTTAACAGGTTGCTTTTGTTGTATTTATTTATCTGAATAATAATGATGATGATAGATAATACTTTTACAGTGCTTACTATATACAAGGTACTGTTACATGTATTATATACATGACATAGATAAACTCTGACAGTAATCTAAATTTTCAACAATAAAAAACTTTTTTTCATATATAAAAATTTCATAATATAAAAAGCAATTAAGAAAAAGATAATAGAGATAAAAGCATCATTTGGAATTATGGAAGTAACTATCAGCAGAACTAAAAGCAGACTAAAGCTTTTCTTCATAAGCTCTTGTTTATATGAGATTTATTGCTGTGAGCATGTATTAATTTGATTTAAATAATAATAAATATGCATAAGAAATAACACTTGTCCTTAACTTTTTTTCCATTTTTTGACTCAGTTTTGATTTTAAATTCCGACAGTGAGATGCAAAGAAAACATATTTTTTTTGGAATCTGTGGTTTAGCTAAACAAAATCATTTTTGCTTCACCACAGCAATATACATTCTACCAAAATAGCTTAACAATTTAAGAAAATGAATGCATACCTCCTGGGAAAAGGGGAGTAAGAGGGTTTATGGACATAGTTACAAGTGGGAAATTGACTGTCATTTTGTATGTTAAATTCATGAAATTCACATTCCATTCTATATATTTGCTTTATATAAAAATGTTTTCAATTTCTTACCATCCAAAAAAATGCTGCAGATCCAGAAGTATGTCATCTTCGTTCTTTTTATAACTCCATCATCTTGCCTGGTATGGATTACATGTGTTCCATTTTCTGTAAAGGGCCAGATAGTAAATATTTGGGGCTTTGCAGGCCATATGGTTTCTGTCACAACTGCTCAACTCTACCAGTGCAGCTTCAAGACCATCTAGGTCAAATACCTAACTGACATAGTGTTCAAATACAAATTATATAATATAAACTGCCACAGAAAAATTTTTTGGTCTTAAAAAGATCTCACGACTTTTATAGAGTAGGTGGAAGACACACAACTTGGCTAACTTGGACGTATCTTTCCCCTTTGCAGATCTGTCCAGCTCAATGGTCAAACTCTGAAGATGGTGGATGACCAAACCTTGCCAGCTTTGACAGAAAAACCTCTCCGTCCAGGAAGTTCACTGGGCCTGCCAGCTCTCTCATATGGATTTTTTGTGATAAGAAATGCCAAAGTTGCTGCTTGCATCTGAAAATGAAAGACATATACTAGCCCAGAGACTGAATTTTTCAAGTGCATTGATAAGAGGAAAGCAAAACTCAGGCTGTAGGAAGGCGAGCAGATGCATTACAGATCAACTGGTGACTGCTTTAGGGCCACTGGGACACTCTCAGTGCTAGATTAGCACAGTATTTTGTTCTAAGTAGACCACTGTTAATAGTAATACCTAGTTCCAAACACTATGTTTGTATTCTGCATGTACTATTTTTATTTAAAATTATTAAAAATGTATATAAATACTCCCAATACAGCCAGGGGGCAAGTAAGTGAAGGATATATTATTAGTTTTAAGAAAGTGTTTAGTTGTTTTTATTTAAAAAAAAAAAACCAGTTATTAGAAGATTGTCAGATTCTTTCCTCCATATGCTTTCCTCCCATAGGGCTGCTGTCAGAAAAAGTTTACTACCACAGCCTTCAAATCATCTATAAAAGAGAGACAATCTCTTTGCAGCTTAACAGAGAGCTAAATTCAGCTGCAGCTTCACTTCCCTCTGTTCTGTTTGTCTCTGTCAGCAATACTGTGTGAGAGGACAGATGGTTAGATGTGATAGCACAAAAAACAAACAAACAAACAAAAAAACGATTAATGGCAATTTGGAGGGAAGGGATTATGTAAACTTCAAATGAAATAAAAAATGACTGTAAGTGAAATTGATTTACCAAGAGGAGAAAATTTAATTCAATACATTGTAACCATCTGTTAATGTTTACCTTTAATCTACCTTAAATTCTTGTTTTAGTTGGCTGCAAGTAACAGAAAACCCTGATTCCAATGGCTTAAACCACCACACATTTATAATCCCACATAACAAGAAGTTCAAGTAGGGTGGGCTCCACTGCTCAGTATGTCATCAAGGAATCGGTTTCATTCCGTCTCTCTGCTCTGTCACCTTTAGTATTGGCTTCATTCTCAAGCTGGTTTCACGATGGCTGTAGCTATCCCATGGGCCCATTCAGACCTGGCAGCAGCCAGAGAAAGAAGATGAGCAATTTTTTCTGTCTCCTTCATAGACTTTTGAAGGACCATTTCTCAGAGGTTCTCTCAGCAAAACTCTCCTCATGTCTCCTCGTGTCACGGTCGCATGGCCATTCTCCCCAATCACGGCCACCATCAATGAGATTCCTCCAATTGTCTCCTAATAATCTTTTGGAATGGAGAGGGTGTTGGGAAGTCTATAACACTGACCACTACTGTTCTGTGCTTTTATCAGTAACAGAATGTATTATTTTCTCCTGTGTCTTAATTCTTAGAAATATAATTCTCCTTATATTTATGCCTGCTATGAATATTGTCTCAATTAAGTACATTTATAAGGAACTAAAGCTGAAATTTGAAGTTTGGATGCTTTAATACCCTTAAATTTTATATGTAAGTGATTTTTATATTTTCACATTTGAAATAAAGTAACTTTTATAACCTCAATATTGCATGATTATTCTTTCTTTTTTTTTAATTTATTTACTTATTTTCGGCTGTGTTGGGTCTTCGTTGCTGCGCGTTGGCTTTCTCTAGTTGTGGCTAGCAGGGGCCACTCTTCGATGCAGCACGCGGGCCTCTCACTGCGGCGGCTTCTCTTGTTGTGGAGCACGGGCTCTAGGTGCGCAGGCTTCAGTAGTTGTGGCACATGGGCTCAGTAGTTGTGGCTCGTGGGCTCTAGAGCGCAGGCTCAGTTGTAGCGCTCGGGCTTAGTTGCTCTGCGGCATGTGGGATCTTCCCGGACCAGGGATCGAGCCCGTGTCCCCTGCATTGGTAGGCGGATTCTTAACCACTGCACCACCAGGGAAGTCCTTGATTATTCTTTCAATAAAGCTTAAGCCTACAGATCCCTTGTTTCCTTCACCACTTTGTTTACACTTCCTACCTTTATTTGTCCTTTCAGCCTCCCCCATACCGACTTGACCTTGAAGAAAAGAGATCATCAGGCACAAACATGATTTCCTCCCTCATCATGTAGATTCAATCATGATCAGGGTTCGGTCCTGTCTATTTTTCTTTTCCCTAACCCCTCTGTCACTTAATAAATTCAAGGCCCATTTTTTCACTTGTATTATTGTAATAATTTCCTAATTGTTCTTCCTGACTTTGCTTAAAATTCTTAAATTTTGCTTAAATTTGCTTAAAGTTTGCTTAAAAATTAAAATGGCTCTCCATTTCCTATAGCATATAAGGTCCTCCATAACCTGGCACCTGCTGTTTTCTTCAGCCTCAATTCCTGTTCCTTTCCCCGTGAGTTCTGTTCTCCCACCCACACATTGGTTGAGCAGTCCGGACATACAGCCTCTTGTACCTTTTGCTCCTGTAACTTTGGTACTGCTCCTTCCGCTCTCCACCTGGACTCTGCTACCTCTCCTCTCTATGTGGCAAACTTTTATGTTTATTAAGACCCAGCTCAAACAGCAGTTTCAACGCCTCCCCTATCATTCAAGTAGCTTTAGTCCTATTCTTTGCTCCTATAGCAGTTTGGACATTTACTGTGGCACTTATGATACATCTAAATTGTGTCCATATATCTTTCTAACTTGACTCTAAGCTTTTAAGAAAGAAGTTCAATATCTTAACCATCTTTGTATTCCCTATCCTTAGCATGTTGTCTGGCACACAGTAGCCATTCAGATGTTTCCTTAATGACAGAGAAGAACGTTCAAATTTGAAACTAGCTTAGGTAGTTTGATTTTGAATATACAGAAAAACTGAGTGATGTTTCAAACCTCAAAAAGTATTGCCTGATAACTTCAAAAATTTTTTAAAAATTATCACTAGAAAGCTTTTACTGTGGTGGGTGGTTATATGAAGAACAGGGGCATAGTTATGTGAAGAAAGGAATGCTCTCAGTTGTATATTAATGAATATTAAATGAATTATTAATAAATAGGTTTTTTTTAACTTTTTTAGAGGAAGCTTCTTGCCTGTCACATTAGTGAGACTTTTTGAGCCCATATGATTTCATTAATTTATTTAATCAATCAAATATCTTTATTTTCTGCAACTTATTATATTGGCTCAGAATTACATCTGTCTTTTAGTTTGGCCCTTGTGATTCACCTCATCTACATGATAACGGGAATTACCAAGTCCTGCTGTGAAACTTGTATGTTCAGGGCTTGTCAGTTCTGTAATTGCACCCATTTTCTTTTTTAAAACTTCTGACGTGTCTCATCAACCTATTGAAACACCTCATGGTTGATAAGTCTTTTAATTATCCTTCTAACCAGAATTTTGATGACCAACCAAACTAACATAAATACCCATCTATTTTATCTGATAATGCAATACAAAATCAAAGCAGTAGGGCTTCCTTGGTGGCGCAGTGGTTAAGAATCCGCCTGCCAGTGCAGGGCACACGGGTTCGAGCCCTGGTCCGGGAGGATCCCACATGCCACGGAGCAACTGGGCCCGTGAGCCACAGCTACTGAGCCTGAGCGTCTGGAGCCTGTGCTCCGCAACAAGAGAGGCTGCGATAGTGAGAGGCCCGCGCATCGCGATGAAGAGTGGCCCCCGCTCGCCGCAACTGGAGAAAGCCCTCGCACAGAAACGAAGACCCAAAACAGCCAAAAATAAAAAATAATAAATAAATAACAACAAAAAAAAAAAATCAAAGCAGTAGTATTCAAAATTAAATGGTAGTAGAATAAATAATTAGTTTCAACTGTAGAAGAAAATATTACCGATGATGTGCAGACCAACTTACATACTGTGTGCCTTAGAAAAATATAGTGTGAACATTCCCGTACTCACTCCATCCCTGGGTCAGAGATTTGTGGTTTTCTTCAAGGATAAGGTACTCCTGTCTTCTCCTTTTCCAATTTTATACCATTCTCAATTCTACAGACTTATGGATTAGAAAGCCCTAGAGCAAGTTAGATACTTAAATATTTAACAGTATTTTTTAAAAATCTTCCCTATCATTGTCATTAAACGCTGTAAGTTTCTTTTTTTATATAAGTTTATTTATTTATTATTTATTTTTGGCTTACTTGGGTCTTCATTGCGCATGGGCTTTCTCTAGTTGCAGTCAGCAGGGGCTGCTCTTCGTTGCGGTGTGCAGGCTTCTCATAGCAGTGGCTTCTCTTGTTGCGGAGCACGGGCTCTAGGCGTGCGGGCTTCAGTAGTTGTGGTGCATGAGCTCAGTAGTTGTGGCACACAGGCTTAGTTGCTCTGCAGCATGTGGGATCTTCCCGGACCTGGGCTCAAACCCGTGTCCCCTGCATTGGCAGGCAGATTCTTAACCACTGCGCCACCAGGGAAGTCCAAACACTGTAAGTTTTTATAACACCTTTGATTTAAGTTAAATTCGTTCCTTACTTTTATATATTTGATGATAGTCACTAGTTTTTAAATTGGTTCTTAGGTTACTTTATTAAATGCAACTTACATATTTATTTCAATTCCCATAGACCTTTCAAAGGACAATAATAAGGCTAGTTTATCTGATTCTGCAGCACTCCAAAATTAATAAGGCAAATTTTCATATTTAACATGTTCTTCCTAAACACATTTTTTAAAAATTCTTATATATCAAATAAATCACGCACAAATTTAGTAGATCAAGTTCCCTAAGCATTTCAACATCTTCAAAAACAAACAACAGTGATAGCAAACCTATATAAATACAATTTGTAGGGCTTTCCTGGTGGTGCAGTGGTTAAGAATCCGCCTACCCATGCAGGGGACACAGGTTCGAGCCCTGGTCCGGGAAGATCCCACATGCCGTGGAGCAACTAAGCCCGTGCACCACAACCACTGAGCCTGCACTCTAGAGCCCACGAGCCACAACTACTGAGTCCATGCGCCACAACTACTGAAGTCCGCGTGCCCTAAACCCCGTGCTCCACAACGAGAAGCCACCGCAATGAGAAGACCGCGCACCACAACGAAGAGTAGCCCCCACTCGCTGCAACTAGAGCAAGCTGGCGTGCAGCAACAAAGACCAAACACAGACAAAAAAAATAAATTTATTTTAAAAAAAGAACACAATTTGTACAAAAATGTCATTTTCTCATGCCAAAGTTACAAATTTACTCCTCTAGCCAGAGTTAATATAATTACCAATTCAGGTCCTCTACACCAAGTACGGTAACAATTAGCTTTTGATTAGAGAGTCTAGAGACAGGATATAGAACCACTAGTGTGTTGGGTTCAACCCCTTCCTGTGCTTAAGTATCAGATGTTGGGGGTCATCTAAAGCAAAGGCTGAGACAAGGACTTGGGGTCCAGTAGTTTATTTGGGAGGTGATCTCAGGAAGCAGGTGTGAGAGATCAGGGAGAGTGAGACGGAGGAGAAGGAAAAGCCAATACTGAGGTTTGTTGTTGAATTTGCTGCAGTAGGCAATGAGAACTCAGTTCCACCAGTACCACTGAGAAACATGGATGCCTTTCATAATTTTTCTCTTATTATTCTCATATTTCTTAGCAGCTATCATTTTATAATAATTTTCATAAGGAACACCAACTTCACATAAAACAGTTTTAAGGCCTGAAGCATTACAGTTATTGATTCTACTATTTAAGCTCCAAAGGTACTTTTTCAAATTTATTTTGATTTTTATTATTTTTTATTTTATTTAAAAAAATTTTTTACTGGAGTATAATTGATCTACAATGTTGTGTTAGTTTCTGCTGTACAATGAAGTGAATCAGCTATATGTATACATATATCCCCTCCCTCTTGGACCTCCCTCCCACCCCTCCCATTCCACCCATCTAGGTCTTCACAGAGCACTGAGCTGAGCTTCCTGTGCTTTATAGCAGGTTCCCACTAGCTATCTATTTTACACATGGTAGTGTATATATGTCAATCCTAATGTCCCAATTCGTCCCACCCCTCCTTCCTCACCATGTCCACATGTCCGCTCTCTACATCTGCATCTCTATTCCTGCCCTGCAAATAGGTTCATCTGTACCATTTTTCTAGATTCCACTGCTGCTCAACATCACTAATTATTAGAGAAATGCAAATCAAAACTATAATGAGGTATCACCTCACACTGGTCAGAATGGCCATCATCACAAAATTTACAAACAACAAATGCTGGAGAGGGTGTGGAGAAAAGAGAATCCTCTGGCACTGTTGGTGGGAATGTAAATTGATACAGCCACTAGGGAGAACAGTATGGAGGCTCCTTAAAAAACTAACAATAGAACTACCATATGACCCAGCAATTCCACTACTGGACATATACCCTGAGAAAACCATAATTCAAAAGGACACGTGTACCCCAATGTTCATTGCAGCACTATTTACAATAGCCAGGACACAGAAACAACCTAAATGTCCATCAACAGATGAATGGATAAAGATGTGGTACATATATACAATGGAATATTACTCAGCCATAAAAAGGAACGAAACTGAGTCATTTGTAGAGACGTGGATGGATCTAGAGACTGTCATACAGAGTGAAGTAAGTCAGAAAGAGAAAAACAAATATCGTATATTAACGCATATATGTGGAACCTAGAAAAATGGTACAGATGAACCAGTTTGCAGGGCAGAAATAGAGACAAAGACATAGAGAACAAACGTATGGACACCAAGGGGGGAAAGTGGTGGGGGGTGGTGGTGGTGGGATGAATTGGGAGATTGGGGTTGACATATATACACTAATATGTATAAAATGGATAGCTAATAAGAACCTGCTGTATAAAAACTAAACACAAAAAAATTGAAAAATAAAAAAGAAGAAATAAAAATAATAAAATTTTAAAAAAGAATCCGCCTGCCAAAACAGGGGTCATGGGTTTGAGCCCTGGTCCAGGAAGATCCCACATGCCCCAGAGCAACTAAGCCCGTGTGCCACAACTAGTGAGCCTGGTCTCTAGAGCCCATGAGGCACAACTACTGAGCCCGCATGCCCCAGCTACTGAAGCCTGCACACCTAGAGCCCGGGCTCCACAACTAGAGAAGCTACTGCAATGAGAAGCCCATGCACCGCAACAAAGAGTAGCCCCCACTCACCCACACGTAGCAACAAAGACCCAACGCAGCCATAAATAAATTTATTTAAAAACAAACAAAAAAAAGAAAGCAGGTTTGCTTAACCACAAAACCAAGCAGGCTTGCTTAGCAACAAAACCAGGCAACAGAAACATGAGACATGCCCCAAAACAATGAAACAATGGTGGAATGAGACCCACATCCTGCCCAGTGAGCTCAGTAAGTTAATGATCCCTAGGACATGCTCTCTGCACACATAAAAAACAATAACTTACAGAAAGGTGCTCATTGTACAGAGACCTGAAATACTTTTTTACAGTCCTGGCTTGACCATGTAGGGACAAAAAAACTCCCCTGCCCAACCTGGAGGAGGAGCTGATGATGGAAGCATGACGTCTACTCAAAAATGAAGAGGAAAGTGGTCTTTTCCCCCTCCCCACTTCTCCTTTGATTATAAAACTGTAGCCCACTAAGTTCTTGGGGTGTTGCACCCTCTCACCTGCCCGCTTGTAAGCCTCACAAGCGTCCTATTCTAATAAATCACTTCTTATCTATCACTTTGCCTCTTGCTGGATTCTTTCTGCACCGAGACATAAAGGACTGGGCACTTCAGAGCCCCTCCGGAAACAATACCTATTGGTTTCAGATGGCAACCGAGGCAGGACAGTGGTAAGATAAGAAGGTCTGGGGTCAGGTCCTAGAAGAGTCATGGGACACCACGAGCCAGGAATATTGGGGAGGACACTCCGCCGATGATTCTCCGTTTTAGATGGGCTGATCAACCCTAAATACTTTGGGGCTCTGATCAGGCACCTAGGTACAGGCCAGGGCACAGGGAACTGGAGGAACTGTGGCAATCAACATGGATTGCCATAGAAAGGTGGCATGGATGTTTAGAGATTGTGGAAGGGATCAGGTGACAAGGGAAATGGTATATAAAAAGGAAGAAACTTTACTGTTTGGGATGCTTCTGACAGGATTTGGCAATCTAGACTTTTCTTCTTAATTCTGAGACTTTTCTTCTACATTCTATGTCTATCCCTGATTAAAACTCAAGTCTATGTGTTTCTCCCAAGGCCTCTCGCCTTTTGAGCTGGCCCACACTCTGTCTGTGGAATGTGCTTCTCTCTAAATAAATCCACTTCTCACCTATCACTTTGTCTCTCACTGAATTCTTCCTGTGATGAGACATCAAGAACCTGAGCTTCATTAGGTCCTAAAGCCAGGTGTGTGATCTCAGTTACAAGACCGTGGGTTCAAGTCCCAATCTGGGCTTTAGCCAGGTTCGAGTCCTTGCTGCCTGGATTCAAGTTGCAATCTGAGTTACACAGTGTTACTCCTAAATGAGAAAACTTAAGATAGATGAAAAAAAGCTGTAAATTAAACAGTCAGGGCTATGGGAAATCCATGATGGCCACTTGGCTCTTCCCGGCTCCCTGGCAAACTCCATTTTTTATTTAATGGGTTAAAGCCCTTCTTGGCTACAAGGCTGATGCCCTCACAATTTAAAAAAAAAAAAAAAAAAGGTTAAAAATGTGTTTTTCACTTGGGGCATACTTTTTACAATTTTTAGTAATCAGGGTAACCATTTTATTGAACAAATTATACAAACCTATGTGATCAACTATCCAGACTTATTTTACAAACAAATTAATTTTAATTTGGCTATATTTGGTAAAAATAAGGGTAATTTTAAAGAAAAAAAATTACGTTTTAATAGATATAAAATTTTAGTTTTGCTACTTAAGGTCCGTATCTACTGTCTAAAACTCACTTTTCAAATAGCTCTCTGTTGCTATGTTATATTATTGTAAAGCTTAATTGAGTTATTAAGAAGGTATTTTAAGCTTGTTTCTAAAGCTGATCATTGTAATCTATTTTTGGATGAAGGCTAGATGCCCATAATCTATAACCAGGGAATTATACATACTAAAAAAAAAAAAAAAAAATGTAAAGGACTGTGTCCAACCTAGATAAAAGGCCTCTTATCAGGTATTCTTAAGTACATCATGCCCAAGACAACTGAAGGGGATCAACTTCCAAGACTTAAGGTACTTTTCCCCTAATTACTAGAAGTGCCCAACGGAGGACTTCCTGAGCCCTGATGTCAGTCTTCCCCTCCCTTCAGCCCTTACAAGTGCTGACCCTTTATTCCAATTTGCAGCCAGACCAGTTCTTGCTCACTGTCAACAGCACTGGGGACACCTTCTGTACTCTTCCTTTGCGACAATCTCTCGGGCATTAACACCTGGTTGGGAGACTACTTTGGAAGGGATAACATCTAAAGTTGTAAGTACAAATCTTAATTAAACTGCAGGTGGATTTTGACACGGGAAGAAAACCTTTGGATGGCTAACTATTGCTCTGGTGACAGCTGCTATAGCCATGGAAATGGCTGCTCCAACAAGGGCTATCTCACAGGTGGGAGCCGTTGCTCCAGCGGAGGCTATTATCCCAGGGGAAAACGCACCCAAGGGTGAGGAGAGACCTCCTTTTATCCCAAGCTACCCAACGGGCCCATTGTCAGCCTAGTTAGCACACGCAGCAGCGTAAGTTACCAACCAACTGCCCCTACGGTTCTGACTCCAAGAGAAATTTCTGATAAAAATCAAGGAACAATAAGAGTTCATGTGCTTTTTTCAATGTCCGATCTAAGTCTGGCAGAGGATAAGTTGGGAAGTTTTTCTGAGGATCCTGAACTTTTCACAAAGGAGTTTACTGGGTTAATGAGATCTTTTGATCTCACCTGGGGGGATTTACGGATCTTATCCCACTGCTACACCCCTGAGAAAGAACAGCATATACTACTGGCAGCCAGAGCCCATGCTGACCAAGTGGCAGCCCAAGCCCAAGAGGGCCACACGGTACAGCAGGTGGGAAACAACGCTGTCCCCGAAGCAGATCCACAATGGAATGGCCAGATACATTTTATTGGTAGGGATGGATGGGACCATATGATTAGTTGTTTAAGAGGGTATGAGAAAGCTTACAGTGAAACCCGTCAATTATGAAAAAGTGAAAGAAGACCAACAGGGACCAGATGAAAATCCTACAGTTTTTCAAGGGAGATTAGTGGACGCTTTTAAAAAGTATACAAATGTGGATCCCTCCTCCCCGGAGGGAGAGGCCCTTTTGGCTCTGCATTTCATAGCCCAGTCTGCCCCAGACATCAGGGACAAAATTCAAAAAACAACTGCCGGTCCTCAGATCCCTATGAGTGATTTGCTCCAATTGGCTTATTTGGTTTTCAATAACAGGGATGTGGCCAAAAAGACTGAACGCACCCAGAGAGATAAACGAAAAGCCCAAATGATGATAATGGCTTTGTCCACTCAGTGACCACCAAAGGGGAGGCCAGGCTTTCTAGGCCAATTTGGCCATAGCAGACCATAAGGCCCATGGGTACCCAGACAAAATCAGTGTGCCCTGTGTGGACAGAAGGGACACTACAGGAAAGATTGTGATTGATGTGCCCTTTGCAAACAGCCAGGAAATTGGAAGAGGGAATGCCCCAGATGCCAGAGAGTGAGGGGGGCCCCTCGTCCTTTGATGGTTTCACAATCAAAGGACTGAGGGGGTCCAAGGCCCAAGGTAGCCCTGCCTAAAATTACCATCTACATAACTAAGGCTGAACCTCAGGTGGTCATTGAAGTGGTGGGCCACTTGATAAAATTTCTTACAAACACTGGTGCAACCTTCTCAGTCTTAACATAAAAGATTGGAAGCCTTAATAACCATAAGAAATAAAGAAGGGAGTATCAGGAAAGAGACAGGGACACACTTTCCTGGGACCCCTTTTGTGCAACATCAATGGCTGGTCGTTTCTATATTCCTTTCTGTTCATGCCTGACTATCCTATTTTTTTAATGGAAGAGACATATTAACTAAGTTAGGGGCCACTCTGTTTCTCAAGGGACAAGGAAGGCACCCTTATCACCAAATGATATTAACAAAAAATAAAGAAGAACAGATTAAATCTATAACTGAGATAAAAGACTCCATAGACCCTAAAATATGAAACACTGACGTTCTAGGCCTAGCCAAAAACAAACAGATTGAGGCCTTAAGTGACCCTCTTCCAGATTTAGAAACTGTTTGGGAAAAAATGGTTTGGATCGTCAAAATCATGGTTATAATCTCTTTTAATGACTCTTTTAATGCTTAATTTCTTTTAATTTATATCTTTTCGTAGACTCATCCTCTGATGCTTAACATCCAAGAGGGCTTAAAGGATGATGTTAAACAAAATGACATTGGTTTACAGTTCTCCCAACAGAGAAGGGACAGTCAGCCAGGTGTTTTACTCCTTCCCCAGGCAGGCCTACTTCCCATCTCAGCAGGAAGCAGTTAATGATCAGTTGTCACCCCTTACTCCCTTTTAAGCATAAAATGGTAAACACCTGGAGGGGGGAATGATAGGGACAGAGTAAAGGGACAAAGCAGGTGATTAAATAGTTAATCAATCCCACTAGGGGATTGTAAGTAGAAAAAATATGGGAGACCCCTGTAAGTTAACGATTACTCAAGAAAGCAGGTTTGCTTAACCGCAAAACCAAGCAGGCTTGCTTAGCAACAAAACCAGGCAACAGAAGCATGAGACATGCCCCCAAACAATAAAACAATGGTGGAATGAGACCCACATCCTGCCCAGTGAGCTCAGTAAGTTAATGATCCCTAGGACATGCTCTCTGCACACATAAAAAACAATAATTTATAGAAAGGTGCTCATCGTACAGAGACCTGAAATAATTTTGTACCGTCCTGGCTTGACCATGTAGAGACAAAAAGCTCCCCTGCCCAACCTGGAGAAGAAGCTGACGATGGAAGCATGACGTCTACTCAAAAATGAAGAGGAAAGTGGTCTTTTCCCCCTCCCCACTTTTCCTTTGCTTATAAAACTGTAGCCCACTAAGTTCTCGGGGTGCGGCACCCTCTCACCCACCCGCTTGTAAGCTTCACAAGCATCCTATTCTAAAAAATCACTTCTTATCTCTCACTTTGCCTCTTGCTGGATTCTTTCTGCACCAAGACATCAAGGACTGGGCTCTTCAGAGCCCCCTGAAACCACACCTATCAGTTTCAGGAGGACTGTCTACAATTCCAGAATTCATGGCAGTGGTTACGGGCAGATGCTGTTTTCATTTAAGTTTCAGGCTAGAGATTACGCCCAAACAAAATAACAGACTCAGAAACTCAGCCTTCATCTGCATCTCCCACAAAACCCAGCTCCAAGGCTCTTTTCCCCACCAAACACAAAAAACACTCTGATGGCAAGTCTGATGATTGCTCTACAGTAATGAGCCCACCAAGGGAGCTAGAAGAGGCCCAGCTCCAGAGGCCCAGCTCCCAGCTAGAAGAGGCACTCCCATTGAGGGTGACAATGGCAGGACAAAGTCTAGGACTAGTACTTCTGCATCAAGCTGCAGAGCAAGGTCTGGCTACTCTGGAAGTTCACATTTTCTCTGTGTCTCCCCTGAGCTCCATTCATCAGAGATAGGACCACATACAGTATTCTTATTCCTCATTTAAATCTCCTTAAAATGATGAAAAGCTAAGGTGGGATAGTTCCCTCAAATCTATAGAAATACACACTGACAGGCTTCTAAGAAGTATAACTAAGAATCACATCACATAGATAATTTCTACTTTGGGGACAATTTAAGTGCTTGATATGCCTGCAGAAACACATTGTTCCAAAGGCCAAGGCAATGTCTACTGAATTTGAGTCTGGGATGTCTTTGTTGAGTTTGAGAATCCAGATGAAAAGACATCGAAACTGTTAAAAGGTAAACTGAGGCATGTTAAAATTTTTAAGGGTTTATTTGAACATTTGTCTATTCAAACGGTCCAGAACCAAACTGGAAGTGGTTAGGAACACACCTCGGACAGGAGCCAGGGAAAAGACATGTGAAGAAAGTGTGAAGCAAGGAAAAAGAAATCATTTGATTGGCTATAGCTTAAAGCCTAGTTGGCTATTTGTGACTAGTTATCCTTAGCATTCTGATTTCCTAACCTTGAGGCAGTTACAAACTTAGATTTGGGTTTGCTTATTTAGGCTGCCACAGCGTAGAATCACGTCAGTCTAACGCCCTCCTCACTTAATTAATTTAAGAAACATTTGGAGGAAGATGGCTGTGTGATCAGGAGGCCCTCTCCAACAGTGCTGACCCTTGGCCTAAACCTCTTACCTGTCCCCCAGCCACACAAGACACCCTATGGAGACCCATATCCCCAAAGAGTACACTTATCCTAGGGCCAGTGCAGCCTCAGAAGCTCCTTATAGCCCTCCCTTGAATCAGGGTTGCAAGAACTCCTGCCTCTCTGTAGCAGACCCCAACCAGAAAAATACTGTCATGTTTATAACTGGGGGAGGATAGGTAGGAAAAGCCCAAGCCAGAAGGCTGGATCAGCAAGGGCTGCCACTTTAGAACTTTCCTGATCCCCAGAGGCAGGCATCCAAATCTTTAACTGAAGTGCTTATCTGATGTGAGTCTATTTGTTTTGGCTGCAGAAGAGTGGTGTCTCTGGGTTACTGTTTATCACTGCCCTCCAGTTAGGTGTCCTTAAAAGTGAGCTCATCTGTTTCCAACTTCTGAAAGAGTAAGTTGCAAAGTCAGCTGAACAAGTAAGCTTCAGGATGCTACTGCTTTGTCTCGTCCTTGGAGCATGTCTTTTATTTTCACATAAAATATCCTAAGTTGAGTCTAGGGACCTGATTGCAAACATCTGCCTGTTAGTCTGTCTGTTACTTTAAGAAAGGAAGAAGTTTATGCAGGTAAAGTTTCTATTAGGACTAGAATTGGTATACCTTTAAGTCCCCTTCTGACTCCTATATACATATACATATGTATGTATATATAAAATTTATATATGGAATATATATTTATGAATATTTGTATATTTATATAATATTGCCATATAAGAAAAATATTTAGTTTTTGTCTCTAGTTCCTGGCACAAAGTTCCTAAAATCCTTGGAATTTCCTGAGTGGCGTCTTTTCTCATTCATAAGGAGCCCCCTTTGAGCGCACCAGAGTTTATACTAATGAGGGGACTTTTGTAAAGTCCCAAAGAATGGGGGCTGGTTGCCAGAGGAACCAACCACCTGATTAGTGGGTTGGAACTTTTAGCCCCACTCAGATCTCCAGGGGAGGGAGAAGGACTAGAGACTGAGTTCAATCACCAATGGCCAGTGATTTCATCCATCATGCCTATGTAATGAGGCCTCCATAAAACCCCAAAAGGACAGGGTTCAGAGAGCTTCAGGGTTGGGAAGTAAGTGGAGGTGAGGGGAGAGTGGTGCATGTATAGAAAAGGCGTGGAAGCTCTGTGTTCTTTCCCACATACCTTGCCCTATTTATCTGCTCAATCTGGCTGTTCCTGAGTTATGTCCTTTTATAAAAAACTGATAATTAGGTAAGTGAAATGTTTCCTAAGTTCTGTGAGTCACACTGGCAAATTAATCAAACTCAAGGAAGGGGTCTTGGGAACCTCTGATCTATAGCCAATGTAGGGAAGCAAAAATTTGTCACCCCAAAATGTGTCTCTTTGACATGGAGATATTTTTAAGCTGGTTGTTTTTAAGAAACAAATGGCTCAGGAAGAGCTTTTACCTTCTCCCCTCTCCAACTGCCTAAAAGACTTTAGAAAGAGGATCTGTTCCGGGAAGGAAGCTATCACCATAGATAACTACAGTATAATGTGAGCTAGGTGTGGTAGACAGGGAGGAACCTAGCAAAATCTGTTCATTAAAATTCTCTCTGAGTCCTATTATTTCTGTATGGTCCAGCAAACATTTGTTTACCAAACATTTGCTCTTTTCATTCTTTCATTTCTTTCTTCTCCTTTGAAGCCCCAGGCCCCTACCCCTTCTCCTTAGTCCAGGAGACCATATATACCTCATTTTACCTGACTGTCTTTGGAGGCTCTCCTGTTAGGATTCCCCATATATATGTAATTAAATTTGACTTTCTCCTGTTAATCTGTCTCATGTCAATTAATTCTGAGACCAGCTGGAAGAACCTAGAAAGGTAGAGGAAAACTTTTTTTCCTCCCCAACAATGGTAGGTCAGAAGCACAGGTAACAACCTGGACTTTTTTTTTTTTTAATTTATTTTATTTATTTATTTTTGGCTGCGTTGGGTCTTCTCTGCTGAGCGCGGGCTTTCTCTAGTTGGGGCGAGCAGGGGCTATTCTTCATTGAGGTACGTGGGCTTCTCATTACGGTGGCCTCTCTTGTTGTGGAGCACAGGCTCTAGGCGCGTGGGCTTCAGTAGTTGCAGCACACAGGCTCAGTAGTTGTGGCTCACGGGCTCTAGAGCACAGGCTCAGTAGTTGTGGCGCACGGGCTTAGTTACTCCACAGCACGTGGGATCTTCCCGGACCAGGGCTCGAACCTGTGTCCCCTACATTGGCAGGCGGATTCTTAACCACTGCACCACCAGGGAAGCCCTGACAACCCGGACCTGTGATGGGCTTCTAAAGTGGGGGTCAGCGAGCTTACAGAACTGAGCCTGCAACCTGTGGGCTCTGATGCAAACTCCAGATAGATAGTGACAGAACTGAGTAAAGTTATAGGACACTCAGGGGTCGCAGAGTTGCTTGATGTGTGGAAAATCCACACGTCTGGTGTCACAAGCCAAGTAGTGTTGTAGTAGAATACTGAGAGCAAACGCGGACAGGAGGAAGTGTGTGTTTTCCTTTACAAATATAAAACGAAATTTCCCAGGGCCTTGATGCTTCTGTCTACAACTGAACAGGCTGTGAGCTAGTTTTGTAAATTTATTAAGGACCACCCCGTTGCCACCACCACTGGAGACAAGATATCACAGAATCACTGTTGAGGTTTTAAAGAAAGGCGCTGAAAGACTAACCCAATTCCCTAGAATACTAAAA
Organism: Balaenoptera musculus; assembly: GCF_009873245.2. Taxonomy (NCBI): domain Eukaryota; kingdom Metazoa; phylum Chordata; class Mammalia; order Artiodactyla; family Balaenopteridae; genus Balaenoptera; species Balaenoptera musculus. The sequence goes on from NC_045789.1 coordinate 41,980,352, forward strand.
TTCAAATGAGAGACTTGCCCATAGTCACTCAGTAAGTGATTAAATGGGATAATACATGTAAAGTGCCTGTAACCGTGCCTGGCACAGAGCGCTATCCAGAAGTTGGCTATGATTAACCCCTTCGAGCAGATATTCTAGCTGCAGGCCCATAGCATCCCACACACTCGCTGTTCTGGATTATACGAACTGCTTTGAATTGATAATCAAGTTTAAGGTTTTCCCTTGCGTAATGCATGTCTGTTAACTCTGAGTACGATTTTAATGTACATTCTCGGATTTGGCCGCTTGATGCCCTTTTAGCTTTAAAAAGGAAACACCGCAAATCAGTATTTTGGGTTCAATAAGTTTTTCTCGGTGTTTTTTGTTTGTTTGTTTGTTTGTTTTCCTGTTACAACTGCTACGTATTTTGATAATAGGAACTCCTTTACCTGAAGAACTCCCTTACAGGTCACGTTGACCGCGATCCTTCCTGTTTCACGTTACTCGAAAAGCTCCGACCATCTGGTCATCCTGCTGACGTCACTGCGCATGCCTGCCTGTGACCGGACGCTCGGGAATGACGTCAGGCCCCTGCGGGTCCACGCTCTCCGGAGCGCCATGCTGGGCGCGGCAGGCGCGGGGCTCGTGCGGGGCCTGCGGGCAGGGACGCAGGTGTGGCTGTGGGGCTCGCGCGGCCGCTCCCTCACCTTGCCGCACGCGGCCCGTGGGCTCCACGCGGGAGACCGGCGGCCCTCAGCCGGGCGGGGGCCGCTCGAGCGGCGGCCGAGCCTGCCTGCGGCGGCGATCGTGAACTCGGCGCCCCGCCCTCTGCAGCCCTACCTGCGCCTCATGCGGTTGGACAAGCCCATAGGTGAGTGTGGACGGACGCGGCGGTCCGGGGGCTGCGGGCGCAGTGGAAGTGACGCCCGAAAGCCGGGGCTCGGCCGCCAGGCGCCGAATACCGTCAAGACACCCGAACAGGGCGATCTCCGAAGTAACCGGCCGGCTGTCATGCCTCTCTGAATCCTGAGCACGTGAGCCGGGCAAAAAATTCGCTCATTGCACAGTCCGTGTTTAAGTAGTGAATCGAGCAGAAATTCCGTACCCGTATCTCTGCATTTGCGCAGATTTACAGTGTGGAAGCACGTCTACGTTCATTATGTTTCATCCTTCCCATAATCCCAGAGCAAATAATTGAGACGATAAAGACGCTGAGGAAATTAAGGCTCTTTGGCAGAGCCAGACCAGATGATGCTGAGTTTTTTTAGCTCTTTGCCCTGCACCGTCCGTCACACAAAGATTTAATTCATTTGGATGCTGCAGGTACAGCATTTATGCACTACTTATCAGCTCACAGTCGCCTCCTAAGGGAGGATTTTGCTGAACTTCCTATTTAAATTCACCTTTCTCCTCAGTCTCTCTTTACACCCCATTTTTCTTCATAGCATTCGCCACTAGCCTTATGCATTTATTGGTTGATATACTTCTCCAATACAGTATAAGCTCCACTTATATGGGACTTTTATATCTAGTGTCTAGAACAGCCTAGCAGTAGTATTGAATGAATTAAGTCCTACAGCACTGGGTAGCCTTAGGGCTAGAAGGAGCTGTGGAAACTTTGTACTTTCAAAGAACTCCCAGTCTAGTTTAAAAAGACACAGTATTGGGTGAGTTGGAGAAGATTGGGTTAATAGTATTATGTATGTTAAGAAGATACACGTCTGCTTGCTTTGGTTCTAAATAAGATGACTGTAGGATTTTTCAGACAACTTATGCATAATACTAGTAGAATTCATTCAGCAAACATTTTTTGAGCCCTTACTGTATGCCAGGCACAATAAGTTGACAGTAGTAGAATTCCAGGTTTGATACTTCTTTACTTAAATTCTTCTTTTGTGGGGTAATTTTATGTTTATTGTTTTATTTTGTTGAATCTTGATCTTGTTAAAAAGTGGGTTTCATTGTTTTTCAGAAAGGATTACAACTTCCTACAACCATGTCACAAACTACATTGTTTTAGGAGGTTTCAGCAGGTAGCACTCTTTCCACTAAATTGGTGGTATAACTGGTTTTACCACGTTTATGGCTGAAACTGCATTTATGTTTTCTTGAAGATAATTTGTAATTAGTGAATGAATCTTAGACTCAGTTTACACAAGCTCTTTGGTCTGCCCATCACCTCTCAGAATGCTTACTCACTTTATAATCTCCCAGAGAGTTTTTACTTTTTCTATAATAAATATATCTTTCTGAAACCTATTGTATCCTCCCACCTCTGCATCTTTCTTCATGGGAGAGAACAGAATGAAAGTGTCATAGGGGAGACCAAAAAATGTTGCTGAGAATCAGGAGGGCAAAAGAACAATAAGAACTCATGGGTATTCAGAGCTTTAGGTATCCAGAGTGATAGCCTGGAGCCAAACTGCTTGGGTTTGAATTCCAGCTCTGCCATTTTTTTGCCTGTGTGGCCTTGGGCAAGTTACTGTCTCTATGCTTCAGTTTCTGTGTTTGTTAAATGGGTATAAAAGAAGTTGTGCCTATCTCATAGGTTTGTTTGTGAGACTCAAAAGTATTGTAGGACAGCACCTGGCACAGAGTAAGCACTATGAATTTGTTATTGTTTTCATTATCACCATTATTAATATTGTCTTATAACAACTCTAAGAGGTGGATGATGTTCTTTCCCCTCTTTTGCAGATGAGGAGCACTGAGGCTTCAAGTTTAATATACTTTAGTGTCTAGTGTCACTTACTAGGAGCAGACATTGAACCTTCATTACAGGAACCCTCCTCATCTATAGGGGCGCCCTGCAGATTCCTATCAGTGGTACCTATACGGTACCTAAAATGCAGACTTACAGCCAAGGAAATTTTGACACTGACACAAAATGCTATAGGTGGTTACACATCTTTCTCTTTAGAATTCTTTTTTAAATGGAACCTTCAGTTCTACTTGTACCAGGAAAATGCCTGTGAAGTAGTGTTCTTTTTTTTCTATCAGGGCAGGATCAGCTAGCTACTCCTCTGTCCTTCTGAGCTATACTGATAGGTCCAGGGAAAAGGAAGTGGTTAAACCCATTGTGTTTTAACCTCTTCATGCATCTGTTTCCTCATCTGTAAAATAGGAATAATAATAGTGCCTACTTTATAAGGGTATCTTTGAGGATTAAATGAGTTTGTATATATACAGCATTTAGAACACTGCTTGACATTTCACAAACATTTAGAAAATGGCATTGTTGTTATTGTTTTAGATGGGACACACTGAATATGAGTCTGTCCAGGACAACCTGAATTCAGGTCTAGACTGGTCATTTCTGATTCTTAGCCTCTCCTTGCCTTGCCTTTTCTGTGTGTTTAAGCCCCTTTTGGAAAAGCCTTCCTGAGTTTTTCCTACTCCATCCCCCATTAACTTGGGGGGCACTGTTTTATGCCTTTATAGCATCCTGTACTTTCCCTGTTGTTGAACTGATCTATTTCAGTGTTATTTATTTAACTGTGTTTCTTCCTTTTGCTTTATAAGCTGTGTGTAGGCAGAAATCAGCCCTCACTTAGTCACCATTGTATTCCCAGTTCCTGGAACAGCTCTGGTACAAAGTATGTGCTTTATAAATATTTGCAAATGAATAAAGCTTAAATTTAATGAAACTTAAACATGATCATAAGGACTTTGTCATTTGACCATTTTTGTACAGGATCTGATTTTTCTTTAGCCACATGTCCTATTTATTCCACTTTTTGAGGAGGAAGAAATTATCCTCTACCCTTCTAAGTTAAGTCTAAGAATTAAGTTGACATGAGACAGATTAATAGGAGAAAATCAAACAAAAATTTAATAGCATGTGTGGGTGAGAGAGACCCAGGAAGACTGAGTAACTCACCAAAATGGCCAAAATACCCTCACCTTAAATATCTTCAGCTAAAGACACAGCAGGATATTGGGGGTAGTGGTTTGGGACTTAAAAGGGGAGGAAGGTAATTCACTGGAGATAGAAAAGTAAATGTTTGGTAAACGGGCGTCTCTGGTCTCTAGGCCCTATCAAGTTTCCCCACCACACCTAGCCCATATTTTTGGCAGATATCTGATGATAGCTCTACTCTGGTAACATTCTTGAAAATGTTCTTGAATCTTCTGTTTCTTAAAAATAATCGGCCTAAATTAATCCTCATGCCAAAGGGACACATTTGTGGGGTGGCAGTCTTATATTGCTAATATACACTCTTATATTACTAATAGGAAAGAAAAGCTCAGAATTTATCTAATAGGTACAATATCCAAACATTTGTTGAAAGATTTTCTTTTGAAAATAGGATATCTACTACAGGTCATGTGTGAAGGCTCCTATCCCTACAATTTATTTGGTTTTAGCTTAATTTCATCTAGTTTATGGGCTGAGTACCAAGAACTAATCCCATTTGTGCATGTAGTAGCAAAATATTAAAAAAACAGTAGGTTAATCCTTCTTTCCCGCCAAACCATTTCATTATATTGTATTAACAACAATAAAGAAAGTTTTATTAAAGTTTTTTGAGCAGGTAATACATGCAGATGATACAAAATTTAAAAAGGTGTAAGGGTACAGAGTGAAAACTAAGTCTTCCACCACTTTTTCCCAACCAATCAGTTTTCTTCCCCAAAGGCAACTCTCAGTATCAGTTTCTAATGTTTCCTTCCTGACATCGTTTGTGAACAAACATTCAAATGTATGTATTTGTTTTATATGTGTATGCATGTGCGTATATACACGTACACACACACACGTACAGGAAAACTCTTCAGCTTGCCCTCCGTAGGAACTGGAACATTTGCAGCCTCCAGACATATATGACTATCCAGCTCCCCAGAGTATGTTGTCAGCCTTTGGGTTGCGCCAGTCTGATAGGTGGAAAATGTTATCCCAGTGTAATTTCCATGTGTATTTATCAAAGTTGAGTATCTTTTCATTGGTATAAGAGCCATTTGTATTTTCTATTATGTTTTTTGTCCATTTTTTGATCGGGCTTTTGATCTGTCTTCAGTTTCTGGGAACCCTATATATTAGGGAGAAGAGTCCTCTGTTATATGAGTTGCAAGCTTATTTTCCCAGTTTTGTCATGTGTTTTTGACTTTGTGTTCCTTACTTCTCTTGGATACAGGGTTTCAAACAAATGAAGACAGCTAACTTAATTTGTACCTTTTTTGTCTTTTTATTTTGCTTAGGAACCTGGCTACTGTATCTGCCATGTACTTGGAGCATTGGTCTGGCAGCTGAACCAGGTTGTTTTCCAGATTGGTACATGTTATCCCTCTTTGGCGCTGGAGCTGTTCTGATGCGTGGCGCAGGCTGTACTATTAATGACATGTGGGACCAGGACTACGATAAAAAGGTAGATTCGTCCCAGAAAGGAACAGAGAGGCTCCTCTCAATTCTGCAGAGTAAGATGGTGGCATCACTTTTGAATGCCACATAAAGCAACCAGGATCGTTTAGTGTCCTCACTGAAATCCAGCGTAAGAAGTGCCAGTATCAGTTGAATAGCTGGTGTTGCAAAGTGCAGTGTGCTTCCTTTCCCAACAGAGGAGCGGCCATGGGGGCAAGGTGTGTACATCATTTTTACAAAATGAATTAGAATTTGGAAGGCCAGAGAAAGGATGTTGGGAGTGAAGGTGAAAATTCTATCCTGAACCTTTGGGTGTCTAAAAGAACTGTCACCCCTTCCTTTGAGATATATGTTGGAGCCATAACTATTCATATGTAAATCAGATCTTAATTTAAATGAATCAAGGCAGCCCTATTAGCATTTGCTATAATTATTTCTTTTAAAAACGTAATTTTATTTTTTTCTCCTTAGAAAAATAATACATGTTTATTCTGAAAAATTCAGACAGTACAAAAATAGAAAGGATAGAAAATGCAAGTCTTCCTTATCACCTCCCCCAAGCCCCCAGAAAAAACTTCATTTGAAGTTTGATACATTATATTTCTCTAGATTAATTTCTATGCATGTTCTAATGCATGTGTGTAATTATTTCTTTGTTCTTCAATAGACCGTTATTTTCTCAAGGGAATGGTCCGTCTTATTTGCCTTTTATTCCAGCAGCCATACTATAACAAGTATAAAATCATTAAATGCTTGAGTAAATAATCAAGTAAAATTTCAACTTAGAAGAAATCCAGGGTGAATTATGTGAAGTAAATAATCATGTGACACTCACATAAAGTGAATAATCTTCCCTGGTTTGCCTTTCATATAAGTCTTAGTTTTCCTTAAGCAAAGCACACCTATAATGATTTTTAGCTTATGGAACAGTGTCACATTAATAATTTTTAAATTGAAAAACATTTATTGAATACCTACTGTCTATGAGACACAGTGACAGGTTCTAGGATTGTGTGGATGAAAGACAACATTGCTGACTTCAGTTTAGTAGCTATCAAGAGATGGTGTCCACAAGGGCGCTTACTGCAGACCACCTACCTTACCTTAGCATAATGCAGGGGGTTAGAGAGAAGTTTTGATGGGGTGAGGTGGGGTAGGGTGACTTTGGAACTATGACAGACTAAAATGGCAAAAAAAGCCTGGGCAGGAGGGTAAAGGTCACTCTAGGCAGAGGGAACAGCAGACACAGAGGCATGGCTGTGAGACAAAGTATATTATGCTTGACAACTGCAACTATGTGGTTTGTGTGTGGCTGGAGGGTAGGATAGTGGCAGAGTGGCAGGTGATGCATGGTAAAGGCATCTCTATGTCTCGCTGACCGTTGGGATGCTTTGATCTATGCCAGGAGATGCGTACTTTCTTGTTTTGGGGGTTTGCACATCCTCGTCAGTTTTTCATCTGCATAACCATATGAATGAGGCTTCTGTCCAGTATCACTTCAAAATAATTATTGAACACATTTAGAGCAGCCTAATGTCAAAATCCTGGTTGTGATATTGTACTGTAAAGTTTTGCAAGATGTTACCCTTGGGGAAAACTAGATAAAGGATACATAGGATCTCTATATTTCTTATAATACAGAGATTTTTTTTTTTTAATTGCTTGTGAATCTACAATTATCTCAAAAGAAGTTTAATTTAAAAATAACATAATCAAACCAACCAACATTTTCTACTTTTTTAATTAACGAAATAGAGCCATTTAGTTTTGTCTTAAGTGATTTTTATTCTCACTAGATAAAAGGGAACTGATTAGATATCTTACATCTCCCCCGTGCCATTTTTCTCTGATTAGAGGAATCCAGAGTCTATGTTGACATACAACAAAGCACTTAAATGAGTATTTTGTAGGTATGGTTTTGCTAACATGAATTTTAAAATGTTATGAGCATCTCTTTTGCAGAATGGGTTTAAAAGCTTGGTCAAATTGTAACGCTTACCTTACGGTTTCTTAAAGACAGTATATTTATGGCTGAGGGTTTTGCTTAACATGTTAGATGACTAAGTAAATTGCTAATACATTAAATGATAAGTGAATTACTATTAGGTTATTTGGGTTAAATGTGTTTTGTTGATGATGTATGTAATCTGCTAGTCATGCGATAAACATTAGGTCCAATAAACATTGAAATAATATCAATACACAGGTGTTAATGATATGATTTAGTAAGCTGTGAGCATTCTAGTTTCATAAAAACCACATAGAATATGTTTTTTGATCATCATATTGCATCATTTTTATTCTTTTGATGGAGTGCTTGTTTATTTTCACCTCTCGAGTTTGGCCAGGCAATTACCATTGTACTGAAGGGGCAGTGTAATTTTGTGGTTAGTACTGTGGTTGGTGCGACTGGACTGACTGTGCTACCTTAGTATCTGTGACCTTGGAAAGTTACTGAGCCTCTCTGCCTCCATTTCCTAAAACTTAGAAATGGCAAGAACTTGTGAGTGGCTAAAAGAGAGTTGTTACAAGGCTTCAATGATGTGATGCATATATAGCTCTTAGATTATTAGCATTCAAATACTGGCAGGAATAATCATAATATCCTAAATCAAATATAAGAACATAAATATTGGGCTTCCCCGGTGGCGCAGTGGTTGAGAATCCGCCTGCCAATGCAGGGGACACGGGTTCGAGCCCTGGTCTGGGAAGATCCCACATGCCGCGGAGCAACTGGGCCCGTGAGCCACAACTACTGAGCCTGCGCGTCTGGAGCCTGTGCTCCGCAACAAGAGAGGCTGCGATAGTGAGAGGCCCGCGCACCGCGATGAAGAGTGGCCCCTGCTTGCCACAACTAGAGAAAGCCCTCGCACAGAAACGAAGACCCAACACAGCCAAAAATAAATAAATAAATAATTAAAAAAAAAAAAAAAAAGAACATAAATATTATTCCCACTTGAAACTACAGGGACCAAATCAAGGATAAGATACCCAGTTCTGGCACTAAGCAAGATGAGTCATTACAGTTTTTGACAAACTGTTTTATTGCACAGTGAAGCATGCTATAAATTGGGTCAGCAAATTTCTTCTGTAAAGGACCAGATAGTAAATACTTTAGGCTTTGTGGGCCACACAGTCTTTGTTGCAACTACTGCACTCTGTTACAGCGTGAAAGCAGCCACATACAATATGTAAAAAAATGGGTGTGTCTCTGTTTCAATAAAATTTTATTTGTGGACACTGAAATTTGAATTTCGTATTTTCATGTGGCACAATACATTACTCTTTCTTTGTTTATTTTCAGCCACCAAAAAAAGTAAAAACCATTGTTAGCTCATGGTTCCATACAAAAACAGACAGAAGGCTGGATTTGGCTCACAGGCCATAGTTTGCTAAACCCTCGCTATAAATTATACAAAAATATGTTATATTAATTATAGTTAACATTTATTGCATCAGGCACTGCATTCACTCTGTGAGGTAGGTGCTATTATTACCTCTCCCTCTCTTTCTGTTTTTCCTTAAATAGTAAATAACCTAAGTCTGAGGGAGGTCAAGTAACTTGCCAGAATTCACACAGCCAATAAGTGATGGAATGCTAGGCTCTCTAATCCCAGATCCTGAGTTCTTAACTTCCAGCAATGCTGAAAATTTTGGTTATGCACTTTATTTGTGGTTGAATTTAGAATAATCACATTTCATGATCTCTTGGAAGGAAAAGAATAATATATATTATTTGTTCACATAATTGCTCTACCTGTTCATATTCTTACAGTGAGTTTGCCCTTTATGTATGGGTGCAGTTAATATAAGATTACAGCCCCATTCCTACATAGACTGGCAAAAACACTCCCACTTTCAGACTCAGATAATCTGTCTTCTTTCTTCATGTCTGATGCCTGATTGCAGTGCTTCCCATACTCAAAGCATTTACATGATATCAGCCTTATCTAACATGCTCTGCACTTTCCTCTTTCCTGAGAATTCTTTATTTTTGTCCCTCTTTGCTCCATGGAAGTTGAACATATACTTGCTAAGTTGGGTAGGTAAATAGTTAGATTGGGAAGTTGCTTTGTTTTGTTTGTTTGGAGATGGGGATGGGAGAAGGAAAGAAAGGAATGAATGGTGGGAATTTTTAGTTCTTTTCAAAGCTATTTTAAATAGGAAGTTTTGATTCTTGGTAGTACTTCCAATGTTCACCTTTTATTCATATTTATGCCTTAGTACGTACCATGGGCCAGTCTCTGGAGTAAATGTTTAAGTAAATGATTGAGCTATTCCCGGACGCTAAGGTATCTGTTTTTATGTTGTTAAGGTTACAAGAACAGCAAGTCGCCCAATAGCTGCTGGAGACATTTCAACTTTTCAATCCTTTGTTTTTCTTGGGGGACAGTTGACCTTGGCACTGGGTGTTCTTCTGTGTCTGAATTACTACAGGTACAGTATATGTGTTTTTCATAATCATGTAAAAAATCTTTCCTTTGACATAGAAGTACGTACAAAATAAAACAGAAATATCTGTATTACAAAGTTGTTTATTACCTAATCAGGCATCTGTAAAGTTAGCAATGTAAGTCACCACACATTGTAAAGTCAAGAATGCTTTCAGCCACAGGAATGAAGAGATCAGCGTTTCGTTTATTCTGCACCACCTCCAGTACTTGCACTATGTGTTCCCTAAAGGACTCAAGACACTTCTCCTAGGTTTTCTAGGTGCGTGCGTGGGAGTGTGTGTATATACCCACTTGTATAATTTTATTTATCCTGCTAGTATCTCTGAAGCATTAGAGGCAGAAGTGATTATGCTCACTTTGCAAAAAGAGGAACTGGGTCTTTCCCAGAGTCGTATTCCTAATCAATGACAGAAGAAAAAAGAACTCATTCTTATACCTCTGAAACAGAGACAAAATTAGACTTTTGTGCACCAGGTGGCTGCTTACATAGTGCTTCAATAAGACAAAAAAGAGGAGGAGTACAGCAAATAAGCATATTTTATAGAGACTAGACTTAACTGCATATCTTGTTCTGATAGCTTCAGTCAAGTGAGAACACTTTGAAAGGTTATTCCTGGAGGGGTAGTGTTAAGTGAGCTGTGAGCTTCCTAAAAACATCTTATCTGACTGTCATCCTTTCATAGGTACTTTGTGACCTTATCCTCTTCTAGAGAAGTAACCCCTTGTGCATATAGGGAGGGATATCTTGACTCTAGTTCTCTGTTAGGACATCTCAGTTTACTAGCTATCTTAATGTTTGAAAGCAAAATTTAGGCAGTAGCACATGGGGAGTATTGTGTTGGATACTGGGGCCAGATGCCTTAGGTTTGCCTCCTGGCCCTGCTACTGACTAGCTGCATAACAATTGGCAAATTACTTTCTCTCTTTGACTTTAGTTTTTTCATCTGCAAAAAAACAAGTAGAATAAAACTACCTGCCTCGTAAGATTGTGGTGAAGGTTATAATGAGTTAACATATGTAGAGCAGTTAAAACAGTTGTAATACATGAAAGCAATATATGTGTTAGCTATTCTTATTTTGTTTCATTGTTTGTAACACTTAAGATATTTTCTAATCACCCTTTATGTTAATTAAAGTCCAGAAATCAAGGTCTAGGAAGAGAATTTTACATAACAAAAAATACAATTTAAATAAATCATTTCCTCATTAGTGTTGCTATTGTTGTCTTATTTACCGATTTTTAAGAGATGGTGAGGGCTTCCCTGGTGGTGCAGTGGTTGAGAATTTGCCTGCCAATGCAGGGGACACGGGTTCAAGCCCTGGTCTGGGAAGATCCCACGTGCCACGGAGCAACTAAGCCCGTGAGGCACAACTACTGAGCCTGCACGTCTGGAGCCTGTGCTCCGCAACAAGAGAGGCCGCGATAGCGAGAGGCCCGCGCACCGCGATGAAGAGTGGCCCCCACTCGCCGCAACTAGAGAAAGCCCTCGCACAGAAACGAAGACCCAACACAGTCATAAATAAATAAATAAATAAATAAATAAATAAAAATAAATAAATAAAAAGTAACTAGTATCACAAGCTTTAAAAAAAAGAGATGGTGATATTAATCTTTTTAATGTTTTTTCTTGATTTCAGTATAGCTCTTGGAGCAGCATCCCTACTTCTTGTCATCACCTACCCGCTAATGAAGAGAATTACATACTGGCCTCAATTAGCCTTGGGTGAGCTTGAAATAACTATAAGTATTTCCTTCAGTACCCTCAAGCTATACTTTTATATCTAATATCAATGCGTGTGTGTACGGTGTGTGTGTGTAATGTGGCAGAGATAAAATGTTAAGTCAGTCATGAAATTTTCCAAACCAAGAATAGATTTTCATGTTTTAATGGATGGCAATTAGCCATTTTTATTGGCTAAAAAATCTTGGACATCTACTAAGATTATCGTCATTATTTTCTGAAATGCTCTTAAAAATCTAGGTATGTCACGAAGAAAAAAAATTAGCCACCTTGACTTTACCGCTCTCTCTAGGTAGTTGATCTAGATGCCCTGAAGATTCTGGGGATTGGAATAGAAAGCACTCTGAGGCAGGAGAACAAGAGTTGAAGTGTGTGATAGCTTAGCTCCCTTTCTGGGAGAAGCCTTCCTTAGACTTAGCAGAAGAAAGTTAGCCAGTCTCTCCTGGGCTCCCATAGCACTCTAATGTGACACTTACTCATTTCAACAGCACTAATTCAACAGGAAGATATTGAGAGCCTACCCTCTCTTCCCGTTAATAACTTGTAAACACCTAGAAGATAAGCATTCTTTACATATGGATGGTGCGTCATCTAACGTGGCGCTTGGCACATCACAGGTATTCAATAAATATTTGTTGGCAGATAGAGGAAGATAGGTAGGTGAGTCAAAATCTATTGCAAAAATGTCTACTCCTAGACTTTTCTGTTCTATTCCTAGAATAGTCTAGAGTATTAAGAAAACTAGTATTTTTACTTTAAATATTTATTGACACCCTGACTTGCACTTTGTGCCAGGAATCACACCAGGTACTAGGAAAATAAACATGACTGAAACACATTCATCATCTTGAAGGAGCAAGTCCCTCAGGTACCTCAAAGTCCGTGGGTCCCAAACATCTTCTCAGAAACCCTTTTTCTCCTCCACATTGCCTATTTCCACTTAGAATCCCTCCTCCTCAGTTGATGAAGTACCTCTCCTCTGTGGTCCCACAGAGCATGCATGTCAGTGTACCTGAGGGACTTGCAGGTGGAGATGTCTAGCAGGCAATTCAGTATCTCGTCTGAAGCTGAGGGAAGTGATTAGGCTTACACATAGATATTTAGGAGTTGTCACCGTGTGGATGTTTGTTTACACTCCTCAGAGAGGGTGGGCTTGAAGAACAAGTGTTCCTGTCTAACTCTTGTTTCTGTAACTTAAAGGGGAAGTAGAGCAGTAATGGAAAGAACACAGGAGTTTGACTCAGATAGGTCTTAAGTTCAAACCCTAGCATCTAATACTATTTATCATTGGTGCCAGTCGTCATACTAGGTAGGATAAATGTTGTTCTCATGAAACCTCCTATTTATCAGCGGGATATTATTCTTTGTGTTAGCTATGTTATTTTAATCGTTAATTAACCTTTCTGGTTCTGTTTTCCTTTTTGGTAAAATGTAGCTAATTACTACCACATGAGAGACTTGAGAAAATTTAAGGAAGAAACGTATCTGAGAAAACAGCATACACAGAGCCTAGTACATAGAAGCATTTAATACATGCTGATGCCTCTCTCCTTCCCTTTGGAATTCTAAAGTACGTTTAGACTTTTCTCCTCTTTCTGTTTCGCTAATTACAGGGTTGACTTTTAACTGGGGAGCATTACTTGGATGGTCTGCTGTCAAGGGCTCCTGTGATCCATCTGTTTGCCTCCCTCTGTACTTTTCTGGAATTACGTGGACTCTAATATACGATACTATCTATGCTCATCAGGTAAAGAAATATTCTTTTTCATAACTTTGGCTTAACTGTTATCATTTTTTAAGAACTTTAAAATAAGAACTAAATTAAAAGGAAAGTGTTTTTTCTTTAGGCTTTTTAAAAAAATTGAGGTCACATTGTATGTGTCACGTGTGCAACATTATATTTCGACTTCTGTATACACTACCGCATACTCAGCATCAAAAGTTTAGCTTCCGTCCGTCACCATACCATTGACCCCCTTTACCCATTTTGCCCTCCCCCTTCCCCTTTCCCCTCTGGTTACCACTAATCTATTCTGTGTATCTGTGTGTTTAGTTTTATTTTGTTTGTTCATTTCTTTCTTTCTTTTAATATTCCACACATGAGTGAAATCATAGTGGTATTTGTCTTTTTCTGTCTGACTTACTTTACTTAGCATAATACCCTCAAGATCCATCTATGTTGTTGCAGTTGGCAAGACTTTATCTTCTTATGGCTGAGTAATATTCCACTGTATGTATATACCACGTCTTTATCCATTCATCTGTTGATGGGCACTCACATTGTTTCCATATCTTGGCTTGCACATAACACTGTGATGAACATTGGGGTACATATATATCTTTTTGAATTAGTGTCTTTGTTTTCTTCAGGTAAATATCCAGAAGTGGAATAGCTGGATCATATGGTAGTTCTATTCTTAACTTTTTGAGGAATCTCCTTACTGTTTTGCCATATTTATATTCCCACCAGCAGTGCACAAGGGCTCCTCTTTCTCCACATCCTTGTCAACACTAGTTATTTCCTGTCTTTTTGATAGCCGTTCTAACAAGCATGAGGTGATATCTCATTGTGGTTTTGGTTCGCATTTCCCTATTAATTAGAGATGCTGAACATCCTTTCACATGCCTATTGGCCATCTGTATGTCTTCCTTAGAAAATTTCTTCAGGGCAATGTCTATTCAGATCCCCTGCCCATTTTATAATTGGGTTATTTGTTTTTTTGTTGTTGAGTTCTTTATATATTTTGGATATTAACACCTTACCAGATATATGATTTGCCAATATCTTCTCCCATGTGGTAGATTGTCTTTTCATTTTGTTGATGGTTTCCTTTGCTGTGCAGAAGTTTTTCAGTTTGATGTAGGCTCATTTATTTATTTCTGCTTTTGTTTCCCTTACCTGCGGAGACATATCCAGAAAGATATTGCTAAGACTGATGTCAGGGAGTGTACTGCCTATGTTTTCTTCTAGGAATTTTGTGGTTTCAAGTCTTTAATCCATTTTGAGTTAATTTTTATGTATGGTATAAGATAATGGTCTAGTTTCATTTTTTGCATGTGGCTGTCCAGTTTTCCCAGCGCCATTTGTTGAAGAGACTATCCTTTTTCCATTTTATGTTCTTTGCTCCTTTGTTGTAAATTAATTTTTCATATATGGATGGGCTTATTTCTGGGCTCTCAGTTCTGTTTCCAATGATCTGTGTGTGTCTGTTTTTCTGCCAATACCATGGTGTTTTGATAACGATAGCTTTGTAGTATAATTTGAAATCAGGAAGTATGATACCTCCAGCTTTGTTGTTTTTTCTCAAGATTGCTTTGGCTTTTCAGGGTCTTTTGTGGTTCCATACAAGTTTTAGGATTTTTTGTTCTATTCCTGTGAAAAATGTTGTTGGTATTTTGGTAGGGATTGCATTGAATCTGTAGATTGCTTTAGGCAGTATGGATATTTTAATAATTTTAATTCTTCAAGTCCATGAGCATGGAATATCTTCCCATTTCTCTGTGTCTTCTTCATTTCTTTTAACAATGTCTCATAGTTTTCAGAGTACAGGTCTTTCACCTCCATGGTTAAATTTATTCCTAGGTATTTTGCTGTTGTTGTTGTTGCGATTGTAAATGAGATTATTTTCTTAATTTCTCTCTCTTCGAGCTCACTGTTAGTATATAAAGCACAACAGATTTTTGTATATTGATTTTGTACCCTACAGCTTTACTGTATGTGTTTATAATTTCTAATAGGTTTTTGGTGGCAACTTTAGGGTTTTCGATATATAAAACCATGTCACCTGCAAATAGTGATTGTTTTTCTTCTTCCTTTCCAATTTGGGTGTCTTTTATTTCCTTTTCTTGCCTAATAGCTCTAGCTGGGAATTCCAATACTATGTTGAATGAAAGTGGCAAGAGTGGGCATCCTCATCTTGTTTCTGATCTTAGAAGGACAGCTTTCAGTTTTTCACCATTGAGTATGTTTGCTTTGGGTTTGTCATATATGGCCTTTATTATGTTGAGGTACAGTCCCTCTGTACCCACTTTGCATGAAGCCTCTGATGTCACATGACCGTGATTACAACACTATATGGAAATGCTTACAAATAAAGTTGCTGGAGGAGACCCGTCAACCAGATGTGAGTGTATCATCAAGACCTAGCTCTACTTAAACAGGAAGGATTTGTTGGGAGAGGCAAGGAATAAACTGAGCCAGAAGTGAAATCTGAATGGATGTGATTAGGTGGCAAGTGAACATTTTTCCACATGTGTGATTTTAGCACGATTGCAACTAAAATGTGTAGGAAATTATTGAGATGTGAAAACTCTGAAGTAAAGAAGAGCTATGTGAAGAATTAGAGTTGAGTTTGATTTCTAATTTATTAGTAAAAGTATAGTTGAAAGTCAGTATAGGGTGATAAAAGTACGATGATATGTAGAAATAGGTCTGGAAGATAATTTTAGCAGTAACATTTAACTTTGATTTGGCCTGCACCTTCATTTTTGATCAACTGTTTCTGAGTTACTGTCATGTTCTTTAAAAGACAGTTTCTCCTGGAATTAGATGGTAGTGATGGTTGCACAACCTTGTGAATATACTAAAACCACTGAATTACATACTTCAAAATGGTGAACTTTATGGTATGTGAATTAAATCTCAGTAACATCCAGGCAATTTCTTACTACTTTCTAATGTTAGGACAAGAGAGATGATGCTCTGATCGGGCTTAAGTCCACGGCACTGCTGTTCCGTGAAGATACCAAGCAGTGGCTCAGTGGCTTCACTGTGGCAATGCTGGGGGCACTGAGCCTGGTGGGAGTGAACATCGGTCAGACTGTGCCCTACTACACCGCTCTGGCTGCTGTCGGAGCCCATCTGGCTCACCAGGTTTGATCTTTTCCTTATCTTTCCCTCTCTTTTCTTTGGTGTAAATTATAAAATTTATTTAAACAAAATGCCCTCTGTATTTACCAAGCAAGTTACTTCCTTAAACAACGACTTGGCTTGTACTGCCTTGAACTGCCCCTTCCCTGCCCCAATATGTCATATAAGAAAGCTAGCTGTATTATTCTAGGGAAATAATGTAAACCTAAACCTAGATTTTTTTTTTCCTTCTCATTTTCCTAGAATTATTTCTGATGTGTGTCTAGAAAAATTTGAGCAATGTCTTAAGGTTGTGGGTTGAGTTGAATTACTCTGAAAGCAAACTGATCAACACAACTGTATTGTTTAAATGTGGGCATCTATTGATGGTTAGCAAACTAATCATTCATATGTTTGGGTCACACTGGCTCAGGGGCCAAGGCAAGATAAGACACAAAATGCGAAGATGTCAGAGTTCTGCCTACACAGTAGGAAACTGCCAGGATGTTCACCCAGCACCTCAGCCCCACATGTTTATATGGCAGGTCTACATCACTGACTTCTGTAAAATGAATGAACTAAGTAGAATTTAATTAAATAGGTTGCTTGTAAATGGACTGTATTTTTGCGTCAGTATTACTGTTATTTTCTTCGAACAGAATCGAAAAGATGTTAGTAAGCCTGTATTTAGATGATCTATTTTACACAGATCGGTGCATGTGTAAGCAGGACTTGCATAACATGGTATGAAGGAAACTAAAATCTGATGTGCATAAAGTAAACCACATACTATATCACCTTCATTGTTTTCCTCACCAGGAAAGCTAAAAGGTATGAATGAGTGATTCTCCACATTTCAGCATTTTCCTCTTCAGAATTTCTCAGCATCTCCTTTTGGTCATTACTCAGCTCCATGGGAGTTGTTATCATCAGTTGATTGTCTGATTAGGATAATGGATGTTTAGCAATATTTAAGCACCTGGATACTAGCAGAGGAAGGCAAAAATTATGGGGATAATCACAAATATTATAGGAAATATTTGGAACCCACTTTATATTCTGAATTGCCTTTGTGGTCCTCTGCCTAGTCCTTGACACAATACTTTAAGATGGACATAGTCTTCTAGTATTTGGAGAAAGGAAATCATGATGATTTTAAGTCTGCAGGTCACATAATAAAGAATAGTTGCGGGCTTCCGATGCTTAAGTCCAGGGAAGCGTAAAACAGGGACATGAGACTTTCTCGATATATTTGCAGGACAGCTGTGGAGAAAAGAGAGTGTGTTTGGTCGCTACCTGCAGATCTAGGATTTTAGGTGCCCTTCTCTATGTGGGGATGGGAGGGAGATTTTAACATGTATGGGGGTACTTCGGGGTATCATAAATAAACTGGGGAGGGACCACTACAGGCATTTAGTGAGCGAGGGCCAGGTACATTAAATATCTCTTGATGCAGCAGACAGCCCTGCATAGTAGAGGGTTGTCCTGCCCAAATGTAACTTGTTCCTCTGTTGAGAAACATTGCTCCGAAGAATAAAGCTAAACTGGAGGGTAGGAGTTGTAGAGAGCAGATTTTAGGTCAATCAGTTTAAGGAAGACGTTTCTAAATAGAATTAAAAATAGCATGTGTTGCCTCTCAGAGTGTTCCTGCACCCATCAAGTGCAAGTTTTTAGCTTAGATGATATCCATTGAGAGATATGGTAGATTTTTTTCTACGTTGGAAAACAATCTGGGGTACATTAAAGGCTTCCCATTGCTTAAAATTCTATAACAAAGGGCTGTTATCTTCTTTATATTGATGTGTTTATTTGTGATGCCTAAAAGTCCATACTGAGTTCTAACATGGCATGTATTCTTTTCTTATAGATTTACACTCTGGACATCCACAGACCTGAGGATTGTTGGGATAAATTCACCTCCAACCGAACAACAGGACTAATAATTTTTTTAGGAATTGTCCTTGGGAATTTGTGGAAAGAAAAGGAGACAGATAAAACAAAGAAAAATGTAGATAATAGAATAGAAAATTAGCAAATTAAGTTTATCTGGGGATTTTTAAAACAAACTTTTACAAAATACTCTCAGGTCTTATTACCACATAATTAGATTTGAATAACAGTCTTACAATATGTTAATGAATTACAAACCAGTAGATGAAGTTTTAGAGCATTTTTGCCTGGATTTTAGTTCAACTATGTACTAGTCAAATTCTTCCCCGTCACAGAAACCAGGAACTCTTCAGGATTTGCGATCACCTGGAGTATTTAAGTTACAATTCTCATCTGCAGTTACAGGAATTATATGAGTTTCGGCACTTTAGAAAAAAACTTGATGTGTGTCTCATCTAAATGAATGTCTCTGTAGGAAAATGGACTCTCTTTTTAGGGCAAAATAAAGGCTGCTACAGAAAGTTGAGGCTTATTGTTCTTTGCGTTGACCTTTACTTACTGCCGAAAGCTGTAATTCAGGAAACCGTTCTGTTTTTTATATTTTAGGAGAATTTAAATCAGTAAATAAAATTTTTTACCTGTTATACCTGTACATACTGCTGTTTGTTACCAACCCTGACATTTATTTGAGAGGTCTCTGTGTACAGCCATAGTGACCAGAATGGGCTGGCAGTCACTAATGATGACTTTAATTTCTATTTATTTATTTTCTATCTCAGGTGATTGTAATTGATAGGATAGTGGTATATTGGTTAGGTGTAGTAACTGTTTCTTTCCTTACCCCCTTCAGAATATTCTCAACGTAACAGCCACAACGATTTTCTTAAAACCTCTATAAGGCCATGTCATTCTTCTTCTCAGAACCCTCCAGGATCTTCCCAGGTCACTCAGTACAAACTAAAAGTCTTGTCACCTGCTAGGCCCACCATGATCTGACCTTGTCTGTGGCTCCTCCACTCACACCCCTCTGCAGCCCTGCTGGCCTCCGCACTGCTCCTCAACAGGCTGGACAGACTCGACCCAGGGCCTTTACATGTACAATTTCCTTTGCCTACAGTGCTGTCCTTGGATTATGTCTTAGTCCTTCACTGCAGGTCTTTTCCTAAATGTCACCTTCTCAAAGAGGCTTTTCTTAGCCGTTGTTTCTAAAATTTCATTTACAGGGGCTTCCCTGGTGGCGCAGTGGTTAAGAATCCGCCTGCCAATGCAGGGGACACGGGTTCCAGCGCTGGTCCGGGAAGATCCCACATGCCGTAGAGCAGCTAAGCCCATGCGCCTCAACTACTGAGCCTGCGTTCTAGAGCCCGGGAGCCACAACTACTGAGCCCACGTGCCACAACCACTGAAGCCCGCGTGCCTAGAGCCCGTGCTCCGCAACAAGAGAAGCCACCGCAATGAGAAGCCCGCGCACCGTCACGAAGAGTAGCCCCTGCTCGCCGCAACTAGAGAAAGCCTGCGTGCAATGACGAAGACCCAACGCAGCCAAAAATAAATAAATTTTAAAAAATAAATAAAATATATTTTAAAAAATTCATTTACAGATACTACCTACACTACCTATATTATTGGGGTTTTTTTCTCTTCACAACTTACCACTCTCAACCTAAAATATGTTTTACTTAATTTAAGTGGCTGTCATGAACAGTGGGGTGTAGTGCGTTTACTGCTGCCCACAGTGGAGATGGGTTATGGGCAGCAGTAAACGCAAAATTGCTTAATGATGGTAATGATAGGATGATGATACAGCTGACTCAGAGCACTTACACATGCCAGGCACGGGTAAATGAGCATAGGAAAATGCATTTAACTGCTTATTCGGCAAATACTAAACCACCGAGTGTGAGTGTTCAGACTTCAGACAGCAATAGCAGCTGTAATTGTACTCTGCTATAGCAGCAATGAGTTGAAGAGGAGAAGAAATAGAAACTTTGTACCCTATTTTTAGGGAAATACAGTTGGTTACTATTTTATCGAATCCTGACACTGTACCAGGGTAGATAAAATTTAAATCTTTGTTGATTTCTGTTTTCTTACAAATATCATCCAACCCCACCCCGCCCAAAAAGATTTACTTAGCAAAATTTACACAATTTTTCTAGAAAATATAGTAATAATAAAAAATAGGAAGTTTAAACAGATGGGGGATATCTTCAACAATGAATGAAGTGAGAACCAGGAAAAAAAATTGAGCTTAGAAAAGGGTTATGCCTCTTAAAAATACACCACTTCTCATAGCAGAAAAGTGTTGATCTCTAAATGCCTTTTTTGCAGGTGTAAGCTCTGGAAGAATGTTGGCCAGGATAAGTGGCAGGGGAGCAGAGCCAAAAGGAATCTTTTTCCCTTATACAGCAGAAACCAACACAAGATTGTAAAGCAATTATACTCCAAAAAAGATGTTTAAAAAAATTCTCTTGCTCTCAAAAAGCTGCTTAAGCTTAATTGAATTATTTTAGTTCCTTTTCATTTCTCCCCCCCAGGTAGAAAGGCTGAGAAAGTAATATAAATGGGTAAGGGGCAGTTAAGGGGGAAAAAATGAAATAGATTATTTGCTTCTAAAATCCTAGACTTTAAGCCATTCAGGGTTGGAAAGAAGTACATCTGTCATCTGTCTGGTATCAGGGTTGTCTATCTCCTGCGAAGCCATGATGGGTATTATAACTTAAGATAAGTGAAACTACCAGTCTTGTCTTGGGAAATTTGATCAATGGAGAGGGCCCTTGCCCTAGTTTTCTGCTGTAGAGTCACCGTGAGGTTGTAAAGTGCAAACATGTGAAAGAACTTTGTAAGCTGAACACTTATCTAATATAAGTTTATGGTGAGAGTGGAGGTGGGGTGGAAGCTACGGGAAATTTGGCTTGCTGTCTGAAAATTGCATCACAAGCGCTGCCTCTCCTGCTTCCTGAACTTTGCTGAATTGCTTTATACCTCTTGCAGATTGTAAAGGCCTCCACAGTTAGGCCCTCCCATTTTCCCCAAATCAAGATACACTCTCGCCCTTGGGCTGGTCTCTTCACTGTCAACACATCTTCTGCCATCACAGCTAGCAGCTGGTAGGATGATTAGGACCTGGCCTTCGGGGCAAACAGGTCTGTGTGTGAATTCTCCCTGTAATACTTGGCAGCCGGGAGACCTCAGACCAGGGATGAACCTCCCTCAGCCACCACCTCATCTGCCAAGCCTGAGCTGTTGTGAGCATTAAACAGAGTTGGTGTATGTTAAAGCCTGTTATGGGCTGAATTGTGTTGCCCTAAAATTCATATAGTGAAGTCCTAGCTCCCAGTAACTCAGAATGTAACCATATTTGGTGATAAGGTCTTTGAAGAGGTTATTAAGTTAAAATGAGGTCATTAGGGTGGGCCCTAAACCATTAATGACTGGTGTCCTTATAAGAGGAAATTTGGACACACAAAGAGACACGTGTACACAGAGAGATGACTGTGTGAATGCACAGGGAGACTATTGCCATCTACAAGCCAAGGAGAGAGGCTTCAGAAGAAACCGACCCTTCCAGCACCTTGATCTCAGACTTCTGGCCTACAGAACTGTGAGAAAATGAATGTGTTTTTTAACCACTCTGTCTGTGGTGTTTTGTTATGGCAGCCCAAGCAAACTTAATATGAAGCTGTACTGTAGTACTGAACTGCACAGAAAAGATACTCTACCAATGCGGTTTACTAGAAAGTGCTCCCTTTTCCACCCCAACTCTGCTTTTTTGTCTCAAAGCACAAGTTTTAGCCGTTATAGTGTTCATAACAGTGGTAGACTGAATACAACCTTCCAAAGATGTCCATGTCCTAATGCCAGAGCCAGCAAATATATTTCCTTATATGATAAAGGGGCTTTGCAGATATAATTGAGGAGGACCTTGAGATAGGGAGATTATCCTGGTTTATCTGGGTGGGTGCACTGTAATCACAAGGATCTTTACAAGAGGGAGGCAAGAAGGTCAAAGTCAGTAGTAGCAGATGTGATGACAGAAGCAAGAGGTTAGAGTGAGGCAAGAAAGGGTTTGCAAGCCAAGAAACGCAGGTGGCCTTTAGAAGCTGAAAAAGACAAGGACACAGATTCTCCCCTCTGAGCCCCTAGAGGGAACCAGCCCTGCTGACGCCTTGACTTCAGCCCAGTGAGTCTGAGTTTGGACTTCTGACCTCCAGAATTGCAAGATCATAAACTTGTGTGGTTTTAAGCCACTAAATTTGTGGTAATTTGTTGCAGCATCAACAAGTAAACTAATACAACAACTATTTGAGCTCTATTGAGCTGTCCTCTGAACTGCCAGAGCTCTTTGTTGGCACCAGTACAGCAGTGGCTAAGAATGCAAGTCCAGGTGACAGCTTGCCTGGGTTTGAATCTCTCCTTTAACACCTGCCAGTTACCTGATCTCCCTGTGGTTCTGTTTCTCAAATGGGGCTAATAATAGTACCCTTCTCGTGGATTTAAAAATTATCTGTCTCCCTCTGCTAGAAAGCAGATTCCATAATAACTGGGACTTGGTCTTATTCACTAAAATAGCCCCAATACAGCACACTGTAGGTATTCAATAAATATTTGTAATTTATCATACATCAGTGAGTGAGCTGACAGTTGAGTCACTTGCCAGATCCAGGGTTAGGTGTCACCATTAGAAATTATGAATGGTGCTCAGCAACATAGTAAAAAATTCACAATGTGAGGCACCATAATAAAAATAAAGATTTCCATGTACACATGATTAAAATATATGTAAAAAAAATATATATATAATGAAGACTAAAGAAACAAAAAAAAATATGTCACGGGTAATAGGTTATTATAATACTGCTTTATAATAGCACTAGACAGGTGCTGGTCCTAAATTTCATATTTCAAACTAATATATGAATGTAACCTTTAGTTCTTCCCATGTTATTTTCACTTTTTAATATTTGCATTTCAAAAATAGACCTCAAGATCACCTATATTTAGCCCGTACAAAAACAAAAGAAAGAAGGTTATTATTATCTTAATAAGTTCTTTCCAAAATAAAGCATAGGATTGAGTACTAAAGGAAGGCCTGTAACTGCAGCCTCAGACTTCCATGTCTTCTTTTAAGCAATAATCTGAAAAAGAATTCTAGTTCTGAGAAAGAAAGTAAACCCCAACAGAGCACCAAAGTGGAGACAACCCTTTGGCTACACTGTAAAGCAGGCATATCCCCATGTCACTGTGGAGCCAACATAGTTCTTAACCAATGATGTCCAAAGGCCTCGTAACGTTGGGCAGTGAGCTGCACCCCTTGCTCATTATCAGAAATAGAAGACTGGGAAGAGTAATGCCACCTTGCTTGTCCCCAGGACTAATTGATAAGGAGCAGGAAATTAAAAGTTGCCCATAGCTTTCTTCTGTCTTTTTAAAATAATATTTACTGCATTCTTTTTTTTTTTAAGATTTTTTTTTTATTGAGGTACAATTGACATACAACATTTTTTTTTTTTTTGACCACACCACGTGGCATGTGGGATCTTAATTCCCCAACCAGAGATTGATCCTGCACCCCCGGCATTGGAAGCGCAGAGTCTTACCCACGGGACTGCCAGGGAAATCCCTGCATTCTTTTTCTAATGTAAAAGTAGCATATGTACATTGTAGGAAGTGTAGAAATACAAAAAAGCACAAAGGTGAAAATAAAATTCATTTTTAATGTCATTGTTTAAAGATACGCACTCTGAGCACAGTGATAGTCTTCTAGACTTTCAATAGGCTTATAAGCATATTTTTAATAAAATTGGAGGGACTTCCCTGGTGGCGCAGGGGTTAAGAGTCCGCCTGCCAATGCAGGGGACACGGGTTGGAGCCCTGGTCCGGGAAGATCCCACATGCCGCGGAGCAACTAAGCCCGTGCGCCACAACTAGTGAGCCTGCGCTCTAGAGCCCGCGAGCCACAACTACTGAGCCTGTGTGCCACAACTACTGAAGCCCGCGCGCCTAGAGCCTGTGCTCTGCAACAAGAGAAGCCACCGCAACGAGAAGCCCGAGCACCACAGGGAAGAGTAGCCCCGACTCGCTGCAACTAGAGAAAGCCCGCACGCAGCAACGAAGACCCAATGCAGCCATAAATAAATAAATAAATTTTAAAAGTAAATAAATAAAATTGGAGCCACACCGTACTTCTTCAAAATCTACTTTCACTTAATATTTTCCCATGTCATTAAATCTTCCTTCAAAATAGGAGTGTTTATTGGTTGCATAGGTTTTTTTAAATCATTGTTTACTCTTATTTAATTAATCTTATTATTGAATACGTACATTTTTTACTTTTTTCTCTCCCTCACAAACACCAGTGCTCTGAATAGATTCCTATCTTTGGGCACATCTCTGATTATTTCCGTAGGAAAATTCCTTGAGGCAGAATGTCTCTGCACATCTCCAGGGATTATAGGGTGAAGGTAGAGGGCTGGACATGCTGGTATGCACGTTTTTAAGGTTTTGGATACATTTTTCTCTAATTACCTCCAGAAAGGTCTGTATTTTTACCTGCAGTACATTGAGGGCCTCTTTCCTAAGACTCTAACCAACACTGAGACAATTTTTTTCATCCTTGCAAATTACATAGGCAAGAATAATACATTGTTCCACTTACATTTCTGTGATTACTAATGTAGTTGAATATTTTTCAAAGTGTTTATAAGACATTTATATTTCTTCTATGTGAATTCCCTGAGTGTCTTTCCTGTTTGGTTACTGCTGTTGTTAATACATTCTGCTTTGTTCTTAAAGGCTTAAACATAAGACATGACACCATAAAACTCCTAGAAGGGAGCATGGGCAAAACATTCTCCGACATAAATTGTACCGATGTTTTCTTAGGTCAGTCTCCCAAGGTGATAGAAATAAAAACAAAAATAAACAAATGGGACCTAATCGAACTTACAAACTTTTGCACAGCAAAGGAAACCATAAAAAATTTAAAAAAGAAGAAAAGAAAAGACAGCCTATGGAATGGGAGAAAATATTTGCCAAAGATGCAACAGACAAGGGTTTAATCTCCAAATATACAAACAGCTCATACAGCTCAACAACAAAAGAATAAACAACCCAATCGAAAAATGGGCAAAAGACCTTAATAGGCATGGGCAGAAGACCTTAACAGGCTAAGAAGACATACAGATGGCCAGTAGGCACATGAAAAGATGCTCAACGCCACTAATTATTAGAGAAATGCAAATCAAAACTACAATGAGGTACCACCTCACACTGGTCAGAATGGCCATCATTAAAAAGTCTACAAATAACAAATGCTGGAGAGGGTGTGGAGAAAGGGAACCCTCCTACACTGTTGGTGGGAATGTAAGTTGGTATAGCCACTATGGAAAACAGTATAGAGGTTCCTCAGAAACCTAAAAATAGAATTACCATATGATCCAGCGATCCCACTCCTGGGAATGTACCTGGACAAAACTATAATTCAAAAAGATACATGCACCCCTATATTCATAGCAGCACTGTCCACAATAGCCAAAACATGGAAACAACCTAAATATCCATCGACAGATGAATGGACAAAAAAGATGTAGTACATATATACAATGGAATACTACTCAGCCATAAAAAAGAACAAAATAATGCCATATGCAGCAACATGGATGCAACTAGAGATTATCATACTAAGTGAAGTCAGAAAGAGGAAGACAAATACTATATGATATCACTTATATATGGAATCTAAAATATGGCACAAATGAACCTGTCTCTGAAACAGAAACAGACCCATAGACATAGAGAACAGACTTGTGGTTGCCAAGGGGGAGAGGGGGAGGGAGAAGGATAGACTGGGAGTTTGGGGTTGGTAGATGCAAACTATTACATTTAGAATGGATAAACAACAAGGTCCTAATGTATAGCACAGGGAACTATATTCAGTATCCTGTGATAAACCATAATGGAAAAGAATATTAAAAAAGAGTGTCTATATGTGTGTAACTGACTCACTTCGCCGTACAGCAGAGATGGGCACAACGCTGTAAATCAATATACTTCAATTAAAAAAAAAAAAGAAATACAAGCTGCCTTGTTGACCGTACCTCCCAAATGTGATATTTGACATACTTAGACTGTGTTCTTATTTTACAAGATCATTATTATGTTAATAGTTATGGGATTTTTTATTTCATGCTTTAGACAGTCCTATCTCTTCCATGGAGAAGGTAATATGTTTAACATATTTGTAGTTGTTCTTATTATTGTGTACTATTCAGTCAGTCATCAAACGTTTATTGAGCATCTTCTATATCCCAGGCACGGACTAGTTGCTGCAGACACACAGATGGATTACATAGATAGTTCCTATGGTCAAAAAGCTCACAATATGCTTTATAGAGCTGTGCTGTCCAACATGTAGCCACTGGCCACATGAGATGATTAAGCATTTGAAATGTGGCTTGTCTGAATTGAGATGTCCTGTAAGTATAAGATACACACACGGTTCCAAAGACCTAGTATGAAAAAATGCAAAATATCTCATTAGTAATTTATTGATTTCAAGCTGAAGTCATATTTTTGTATATTGACTCAAATACAATATATTATTACCATTAATTTTACCTGTTTCTTTTTACTTTTTTAATGTGGCTACTAGAAAAAATTGTATTACATTAGTGGCTAGCATTATATTTCTGATATATAGCAACACCCTATATGGGATTATCCATATTCAGAAGGTTTGACCTATAAAAATTACATAAACTCAGAGCTCTAGTTTCCTTATCTGCTAAACATAGGGAATAAAATTTAACTTCATTTGGTTGGTGTGAGGCAAAACTGATAAATTTCCTGGCACATGATAAAAACTCAAAGAATCTTAGTTCCTTTCTCCCCCTATTCCCTTGCTTTGAAAGGTAAGTTGCTATAGAAGAGGAAAAATGTTGAAACAAGTCAATATGTCAGCACTTTTAAAGTTCATGCTACCAACAGTAGTATCTTTCTATCCATCTGGATGCTTTTTCATGAATAAGTTGAGAGAGATGATGATAGATAGATGATGAATAATGGATGGATGGATGGATGGATGGATGGATGGATGGAGAGATAAACAGGCCAATAGATACATAGATATTCAGTAACGTTCCTCATCTATTGACATTTTAATCAGAAAAATGGGAAAAACTTCCTAGCTTTCCTTCCCTTCTTGACATTGAGCTAGAATCATAACAGCAGTGCACAGTGCCTAGAACAGTATGCGCACACCCTAATTGCTTGTTGGTTGAATAAATGGAAATATTGGAATAGGTAAGGGTCATAGATACCACCTAGTCCAGTGAGTCTCTCTAACTTTTGTTAAATAGACAACAGAGAAACATTCTTCAAATAAAATCTTACATAAAGCCCTAATATATAAATTATAGATTAAAACAGAGACTTTTAGCCCTTTGACCTGTGACGGTGCCTGAATCCTCCCTCTGAGCTCCCTTTCTTGTTCAATGGAGTCCCTGCTGGACTTCTGGGGAGACTTGGGATTCTCAAACAATCCAGTTTGAAAACCGTTTATCCTCTAATTCTATGTGAAAGGAAACTAAGGCCTAGAGAAATAATTCACCTATAATCAGAACAAGTTATTGCCAGAAGAGAACTGAGATAACAACGAACATTTAAGTCCATATGGTTTTGGTTAAGTCTGACTAAGAGCCAACTAAACCTTTCCAGCTTCAGTTTCTTTGTATCTAAAATGGGGATTAAAATAATACCTACTTCATGGTGGTGGTGTAAGGATTGCACAAGAAAATGATCTCAACCAGTCTGGTGACTTTCAATGTCATCTGTGTATTGATTACTCCTAAATGTGTACCTGCAGCCTAAACTTTCCCCTTGAACTTGAACTGGACAGAATTGACTGCTGAATTGCCTGCTTGACATTTCTCCTTGCAAGCCAAATAGGCACCTCCAACTTAACATGTTCAAAACTGAGCTCTCAATCTTCCCCCTCAAATCTTCTCCTCCCACCCTCTGTACCATCTCAGTAATGGCATCCACTCTTCCTGTTGCTCTGGCCAAAACCCTGGGATTGTCCATGATTCCTCTCTTTCTCTCACATTCCATATCCAAGACATTAGACGAGCCTCTTGGCTCTACCTTCAAAATATGTGCAGAATCCCACAGCTACCACGCTGGTCCAAGTCACCATCCTTTTTCCCTGGATTAGTGCTTCCTGACTGGTCTCCCTTCTTTTCCCTTGCCCCCTCTCATTCTGTTCTCACCGCAAGAGCCTGAGTGATGCTATTAAAACACAAGCTGGCACCTGTCTCGTCTCTCCTCAGAACTTCCCAGGGGCTCCCGAGTCATCTCAGTGTAAAGCCAATGTCCTAAACTTGGCCCTCAGGTCTTGTGTGATGCCGCTGCCTGTTACCTCCTGACTTCTCTACCACTCTCTCCCTTGCTGCACTGCTCCAGCTCTACAGGCCGCCTTGTATTTGCTGGAATGCCTCCCCCAGGTTCCATCCAGCCTGCTCCCTCACCTCCTTCAATCTTTGCCCAAACATCACCATGTCGGTGAAACCGAAATCTTTGTCTTCTCTTTCTCAAACTGCACACTCACAATACATAAACTTCCTTTCTCTTTTTCTGCTTTATTTTTCTCCATAGTAAAACGTGATATAATTTGATATACTTATTTCCTTTATTTTCTGTCCTCACCATCTAGAATTTAAGTTCCATGAGAGCAAGGATATTTCCTGTTTTGACCAATACTTATCTCCAATGCCTGGAAGAGTGCTTAACAAAGAGTAAGCACTCAATAAATACTTGTTGCATGAATCATGTATGTAAAGCTTTTTATAGCACAGAACATGCTTATTAAATATTGTGATTGTTTGCAGCCATTTTCAGCTTTCTTTTTCCTCTCCAAACTATCTCTCTTTATAGAAGCCATACAGGAGGAACTATTCACTTAAGAGATAGCTAAGTTTAAGGTTCTATTTTCAGAGAACGATTTTAACATTCAGTTCCTAGGCCTGAGTTTCTTAAATGGTTTCAACTTATCAGGGGTGAGAGAATGTGGAACAGAAAATAGAGAACTTGTTAAAATTTTGGATGAATTTTAAAGGGAATATCCTACCCACTAATAAAGTACAAGTTCAATGTAAAGAAATGGAAAGTAATTATGCAAATGCTAATTAGATTTCAATTTGTTTACTTACCAGTTTAAAACTCTAAGAATCTTCTTTTAAAAATTAAAGTTATTATTGGTTATTACAAAATATTGGTTGCATAACTGTAGATGGAAAGTAACCTTTAAAACCGTATATTAAAATTTTTAAATAAAATAAAATACAAAATTAAATTAAATTAAAATTAAAGTTATTATTTAATTTTTTCCTTAGGCAGCACTGAGCATTGTACCAAAAATAAATTGTCATGACTCTTACTTCCTTTATGCTTAGGTAATAGAAATACTTGCCCTATATCAGTGAAAATTACTGGGATCCCAGTTCAGGTCTTGTTTCAGGAATGCTTCATAAACACTAATTGCTTTCAGTTTACTTTATTTCCTTGAAGAGAGATAAGGACAACTTTAACACTTTAGCATCAAGAATGAGTTTACGTCTCTGACATAACATAATAAATACTCAATGAATATTACAAATAAATTCACTTGAAAACAAGAAAGTTTTTTTTTTTTTGACTGTGCAGCTTGTGGTATCTTAGTTCTCTGACCAGGGATTGAACCCAGACCCTCGGCAGTGAAAGCACGGAGTCCTAACCACTGGACCGCCAGGGAATACCTGAAAACAAAAAGTTTTAAACACAAATTAATTAATTACTAACTGAAAATTGTTAAGATCTCAGGATGTGCAAAAGAACATAGGAAAAAGGTATGCAGTTTCATAATTTCTCCCCATCCCTGCCTTCAGGTTTCTGAGTGCCTCGGTTTTGTTCCTGGCTGGTGTTTATTGTGTGTACAGGTAGGCCCTCCTCCAGAGTCAGATGTGAATGAAATTACAAAAACAGGTGTGGATGTGCTCCAGCAGGAAGGACAACAAGTGCGAAGCCTGGAAATAGGGACAAACCAAGCAGATTCAAGGAACAACAAGGTCAGATTTCTTATTTATCTCCAGAGCCATGCTGCATTTTAACACATGGTGGTGAGGCTGCTGCTGGAGGGTGCCAACGCTGTCACCACTTTTGAAAACAGTGTGGCAGTTTCTTCCAGTTAACTCTGCCTTTACCACTTGACCCAGCAATCCCATGCCTAGGCATTTACCCAAGAGAAAAGAGAGCAGGTTCACACAAAAACCTGCACATGAATGTTTACAGTAGCTCAATTTATAATCACCCCAAACTGGAAAAAACCCAAATGTCCCTCAACTGGTAAAGGGTAAACAATCTGTGGCACATATATACGATGGAACACTACTCAGCAGTAAAAAGGAACAAATTACTGATCTAGGCAGCCACGTGCATGGGTCTCAAATGCATTACACCAAGTGGAAGAAACCAGACTCCAAAAGCAGTACTGTAGGATTCCATTTATATGATATCCTGGTAAAGGTAAAACTATGGGGATAGAAAACAGATCAGTTGTTGCAAGAAACCCGCGGTCAGGGGAGAGGTTGACTATAAAAAGGCACGAGGGAGTTTGGAGGGATGCTGGAACTGTTCTGTATCTTGATTGCAATGATTTTACACAATTGTATACATTTGTCAAAATGCAGAGAAATGTACATACACACAAAGATGAATTTTACTGTATGTTAATTATACCACTCACACACAAAAACTGAATGGAAGTCTTTTCATCAATTTAAAGTGAAAACAGTCAAAATGCAATCACGTTGTTATGCTAATTAAGCTAGAAGCTAAAATTTTATCCATCCGCGTATAGATTTATGTTCCGGAAGAACCACCCTTTTTCCAACACCTAGAGTCATTCATTTAATCATTATTTATCAAATACCTACTATATGCTATGCACTGTTCTATGTTCTGAGGATACCTCAATGAACAAGGTGTGTCCCTACCTTCCTAGAGCTTGCATTTTAATAACAAATAAATAAGTGAATAAATGCATAGGTAAATAAATACATATACTATTTAAAATAATAAAATTTGACATAGTGGTAAGTTGTAAAGAAAATAAAGCATGGTAAAGGGAAAGAGAGTTATGGGGCAAGGAGACTTTTTTTTTTTTCCTTTTGGCCACACAACACAGCATGTGGGATCTTAGTCCCCTGACCAGGGATTGAACCTGCACTCCCTGCATTGGAAGCATGGAATCTTAACCACTGGACTGCCAGGAAAGTTCCCAGGAAGGAGACTATTTCTGATAGAGCGCCAGGGAAGAAATTCTGAGTGGCAGTTGAACAGAGGCTTAAACGATGTGATGGAGGGACTGCGTAATAGCTGTGGCAAGACTGTTCCAGGAAGAGGGAACAGCACGAATATCAACCTTGAAACAAGGATGAATCAAGCAGATACAAGGAGCAACCAGACTGCCGGATTTCTGGTCTTGTTTCCATAGTCCACTATCATGCCACATTATGAATTCAGATCATTTTAATTTATACCTGTCACAATTATAATATACTGGGGAAAGTTTAGTCTATTTATCCCAAAAGGATAAATGGAAGATACAAGCATGCACAACTACTGTCAAAAAGTGGGAAGCAAAACAAAACAAGTGTGTCAATTCTTAGTTGCAAACTGGTCAATCTCAGCAGACAATTTATTGAGAGAACATCAGAAATCTCACAGAAATGAAGAACCGGTGTGCTAGTTATCAAATTATTGTCTCTCAAGTCTAAATTCCACCCGCATTATCTGCTCTGCAATAATGGGGCTGGACCCTGTAAGCATTTCTCCTTGGCAGTGAGCATGATATTAGACTTTGTCAGTAGAGGGTGCTGGAGGGACATTGCAGGAGGAAGGGGCTCCCTTTCCGGATTCAGGTGCGTTTCTATTTGCTTCCTGTTTCTACATGTGACTGTCAGCAGCATGTGGTCAGGATTTCAGTAATGCTTCTCCCTAGCTACGCTGAGCTGAACTGAGTTCCCCCAAAATTCATATGTTGAAGTCGTAAACCCCCAGAACCTTAGAAAGTGACTGTAGTTGAAGATAGGGTCTTTAAAAAGGTAGTTAAGGTTAAATGCGGTCATTAGGAGGGGCCCTAATCTGATATAACTGGTGTCCGTATAAGCGGAGATCACACAGAGGGAAAACCATGTGAAGACACTGGAGGAAGGCCATCTACAAGCCAAGAAGAAAGGTCTCAGAAGAAATCAACCCTGGTGACAATTTTTTCTGGGACTTCTAGCTTCCAGAACTGTGAGGAAATAAATTTCTGTTGTTTAAGCCACCCAGTCTGAGGGACTTGGTTATGGCAGCCCTAGCAAATTAACACACCAGCTGTGCACATAAAGGTAAGCTCTCAGTCCCTACACAGCTAGGCGACCACCTTCCTGCAGCCCTCCTGACATCAGGCCTCATGACTACCAGCTGGAAAATGGGTTCTTGTGCCCATAACCCCTGCACAGGCCCATGTGCCAGCCCCTGTCCTTCTGTACTCCAGAGTGTTTGCCATCCTTGCCCACGTGTACCCCAGAGGATGTTTCCTCTTGCCAGTCCTGACCATGGCTTCCTGGCCAAGTTCAGCCCTCCTCCCCCCAGATGGGTGTTCCCTGCTTGTCTGGTGGCTATAGACCGTCTGGCTGAGGGCCCCCCAGCAGCCTGGCCATCATCCAATGGGCTACAACCACTCCTTCTCCCACAGGTTTCAGTCCCAGCTTGAGGACAGGGAGACATTCCAAGTTTGCTTCTTCCTTGGGTACTTTTCTCAGACCTAGGGTATTCTTTAGAGTTCTCTTTACCTCTCATAGTTATTACCCTGCTATAGTTAATAATTCTTTATATTAAACTTTCCCTGTTCATATTATGCTTAGACTCTCACTGCTGCAGTCTGTTACAGAATCAGTACTGGGAGCAGCCCTAAGAGGCAGACCTGTAAAAATGGGATTGGGCAGTTTGTTTGCCAATGCCCTTGCATTTGAGCACAGAGTCGAGCTCCTTGCCAATGGGATATGGGAAGCTAGCGGTTCCTGGCATGCTGGGATATCGCAATCAAACTATCACCTGTGGCTGATTGTAACGAAGTGCAAACTGAAGCAAATGTCTTAGCATCCCAAGTGGTCGCTGCACCTGCCTGTAACAGCAGTCAGTGACGACAATAAGGAATGTGGTGTGAGATCAATTTTTCTGAGTGCGCTTGAGTACTTACAGAAAGAAAATGACAAACTCAAATCTTTGAACTCCCAGCTCAAGTCACAGTTGGAGAACCAGAGAGCTTCCATGACAGCCCTAAAAGAATCTTTTCCTTTTACCCAGAGAGCTGGTACTACTGAAAATTAAACATAAAATTTAATTGTTTGGATTGCTGAATTAAAACAATGGTGGAACTTACAGTTTCTGAGCCTCCCTTTCGTACGAGAGAAGCTTGCAAACTAAGTCCAAGCCAGCTAGCCTTCCTTTGCTTAAATACCTGTGAAAACCTCAATTGAGGCAGATGTCTTGAAAGGGGTCTTTCATTCTCCTCAAGACCCAGCCCAGCTTTGTGACTAGATGCATAACTAAGGTTAAACCTCAGCATGTTCCCACAGGACAGGTACACGTTACGACCCAGGAAGAACTAGTTTACCCCCTGAAAGAACTGCCACACTTTTCTAATATATCTCACATGTGGGAGTTTACTCTAAAGATGTTAAAACCAGAAGAGTGGAATATAACACTAGGTCAGGCCAAATGTATTGATATGAGTGCACTTACCGGAAAGCTTTCCTGGCATAATGTGGAGGAGGGAATACAAAGTCTTAGGGAGATAGGAATGTTGGACCTGATTTATCAACTGCACTCTGTATGTCCACCTCCCAGCTATGTTCCAGGAAAAGACCCAGGAGACAAGTCCCTTCACTAAGGCACCTACGTTCTTGGAAATCTCTGTCACTCTCTTTTATAGGCTAGGCGTGACTATAGAGGGATCACTATCGAGAGGAGCCCACTGATTTCAATGGGGATGATGGGACCCCAGAATAGCAGAGGCCAAGTGGCAGCATTTGACCATCAAAGACAAGGTGTGTCTACCGTAAAGGGTGGCAATGACATATCAGAAATCAGAATGCTTTGGCTCGCAAAGATCTTTGGCCGTGGCTAACTGATCAAAATGGATGGGGCAGCCTGCCATATGGTTTGATTTCTATTACAGGGAAAACTCTAGGACTGGTAGCCAGAAACTTGGCTTGAGCTGTTCTAGTGGCGAGTCACTGCCTTTCACTTTGGATTTCTCGACCTAAGTAAATTTACAGACTCAGAAGTCTTTGAATGAAGAGTGTTGCTTATGACCCTTCCTAATCAGAGCCTCACAGGAGGAGGAATTCTGGGCCACCACACCTAGCAAGGGGCAGATCAGGGATTTGAGTTCCAGCCCCTACTCTTAACCATTATTATCTTTTATCTCCATACAAAGTACAAGGTAATAAAACCGTCAACCTTGCTCTGCATAACATGTAAGTCCAGCTGAAGCTCACCATGCTGTGGGTGCTGAGAAGGGCACATGGCGTTCTAGATCCTAAGCGGCAAACCTGCAATTGGGAGGGGAATGATTATGACTGCTTCTCCTCTTTCCTTCTTTGGGAAAAGAGGCTCCTAGGAACTTGTAGATGGAGCACAGTGCCTGGTGCCTGTTTGCTCATGGTGTTGCTGTACTCATAAACTCACACCTTTCTAGGCTGGCATGTAAGACCTCCTTACCCCACAGCTAGGTTGACCAAATGTCCTGGTTTGCCCAGAACTGAGGTGTTTCCTGTGACTTTGGACTTTCCACGCTACAACTAGGGAAATTCTGGGCAAAATTCCAGGCAAACCAGAACCGGCATATTCCAGTAATCCAGCTACAATTCCAGCAGCTGTATTGCCTAGGAGTACAGGAAAACAGAAAGATGAATTGCTCAGATCTTATCTGATTTTGGCTCCATTTCATGATAGAATCAAGTGTGTTAATTTGTATGTAATTTTTTGATAAAGTATCCTCTAAATTTTACATGTCTTCTAGCCATTAGTACTGATTCCAATCAGAAGATGGTAAAATATTTACTATAAACTCAACGGATGAATAATTTATGTGAAGCAGCCTCACAGCCCCAAATTACACAATCTGTCTTAGACAAATGACGTCAACATAATTTCCTCAGGATTTTCAGAATATCTTTTTTTTTCCCTCCTGTATCCTTATTTATTTATTTTTTAACATCTTTATTGGAGTATAATTGCTTTACAATGGTGTGTTAGTTTCTGCTTTATAACAAAGTGAATCAGCTATACACATACATATGTTCCCATATCTCTTCCCTCTTGCATCTCCCTCCCTCCCACCCTCCCTATCCCACCCCTCTAGGTGGTCACAGAGCACCGAGCTGATCTCCCTGTGCTATGTGGCTGCTTCCCACTAGCTATCTATTTTACATTTGGTAGTGTATATATGTCCATGCCACTCTCTTACTTTGTCCCAGCTTACCCTTCCTCCTCCCTGTGTCCTCAAGTCCATTCTCTACGTCTGCATCTTTATTCCTGTCCTATCCCTAGGTTCTTCAGAACCATTTTTATGTTTTAGATTCCATATATATGTGTTAGCATACAGTATTTGTTTTTCTCTTTCTGACTTACTTCACTCTGTATGACAGACTCTAGGTCCATCCACCTCACTACAAATAACTCAGTTTCATTTCTTTTTATGGCTGAGTAATATTCCATTGTATATATGTGCCACATCTTTATCCGTTCATCCGATGATGGACACTTAGGTTGTTTCCATGTCCTGGCTATTGTAAATAGTGCTGCAATGAACATTGTGGGACATGACTCTTTTTGAATTGTGGTTTTCTCAGGGTATATGCCCAGTAGTGGGATTGCTGGGTCGTATGGTAGTTCTATTTTTAGTTTTTTAAGGAACCTCCGTACTGTTCTCCATAGTGACTGTATCAGTTTACATTCCCACCAACAGTGTAAGAGGGTTCCCTTTTCTCCACACCCTTGCCAACATTTATTGTTTGTAGATTTTTTGATGATGGCCATTCTGACTGGTGTGAAGTGATACCTCATTGTAGTTTTGATTTGCATTTCTCTAATGATTAGTGATGTTGAGCATCCTTTCATGTGTTTGTTGGCAATCTGTATATCTTCTTTGGAGAAATGTCTATTTAGGTCTTCTGCCCATTTTTGGATTGGGTTGTCTTTTTTTTTTGATATTGAGCTGCATGAGCTGCTTGTAAATTTTGGAGATTAATCCTTTGTCAGTTGCTTCATTTGCAAATATTTTCTCCCATTCTGAGGGTTGTCTTTTGGTCTTGTTTATGGTTTCCTTTCCTGTGCAAAAGCTTTTAAGTTTCATTAGGTCCCATTTGTTTATTTTTGTTTTCATTTCCATTTCTCTAGGAGATGGGTCAAAAAGGATCTTGTTGTGATTTATGTCATGTAGTGTTCTGCCTATGTTTTCCTCTAAGAGTTTTATAGTGTCTGGTCTTACATTTAGGTCTTTAATCCATTTTGAGTTTATTTTTGTGTATGGTGTTAGGGAGTGTTCTAATTTCATTCTTTTATATGTAGCTGTCCAGTTTTCCCAGCACCACTTATTGAAGAGGCTGTCTTTTCTCCATTGTATATTCTTGCCTCCTTTGTCAAAGATAAGGTGATCATACGTGCGTGGGTTTATCTCTGGGCTTTCTATCCTGTTCCATTGATCTATATTTCTGTTTTTGTGTCAGTACCATACTGTCTTGATTACTGTAGCTTTGTAGTATAGTCTGAAGTCCAGGAGCCTGATTCCTCCAGCTCCGTTTTTCTTTCTCAAGGTTGCTTTGGCTATTCAGGGTCTTTTGTGTTTCCATATAAATTGTGAAATTTTTTGTTCTAGTTCTGTGAAAAATGCCATTGGTAGTTTGATAGGGATTGCATTGAATCTGTAGATTGCTTTGGGTAGTGTAGTTATTTTTACAATATCTTTTTTTTAAAATATTTTAATCAATTGGGTTCTGTCTCACTAATACTTTATTTTTTTTAATATTTATTTATTATTTAAGCTGTGCCAGGTCTTAGTTGCGGCACATGGGATCTTTGTTGCAGCATGCAGGATCTTTAGCTGCGGCATGCAGACTTGTAAGTTACAGCATACGGGCTCTTAGTTGCAGCATGCATGTGGTATCTAGTTCCCCAACCAGGGATCAAACCTGGGCCCCCTGCAATGGGAGCATGGAGTCTTACCCACTGGACCACCAGGGAAGTCCCAGAATATCTTAACACCGGTAAAAGTCTACAGCTATTGAGAGGAACACATAGTATGTAAGTAAATTCAGTGCACAAGTGATGTGAAAACTCTTTTTTAGGCTTTCTTTCAACAGCTGCCTACTGACTTTTTTCCTTTAAAAAAAATTAATTCAGTTCTCTTTTTTTCCCCCTTTGTGCCTTCATATAGAAAGGTTGATAATCAGTTAAATGTCTAAAAGGCAGACAGCTGACATGAGAAAAGTAATTTTTTTCTATCCCAGAATCACAGTCTTAAGGATTTTAAATTTCAAAACAACCCCAGCAGTTGTCTGACCCTGTACCTGCAATTACCTAATGGAGAGATAGTGCGTTGTGACATGATAAGAATGCTAGTTAAAGTATAAAAGTATTTGTTACTGGTTTACTTCTTAAAATAAAAAATGATAATAAAGTGAAGGAGATTCAAAGTCTCCCAATCTACAGCTCTGTTGTGAGAAACTAATGATAATAACCAACACCTGTCTGGTTCTACTGTGTTCCAGGTATTGTTCTAAGCACTTTGCACCTATTAACTCATTTTATAGGCAGGAAAAAGAGGAAGAGAGAGGTTGAGTAATGAGTAAAAGGTCACACAGGTGGTAACTGGTGGTGCTGGGATTCAGCCCCCCATGATCAGTCCAGAGTCCTTGCTTTAACCGTCAGTCATATTGCCCTTTCACAGGCAATAACACAGTCACATGCAAAGGAATTGAGAAGGACTGTATCAGTGGTCCTGTATTTTCAGCTAGGACTGAAGCAAAAAAATAAGAACCACTTTAATTTATAATAAAGACATAGAAACAGGAAGTGGACATCCCCAAATGGTGTGAGATAAGTGTGGAACCCCATAAAGGGGATCAAGGTCATCCTGGAAATATTCCCCTGGCACAGAGGTTAGCTCTTATGGCCAGTTCCTTAGAGGGGGGGGAACCAGAAATTGACATGAGGACTTTTAGAAATGTGTAAAGTGCAGAATGGATTCAGTCATTTTTAAATCCCTTTGTCTTCTTCATAAGACACTGAATTGCAGAATCTCTCTGGGAAAATTTGTATGTTGATAACTGGACAGAATGAACCCTACCTGATAATTATCATCCTTATTCTGTTTTTTTTTTCTTTTTTTTTAAATTTTATTTTATTTATTTTTTTTATACAGCAGGTTCTTATGTCAGCAATTTTATACACATCAGTGTATACATGTCAATCCCAATCGCCCAATTCATCACACCACCACACCCCCCCCACCACCGCTTTCCCCCCTTGATGTCCATACCTTTGTTCTCTACGTCTGTGTCTCAATTTCTGTCCTGCAAACTGATTCATCTGTACCATTTTTCTAGGTTCCACATATATGCGTTAATATACGATATTTGTTTTTCTCTTTTTTACTTACTTCACTCTCTATGACAGTCTCTAGATCCATCCACGTCTCTACAAATGACCCAATTTCGTTCCTTTTTGTGGCTGAGTAATATTCCATTGTATATATGTACCACATCTTCTTTATCCACTCGTCTGTTGATGGGCATTTAGGTTGCTTCCATGACCTGGCTATTGTAAATAGTGCTGCAATGAACATTGGGGTGCAGGTGTCTTTTTGAATTATGGTTTCCTCTGGGTATATGCCCAGTAGTGGGATTGCTGGATCATATGGTAATTCTATGTTTAGTTTGTTAAGGAACCTCCATACTGTTCTCCATAGTGGCTGTATCAATTTACATTCCCACCAACAGTGCAAGAGGGTACCCTTTTCTCCACACCCTCTCCAGCATTTGTTGTTTGTAGATTTTCTGATAATGCCCATTCTAACTGGTGCGAGGTGATACCTCATTGTAGTTTTGATTTGCATTTCTCTAATAATTAGTGATGTTGAGCAGCTTTTCATGCGCTTCTTGGCCATCTGTATATCTTCTTTGGAGAAATGTCTATCTAGGTCTTCTGCCCATTTTTGGATTGGGTTGTTTGTTTTTTTGATACTGAGCTCCATGTGCTGTTTGTATATTTTGGAGATTAATCCTTTGTCCATTGCTTCGTTTGCAAATATTTTCTCCCATTCTGAGGGTTGTCTTTTTGTCTTGTTTATGGTTTCTTTTGCTGTGCAAAAGCTTTGAAGTTTCATTAGGTCCCATTTGTTTATTTTTGTTTTTATTTCCATTACTCTAGGAGGTGGATCAAAAAAAATCTTGCTGTGATTTATGTCAAAGAGTGTTCTTCCTATGTTTTCCTCTAAGAGTTTTATAGTGTCCAGTCTTACATTTAGGTCTCTAATCCATTTTGAGTTTATTTCTATGTATGGTGTTAGGGAGTGTTCTAATTTCATTCTTTAACATGTAGCTGTCCAGTTTTCCCAGCACCACTTATTGAAGAGACTGTCTTTTCGCCATTGTATATCCTTGCCTTCTTTGTCATAGATTAGTTGAGCATAGGTGTGTGGGTTTACCTCTGGGCTTTCTATCTTGTTCCATTGATCTATGTTTCTGTTTTTGTGCCAGTACCATATTTCCTTGATTGCTGTAGCTTTGTAGTATAGTCTGAAGTCAGGGAGTCTGATTCCTCTAGCTCCATTTCTTTCCATAAAAACTGCTTTGGCTATTCAGGGTCTTTTGTGTCTCCATACAAATTTTAATATTTTTTGTTCTAGTTCCATAAAAAATGCCATTGGTAATTTGATAGGGATTGCATTGAATCCATAGATTGCTTTGGGTAGTATAGTCATTTTCACAATATTGATTCTTCCAATCCAAGAACACGGTATATCTCTCCATCTGTTGGTATCATCTTTAATTTCTTTCATCAGGGTCTTATAGTTTTCTGCATACAGGTCTTTTGTCTCCCTAGGTAGGTTTATTCCTAGGTATTTTATTCTTTTTGTTGCAATGGTAAATGAGAGTGTTTCCTTAATTTCTCTTTCAGATTTTTCATCATTAGTGTATAGGAATGCAAGAGATTTCTGTGCATTAATTTTGTATCCTGCAACCTTACCAAATTCATTAATTAGCTCCAGTAGTGTTCTGGTGGCATCTTTAAGATTCTCTATGTATAGTATCATGTCATCTGCAAACAGGGACAGTTTTACTTCTTCTTTTCCAATTTGTATTCCTTTTATTTCTTTTTCTTCTCTGATTGTCGTGGCTAAGACTTCCAAAACTATGTTGAGTAATAGTGGTGGGAGTGGACATCCTTGTCTTGTTCCTGATCTTACAGGAAATGGTTTCAG
The DNA here is from genome assembly GCF_009873245.2 of Balaenoptera musculus. Lineage (NCBI taxonomy): Eukaryota > Metazoa > Chordata > Mammalia > Artiodactyla > Balaenopteridae > Balaenoptera > Balaenoptera musculus. Next base: position 42,021,195 of record NC_045789.1, read on the forward strand.
TTTTTCACCATTGAGAATGATGTTTGCTGTGGGTTTGTCATATATGGCCTTTATTATGTTGAGGTAGCTTCTCTCTATGCCCACTTTCTGGGGAGCTTTTATCATAAATTAGTGTTGAATTTTGTCAAAAGCTTTTTCTGCATCTACTGAGATGATCATACTGTTTTTATTCTTCAGTTTGTTAATATGGTGTATCACATTGATCGATTTGCGTATACTGAAAAATCCTTGCATCCCTGGGATAAATCCCATTTGATCATGGTGTATGATCCTTTTAATGTGTTGTTGGAGTCTGTTTGCTAGCATTTTGTTGAGGATTTTTGAATCTATATTCATCAGTGATATTGGTCTGTAATTTTCTTTTTTTATAGTATCTTTGTCTGATTTTGGTATCAGGGTGATTATGGCCTCATAGAATGAGTTTGGGAGTGTTCCTTCCTCCACAATTTTTTGGAAGAGTTTGAGAAGGATGGGTGTTAGCTCTTCTCTCAATGTTTGATAGAATTCACCTGTGAAGCCATCTGGTTCTGGACTTTTGTTTGTTGGAAGATTTTTAATCACAGTTTCAATTTCATTACTTGTGATTGGTCTGTTCATATTTTCTATTTCTCCCTGGTTCACTCTTGGAAGGTTATACCTTTCTAAGAATTTGTCCATTTCTTCCAGGTTGTCCATTTTATTGGCATAGAGTTGCTTGTAGTAGTCTCTTAGGATGTTTTGTATTTCTGCTGTGTCTGTTGTAACTTCCCCTTTTTCATTTCTAATTTTATTGATTTGAGTCCTCTCCCTCTTTTTCCTGATGAGTCTAGCTAATGGTTTATCATTTTATTTATCTTCTCAAAGAACCAGCTCTAGTTATATTGATCTTTGCTATTGTTTTCTTTGTTTCTATTTCATTTATTTCTGCTCTTTCTGATCTTTATGATTTCTTTCCTTCTGCTAACTTTGGGTTTTGTTTGTTCTTCTTTCTCTAGTTCCTTTAGGTGTAAGGTTAGATTGTTTATTTGAGATTTTTCTTGTTTCTTGAGGTAGGCTTGTGTAGCTATAAACTTCCCTCTTAGAACTGCTTTTGCTGCATCCCATAGGTTTTTGATCATCGTGTTTTCATTGTCATTTGTCTCTAGGTATTTTCTGATTTCCTCTTTGATTTCCTCAGTGATCTCTTGGTTGTTTAGTAACGTATTGTTTAGCCTCCATGTGTTTGTGTTTTTTACGTTTTTTTCCCTGTAATTCATTTCTAATCTCATAGCATTGTAGACAGAAAAGATGCTTGATATGATTTTAATTTTCTTAAATTTACTGAGGCTTGATATGTGACCCAAGATGTGATCTATCCTGGAGAATGTTCCATGCACACTGGAGAAGAAAGTGTAATCTGCTGTTTTGGGATGGAATGTCCTGTAAATATCAATTAAATCTATCTGGTCTATTGTGTCATTTAAAGCTTCTGTTTCTTTATTTATTTTCATTTTGGATGATTTGTCCATTGGTGTAAGTGAGGTGTTAAAGTCCCCCACTATTATTGTGTTCCTGTCGATTTCCTCTTTTATAGCTGTTAGCAGTTGCCTTATGTATTGAGGTGCTCCTATGTTGGGTGCATATATATTTGTAATTGTTATATCTTCCTCTTGGATTGATCCCTTGATCATTATGTAGTGTCCTTTCTTGTCTCTTGTAACATTCTTTATTTTAAAGTCTATTTTATCTGATATGAGTGTTGCTACTCCAGCTTTCTTTTGATTTCCATTTGCATGGGATATCTTTTTCCATCCCCTCACTTTCAGTCTGTATGTGTCCCTAGGTCTGAAGTGGGTCTCTTGTAGACGGCATATATATGGGTCTTGTTTTTGTATTCATTCAGCAAGCCTGTGTTTGAGCATTTAAATGTTGGAGCATTTAATCCAATCACGTTTAAGGTAATTATCGATATGTATGTTCCTATGACCATTTTCTTAATTGTTTTGGGTTTGTTTTTGTAGGTCCTTTTCTTCTCTTGTGTTTCCCACTTAGAGAAATTCCTGTAGCATTTGTTGTAGAGCTGGTTTGATGGTGCTGAATTCTCTTAGCTTGTGCTTGTCTGTAAAGCTTTTGATTTCGCCATCGAATCTGAATGAGATCCTTGCCGGGTAGAGTAATCTTGGTTGTAGGTTCTTCCCTTTCATCTCTTTAAGTATATCTTGCCACTCCTCTCTGGTTTGTAGAGTTTCTGCTGAAAAATCAGCTGTTAACCTTATGGGAGTTCCCCTGTATGTTATTTGTCATTTTCCCTTGCTGCTTTTAATAATTTTTCTTTGTCTTTAATTTTTGTCAATTTGATTACTATGTGTCTCGGTGTGTTTCTCCTTGGGTTTATCCTGTATGGGACTCGCTGCGCTTCCTGGACTTGGGTGGCTATTTCCTTTCCCATGTTAGGGAAGTTTTCGACTATAACCTTTTCAAAGCATGTCTCGGGTCGTTTCTCTCTCTCTTCTCCTTCTGGGACCCCTATAATGCGAATGTTGTTGTGTTTAATGTTGTCCCAGAAGTCTCTTAGGCTGTCTTCATTTCTTTTCATTCTTTTTTCTTTATTCTGTTCCACAGCAGTGGATTCCACCATTCTGTCTTCCAGGTCACTTATCTGTTCTTCTGCCTCAGTTATTCTGCTATGGATTCCTTCTAGCACAGTTTTCATTTCAGTTATTGTATTGTTCATCTCTGTTTGTTTGTTCTTTAATTCTTCTAGGTCTTTGTTAAACATTTCTTGCATCTTTTCAATCTTTGCCTCCATTCTTTTTCCAAGGTCCTGGATCATCTTCACTATCATTATTCTGAATTCTTTTTCTGGGAGGTTGCCTATCTCCACTTCATTTAGTTGTTTTTCTGGGGTTTTATCTTGTTCCTTCATCTGGTACATAGTCCTCTGCCTTTTCATCTTGTCTGTCTTTCTGTGAATGTGGTTTTTGTTCCACAGGCTGCAGGATTGTAGTTCTTCTTACTTATGCTTTCTGCCCTCTGGTGGATGAGGCTATCTAAGAGGCTTGTGCAAGTTTCCTGATGGGAGGGACTGGTGGTGGGTAGAGCTGACTGTTGCTCTGGTGGGCAGAGCTCAGTAAAACTTTAATCTTCTTGACTGCTGATAGGTAGGGCTGGGTTCCCTCCCTGTTGGTTGTTTGGTCTGAGACAACCCAACACTGGAGCCTACCTGGGCCCTTCTCTGGGACTAATGGCGGACTCTGGGAGGGTTCACGCCAAGGAGTACTTCTCAGAACTTCTGCTGCCAGTGTCCTTGTCCCCACGGTGAGCCACAGCCACCCCCCGCCTCTGCAGGAGACCCCCCAACACTAGCAGGTCAGTCTAGTTCAGTCTTCCCTGAGGTCACTGCTCCTTCCCCTGGGTCCCAATGTGCACACTACTTTGTGTGTGCCCTCCAAGGGTGGAGTCTCTGTTTCCCCCAGTCCTGTCGAAGTCCTGCAATCAAATCCCACTAGCCTTCAAAGTCTGATTCTCTATGAATTCCTCCTCCTGTTGCCAGACCCCCAGGTTGGGAAGCCTGATGTGGTACTCAGAACCTTCACTCCAGTGGGTGGACTTCTGTGGTATAGGTGTTCTTTAGTCTGTGAGTCACCCACCCAGCAGTTATGGGATTTGATTTTACTGTGATTGCGCCCTTCTTACCATCTCATTGTGGCTTCTCCTTTGTCTTTGGATATGGGGTATCTTTATTGATGAGTTCCAGTGTCTTCCTGTCGATGATTGTCCAGCAGCTTGTTGTGATTCTGGTGTTCTCGCAAGAGGGAGTGAGAACATGTCCTTCTACTCCGCCATCTTGTTTCAGGGCATCACCTTTATTCTGATATCTAGTCTCCTGTTCTGTGTGTGTGTGTGTGTGTGTGTGTGTGTGTGTGTGCGTGCACGTGTGTATAATGTTTGCAATATGTTTCAAGAGCATGGACAAAGTGATATACATGCGTTTGTTAGTTTTAATCTAGGGATAGTAATTAAGCATGTGAAAGCCCCTCATCAGGAATTTACTCTCCAGAATATTTTTGAAATGCCTTTATCGGGTCTCCACATTACAGAGGACTTATTACAAGTGGTTCAACTATTTCTATGCTAATTGTTAATAAGCTTAAGAAACAATAGAAATAATTTTAATTGAAAAATGAGCAGTGTTTAAGTAGTATATATTAACTATCAGTACTGTAGAGGCACCTCTGCCCTTATATGTACAGGAATATATGAATTTATGAGCCCAGCAGACTATATCTTTCAGAGTTGTTTCTTTGGCTCTGGCTCTGGTCTACACCTGAAGTTTCTGCTACCTGTTCTAACTAGAGAGTGAGCTGCACTTGCCTCTAGAATATTATTGCACCTGCCTAGATTAACCCTTTCATGCAAGATACTTGGCAATAGGCCAGCAGTGGTGACAACTAGTCATCTATGAAAAAAGTCCATTCTGCCTTCTTCGTGGGTGCATGGCTACACCATACTTACAGCCCACCTAATGGATAGTTATGGTCACATGGCTATGTTTTGTCTGATGGAATGTAAGAGAATGTGAGCCTAGATCTTTGGGCCTAAGCCTTAAGACCATGAGTATGCCTCCTCCATGTTCTCTTTCCCTTCTTGCCATTTGGGTAGCTAGGACCTTGGCCATGCAGGCAACGAGACCCTGGAGATGGTGAAACATCATGTTAGAAGGAACCTGAGTCCCTGCATAACTGCATGGAATAGAGGCCACCAGCTGACTTGAAACGTTCCCTTTAGACCCTTGCTTTAAACAACTGTACTACTGTTGGATCTCTTTGCTGCATCAGCTTTGCCTTACCTCAACTAATACCTCAACTAGTACCTAATGGATTGAGCTGAACTTATAGAAACAGGGTACCTGCTTGCTAATAATGATAGGCAGAGCAGAATTTCGTCTAAGACTTGATACTAGAGTAACATGCCAACTTTTAGTGACTTCTGAGTTTAAGGACATGAAGTCTTCACCTACCTTTAACTGTGAGAGGCCTTCAACATCTCCCAGTAAGAATGTAACAGTTCTTAACAGCCAGTTAGACTTAGGTCAGTTTGCAACATGCCCAGTCTGAGCTCAGGGAGAGAAAGGGAGACACCAAGAATAACTCAGGTGTCTGGCTTGGGCAACTGGGGGACAGAATGGCATTTTCTAAATGAAGAGAAAAAAGGATGAGTTCACTTTGGGATATGTTGAGTTTGAGGTGACTGCAAGATTTCCAGGTAGATCCAGAGTGAAATATTCAGGCTTAGAAATCAGAAGAGAGAGATCTGGTTTCGGGATAAAGGTTTGGGAATCATCCACATATGGAGATTACCTTAGGAGAGGGTATGAAGTGAGCAAATCAGAAGGACTAGGACAGAGCTTTAAAGAGAGCAGGAATTTAATGGATGAGGGAAGAAGAGGAACCTGCGGAGGAGATGGCGAGGTGGAGGGGTATTAAGAATTAACCAGAACACTGATTTCCTGGAAGCCAAAGAGGGGACCTATCAGGAATGAGAGAGCAGTTAATAGTTCCAGATGCCAGAGAGAGGGCTGAATTTGGATGGTGCAGTGAATGCAAGAGCCAGACTGCAGTGGATTTAAGGTGAGAGTTAATAAAAGAAATAGAATCAACTTTTCAAGAATTTTGGCTCTGAGCATGAGAAAAGAAATAGGACAAGAGCTGATAGAGGAGGACCAGTCTAAGGACGTTGTTATTTTGTGTTGAGTTCACATGAGAGAAATGTGAGCATATGTAAACACTGATGGGAAGGATCCATCAGAGGGTTAGGGTGGAGAATGTGGAGGAGAGGATGGTTGGTGGACTAAGGTCACTGAGAGAGCAGGAACGGAAGCACAGGTAGAGGAAATAATGTTTTACTTGGAACTCAATATTCGGAAGTCAAATGTCAGCTGAACACTCTAGCCCCTCATGCTCATCATGGCCAGATGTATGGCCTCTGTTTCATTCTGCATCCACCAAGGACTCAGCACTCATTCCTTCTCCAGTTTTCAGGGGGAAAAAATCTAGTAACCCAGGCATTTCATAATTTTTCTAGAATCTACTTAGAATTTGAAGGATCCATAGAGAGGGTCATTGTGCAATGCCAGCATAATAGCATCCTTAGACCTATAGGAAGATCACCCGTGCTGGGCTCTGTGCTTTAGAGAGCCTTACTCTGACCTCTGACCCTCCCTACAGGGCAAGGAATCTGTTGGGCCCGGAAGACATGCTCACCTGGGTCCAGCACCACTCCCTTCTATATCATGTTCAGGGTGTCTGAGAACCCAGAATTATCTGCCCAAACAGCCCTGAACCAGCCCTTCAGGAGCTGTGCAGCCTATTTCCTGACTCAGTCCCCCCAAGGGCAGACTGCCCAGTGGGAGTACATACCCATAGCCCCCAAGGGTGCCAAAGGGACACATGTTTTATGGAGAGGGTGTAGGTATGTCTAGATATGCAGTTTAGTTTGGCCACACGTGGGAGCAAGGCCTTTGCAGAGTGGGATGGGGCAGTGGGTAGAAGTAGAAGAGGAACTGGCTCTAGGCCAGGGAGGGGCAGCCAAGGAGCCAGCTGTCTCTATATTCTGCTGTAGAACCCCAAGGAGTCTGAGAAAGCTAAATTTGAACCTAACCTTTCAGGTCATTCTAAACTTATACTTGCCAAAAGTAGGAGAGTCAAACATATTTTATTTAATAGTTTGTTACCCTGATGTATAGCTTTTAAATATTTAGACATATGTTATGCTGGCTTCTACTTACAGGCATATCTCGTTTTATTGTGCTTCACTTTATAGCACTTCGCAGATATTACATTTTTTTTTTTTAACCAGTTGAAGGCTTGTGGGTTGTCAGGTGATGGTTAGCGTTTTTTAGCAATAAAGTATTTTTAAATTGAGGTATGTACATTTTTTTAGACATAATGTTATTGCATACTTAACAGATTATAATATAGGGTAAACATATCTTTTATATGCACTGGGAATCCAAAAAATTCGTGTGACTCACTTTATTGCCATATTTGCTTTACTGTGATTGTCTGCAACCAAACCCACAATATCCCTGAGGGTGTGCCTGTATACTCTTGCTCCAGACGCAGAGGTGTTCTGTGGAATAGACTCTCAGAGGAAGGGTAGGGTTGGTGACCCCGATTTGCAGGGCTCACCAATTTCTGTGGTATAAATACTCCTACCATGGATTATTTCGAGCTAGCAACATGATGTCACTGCCAGAGTTGCACAACCGGCTTTCCTGAGCCAATCGGGACAAGCCACATCCCTGCCCAAATCCACAAATATTCGGGGCTGGACTGGCCTGCATTGCATCATCTTGCTTGCCTCTCTTTTTCTTATCCTACTCCTTCTCCTCCCCTCTTAGGAGCAACCTAACTTCTCTTCATAGATGGGTAATAGTTTTACAGCCATCTTCTGTTGCTTGAGTCTGGCCTTGGGTCTTAACCCTTCACCTTCACTAGCTTTTCAAAGTATTTCTTTCTTTCTTTTCTTTTTTTTTTTACAAATTTATTTATTTTTGCCTGCGTTGGGTCTTTGTTGCTGTGCGCGGGCTTTCTCTAGTTGCGGCAAGCAGGGTCTACTCTTCGTTGTGGTGCACGGGCTTCTCATCGCGGTGGTTTCTCTTGTTGCGGAGCACAGGCTCTAGGCACGCGGGCTTCAGTAGTTGTGGTGCACGGGCTTAGTTGCTCCGCGGCATGTGGGATCTTCCCAGACCAGGGCTCGAACCCGTGTCCCCTGAATTGACAGGCGGATTCTTAACCACTGCGCCACCAGGGAAGTCCCTCAAAGTATTTCTTTTAAACAAATTTGCCACTCTTTTCTAGAGAACTTCTTATTGAATTTAAATCTGCTCCAGAGTGTTCCACTGCAGACTGGCTTGTATAATAATTTGGTCTGGAGATAGATAATTCACCTTAATGACAATGATAAACTTGAAACAGAGAATGTTAAGAGGCTTTTGAAACTGTAAAGCTGTCCCCTGCTGTTGTCCCAGTTTACCAACTCTTCACAAACTATGTGCAGTTCATCACTGTTGCTTACCCAGCTTCCATGTGCAGAGTAACAGCTAAGGAAAGGAGTCCAGCATGGGGGGATCCAAAGTTCACTTTATTCTGAGACTGCAGTTGTTATTTGCAACAGGAGTGGTACCCACTTGGGTCTCTGCCTCTGAATCCAGGTTCTGAGAGCTGGTTTTAAATTACCTCGTAGAGTTTGTCTGCTGGTTTTCTTGGAGACTGTTTCCCTATTTCAGTTCTCATTCTGGAGGTAGTCCCTGGAGGGATGCTACGTGGACACCAAACCTCATGATTGTTTTTATTTTAGTGAATATTTGACTTTAATCAGGTATTCATTAAACTTAAACTAGGTGACTGTTTAATAGTTGTGGAATGCCTTTAATACTCAAGAAAATGAAAACAAATATGAAATTCTAGAAAAGTGCTAAAGATCATAATGTTAAAAGTAAGTCAATAAGCAAGACCTTTTTTGTCCCACCTCCTAGAGTAATGGAGATAAAAACAAAAATAAACAAATGGGACCTAATGAAACTTCAAAGCTTTTGCACACACAGCAAAGGAAACTATAAACAAGGCGAAAAACAATGCTCAGGATGGTAGAAAACATTTGCAAACAAATCAACGGACAAAAGATTAATCTCCAAAATAAACAGCTCATGCAGCTCAATATTAAAAAAACAAACAACCAAATCCAAAAATGGCCCGAAGACCTAAATAGACATTTCTCCAAAGAAGACATACAGATGGCCAAGAAGCACATGAAAAACTGCTCAACATCACTATTAGAGAAATGAAAATCAAAACTGCAATGTGGTATCATGTCACACCAGTTAGAATGGACATCATCAGAATATCTACAAACAGCAAATGCCGGAGAGGGTGTGGAGAAAAGGGAACCCACTTGCACTGTTGGTGGGAATGTAAATGGATACAGCCACTATGGAGAACAGTATGGAGGTTCCTTACAAAACTAAAAATAGAATTACCATACGACCCAGCAATCCCACTACCAGGCATATACCCAGAGAAAACCATAATTCAAAAAGACACCTACATCCCAATGTTCATTGCAGCACTATTTACAATAGCCAGGTCATGGAAGCAACCTAAATGTCCATCAACAGACAAATAGATAAAGATGTGGTACATATATACAATGGAATATTACTCAGCCATAAAAAGGAATGAAATTGGGTCATTTGTAGAGACGTGGATGGACCTAGGGATTGTCATAGGGAGTGAAGTAAGTCAGAAAGAGAAAAACAAATTTCGTATATTAATGCATATATGTGCAATCTAGAAAAATGGTACCGATGAACCAGTTTTCAGGGCAGAAATAGAGACAGATGTAGAGAACAAACGTATGCACACCAAGGAGGGAAGGTGGGGGGTGGTGTGGTGGTGGTGGGATGAACTGGGAGATTTGATTGACATATATACACTAATATGTATAAAATAGATAACTAATAAGAATGTGCTGTATAAAAAAATAAAATTAAAAAAAGAATAGGGCTCACCTTATAAAAAAAAAGTAAGTCAATAATAAAGCTTCTATGAATGTATCTCTTTTGAAACAGTTCTACCTATGAATTTAAGCATTTTAGTATACATTTCAAGAATAGACTCTAAAAATAATACAGCTTGTTTCAACTGTCTCAAGCTACCTAAGACAAAAGCCTACATTTTCTAAGATTTGGTAGTTTTCATTAGCTCTATCTCATCATACTTCTTCAGATTTTGCTCTTCTAAAACTTAAAGAAAAAGAATTACCTCTGTTAGTGTTATATTCCTAAGAAAAACTGTATGCAAATAGCTTAATTTTAGATGATCACCCTTCTCCAAGATGGGAGTGGAGGAAAGATAAAGATGGTAGTGACATAGGTTACATATGTTAATCTCAGTTTGTGTCAGGTGCATGTACATTTTAAAAATAGTCCCTTCATCTTATTGGATCTTTACATTCACATCACTTCCAATAGTGTAGGTGCTAATTTAAATGCTTGATCTCAATCTCTTCTGATCATTACCAAATCAACTTATCCAATACTTAACATTGGTATTAGAATAAATAATGAAAGATTGGCAGTGCTTTCTTAGGAGTAGTAAATAGAATATAGGGATTGGTTAATATTTTCAGTACTTACAATTTTTAAAGAAAGTAGTATTCTGTTTTTGCCAATTAATATAGTCTTTAGCCTGATAAACTATTTCAATATGCATTATGATTCTAATTATAAGCTCCCTGGGGCAACAGCTATGTTTATATTTTATATTTTACCTGTCTTTGTGCCTAATAATCCAGATTTTCTTTCCTTTTCTTTTCTTTTTTATTTTTTTTCTGAGGAAGGTTAAGAGGAAGCTTTTTTTCTTAAAGTTTTGTGTGTTGGAAGATAGCTAATGGTACAAAAAATCCATGTTTATTGGAGAACAAGGAAAGGAGATAGGACATAGAGGTCTTAATGGCAAATTAACAGACAAACTAGGGGACAATCTTTCATAGTATCATAAAATAAGATAGTCCTCAAATCATAATTAGTAAAATCCCCACCTTGTTTCTTTTATTTTTAAAAATATTTATTTATTTATCTGGCTGCACTGGGTCTTAGCTGCAGCATGCAGGATCTAGTTCCTTGACCAGGGATCGAACCTGGGTCCCCTTCATTGGGAGCACGGACACTTATCCACTGGACCACCAGGGACTCCCCCCCCCCACCTTGTTTCTAAGAAAAACTTCAATACTAAAGAACTGGGGGGAAAGAAAAATAGTATTATCAATGCTAAACACACTCATACACATATAAGTACTTATTGGAGGAGAAGTTCTTTCTATCCAAGGACACCTTAGAGATTTCTATTTCCCAATCATTGTTCTCTCACAATCTTCTCTCAATAGTTAGTCCAGAGGTAGGTCTGGGTTCCTACGATGGCAGGACATTCAAATCACTCAAGATAGTTCACCATGTCCTCATTGATACCTTAATTAACCACACTCTTCAAATCAGAGGGTACAGTGAGATAAGGAATCCACATCTCCTGATCTCAAAACAGACTTGAGAAAGTTAAGAAAACAGCAGTGACACTTCTGTGAATTCCTGCTTGGTGCCTGTTTATTTTTCTCCTCCAAGGAAAGTTCTCCCTTGTGACATTCTAATGCCTTGGATAGAATATTTGGAATTTCCTGGACCTTGTCCTTGAAGATTACTTAGACTTTTTTGATGGCAAATCCTTTATGAGGCTTGTGGTCCTGAGATCAGAGCCAGGTGTCACAAGGGGGCCCCTGCTCCACCACACAGGGCAACGGTGGTTGTTTTTGCTGAGTCTCACGTTGACAATCTTTGAAATCCATTAATGGAGGTCCAAGGTCCTTTGCTACCTCAGCCATCCTCTCCAGCGCAAATTATACGCTGGATTTCTCAACTCTAAGTGTCCTTACACTCAGAGCAGGGGACACGATGCAAGGTTTCTTTCCAACTTCTTAGGACCCACTCATAGCAAAATGTGTCCACTTCAAATTGCAATTGATCTGATCAGATAGTGTAAACAAATAATGAAAACAGAACAAGTCAGGTCTTCTTGAAATCTGGTGGATTTGAGGCAGCCATCTTTCTTATATGATAGCTATAGTCAAAGCTCTCAAACCAACCCTCAAATGACAGCTTTAGTAGTTCCACACTGTTTTTTTTTTAAATAATCTCTTACTACCCCCTCCTTCCCCCTTACTGTGAAGTTTATGGGGCAGAGGCCATAGACTGATGAAGTTTTATGAGTCTGAACATACTGATCACTGATTTTAAGGTCTGTGGGCTTTACACACATTGTCCCAAGAGTCTACTTTCATCTCAGAGCATACTAGCCCAGCATAGAGGAATTCCACATTCACTCATTACTGATTAACTCAGGATCCTTGACTCCAGGGGACAATCTTTACTCTTTCTTTGCTTTTAGTTCTTTTTACATTATTCTAAGAAAACACAGGGAGACTTCCCTGGTGGCACAGTGGATAAGACTCTGCACTCCCAATGCAGAGGGTCTGAGTTCTATCCCTGGTCAGGGAACTAGATCCCACACACATGCCACTACTAAGAGTTCGCATGCCACAACTAAGGAGCCTGAGTGCCGCAACTAAGGAGCCCGTGAGCCGCAACTGAGGAGCCTGCCTGCCTCAACTAACACTCAGTGCAACCAAATAACTAAATAAATATTAAGAAAACACAGGGATGCATGCAGACTGATTCTATGTATAGGAAGTTCTAGAATCAGCAAAATGAATCTATGGTGCTAGAAATCAGATCAGTGGACACTTAGGGCAGGTTGGGGGATGACTGACTGAATGGGGCACAAGGGAGTTTCTGAGGTTGTTGAAAATGTTCTATATCTTGACAGGTGTGTACATTTGTTGAAGCTCATCAAACTGTCCAATTAAATGTATGCATTTTATTGTATGTAAATAATACCTCAATAAACTTGATTATTAAGTCCTTTTTTTAAATTTTTTTTTTAAATTTTATTTATTTATTTATTTATTTATTCATGGCTGTGTTGGGTCTTCGTTTCTGTGCGAGGGCTTTCTCTAGTTGCGGCAAGCGGGGGCCACTCTTCATCGCGGTGCAGGGGCCACTCTTCATCGCGGTGCGCGGGCCTCTCACTATCGCGGCCTCTCTTGTTGCGGAGCACAGGCTCCAGAAGCGCAGGCTCAGTAATTGTGGCTCACAGGCCTAGTCGCTCCGCGGCATGTGGGATCTTCCCAGACCAGGGCTCGAACCCGTGTCCCCTGCATTGGCAGGCAGACTCTCAACCACTGCACCACCAGGGAAGCCCTTAAGTCCTTTTTATTGCCTTTGAAAATTTTCACAAGTATCATAGCATTCTGAAGATTGAGCTTCTTGAAAATTGCCTTTCAATTCAAGGCCACACTTGAAATTTAATCTTCTTCCGTCTTTTGTGCATGTCGTTTAATATCTGAGTTTACTAGAGAATTTACTAGGCTGCTAAGTTTGTCTCTTTAGATAACTCTCCCTCTTCTTCCTATCCAAGATCATCCATGTTTGCAAGATTTAGAATTTCATTTCAAAGGACTTCTTCCAAACACTTGCATCGTCCCTTTGGGGGGTCTCTATCCAGAGAGTCCTATCATTTATCAAAAAACTTTCGAGCTATCTCACCAAAGTCTGGGATATACATCTGGTCACGTCCAACTCTCCCTGACTATCACGAACTCTAGAATAACTTGATCATTCTCTTCCCATGAGTTCACGTCACTTTCACTTCTCTGACCAGTTTCTTCTTGTGGCCAGCATTTGGTACTTACTTCGTCTACTTCCTGAGAAAACTCCCACTTAAAATAATTGGTGGCCCCTGGAGCATGGTGTTTTTAGATAAAAAGGACCTTATAGGTCAGTAATGACCTATTCACTTGTTGCATGAGACAAGTGAAGGTTTTAAGGTTTTAAGAACTGAGGTGTTTGCCAAATGTCAGGCAGTTAATAAAGCTCTGCATTGAAACAGCATCTCTCTCAGGCCTCTGCGGACTATTGGACAGGATGTTTATTTCCCAAGGGCAACTAGCTGAGGGCTAAGTGGGGACTGGATTTAGTCTGTGCTCTGTTTCCTTTGCCAAGCTGTGAGTCCTGTTTAGGGCTATACCCCACCTCAGAAGAAAGGGCGTCCCTCTAATTTCCATAAAAGTATCATTTGGCTAATAGTAGCTCTGATCTATAATTAAATTTTCTTCCAAATTATTTCAAATTTAAATGTTTCTTAGAAAAAATTTTATTAGGAAGAAATTTTTAATTTTTATTAAAAAAAATTAGTACCTTATAACTTTTAGGTTCCTAACAATTCTTCTCACATCTTTTTCAAATGATGTTTTGTGAATTCTTAAGCAATCCAGGACATTCCCAGATTTGATGTCTTTTGCTTCAACTCCTTGAGAAATGGAGGCCCAGCTGCAGATCCAGTCCAGGGTCTCAGGGTCCAAGCCAGCTAGGAATGAGAAGGGCTGGCCCAGGATAACAGGGTGGGAGCAAAGGAAGACTTAAGTTCCCCACCACATAAGGCAGCTTTCAGTCTGACAGAAGGGACCTAGTCCAAGGAGACCAGAACTTAATCCTAAGGAAAAGATCTTGAATAGAAGACAAACAGGACAGAGAGAGCAGTTCAGAGACAGAGCCTGGAAAGGCTCCCTGAGACAGCGGAATTTATCTTTGTATAGGGTGCCTCCTTGTGCCTTGGATGAGTCAGGAAAAGTATGAAAGACTTCATGGACCTGTAGAGTCAATGCAAAAATGCCACTGGAGGCCAAGAGGATTCAGTGAGAGCATACACCAATGTCCTGGGCTAAGTGGGACAAGACACTGCAACCAGAGCCCAGTAAGGGCCCACTGAGCAAAAGAGAAACTCACTCTGGACCAGTCACTGCTCCACTCAATGCTATGTGGATGCATATACATTTCCCCTCCCAGACACTGTCTTGGCTAAGGGAAGAGGGAAAGAGGAAAATGCTTGAAAGACTGAACACTTACCCAAAAGAGATTGGATTAACCCAAAAGTTGTCTCCTGTAACCTTTAATTGGAAAGTTGATGTTTGGTGATCTACCCTCATTCCACCACCCCATCTCTCCATCAGAGGAAATGGAACTTTCAGAAAAAGAGAGAATAGTTACAGAAAAGAAGAATGCTGCATTTTTTCAACCTTTGAGTGCAATTTAACCCCATTACACTGGTCCTTCTAATTCCAGAGGACATGATGTGCCCAATACCCAGGAGTCACAAAGTCGAAATATAAATTGTCAGTGTGAGTCTTTGGATGCCCTTGAGGCTGGTTTTTGGTTTTTGAAAAGATTATTCAGAGGTTACTTTTGTTTTTAAAATTAATATTTAATTTACTAAAGTTGCCATCTAAAAACTTAGTTTACCTTAAGATTTTAAGTACAACTTACAATTCTTATTGTTCTTTTATAAATATAGCAAAGTTTAAAAACCACTTTGAAAGGCCTTAAATATTATTTGGTGCCATTTACAAATGTTATTAAATAAACTCCCTAAAATCTTTTAAATTACATTTATAAATTTAGTATATTTTTTCTTCATAAATACATAATCATTTGATTTAATATCAAAACTTCCCTGGGAATCTACATAATGCATACAAATCTAATAAATCCAACTTATAAAAGTTGTGATTTTTAATTTAAGAGATTTAGTAAGAACCTGACTTAAAATCAAAAATGTTAAATCAATTACTCCCTTTGACATTTTAAAATGAAATCATAAGACTGATCTCTTGTTCTAACAAGACAAATTATCTTAAACATTACAACTACTTAAAACACTAAGTTCTACATTAACACAAAAATATTAATACTATAGGTGTCAACCTCTTAAACATTTCTATTTTTAAATCTAAATCTTCCCAGAGTTGAAAGATGATTTGTACTGTATTAATTTGCTCAGGCTGCTATAACAAAATACCACACACTGGGTGGCTTAAACAACAAAAATTTATTTTCTCACAGTTCTAGAGGCTAGAAGTCCAAGATCAAGGTGTCTGCAGGTTTGGTGTCTTCTGAGGCCTCCTTCCTGGGCTTGCAGACTGCCACCTTCTCTCTGTGTCTTCACGTGCTCTTTCCCCTGTAAGTGTGCATCCCTGGTGTTTCCTGTTTGCCCAAATTTCCTCTTATAAGGACACTAGTCATACTGGATTAGAGTCTGCCCAAATGGTCTCACTTCAACTTAATCACCTCTTTAAAGACCCTTTCTCCAATTAGTCCCATTCTGAGGTGCTGGGGGTTAGGACTTCAACATCTGAATTTGGTGGTAGGGGGTACAATACAGCCCATAACATCCACCAAAAACAACTGTGCCAACCCAAGCAATTTGGGGAGGGGTGTCTTTTCAAGACAGTGCCTTGCCAGGATGAAGACTGGAATGAGGTGCCTGTAGCCCTTGCAGTGCAAATGGTCTACATCCCTGACTAGATCTATCTTTATCTCCCTCTGGAGGACTGCACCCCACCCAGATTGCTTGGTCAGCGTTTGTATTTCTTCCACTCTTAAGATTAATATACAGTTGACCTTTGAACAACATGGGGGTTAGAGATGCCACGAAGTTGAAAATCTAAGTATAATTTATAGCTGGCTCTCCCTATCCCCGGTTCCTCTGTATATGCAGTTCCACATCTGCGATTCAACCAATCTCGGATCGTGTAGTGCTGTAGTATTTTCTATTGAAAATTATCCGTGTGTAAGTGGACCTTCACAATTCAAACCTGTGTTGTTCAAGGGTCAACTATAGTATCTCCTATTTAGCTCCAAAGACTGAACTAGGTAAGAATCTTGCAGTCTTTCCATAGTCTTCTTTTCTGGTATGATCACAAAACTCTTTCAGATATTAAAAGTATTTCCTTCAAACTTTTTATTGTACTAGTTTTCAAACATCCAGAAAATTTGAAACAACAATACAATAAAAACCATATAACCTCCACTTTTTGCCATATTTGTTTTTTTTCTCTCTCCCTCTTTCTGTCTCTGTGTGTGTGTTTGGCTGCGCTTTTTGAAAATGAATGATAGAAATAATAGCACTTCACCTTCAAATATACACACTTCCTAGAAATGAAGACAGGCTCCTACATAAACACAATACTATTATCATACTTAAGAAAATTATTAATAATTCCACAATCTAACCTAATATACTGTTCATATTTGAATTTCACTAGTCCCAAGAATGTCTTTGTTTTTTTGTATTAAAATTTTTTTTAATTACACTTTTCGTGTTAGGAGATAAAAAATATTTCTAATAAAATTTCCCATCTTTTTTTAGGCATACATAATTACAATATAAATGTGACACAATTCACACCATTATTTCAACCCTATACTCACCTGGATCTAAGTATATACCCAGCTATTTTTTTTTTTTGTATGTCTCTTACATGCCAAGAATGACGTTTATAACTGCTTTTTTTCAAACCAGCATCCTTTCTTGCATTTGCATTTGGTTATTATGTCTCCGTAGTTCCTCCACTTCCTCCCTCCCCCCATATAGATTCCCTAAAGAGTTCAGGTGAGTGATCTTATAGAATGTCTCAAATTCTGGGGTTTTCTGATTTTTTTCCTCATGGTCCCTTAACTTGTTTCTCTACCCCTGCATTTCCTATAAACTTCAAACTAGAGGTTAGGTCTTAAGGCTTAATTTAATTTGATCGAGGTTAAACATTTTGGGAGGAAATACTCTGTCAGTGAAGCCGTGTGCTTCATACTGCACCTCAGCCGGAGGCTTAAGGTCAAAATGGCCCATTACTAATGATGCTAAGTTTGGTCAGCTGGTTAAGGTGGTGAGTGTCCGGTCTTTCTGTGGTAACAGTAATTTCCCCCTTTACAATCAGTAAACAATTTGTGGGGTGATTCTTGGGCACCATGGGGATATTCGCTAAGAGACTTTCACCTAATTCATTGACGGCCATGGCCTAAATCTCTTATTACAGTGGAGTACAGAACAGTTTTTCAATTCTATAATTCTTTCTACATTATTAACTGGCATTCTTACCACCCACTTCTTTTTCTCTTTTTACTTTTTCTCTTTTCTCACCATCCTTTTTCTTTTTTCTTTTTTTTCTCTCTTTTTTTTTAAGTGACACTATAGATTCATGGATTATTACTTGTTCAATGTGTTATAATTCATTTATTCACTATTTTCACTACTTCACTATTCACTATTTTTGCTTAAATTGTCCAAAATTTGGCCAACAGAAACCCCTTCAAGCTGACTTTTGTGTCCTTTTGAAGTTTTCATCATTGGTTTTTAAGTTTCTTACTTTCCAGTGCACAAAGTGTTCCAGGTTCACTTTGTTCTTTCTTTGTCTCAGACATGGAATCAGCCATTTCTCAAAGCAAGCCTGCTTCTTTTTACTGAGGAGTGTTTCTTAGAAACCAAGATCTGGGTGCTAGCTAAACATATTGTTGCTGGAGTGTCATTGTTTCTAGACTCTTTCAGTGGAGAGAGGTAGGGAATATATTTTTTAATTAGTAAGTAGGTAGTGATATTTTCAATTCAAATTTAAATGTAA
Organism: Balaenoptera musculus; assembly: GCF_009873245.2. NCBI lineage: Eukaryota > Metazoa > Chordata > Mammalia > Artiodactyla > Balaenopteridae > Balaenoptera > Balaenoptera musculus. Next base: position 42,039,273 of record NC_045789.1, read on the forward strand.
AGAATTTTTTTCTTTTTTTAAAAAATTTATTTTGGTTGCGTTGGGCCGTTCGTTGCTCCGTGCAGGCTTTCTCTAGTTGTGGCGAGCAGGGGTTACTCTTCGTTGTGGCGCACAGGCCTCTCATTGCGGTGGCTTTTCTTGTTGCGGAGCACGGGCTCTAGGTGTGCTGGCTTCAGTAGTTGTGGCACATGGGCTCAGTAGTTGTGGCTCGCGGGCTCTAGAGCACAGGCTCAGTAGTTGTGGCTCATGGGCTTAGTTGTTCCACGGCATGCGGGATCTTCCCAGACCAGGGCTCGAACCTGTGTCCCCTGCATTGGCAGGTGGATTTCTAACCACTGTGCCACCAGGGAAGTCCCCTTAACTGATTTTATTTCATGTTTATATTTGTTTTCTCTTACACTGAAAATCATGATCCTAAAAACATTAATGTATTTACTTTATTTTGTATATATGGATTAGGGTAACTATTTCCCCAGGGATATACAGTAGAAGGCTAAGGTAGGCAAAGTGCACAGGAAAGGTCAGATCTTCCAGGAATGACTTTACATGGTGGTCTGCAATATGAAAACATTTTTATACTGAAGCAACTATAGATGTATTAGTGGAGTAAAATAGGAAATCCACACTTTTTTTTTTTAATCAGTCATCAGTTTTATACACATCAGTGTATACATGTCAATCCCAATCGCCCAATTCAGCACGCCACTATCCCCACCCCACCGCGGTTTTCCCCCCTTGGTGTCCATACGTTTGTTCTCTACCTCTGTGTTTCAACTTCTGCCCTGCAAACCGGTTCATCTGTACCATTTTTCTAGGTTCCACATACATGCGTTAATTTTTTTAAATATTTTTTTTAATATTTTAATATTTTTTAAATCAAGCATGCAACTGCAAAGAAATCTTGAACTTAGGGAGTTCAAAATAGGCTGCTTTGGCTTATTTCCTTTAACCTCCTAGAGGTGCCTTTCTACTTCTCTATCCTTAATGGTACACCAGTGGAAAAGTCTGAGAAGTACAGGCTTTAGAGCACATATCTGTATTTTGTCCATGAAGTACTGGTGGGAACCTTTCTTCTTCCCTTCTAGAGTGTCTGAAGGAATCACTCGTGCCCTCATGTAAGCTATTGCAGTTCTACTGACCACCACCCCCCAATTTTGAGGGGGGAGTTTGTCAAGCTATTCCAGGTTCATGTCAAATGCACTGGAGTAGACTTCCTTGGTTCATAATTATTATTATTTGCAGAATTTCTTGGTCTTTTTTAATGTGATTGTTCAATGTGTGACTTAAGTACCATTTATCTGTTGACTTCTACAAAGCTGGTGCCCTTCAATAATGTCTGGAAAATGCCAGTCCTATTGTCCTTGTTATGCCAGGAATGGCACCTCACAGTAATATGAGCCCTCCCCATCCTGGCAACCCAGCAGACCACAGCTCCAGGGAGAGGACACATTACAGCCAGGTGCTGTCACTGGGACCCTCTGCTCCTTTAGGCAGGGAGCTTGATTGGGTTCCAAGATGAAGATGGATTTCCCTCACTTGCAATATCCTAACTGCTGCTGAGTTACCCAATAGACAAAGTATGCATTCTGACTACTACTAAAGCAGAGGCATCCAAAAAATTGTTTTGGTAAGATAATTAGATATTTCCCCCAAAGCATCAAATTTGTCACTGTAGGAAAAATCAAAACTTTGTTTGACCACCTAATACTTATTTTATGATTTGGTATAGTTTTTTTTTTTTTTTTATAAATTTATTTATTGATTTATGTATTTTTGGCTGTGTTGGGTCTTTGTTTCCGTGCAAGGGCTTCCAGTTGCGGCAAGCGGGGGCCACTCTTCATCGCGGTGCGCGGGCCTTTCACCGTCGTGGCCTCTCTTGTTGCGGAGCACAGGCTCCAGACGCGCAGGCTCAGTGGTTGTGGCTCACGGGCTTAATTGCTCCACGGCATGTGGGATCTTCCCAGACCAGGGCTCGAACCCGTGTGCCCTGCATTGGCAGGCAGATTCTCAACCACTGCGCCACCAGGGAAGCCCAATTTGGTATAGTTTTTAAATTTTTATTACATAGAAGGGGAATAAAGGAGAAATCATCTCTTCAATGCTCAAGGTCTCTGCTGGTCTTAACAGGTTTCTTGCCGTTCATGCCCTATAACACACCAAGCATCCTTCCCTTGCTGGCCACACACAGCTCAGGTTAACTCTGGTGTGATCACTCTCCTGTGTTCTCTGGAACTATTAGAAAAATCACAAATTTGGGGGCATATCTACATTTCCCTTCATTGTAATCCTTCGTTGGAAATACACTTGTGGTCTATTAATTTTGATGCTACAGTGGTTAGGTACTCCTAACTCTGAGAACTAAGATCACAGTTCTCCTTAGTTCCTACCCATGGGAAAGGGAGTATGGGTAATGGCTGAGAGCACAGCTCAGGGCAAGGTTCTAAACTGGGATCTAGGGATTTGGATGAGGAAAAAAAACACATGCTTATTTTCACTAACCTTAAAATAAAATTTAGCATTTCCCTCAACTATGAATCTAGGCACCGTAATTCCCTGGAGGTCCAATAGTTAGGACTTCGCACTTTCACTGATGATGGCCCAGGTTTAGTCCCTGGTCAGGGATCCTGCAAGCTGTCCAGCGTGGCAAAAAAAAAAAAAAAAAAAGAAAATGAATGTAGGCAACAAAGTCCAGTAGTTTTAAAAGAACCCATGGCATTTCTACCAGGAGAAATCACAGACATTTTCATATCCAATTCAGTTGTTTGAAATATCTTGAAATATTACATCACTCATCACTACTTCAAAATTACTGAGGTTTTTGGCTTCCAATAGATCACCTGTGGGTGCAGTCTTCTTATGTGTAGCTGCTCTTAAGCAACTATGAGCCTAGACGTTCCATATCCTACATTGGTTGTCCAAAGATATCCATTGCTTTTCTGCTATTTCATATCGACAAAATTCTTTGTCTGTTTCTTTGAAAACAGAAAGCTGAGACCATCTGGAAACATTCAGAACTCTTTCAAAACTTATTTCTATCATAATGGCATCAAAGTTGACCAGGAATTTATGATTGTTTTCTTTTAAGTTATATTGAAGGTGTTGATCTATTGATCTTGGACAAAATACTTATTTCAAATAGAGTTGTACTTTGGGGTTTCCCTGGTGGTCCAGTGGTTAACACTCCATGTTTCCAGTGCAGGGGACACAGGTTGGCTCCCTGGTCGGGGAAGATCCTGCATGTTGTGTGGTGTGGCTCAAAAAACAACAACAACAAAATAGAGTTGTACTTTAAAAGTCGGGTAATTCTGGTGTTTCTTGCAAGAAGGCTCCGGTGTTTTGCTTTGTTAAATGAGCTATGGGAGCTGTCATTTCATTTGCAACAATATATTTTTGTGGAACAGTCTTCTTAATCCTTGTAATTATTAAAACAAAATGTCAAAATGGACTGAATGTCTATTATGACATGCATATTGCCTTGTTTTAAAACCTGTGTTTTATTATTATTCAGGTATTGCAAGGCCAATGGATCAGGAGAAGACTGCCATTGACAAGATAGTTGGTTATTGTATTCATCTGCTCAGCTGCTATAACAAAACACCACAGACTGGGTGGTTTAAGCAACAGAAAATTTATTTCTCACAGTCCTGGAGGGCTGAACGTCCATGATCAAGGTGACAGCAGGGTTAGTGTCTGATGAGAGTTCTCCCCTTGGGGTGTAGACAGTCACCTCCTTATTGTGTGCACACAAGGAGAGAGAGAGAAAGAGTTCTCTGGTGCCTCTTCTTATAAGGATACTAATCCTATCCGATCAGGGCCCCACTCTTATGACCTCATTGTTTTGTTTTTTTTTTTAATTTTTTGGCCACACCACGCGGGGTGTGGGATCTTAGTTCCCCGACCAGGGATCGAACCCACATCCCCTGCATTGGAAGCGTGGAGTCTTAACCACTGGACCACCAGGGAAGTCCCTTATGACCTCATTTAACCTTACTTACTTCCTTAAGAGGCCTCATCTTCAAATACAGACACACTGGGGGTTAGGGTTTCAACATACGAATTTGGGGGGACATAAACATTCGGTCCATAACAGTTATGCTCACAGAAGAGGGATGTCACACCATGGGGGTGGGGGCTAGGGTCAAAGGGAAGCGCTGGAGTCGATCAGGAGGCAGAGTGATTGAGGGGAAAACATGGACAAGAGCCTTTTGTGGCTTCCATGGGAAGGAACAGGTGAGGCAGGATGAACAGGTTTAGGATTGGCTAGTATGAGTAAGGCTGTGAGGCATAGGGGCCATCCCCAGTTGTCTGGTACCTGGCCCTGGGGTGATTAGAGCAGGGGGACAGTAGCCCAAAGTATGGAGCCTGACAGAGGATATGGGCTCTGGGCAGATTGGTTTGCATATGAAAGGCATGTCACATACCAGCTCTAGGAACTGGGTAGCGCTGGGAGAGGCAGCCTCTCCAGGATCAGCAAAGCCTCAAGATGTCAAAGCGTCAAATACGGAAACCAGACAATGTGGTTATTACTTTAATTTGCCTAAATTTTAAACATACTTTCTCGCTGCTAAGTAGCAGCTAAGTATTACCCAAAATTTGTTTTATCTTAATGTGTTGATGTGTTAGTTATTTATTGCTCATAACCCAAAACTAGTGACTGAAAACAACAAACACTTAGTATTTCACAGTGTCCCTGGCCAGGAATTCTGGTGCGGCTTAGCCAGAAGGTTCTGGGTCAGAGATCATCAACCTAGGCTTCAGTGCTGTTGAGGCTGGATGGGGAAGGATCTGCTTCTGAGCTCACACGTGGTTATGGGCAGGCCTCAGTTCCTTGCCACGTGGGTCTCTTCACAGAGTTACCACAGGACAGGGCAGCTGGTTCCCTATGATGTAAGTCACCCAAGAGAGAGGGCGAGGAAGCCCCCAAGAAGCCACAGTCTTTTTATAACCTAATCTCAGAAGTGACGTCCCATAATTTCTGCCATATTCTATTCATTAGAAGTGGGTCACTAGGTCCACCCCAAATCCAAGGGGAGGGGGCATGAATACCAAAGGCAAGATCATTAGGGGTCGCCCTCAAGGCTACCTACCATAATTGATAACTATATTTCAACCCAATTGCTTTTCTTTGTAATTCAATGCACTTTTTTTCCTGCATTTAAATCATTAATGCTAAGAAATGATTAATGCTAAGACCCATCCTAAGAAAGGGTCCAAAGGCTTCTCCAGCTATACATAGCATATATAAGTTGAGACCCTGCTCTAGTGCCAGACAGATAAGGGTTCAAACCCTGCCTCATCTACCAGCCATTCGGACCTTCAGCAATCGCTTCAACTTTGCAAGCACTGGCTGCTCCAACAATAAGATAAAGATAATAATAGTATGTATCACAGATGTGTTGTAGAGATTAAATGAGATCGTGCATATAAAACATCAACATTCTGCTTGAGTATCTTAAGCACCCAATAAATGATAGCTAGTATCAGTATAGAAAAGAATGTATCTGAATCTCACACATTTGCATAGTTTTCTATTTCACATCATTACAAAGCCCAAGGTCCTGTTTACTGATGGTTGTGTCCCACTCTTTCCCCCTGTTGTATACCTTAAATATCTTAAGGAACATATGTGATGAAGCCCAATGGCTGTACCTCCTCCTGCACCAAAAAGGCCCATGTAAAATACTAAGTATTATTGTACCCAGAAGTATGAATACAAATGACATCAGCATAGGAAGCAGATGCTGGGCCAAAATTGTCCACTGGGAGGGGATGCATAACTCAGAAGCTTCTCACTGACAGAATCTCAAGGCTGATGATTTGCATTTTCAATCAGTAGAACATCGGCTATGCAGGACACGGGTAAATAGTGGAAGGAGAATTGAGGGAAGATCAGTCTTTCCAACTAGCTGTTCCTCCCTGCCATTGCGGTTCAGAAAGGAAGAGGCAGGCAAGGGATCGCAGCTACCCCGTTACCATGTAATCTGTTTGTGAAATTCTTTTAACAGAGGGAATTGGAAACCCGAGAGAGTCAGGAATGACTTGCCCTCTACACTTGTTAGTTCCTGGGAATACGAAAACCAGGAAGATGGGATTTGAAAGAGGCAGGCCCAGCACTCTTACACATTCTGACCCGGGACCTGGATGCAGGTAAAAATTGCTGGACCGCACTAAAGAAACCTCTGTCCCAGCCAGTGTTCCTCACCTGGTGTGACCCTGACTCACCAGCACACACGCAGATCAAGTTACAAAGAAGGGGCATCTGTCACCACAGAGAAGTAAGCACATTAGGTGTTAGTTTTGATTTCCCAGCAATCATGAGAGGAAACCGAAAATACCTTGTTCCTCTCTACTCCCCACCCCTCCCCTGCAACCTCACTCTCATTTCCCGGGTACAGTTTTTCAAAACCATACCAGAGAATTTGATTTGAAGTATATTGATTAGCACTGGAATTAAAATTAAGCCACTCAGGCCAAGGGTACATGGGATCTCTCTGTATTATTTCTTAACAATTGATGTGAATCGACAATGATCTCAAAATAAAAAGTGTAATTTAAAAAATGGAGCTACTCAGAATGCACCGTGACAGGAAGTAAGAAAGAAGAACCTCCGCACCTCCAAAAAAAAAAAAACCATTCTGAAAAATCACCTTTTTGTTATTTTGTTAGACGAACTTCCTCAGTCAAGCTACACCCATATAGATGCTATTCTGTGCCAAGTGGAAGGTCATGCAACAGAAAATGACACCTGTGCCTCTCTTCTCCTTTCCCCGTACCAAACTGACAAGTTCCTCAGCGCGACTGTAAAGAATATCTCTGGTGGTATAAACAAGAACTGCTAAGAGTATTTGTCCCAGAGAGGAAGACAGGAGAGGGGCCCAGGAGAGAAAGGAAGATAAGCCTGTCAAGATAGATCCTTTCAGACTTCTGGAATTTTATATTGTGTGTACATAGTACCTAGTCCAAAGATATTATCCCCCAATCTCACACAGCCTTCGAAGGTCCAGCACAACATGAGCTGCTCTGTGAGCCTCTCCCATCCTACCAGCTTGAACTCACCATTCCCTCCTGTGCGTTTCATAGCACGATGGCTCTCAAACCTGGCTGCCAAATTAAAAACATTTGCACACCTTTTATTTCATTTTGTCTCCAGAACAACCCGGTGAGCCTGGCATCATTGTCCCACTGCCCAGAAGAGGAAAGAAGAGTCAAAGTGCTGCAAGTTACCAACGACCCATTTGAGCTTTTGGGTTCTATAGTTCTTTGTTCTTCCTTGTGTTTGACGGTCTCCTCTGAGGTCAAAACTGCATTTTGTATTCACCACCCAAATCCTAGCACAGCACCTTATACACAGGTGGTGTTCAACCACAATTTATCAGCATAGGGAAAATGAGTAGTCCAGCAGAGCTGCAGGAAGTGTCTCTTAGTCATCCAGAGCTCCACAGGTGTGCTCACGTAAGAGGTTCCCCAGATTATGAGTAAGAGTTGACCTTCCTGTGTCTCTTACTGCTTGTTTACGCTTATCAAATCACCACAGTTGCATGTTCAAAATGCGTATTCCTGGGCCCCAGATTTACTGAACCAGGATTTCTGGGGATGACATTCAGGGCTATCTATTTTTTTCAAATATATATTTCTGTGTGTGTGTATGTTGAAATACACATAACACAAAATCCACCATCATAACCATTTTTAAGTGTGCAGTTCAGTGACACTAAGTATATTCACATTGTTGTGCAGCCATCACCACCATCCATCTCTACAGATTTTTCATCTTCCTAAACTGAAATTCTGTACCTGTTAAACAATAACTCCCCATTCCCCTCTCCCCCAGCACCTAGCAACCTTCATTTTACTTTCTGTCTTTATGGAGTTGACTACATTAGATACCTCATAAAAGTAGAATCTTGCAGTATTTGTCTTTTTGTGGCTGGCTTATTTCACTTAGCATAATATCTTCAAGGTTCATCCACATTGTACCATATAGCAGGATTACCTTCTTTTTTAAGGCTGAGTAATATTTCATTTTACATACATGCCATATTTTCTTTATGCACTCACCCATCAGAGGAGATCGAGGTTGCTTCTACTTCTTGGCTATTGTAAATAGTCTACAATGAACATGGATGTGTAAATATCTCTTTGAGATCCTGTTTTCAGTTTTTTTGATATATACCCAGAAGTGGAATTGCTGAGTCATATAATAATTCTATTTTTAATTTTTTGAGGAATCTGCATACTGTTTTTCATAGTGGCTGCACCATTTTAGATTCCCATCAACAATGTGCAAGTGTTTCAATTTCTCCACATCTTTGCCAGCACTTGTTACTTTCTTTTTCTTTTCTTTTCTTCTTTTTAATTTTTAATTTATTTTTTGGTCTTTGTTGCTGCACACGGGCTCTCTCTAGTTGCGGCAAGCGGGGGCTACTCTTCATTGTGGTGCGTGGGCTTCTCATTGTGGTGACTTCTCTTGTTGCGGAGCACGGGCTCTAGGCACGTGGGTTCAGTAGTTGCAGCACACAGGCTCAATAGTTGCAGTATGAGGGCCCTAGAGCACCAGGGCTTCAGTAGTTGTGGTGCATGGGCTCAGTTGTTGTGGTGTGCAGGCTCAGTAATTGTCACTCGTGGGCTCTAGAGTGCAGGCTCAGTAGTTGTGGCACATGGGCTTAGTTGCTCCATGGTATGTGGGATCTTCCTGGACCAGGGATTGAACCCATGTCCCCTGAATTGGCAGGCAGATTCTTAACCACTGCACCACCAGGGAAGTCCCTTTTTCTTTTCTTTTTTTTTTTTTTTAGTAGCAACCATTCACTACTAAATGTGTGAGGTGATATCTCATTGTGGTTTATATTTGCATTTCCAGGATGATTAGTGATCTTGAGTATCTCTTCATATGCTTGTTGGCTATCTGTAAATCTTCTTTGGAAAAATGTCTGTTCAAGTCCTTTGCCCATTTTCAAATTGAGTATTTTGTTTTTTTGTTGTTGAGTTGTAGGAGTTCTTTATATATTCTGAATAGTAATCCCTTATTAGATATTTATGATTTGCAATTATTTTCTCCCAATTCTGTATGTTGCCTTTTTACTCTGTTGATTGTTTCTTTTGCTGAACTGAAATTTTAAAGTTCGATGTATTTGCATTGTCTATTTTTACTTTTGTTGCCTGTGCTTTTGGCATCATATCAAGAAATCATTCCCAAATACAATATCATAATGTATGACATGTTTTCTTCTAGAATATTTATAGTTTCAGGTCTTACATTTAGGTCTTTAATCCATTTTGAGTTAATTTTTGTGTATAGTGTATGGTAAGGGTCCAACTTCATTCTTTTCCATGTGGATAGCCAGTTTTCTCAGCACAATTTGTTGAAGAGACTCTCCTGTCCCCATTGTAGTGTTGAAGATTGTTTGATCATATATATGAGGGTTTATTTCTAGGCTCTCTCTTCTTTTCCATTGGTCTATATGTCTGCCTTTATGCCAGTATTATATGATTTTGATTACTGTAACTTTGTAATATGCTTTGAAATCAGAAAATATAAGGCCTACAACTTTGTTTTTCTTTCTCAAGATTGTTTTGACTATTCAGGGTGCTTTGAGATTCCATATGAATTTTAGAATGGATTTTTCTATTTCTGCAAAAAATGCCATTGGAATTTTGATGAGGACTGCATTAAATCTGTGGGGTGCTTCGGGTAGTATTAAATTTTAACAATGTTAAGTCTTCCAGTCTTAGAACATGGGATATCTTTTTATTTACTTATGTCTTTTTAAGTATCTTTCAGCAGTGTTTTGTAGTTTACAGTGCATAAGTCTTTTGACTCCTTGGTTAAGTTTATTTCCAAGTATTTTATTATTTTTGATGCTATTTAAGTGGGATTCTATTTTTAATTTCATTTTCAGATTGTTTGTTCTTAGTGTATAGAAATGAAACTGATATTTTTGTATTAATTTTGTATCCTGCAAATTTCTTTATTAGACTTAACAGTTTTTTGGTGAAGTCTTTAGAGTTTTCTGCATATAAGATAATGTCATCTGTGAATAGAAGTATTTTATTTCTTCCTTTCCAATTTGAATGTCTTTTATTTCTATATCTTGCTTAATTGTCTGACTAGGACATCCAGTGCTATGTTAAATAGAAGTGGTTAGAGTAGGCATTTTTGCCTTGTTCCTGATTTTAGTGGGAAAACTTTCAGTTTTTCACCATGGGGTATGATGTTAGCTATGGGCTTTCCACACATGGCCTTTATTATGTTCAGGTAATTTCCTCCTAATGCTGATTTCTTGAGTGAATGAAAGGGTATTGAGTTTAGTCAAATGCGTTTTCTGTATCAGTTGAGGTGATCTTAAGAGTTTTTCCTTCATTCTGTTAATATAGTGTATTGCATTGACTGATTTTTGTATGTTGAACTACCCTTGCATTCCAGAGATAAATCCCACTCGGACAAGGTGTATAATCCTTTTAATGTGTTTGCTAGTATTTTGTTGAGGATTTTTACCTCAGTATTCATCAGGGATATTGGTCTGTAATTTTTTTCTTTTAGTGTCTTTGTCTGATTTTGGTATCAGGGTAATGCTGAACTCATAAAATGAATTTGGAAGTGTTCCTTTCTCTTTCTTTTGGGGAAGAATTTGAAAAGAATTGGTGTTAATTCTTCTTTAAATGTTTGGTAGAATTCTCCAGTGAAGCCATTTAGTCCTGGGCTTTTCTTTGTTGGGAGGTTTTTGATTCCTAATTCAATCTTCTTACTAATTATAGGTCTGTTTTGGTTTTTTGTTTCTTCATGATTCAGTCTTGCCAGGTTGTATGTTTCTAGAAATTTATCTGTTTCTTTTAGGTTATCCAATTCGTTAGCATATAATTGTTGAAAATAGTCTCTTATGATCCATTTTATTTCTGTGGCACCAGTTGTAATGTCTCCTCTTTCATTTCTGATTTTTGTTTGTTGAGTCTTCTCTTTTTTCTCTTAGTCTAACAATGGTTTGACAATTTTACGGATCTTAAAAAAAAAATAACAACTCAATTTTGTTGATTTTTTTCTATTGTTTTTTTCTTTTCTCTATTTCATTTATTTTTGCTCTAATCTTTAATAATCCTTCCTTCTGATAACTTCGGGTTTCGTTTGTTCTTCTTTTTCTGGTTCCTCGAGGTGTGAATTTAGGTTGTTGATTTGAGATCTTTCTTCATTTTTAAAATATAGGCATTTCCCTCTTAGTTGTGTTTTGCTACATCCCATAAGTTTTGGTATGTTATGCTTTTATTTTCATTTGTCTCAAGATATTGCCTAATTTCCCTTGTGATTTACTCTTACCATTGGTTCAAGGGCTAACCTCCCAGTTTTATGAGAAGAAAGTTTCTGTCTAAATGAGGCTATAGATCAGGAGCAAAGCAGGGCAGGGCTCTCCTCATGCATGGCATGGACTTGGAAGGCTCAGGCACTATGATGCCTACAGTCTGGAGAAGGGTCATCAGAATCAGCTGTGGAGACCATGGAGCTTGTTAAGCATCTTGATCATTATGTCTACCTGAGATTTTGTGTGTATTTTTGGTTCTGTCCAGACAGATCTTTGGTTTGTGGTGCAGTGACTATCTCCAGAGCCCAGCACAGCTGTGTCTGTACCTAATCTTGTTCACATGCTCAGAGAGAATCAACCACAGGCAGAGAGATGGTCTGGAAAGAGGCCCATCAAACAACACACATTCTTCAGAGGTTTCCAGTGTTGAGTGGTAAATTGTCCATCTGGTCTCTTTATCACTTCCTCTACCTACCTCTTCCTTGGAGGTAGGTCCACTGCTCTCCTTTCTTCTCTTCTCTCTCTTCTCTCATTCAAAGGGAGAAAGAGAGTGAATAATATACTATGTACTTTAAATGCATTGTCTCATTGAACTCTTACTAAGTATTACTATGCCCATTTTATAGCTGAGAGAACTGAACCTCACAAAATTTAAGTTATTTGCTCAATCAGTGTTGAATAAGTAGACAGTTAGTAAGAGGAAAAGACTGGACCTCAAAATAGGTCTTTCTGGATCTAACACCCAGACCCTTCCCATCGTAGCTACCTCTCTTATCTATTCAACAGATACCTAGTATGTGCTTCCCTGTACTAGGAGCTCAGAAAGCTACAAAGAAAAACAAGATATGGTTCCTGGCATCCAAGAAAACCACTCCTAGTAGGGGAGATAGATACCAAACCTGTAATTACAACAGGTTAAAAAAAAACAAACTGCTACAGATATGTAAATACTATGGGAGCACAAAGAAGCAGGGATTCTAGGGTATAAGTAGAGAGACATCTCACATTTAGGGAAGGATTTCACCAGGAAAAAAGGAGGAGGAAGAAGTTTGGGGAATTTTTTATTTAATAAAATGCCAGACAGTAAATATTTTAGGGTCTGCAGGCCAGACAGTCTCTGTTGCAGCTACTCAACTCTGCCACTGTAGCACAAAGCAGACACAGTCAAAATGAAAATGAATGAACATGGCTGTGTTCAGAAAAACTTAATTTACAAAAACAAGAAGGCAGCTGGATTTTGCCTAGGTACCAGAGTTTGCAGAGCCCTGCAAATCAGTGATTAAAACAGGGAAGTGATCAAATCTTTGTTCTAGAAAGAACTCTCTGGGCAATGTAAAAGAAAGAGTTTATGTTCTCACTATCCTTTTCCTTGGAGTAGCTCGGGGAAATTTGCAGCATGGTAGACCTATGGGCTTTGGATTTTGTGAGATGAGGAAAGTAGGAGGTCTGGGTATTTTCACACAACTCTCTCATTCCCTTCTCACTTGCCCTCCCAGTTCCATTTCCTCCAATATATTTTTCCCTGTTCCCCTTTGGAAGGGGTGTAGAGTTGCCAGATTTAGCAAATAAAAATACAGGACACAGTTAACTTTGAACTTTAGATAAACAATAAATAATTATTTTAGTATAAGTATGTTTCATGAAATATTTGGGACATACTTGTACTAAAAAATGTATTCATTGTTTATCTGAAATTCAGACTTAACTAGGGACCCTGTATTTTATCCGGCAATGTTACTGGGACCCCTTCAGTCTGAGTTCCTAAAAAACTTAAGGAAGTATACGAGGATAGGGATCAGGGTAACCTGATGTCTAGATTGGGTTGTGGCTGATGGGCATGTGGGCAGCAGGTGGGTGTGGGTGGGACAGTAGAGTGAGGCCTAGCAAAGTGAGTATCAAGGTAGATTGCAGTGAAGTCCAGAGGATGAAGGAAGGGGGATGCTGGTGAGAGGTTGTTGAGAGGCCTGTGAAATGTAGACTGGGCTAGGAAGTGAAGCAAGGGTAGGAGTGGTGAGTTTTATAATCCCTTCCATTTGAATAGAGCTTTACAACTTCACAAATGTTGTCTCCATTGACTCTTATAGGAAGCTTTCAGGGAGAGGGAATGAGTCATTGATCTCACTTAAAAATGAGGAAACAAAAGACTCAATATAGTTCAGGTAATTTCCCTTGGATAACCCAAGTTAATGGCCCTGCTGAGACTCAAATAAGGCCTTTGACAACACTTCACTTCCTCTGCATTCTGAATGTTTGCTCTACAGTCAAAGAAGTTAATAACAGTAGTAAGAAGATGCCACACCAGCATCAACAGCTAACATTTATTGAGCACTTACCTTGTGCCAGGTTCTAAGTGCTTTGTATATTTAATAACTTATTTCTCACAGTATCCTGATGAGGTAGGTATTAATATTATCGCTATATAACTGGCACAGAGAGATTGAGCAACTAGTTCAAGATGATACAGAATAGAGTTCAGATACAGTCATTCCAGTTCAAGAGCCCAAGTAACTGATAAAGACCCAGTTCTCTTTAACCAACTTTAGTCAGGCTCCTCTGAGCCCTCTTCTCCACCAGGCCTCAACCTTGTCCCCATCCTATCCTTGCTGAGTCCAGTTGTAACAAGAAGCTTGCTAAGTCAGTTTAGAGAGAATTTCCCACCCTTGATATCTGATCCCCCTTGCTGTCTGATCAAATTCCTCATCGCCCTGGTGCCAGTGAATTTGAGGTTCTTGATGCCTCATCACAGAAAGATTTCAGTGAGAGACAAAGTGATAGGTAAGAAGTGGATTTATTTAGAGAGAAACACAGTCCACAGACAGAGTGTGGGCCATCTCAGAAGGTGAGAGAGCCCCGAAATATGGCATGGTTAGTTTTAATGGGCTGGGTAATTTTATAGGCTAATGAGTGGGAGTATTATTCCAACTATATCTGGGATGGGGTGGAGATTTCCAGGAAATGGGCCACCACCCACTTTCTGACTTTTTATGGTCATCCTCAGAACTGTCATGGTGCTTGTGGGTGTGTCACTTAGCATGCTAATGTATTACAATGAGCATATAATGAGGCTCAATATCTACTAGAAGTTGAATCTCCCGCCATCTTGGACCCAGTTGGTTCTAACCAGTCTTTGTCATGTCCTATGGCTATGTCATTCTTTTAAAGGTTGTGCCCTGTCCCCTTCCCTCCTGTTTCACTCCCATAGATATCTCATCACCCTGGCCTGTCTTCAGCAAGAATCCTGTTAAGTCAGTTTAGCAAGAATCCCCCTTCCTGTAATGTCTTCTCTTAGTATTTTTCCATTTACCTGCTGACCTCCTCAGACTGCTTGTTGGCTATAAATCCCCAGCTGTGTTTTCTGTATGAGAGTTGCGCCCCATCTCTCTTCCCTATTGTAATAGTCTTGACACCTATCACAATTGTCCTGAATAAAGTCCTCCTTACCATTTTAACAAGTGTCAGAATAAATTTTTCTTTAACATCCCTAACCATGGGGGGTATGGTGCCTTCTTAGGTCAGAGGGCTTAAGGTATGAGGAAACAGACGTGAGGAAGGAAAGCAGGAGTTGGCACAAAATGAGATAAGCTGGATGACAGAACATCTCTTTCCTCTCAGACTCCTCTGCCCTTTCACGCCTTTGTACCAACTGTTACTGAAATGGCTCCGCCACTATTCCCCACACCTCCTCACCCTAAACTCGTATGCACCCTTTATCACCTTATTTAGACATCACCAGGTAGAGGTGACCTCCACTTGCCTAGGTAGTGTTTAGAACTCCTTTCGGTGAGCAGCAGACCTCTCTCTTAATGCTTGTATTAGAGGATGCATTGCCACAATTGCCACAATTGGCACAATTGCCACAATTTATAAGTGTGTCTTCCCTAACAGGATGGATAGACTTCTATGTGCAGGCGTGCCACCTTCATCCCTAAATTCAAGACTTTTGAAACAATGCCTGACTCTCAGTGGCTAACATAATGGATGCTTACTGTGAATTCCAAAAGACAGTTCCTGATCTGCAGGAAGGCTTCCATGTGATCATTTAAAAACCCAGGCTCCTTTCATCTTGTGGCCCCATCTTCCACTAGGACCTTGAAGTTCTCTGCATTCAGCTGGAAGATGAGGGAAGGGGATGAAGGTTTGCATGTGGAAGCTGGAAGTAGCACCCTTCCCTTCTGCCCACATTCCACTGGCTACAACCCAGTCACATGGCCACAACCTAACTGCAAGGGAGGCTGGGAAATTTAGTCTCACTGTGTGGCCTGGAAAAGGAAATGGGCCACAGCCAAACTGCCTGGGTTTGAATTATGGTTCTATCACTTACTAGTTGTGTGACCACAGACAAGTTGCTCAATTTTTTACAGCCACAGTTTCCTCTGTATAAATGAGAATAATACCTATCTCATGGGGTTGATATAGGGAATAAATGAGTCAATATATGTAAAGTACTTAGAGCAGTGCTCAGCATCTAGTAAATGCCATGCAAAGGTTAACTATTAACAGCATTAATATCCTCTAATCAAAATGCTCTATACCTTCCCCTCTGACCCAGAGTAAAAGCTGAACTCTTTACAGAAGAATGGCTGCGAAACCCTTAAACAATCTGTGCCCAATTAGCTGCTACTTCCCTCACTATTCAAACCACCCTGACCTCTTGCTCTTCTTCGAAAGAGCCAGGCAAGCCCACACATCAGGGCCTTTAACTTCCAGTGTCTCTGCCCAGAAGACTCTTCTCCAGGTGTTTGCATGGCTCACTCCAAAACTCCTTCAGATGTCTGCTCAAATGTACCTGCCCTGAAAAACTGCAAGCAGTCCCACTCCAATACTTCATATTCCCCTTTCCTACTTTATTGTTTTTTATATCTTCCACTGCCATCTAATATGTCATGTATTTAACTTAGTTTTCATACGTATCTTTCTTCCCTGCCAGGCCTTAAGCTCTACGAGGGCAGGATTTTTTTCCTGTTTTTTCCACTTCTGTATCCCCAACGCCTACAATAGTGAGTGGCATCAAGTGGGTATTCAGTAACTGTTTATTCAACATATTAATAAGTTAGCAAATGAATGAATGGTGATTCTCCACTGACACTCTAACATCTCTGGTCTTATTAAATGTTTCTCACAATTGTGATGACTATGATTTCTGTACCATCAGATATACCACTAAAGGGGTTCAGAACAAGACTCCCCAAAATGTGCCACTTTGGCATGTGGATTATTTCGAGCTGAAGACAATCAAGACCCAGCAGACTCAAGAAGAACTTTTACCTCTCCCTTAACTGCTTAAAAGAATTTAGTTAGGGAACCTGCCCAGAAAGAGAGCTCTTACCAGAGATAACTTTTATCTGAATGACCCAACTGCATGACAGAACAAATATCTAATGACCAAACATCTGCCTTTCTTATCATTCTATAAATCACCGCCTCCCCTTTGAAGCCCCAGGCCCCATCCCATTCCTTAGCTCAGGATGACATATAAGCCACAATTACCTGTGGCTTATATGTGGTCTCATTGTTTTTGTGGGGCTCCTGCACAAACATAACTAGATTTGTTTTCCTCCTGTTAATCTATCTTATGTCAATCTAATTAACGGGCCGGCCAAAAGAACCTAGAAGGGTAGAGGAAAATACCTCCTCCCTTACACAAATAACCCATTAATTATGTGCAACACACAAGCTCTCTGTTTGAGGTAGATATAGAGCAACATATGAGACAAGGGAGTCCCTTATCTCCAAGGAGCTGTGGTTTGACCAGGAACTGAATTACCTGAAATTGGGACAGTCCCAGAACGTCCAGAAAGCAAGATTCTTGTAGTCTTAGACTATAATCTGTAGAAGAGTGGCAAGAATAACGTTTTTGGTGCATCTTTATAACCCAGGGGCCAGTGCAGTGACCCACTCAGCATGTTGTCTAGCATATTCTGAGCCTGGCAACATCCAATGACAGTGGTTCATACAGTATGTTAAAATGAACCTTAATTAGTTACAACCAGAATGCAAGTAACTGAAGAAACATGTTCTCCACCCCCACCCCCCGCACCACCCCTTTTTTTTTTAACAGTAGTGAATTCCTTCCAGCGTTACTGTCTTTTGCAATTGTGTCTGGAAATCACTTTCTTGTCAAATGTTTCTATGATTGTGTCAATTTACGGGAAGAGAGCAGTGCAGAAATCAGTTTTTCAAGATTTGCATCAAGTCAAACAGCACTTTTTTCCCCATTAAGGTGAGATGTTCTTCCCTTGCTTAAAGTAGCTCTAACAGAATAGGTGCTAATTCCTCACCCAGGGGCTAAATTTAATTTTTGCTCCAAAATGAGTGTTTTTAAACAAACATTTCACAGAGTGTGTATTGCACAGGATGTAAAAACACTGAAACCGGTTTCACTGGTCTGGGTGGGGTTGGACTTTCTACCCACAGTTCAGTTGCACCCACCTGTGCAATAACTGAATCCTCCCACAAAACAAAACAAACTTGAATGTGTCTGGCTGCAGCCAACAGCAATCAAGGGCAGGGTCCTGAAGCTTTGTTTTCTGGAAAGAAAATACTTGTCTGTGACTCCCCTCCCCACCATGATTCTCCCACCCCCTAACCCGCCCCAGCCTGGGTGAGGTTCCTGGGTTTACTCTCCCAAAGCACCCCTTTGCAATGCTTAGCCTTTGTGATTGTCTGTAATTATCTGTCTTCTCACGGTACAACATCAGCTGGGGAAGGGACTGGCTCACTTGGGTCACATTCACTACAGTATCCTGAATGCCTGGCACAGTAAGTGCTCAATAACTATGTGTATTAAAGACCAACTGACTGACAACCTTCTAGCTGTGATTCACATATGGGGAAGTCAAAAAAGCACCGCATTTAATCAGAGCACCTGAGTCCCATCTTGACTCTACCTTTTCTAGCTTTGTGACTCTGGGAAAGTCACCCAGGCTTTCTGAGCTTCCGTTTCTTCATCTACAAAATGAGAATGATAATAATTATATCCTCCTCTGGGGCATTTCCAAGGAGCAAATGTGATTATGGACTTGTAAGTGCTTAGTACACATTCAAAGCACATCAGCCAAATTCAGCTAAGTGGTGAACATTTCAGTGTTGATGCTATAAAAGATGGTAGAAAATGGGTAACTTAAAAATTGCACATATGGCCATCTATGTCTTTGCCATCCGAAGTCAGTTTATTTGAGATAAAAAGGACATTCATCACATATGGGAACTTGTGGAAGTGGCAGCAAACAAACACACGTTTATTATCTGCCTTCTCTTGTTCCGACTACTTGACTGCAAGCTCCTTGAAGCCAGGGAGTTCACTGAGTGCCAAGTCCTAGGTCAGGGTCAGGCCTAACTGTATTCAACACATGTTTACTGAATGAATGACTACCTGATCTAAATGATCTCTACACTTCCTCCAGCTGTTGAAGCCACCTGTTCCTTCAGGCACAAGGCGTGTGACTAATGCCCGGGAAGTAAATTTCTTTACCTATATCCAAACTCTGTCCAGCTTTTAGTGTTTATGAATCCACCCCTGAATTTTGTTTCCTCTTCACATAGAATTATACCTAATCACAAATCCTCTGGATTAGCCAAATGACACACTAATTTCTATGGATACCTACAGATTCTGATTTCCCAGGGATGTCATAAGGACACCCATCCAGGCAGAACTTCTAGGAAACTGGCCCAATAAGAAAAGTTACCATCAGAGTGGTTGCCTGGGGCTTGGGAGGAGGGGGAAACGGGGAGTTGTTGTTTAGTGGGTATAGAGTTTCAGTTTTACAAGATGAAAACTTCTGGAGATTGGTGGCACAGAAAGTGAATATATTTCATAATACTGAACTGTGCATATAAAAATAAGTGAGTCAGTAAGTTTTATGCTATGTGTATTTTTACCACAATATTTAAAACTGTAATCACTGGAAGTCTCCACCATACACTCAAGAAAGAGGGTAAGACCCTCAAGGGACAAAGATATTGCATTCTATTTTATAACAGATTGTATATAAAGCTTAGGTGTTCTTATCACCTCTGGAATTCTTACAGATATTGATACATAGAAGCACTGATCTATAGGGTCAAATGGGAATAAAATATTGAATATCATCCAAATATTTCATATCCCCAGACTGAAAACTGAGTTTAGAAAAGTGTGTCCACAGTATAAAATAGTGTATAAAAGTTATTAAATGCACAAAAAACATGGACCCAAATTAACTCTGACATTTTAGAGTTTTTTCCCCAGCTTTATTGAGATATAATTGACGTATAAAATTGTGTGAGGAACTTCCCTGGTGGTCCAGTGGGTAAGACTCCACACTCCCAATGCAGGGGGCCCAAGTTCCATCCCTGGTCAGGGAACTAGATCCCAAGTGCCGCAGCTAAGGAGTCCACATGCCGCAACGAAGATCCTGCGTGCCACAACTAAGACCTGGTGCAGCCAAAATAAATAAATAAATATTAAAAAACAAAACAACATTTTGTGAGTTTAAGGTGTACAACCTGTTGATTTGATACACTGACATATTGAAAAAGATTACCACCTGTAGCTAACACTTCCATCATCATACGATTACCGTTTCTTTTTTGTGGTGAAAACATTTAAGATCTAGTCTCTTAGCAACTTTCAAGTATATAATACGGTATTATTAGCAGCCCTTGGGTTTTGAACAAAAGTTTAGTAACTAGAAACTTCTCTAGCAACAACTACAGACCAGTGGGGTAGAATATACACACCTGGTTTTTGGCTGTTAATGTTATACAGCTCCATTCAAGTTACTCTGCGGAATTTGCATGCCTTTTTTCTTCTTGTTTCACAGGGCAAGGTTACTAAATGCCTAACAGAAATAGGAAGGGTTTCAATATTTACATTTCCCTTCTTTAGAAATTTTCTTTAGAAAATTATCTTTAGAGATAACTTTCATCCAACGGCTTTGCCACTTGTCATATTTAAACAATTTTTTCAATGACGGCAACATTCTAATCATAGCAAAGTACAGTGAATCCGGGGCTTTCTTGCATTCCTCACTCAGTTTTGTTTCTTAAAGCATTCATCATCGTTGCCTCTGCCTCTTTACAAAAAAGTTCTCTACTGCTTTGTCTCCCACTGTGGTTTTCTGTTTTTTCCTCCTCCTTCTCTAACTCTATCCTTCCTGCTGCCTTTTCTCACTTGGTTTTCTCCTCTGTTCACTCAGTGAATATTTCTGGAGGGACTGCAATGTGCCAGGCACTGTGCTCCCAACAGGGAGCAAAATGGATGTGGAGCCCGCTTTCTTGCGGTGCCCCTGAGAACAGAGAGACAGATGTGGATCGAATCATCACAGTAAAAAATGTGGACTTGCAAATCCTGCCGCCTGTGGAACAAAAACAACATTCACAGAAAGATAGACAAGATGAAAAGGCAGAGGACTGTGTACCAGATGAAGGAACAAGATAAAGCCCCAGAAAAACAACTAAATGAAGTGGAGATAGGCAACTTTCCAGAAAAAGAATTCAGAATAATGATAGTAAAGATGATCCAGCACCTCGGAAAAAGAATGGAGGCAAAGATCGAGAAGATGTAAGAAATGTTTTAAAAAGGCCTAGAAGAATTAAAGAACAAACAAACAGAGATGAACAATACAATAACTGAAATGAAAACTGTGCTAGAAGGAATCAATAGCAGAAAAACTAAGGCAGAAGAACGGATAAGTGACCTGGAAGACAGAATGGTGGAATACACTGCTGTGGAACATAATAAAGAAAAAAGAATGAAAAGAAATGAAGACAGCCTAAGAGACCTCTGGGACAACATTAAACGCAACAACATTCGCATTATAGAGGTCCCAGAAGGAGAAGAGAGAGAGAAAGTACCCGAGAAACTATTTGAAGAGATTATAGTCAAAAACTTCCCTAACATGGGAAAGAAATAGCCACCCAAGTCCGGGAAGCACAGAGAGTCCCATACAGGAGAAACCCAAGGAGAAACACACCAAGACACATAGCATTCAAATTGGCAAAAATTAAAGACAAAGAAAAATTATTGAAAGCAGCAAGGGAAAAACGACAAATAAAATACAGGGGAAATCCCATAAGGTTAACAGCTGATTTCTCAGCAGAAACTCTACAAGCCAGAAGGGAGTGGCAAGACATACTTAAAGTGATGAAAGGGAAGAACCTACAACCAAGATTACTCTACCCGGCAAGGATCTCATTCAGATTCGATGGAGAAATCAAAAGCTTTACAGACAAGCAAAAGCTAAGAGAATTCAGCACCACCAAACCAGCTATGCAACAAATGCTAAAGGAACTTCTCTAAGTGGGAAACACAAGAGAAGAAAAGGACCTACAAAAACAAACCCAAAACGATTAAGAAAATGGTCATAGGAACATACGTATCGATAATTACCTTAAACGTGATTGGATTAAATGCTCCAATCAAAAGGCACAGTCTTGCTGAATGGATACAAAAACAAGACCCATATATATGCTGTCTACAAGAGACCCACTTCAGACCTAGGGACACATAAAGACTGAAAGTGAGGGGATGGAAAAAGATATTCCATGCAAATGGAATCAGAAGAAAGCTGGAGTAGCAACACTCATATCAGATAAAATAGACTTTAAAATAAAGAATGTAACAAAAGACAAGGAAGGACACTATGATCAAGGGATCAATCCAAGAAGAAGATATAACAATTATAAACATATACACACCCAACATAGGAGCACCTCAATACATAAGGCAACTGCTAACAGCTATAAAAGAGGAAATCGACAGGAACACAATAATAGTGGGGGACTTTAACACCTCACTTACACCAATGGACAGATCATCCAAAATGAAAATAAATAAAGAAACAGAAGCTTTAAATGACACAATAGACCAGATAGATTTAACTGATATTTATAGGACAGTCCATCCAAAAACAGCAGATTACACTTTCTTCTCCAGTGCGCACAGAACATTCTCCAGGATAGATCACATCTTGGGTCACAAATCAAGCCTCAGTAAATTTAAGAAAATTGAAACCATATCAAGCATCTTTTCTGACCACAATGCTATGAGATTAGAAATGAATTACAGGGAAAAAAATGTAAAAAACACAAACACATGGAGGCTAAACAATACGTTACTAAACAACCAAGAGATCACTGAGGAAATCAAAGAGGACATCAAAAAATACCTAGAGACAAATGACAATGAAAACACGATGATCCAAAACCTATGGGATGCAGCAAAAGCAGTTCTAAGAGGGAAGTTTATAGCTATACAAGCCTACCTCAAGAAACAAGAAAAATCTCAAGTAAACAATCTAACCTTACACTTAAAGGAACTAGAGAAAGAACAACAAACAAAACCCAAAGTTAGCAGAAGAAAAGACATCGTAAAGATCAGAGCAGAAATAAATGAAATAGAAACAAAGAAAAGAATAGCAAAGATCAATAAAACTAAAAGCTGGTTCTTTGAGAAGATAAACAAAATGGATAAACCATTAGCCAGACTCATCAGGAAAAAGAGGGAGAGGACTCAAATCAATAAAATTAGAAATGAAACAGGAGAAGTTACAACGGACACCGCAGAAATACAAAGCAGCATAAGAGACTACTATAAGCAACTCTATGCCAATAAAATGGACAACCTGGAAGAAATGGACAAATTCTTAGAAAGGTATAACCTTCCAAGAGTGAACCAGGAAGAAATAGAAAATATGAACAGACCAATCACAAGTAATGAAATTGAAACTGTGATTAAAAATCTTCCAACAAGCGAAAGTCCAGGACCAGATGGCTTCACAGGTGAATTTTATCAAACATTTAGAGAAGAGCTAACACCCATCCTTCTCAAACTCTTCCAACAAATTGCAGAGGAAGGAACACTCCCAAACTCATTCTATGAGGCCATCATCACCCTGATACCAAAACCAGACAAAGATACTACAAAAAAAGAAAACTACAGACCAATATCACTGATGAATATAGATGCAAATATCCTCAACAAAATACTAGCAAACAGAATCCAACAACACATTAAAAGGATCATACACCATGATCAAGTGGGATTTATCTCAGGGATGCAAGTATTCTTCATTATACGCAAATCAATCAATGTGATACACCATATTAACAAACTGAAGAATAAAAACCATATGATCATCTCAATAGATGCAAAAAAAGCTTTTGACAAAATTCAACACTGATTTATGATAAAAACTCTCCAGAAAGTGGGCATAGAGGGAAACTACCTCAACATAATAAAGGCCATATACGACAAACCCACAGCAAACATCATTCTCAATGGTGAAAAACTGAAACCATTTCCTCTAAGATCAGGAACAAGACAAGGATGTCCACTCTCACCACTGTTATTCAACATAGTTTTGGAAGTCCTAGCATGGCAATCAGAGAAGAAAAAGAAATGAAAGGAATACAAATTGGAAAAGAAGAAGTAGAACTGTCCCTGTTTGCAGATGACATGATACTATACATAGAGAATCCTAAAGATGCCACCAGAAAACTACTAGAGCTAATCAATGAATCTGGTAAAGTTGCAGGATACAAAGTTAGTGCACAGAAATCTCTTGCATTGCTATACACTAATGATGAAAAATCTGAAAGAGAAATTAAGGAAACACTCCCATTTACCATTGCAACAAAAAGAATAAAATACCTAGGAATAAACCTACCTAGGGAGACAAAAGACTTGTATGCAGAAAACTGTAAGACACTGATGAAAGAAATTAAAGATGATACCAACAGATGGAGAGATATACCATGTTCTTGGATTGGAAGAATCAATACTGTGAAAATGACTATACTACCCAAAGCAATCTACAGATTCAATGCAATCCCTATCAAATTACCAATGGCATTTTTTACAGAACTAGAACAAATCATCTTAAAATTTGTATGGAGACACAAAAGACCCCGATTAGCCAAAGCAGTCTTGAGGGGAAAAAATGGAGCTGGAGGATCAGACTCACTGACTTCAGACTATACTACAAAGCTACAGTAATCAAGGCAATATGGTACTGGTACAAAAACAGAAACATAGATCAATGGAACAAGATAGAAAACCCAGAGGTAAACCCACGCACCTATGGTCAACTAATCTATGACAAAGGAGGCAAGGATATACAATGGAGAAAAGACAGTCTCTTCAATAAGTGGTGCTGGGAAAACTGGACAGCTACATGTAAAAGAATGAAATTAGAACACTCCCTAACACCATTCACAAAAATAAACTCAAAATGGATTAGAGACCTAAATTTAAGACCAGACAGTATAAAACTCTTAGAGGAAAACATACGAAGAACACTCTTTGACATAAATCACAACAAGATCTTTTTTAATCCACCTCCTAGAGTAATGGAAATAAAAACAAATGGGACCTAATGAAACTTCAAAGCTTTTGCACAGCAAAGGAAACCATAAACAAGACAAAAAGCCAACCCTCAGAATGGGAGAAAATATTTGCAAACGAATCAACAGACAAAGGATTAATCTCCAAAATATATAAACAGCTCATGCAACGCAATATTAAAAAAACAAACAACCCAATCCAAAAATGGGCAGAAGACCTAAATAGACACTTCTCCAAAGAAGACATACAGATGGCCAAGAAGCACATGAAAAGCTGCTCAACATCACTAATTATTAGAGAAATGCAAATCAAAACTACAATGATGTATCACCTCACACCAGTTAGAATGGACATCATCAGAAAATCTACAAAGAAGAAAAGCTGCAGAGGGTGTGGAGAAAAGGGAACCCTCTGGCACTGTTGGTGGGAATGTAAATGGATACAGCCTCTATGGAGAACAATATGGAGGTTCCTTAAAAAACTAAACATAGAATTACCATATGATCCAGCAATCCCACTACTGGGCATATACCCAGAGATAACCGTAATTCAAAAAGACACATGAACCCCAATATTCACTGCAGCGCTATTTACAATAGCCAGGTCATGGAAGCAACCTAAATGTCCATCGACAGACGAATGGGTAAAGAAGATGTGGTACATAAATACAATGGAATATTACTCAGCCATAAAAAGGAACAAAATTGGGTCATTTGTAGAGAGGTGGATGGATCTAGAGACTGTCATACAGAGTGAAGTAAGTCAGAAATAGAAAAACAAATATCGTATATTAACACATATATGTGGAACCTAGAAAAATGGTACAGATGAACCGGTTTCCAGGGCAGAAATTGAGGCACAGATGTAGAGAACAAACGTATGGACACCAAGGGGGGAAAGCGGCGAGGGGGTGAGTGTGGTGAGATGAATTGGGAGATTGGGATTGACATGTATACACTGATGTGTATAAAATTGATGACTAATAAGAACCTGCTGTATAAAAAAATAAATAAAATTAAATCAAAAAAATTTTTAAAGAAAAAAAAATGTGGACTTGCAATGACAGGGGCAATGGGCCATGGGGAGATTAGGCAAGGCCACTGGGGTTGAGATCTGAAGGATGGGTAGGCGTCTGTGGACCAGGTGAAGAGGTGAGGCCATAACCCCACTGTTCAGTCTCAGGCAGCTCCATCATCACCAACATCCTTGATTTGCATGGTGCTCGCCAGTTTTCAGCCACTACCACACACCACACATACATCACGCTGATGCTCTGTGGAGGGGAGGGCAGGCATTAGTAGCTCTTCATGTAATTGAGGACACAAGGTTCAGAGCCGTTAAACGGTGTACCCAGAATCGCGTGGTCAGTAAGTAGCACCACTGGACTGACCCCAGGTCTCCAACCCTAAGTCCTGGGAATACCATTTTCTTTTCCTTGATGACTCACTCGCATGACTGCAACAGAAAGTTCTCAGACCCACTTCTCTGGTTATACCTTCTCTTCAGATGCATGTTTCACATTAGCAGCTGGATATGTCTATGTGAGCATCCCAATAGTATCACTTAAATGAAATATTGAAAACTACTAGTCTTCTACAAAAACCAGTTTTGCTTTTAAAGTTTCTTACATTTGTTCTAATAATATTGTTGTGTCAGAATCTTGGATTCATTCTCTTTTTCTTTGCCTTGGCTTTTGGTAAGTCATCCAATCCACTGAGGGTCCCTTCACAAAGACTTGTACATCTATTTCTCCAATGTCGTCTCCAATTCCATTCCCTTTATTTTTGTCACTGTTTCTTCAGACCTATCAGGCAGCAAATGTCTGTTGTGACTACTGTGCGTAAGACACTGTCTTGCCTTCAAGGAGTTTACAATCCAAAGAGAAGATAAGACACACCTACAAACATCCAGAGATCAGAATATCACAAACATCCAAAGTGCTATATCATTATATAAATACTTAAAAAGTACTTCACGGGACTTCCCTGGCGGTCCAGCTGTTGACTCCGTGATTCTACTGCAGGAGGTGCAGTTTCGATCCCTGGTTGGGGAGTTAAGATCCCACGTGCCTCGAGGTGTGGCCAAAAAGTTTAAAAAAAAAAAAAGTACTTCACATGTGTCAAGAACTTTTCGAGCCACAGGGATAAAAGGAATAAGACATGCTTTCTGTGCTTGAGAGGACTTACAGCTGAGGAGGGAGGGAAGGACCAGCGTGTAAGCTCCATGAGGGCAGGGATTTTTGTCTGCTTTGGTTCATTGCCATATCCCTAGCCTTTAGAATGTTGCTGGGCACATAGCAGGGCCTTAGGAAATATTCAGTGAAGGAATGAATGGGTGAGCTCATCTGTAACAGCCCTCTGGCTTCACTTTGCTCTTTTTCAAAGGTCCCCACCTAGAACACAAGCGTGAATTGAGACCAGACTAGCTACTAGTTTACAAGAGCGATACATACACTCAAAATTTTCCCACCCCTCCCACAGTGACCAACTGTTCTTAACCCCACCATGTGATCCTTGATTCTTTTTTCTTTGGGGATGAGTTATTGCCCAGGGAGCTCTTTAAATCCTCATGATAATAGGTTCTCTGTGGGTTCACCCCATCAATCCACCTGAGTAAATGTTCACTGAACCCAGCTGGCTACAATCCCAAAATACCACTCCTCATCCACACCCCCATCACCTTCAGGTCACCTGAACTCTTTACCTCAAGATAAACCTTATTAATATTTTGATGCATCTCATTATATATTCATACATCTAGTATAATTTTACATAAAAGGGATCATTTCGCACATTATTTTTATTGTGGATACTTCTTTCTCGTCTCTCCTTTTGTCCCTTCATAGCAGCATCTTGCCCTCCATCTCCACCCCAAGTAAGTCATGTTAACAACTTCGTATGTCTCTCCATACCTTTCTCTTACACAATTCTCTACAGATTTACATATTCATACATGGATATGGCTTTTTGTCACGACTTTACAAAACTGAAACCATATCTACTTTCTGCATCTGGCTTTTCCCACTCAAGAGTACAAGGCAAAAATCCCAGCAAGTCATCTGTTAAACTTCTACTTCATTCTTCTGAAAGGCCACATTATGTTCCATAGTGCAGATTTGTCACAGTTTATTTATTCATTCTCCTTTGGTGGACATTAATTTTGTTTCTAGCTCTTAGCCACTATGAGCAATGCTATAAAAACATCTTTGCATGTTTGTTATAGGATAGAGTCCTGGGAGGGGAATTGTTGAGTCAACAGATACGTGTATTTTATTTTTCAGAGAAGTTTCATTCAGGTAACAAAAAAATATATCATTTATTATGTGAAAGACACAGTTTTAAGCATTTCATGAATATTATCTCATTTATTAATGCTATGTTGTCTTCCAAAAAGGCTCTAACACTTCCCATTTCCACCAATAGGAAATATTTCTTATATTCCACTAGCAAGTAACAGTATGACTCCTTTTCACTTTTGCCAATCTAATGAGTGTCAGGTAATATCTTACTGTTACTTTAGTTTGCATTTCCCTGGAACTAGTGGATTTAAGCATCTTTGTGGGTCTTTGGAGTTGCTCTTCTGCATTTTGCCAATTCATATCAGTTGCAAGTTTTCTGTTGGGTTGTTGATCATTTTTCTTATCAATTCGTAAGAGCTCTTTGTATATTAAAACAAATCAATTCCTTTTCTATTGTATGCATTATTAATATTTTCAGATCTATTGTTGGCCTTGTGGACTTTGCTTATGATAGGTTTTGCTTTAAATTTTTTACAGATTTCATGCAATCAAATACGGTTACCTTTATAGCTTCCGGGCTTCTATTGTCCATGCAGTTGTCTAGATTTTTAAGATTATATCTAAGCCTTTAATTCATCTGCAGCTTATTTTCTTATATGGCATAAGGTGGAGTCCATTTTTATTTTCTTCCAGAAAGAAGTCAGTTGTTTATTAAATGGCCCATTTGATAAACCTCTTTCCCCGGAATTAAACTACCTCTTTCCCCCAAATTAGACTACCACCTTTTCCCTATATGAATGCCTCATTGGAATCTGAGTCTATGTCCACACTGTACTGATTTGATTACAGTAGCTTTAGGTTCTGATTATCTGGTACTGTTTTCCTTTTTCATAGTTTCCTTAACCTAATATTGGACATTTATTTTCCCCAGTGAACTATATGATCATTTTAACCAATGCCAAGAAAAAAAAAAAAAGCAACCTTGTTTTTATCCTAATGGAAGCTGCATGAAATCAATTTTTAAAGAATTGACTTTTTCATGATATAAGATTTCTCATCTAAAAACATGGAAGACATTTCCAGCTATTCAGCTCTTTTTTGTGTTTTAACAAGACAGTAAGTTTTTTTCTCTATATTTTCTGTTACTTTCTTATTAGAATTATTCCTAAGTAATTTATAGTTTTTATCACTATTATATATGGAAAAATATGTTCCCATTTTTATTTTTTGCTGGCTCTTATTAGAGCAGAAAAAAAACCTTTTTATTCCTGTATATTTATCTAGCGTCCGTCCACCTTATCACATTCTCTTAAGATAATATTTGCTATTGGTTTGGGGTAAATAGTCTTTTACCTATTTAAATAATTTTCTCCTATACCTATCTACTTAAAATTTTTATTCAGATTGAATGGTTGCTGAATTTTAGCAAGTGTTGTTGGAATATCTACTGATGTTTTCTCTTTTTTAGTTTATCTGTGTAATAGATTATGGTGATGGATTTGGATATTGAACCACTCATGCGGTTGTGAAATAAAACTTGCTTATTTACTGTTTTTTTATTTTTTGATGTAATGAAGTCTTCTATAATCTAATATTTTATTTATAATTGTCCTCTGTAAATCATCAGTGAGATTAATCTATAATTATAATTGTAATTAATAATTGTAAGTAATCTATACTTTTTTCTTTCTTAAGTTTTGGTATTAAAATTATATTGGCTTCAAAACATGAATTTAAAAGATTTTTCTATGGCTTGGAGTAGCTAAACCTCCATTTCTAACCAGCTCCCAGGTGGTGCTAATATTACCAGCCTGTGGACACACTTTGAGTAGCAAGGGTCTAAATTACTTAGCACTGGAATTATCAGACTTTAGAGGTAAATTAAAACTCAGCTGTGAGGCCATCTGGTCCTAGAGTCTTCTCATTGTTGACCTCCATGCACCTTATCGTTGGTCCATTCATGTTTTCCCTCTCTTCTGGAGGTCTGTTTTAATAGTTTGTATTTTGCCAGGAAATCATACATTTCCTGTAGGCTTTTGTAGTCATTGCTGTAGAGTTGCCTAGAGTGAGTCTCTCAGATTTTTAAATTTCTCAGGTGCCTGTGGTTATGACTCTTTTCTCTTTCCTAACTTCTTCTATATTTTTCTCTTTTTTTCCTCTCTTCAACCTTGCACATTGTTTGTCTGTTTTATATAAATATATAGTTTATTAATCTATTCAATAAACTTTCAGAGTTATTTCCAGTAGATTTTGACTAATTTATCCTTCTTACTATTTTATTCTTTCTATTATTTTTATATAACATTAATTTCAACTTTTACCTTTATTGATTTCAATTTCCTGATTTCTTTTTCTAAATTTTTAAGATGAATATTTAGTTCCTTTATTTTTTTGGTTTTACTTTTAAATTGTGAAGGCATTTTAGAGCTCTAAATGCTCCTCTTAGTACTGTTCTCAGGGTCCTATAAATCTCAAAAGAAGTGGATTCTTTTTCATTCGTTTCCAGAGAGTTATGAGTTCCCTTTTATTTCCACTTTGATCCAAGACTTAGCAGGGAGTTTTTCCCTTAATTTCTAACTATTTACAGTTTTTAGGTCACCTTTTATCATGTATCTATAACTTTTCATTTTTATGAAAAAAGTATTTTCTTTATTTGTAGGATGGAAGAAGTCCTTATATGTACTATATCAAGTTATTTTATTATGTTATTTGGCTCATCTGAATAATGTTTTAACTAGTAACATTGTATTATTTTGTTGGTCTGAATGAGTTTTTTCCAGTTTTTTTTTTTTTTCCACACAGCATGTGGAACTTCCCCAACCAGGGATAGAACCCGCACCCCCTACAGTGGAAGCACGGAGTCTTAACTACTGGACCACCAGGGAAGTCCTTTCCAGTTTTATGCAGATAAAATTGACAAACAGCACTGTATAAGTTTAAGGTATACAGCATAATGAATTTTTTTAAACTATTAATTCTGGCTAATTGTGAGAGGTATTTTGAAATCTCTCATTATAATTGCGTATTTATCAAGTTTTCCTTGCCTACATGTATTTAGCTTCTAAGTCCTTTGATGTCTACTTTATGACTGCTACATCTTCTTTATTGTTTGTCTTTTATCACTATATAAGAATGTTCTTCATACTCTAAATGCTTTTAGCCTCTGCAGTTCCATCGTATCTGATATTAATGTTACCGCTCCTGTTTTCATTCGTTTTTCACTTGTCTAGTATTTCTCTGCCTATCATTTTATTTTCACGCTTTTATTATCACCTTGTTTCAAGTATGAATCAATACGTCCAGTGAGCCACATCTTCATACTGATGTATTTCTATACTTCAAACTTTAGCATTCTAACACTGAGTTCATCATTTCCCCCCTAAAACTCTTTCTTCTTCTTTATTTTCTATCTCAATTGTGATAGAAAGCTCTTGTTCTGTTGTTTGTTCTGAAGAGAGTATCCAGATATCCTTTTGCTGGACCATCCCTCCCTCGCTTCCAGCCCAGGAGCTCTGGATGGCGTTTCCTCATGCCTACTTCAGGATGGGCATGTTACTACAGCCTTGACAATTAAACATCACCTTCTCCTAGCCTTAGGTACCCAAACAGAACTAATGCACTGCAACCAGAATCAAAAAGAGGGCGGCTGTCTTTCAGAAGAGGCATCTGAGAGCGCAGACTTGGAAACCAGACCACCTGGGCTCAGATCCTGGCTCTGTCTCTTATTTTAACTTTGAGCTAGTACTTAATCTGCCCCAGTTTTCTTACCTACCTCATTCTTGTGAAAATTGCAAGTGTCAATATATGTAAAAAGTTAGAGCAGTTGCCTATTATGTAAGAAAATATGGGTGTTCGGTTAGAATGGGCATCTTCAGAAAATCTATGAACAACAAATGCTGGAGAGGGTGTGGAGAAAAGGGAACCCTCTTGCCCTGTTGGTGGGAATGTAAATTGATACAGCCACAATGGAGAACAGTATGGAGGTTCCTTTAAAAACTAAAAATAGAACTACCATACGACCCAGCAATCCCACTACTGGGCATATACCCAGAGAAAACCATAATTCAGAAAGACACATGCACCTCAATGTTCACTGCAGCACTATTTACAATAACCAGGTCATGGAAGCAACCTAGATACCCATCGACAGACGAATGGATAAAGAAGTTGTGGTACATATATACAATGGAATATTACTCAGCCATAAAAAGGAATGAAATTCGATCTTTTGTAGAGATGTGGATGGATCTAGAAACTGTAATACAGAGTGAAGTAAGTCAGAAAGAGAAAAACAAATATCATATATTAACGCATATATTTGGAATCTAGAAAAATGCTACAGATGAACTGGTTTACAGGGCAGAAATTGAGACACAGATGCAGAGAACAAATGTATGGAAACCAAGGGGGGAAAGCCGCGGGAGTGGTGGGGGTGGTGGGGGTGGTGGTGTGATGAATTGGGAGATTGCGATTGACATGTATACACTGATGTGTATAAAACGGATGACTAATTTAAAAAAAGTGAGAGTAAAAAGTTTTGCTAAAAATTAAAAAAAAAAAGAAAATGTGGGTGTTAACTATTGTTATTCTTTACCTATTTATTATACAGCATCTGGGAGGACAAGCCTGGAGCTGTTGGCAGCCCCTGTGCCACTATAGGGCACACGAAATCTGAGAAGGAATGAAGTCGGCATGAAGCAGAGCAGAGCCAAGATCACTGGGCCGGATCACAGAATTGGGCCTGGGTCCCAAAGCTGGTTGTACCCAGGATTTTTCAGACGTGAGGCAATAAATCCCTTTTTTTGCCTAATATTCTGTGACTGGAGTCAGAAAGAGTCAAATGATACAATGGTCAAGCAGTATGCCAAGCTAGAAACTTGAGACCCATTTCAATTTTTCCCTCTCACTGTCTACATTCCATATAGCAAGTCTGCAGATTCTATCCAATACTTCCTCAACTTCTTTTCATTATGATTCCTTTTTCCCGCATCCTTAACTCAAGGGAGGAAAAAAAACAAAAAAAAAGAGCAGTATTTGCTGAGTACCTATCACGTACTTATAGACTGCTAGGACATGTTCACTTTATTTTTTAATAAATTTATTTATTTATTATTTATTTATTATTATTTTTGGCTGCGCTGGGTCTTTGTTGCTGCGAGCGGGCTTTCTCTAGTTGCGGCGAGCGGGGGCTACTCTTCACTGCGGAGCACGGGCTTCTCATTGCGGTGGCTTCTCTTGTTGCGGAGCATGGGCTCTAGGCACGTGGGCTTCGGTAATTGTGGCTCGTGGGCTCTAGAGCACAGGCTCAGTAGTTGTGGTGCACGGGCTTAGTTGCTCCGTGACATGTGAGATCTTCCCAGACCAGGGCTCGAACCCGTGTCCCCTGCATTGGCAGGTAGATTCTTAACCACTGCACCACCAGGGAAGCCCCATGTTCACTTTTTCATCCTGACAGTAACTCTATGAGGAATTCGAAGCACAGAGATGGTGACTAACTAGTCCAAGGTCACACAGTGAGCCAGGGGTGGTGATTCCAACTCCAGAGGCCACACTTGGCACCACTATGCCATACTGTCTTGATAACATTTACTGAATGACTAACCCCAGGAGCAATATCTACAGAACTCCACCCCAGGCAGTGCGCACATGACACAGGCCAGTGGCTACTTAATCCTTTTTGAAAGCGGCAATGACCCTCTCTAAAGCAGTCTAGTCAATATCAGGAGTCACACACACCCAACCTGATCACTTTTCTCAGGGAATTGGTCATCAACCACTAAATCTACCCATTCTCAGCCCCAAACTTTGTGGAGCCTGTCTGCAAAGAAAAGAGCAACACCAGCTAGGTTGTGGCCATGCCGCATCTTTCAATCATAAAAAGACAAACAAGGGGCTTCCCTGGCAGTCCAGTGTTTAAGACTTTGCCTTCCAATGCAGGCGGTGCAGGTTTGATCCCTGGTCAGGGAGCTAAGATCCCACATGCCTCGTGGCCAAAAAACCAAAACATAAAACAGAAGCAATATTGTAACAAATTCAGTAAAGACTTTGAAAAAAAAAGAAAAGACAAACAAATGGCCTGGTGATTTTCTCAGCTGGAATTCATACACACACACACACACACACACACACACACGCCAGTTCATCAGTCTCCTTAAAAATATAGTTCTTGGGCCTCCCTGGTGGCGCAGTGGTTGAGAATCTGCCTGCCAATGCAGGGGACACGGGTTCGAGCCCTGGTCTGGGAAGATCCTACATGCCGCGGAGCAACTAGGCCTGTGAGCCACAACTACTGAGCCTGCGCGTCTGGAGCCTGTGCTCCGCAACAAGAGAGGCCGCGATAGTGAGAGGCCCGCGCACCGCGATGAAGAGTGGCTCCTGCTTGCCACAACTAGAGAAAGCCCTCGCACAGAAACGAAGACCCAACACAGCCAAAAATAAATAAATAAATTATATATATATATATATATATATATATATATATATATATATATATATCTTCATGGAGTCTTTCCTGAATAGTCCTATAAAACTCTTTCTGCCACCATTCCTCACATAGTCCGTTAGAATGCTTATTGCTTCTACTACAGATGTCTCCTTTCAGTTCCTCAAATCTGCTGAGCTCACACTGGGACTCTTGCCCTCCACCGGGACACTCCTCCCACCTGTCTCCACAGAGCCAGCACCTGTTCTTCCTTGGACGTCTGCTTCAGGGAGGCCTCTCCTGCCCACCCTACCTAAGGTAGGTCCTGCGTTCCCACCACCGCCTTATTCAGAACCTCAGCCCCTTGACGACTCTCTTCCCAACCCTTAGAACAACATGCAACTGTTTTATTCACTTGTATGTTGACGTGGGGTTTGTTTGTGTTTGCATGTGTTTTCCTCATCTTTCTCCTTTATTAGAATGAAACCGAACAGGCATCTTGAGAGCAGGAAACCTGTTTGTTGCCGTTGTATCCCTAGTATCTCACATAGGCCTGATGTATAGCAAGTACTCTGTCTCTCTCTCTCTCTCTCTCTCTATATATATGTTTGTTGAGTGAATGAATAAAAGAACCAGAGACTAGAACATAGGACCTGGGGGGGTCTGATTTCACTCCAATCACAGATCACCTGGTGGGCCCCTTTTAAAACACTTGATTGGTATAAATGGGCAGAATGGGTAAAGTCCCCAAACCCTGGATCCTTCTCCTTTTGATAGAATTCCACTGATCCCCGAATGATTCTTTTCCTATTCTTACGTAGCTGGCTTAGACCATAACTCTACAAAGACATTTTAATGTGATACCACCGGTCCCTGACTTTCTCTCATGCCTGTGTCTGGCTTGGCCTCAGCTTTAAAGTCATGTTAATGACAGAGGCCACCACCTGTCCTTCAAAGGGCTCACAGCGTCCAGCTGGGGAATGAGGCAGGTGAGATCCCCTACTGTGGAGGAGAGGGGTACCCAGCAGGCTCTGGAAGAACCTAAAAATCAGAGCCTCTTCCTGAGGAAGAGCAGGGGTGACAGGGGAGGGGACACACGACTCTACTGCATATCCTCCGTGTATCTGGGTTCTCCCGTATTATCTCGTTTAATCCTCACCATGGTCCTGTGATATGGATGTTTTCACCACCATTTTATAGTTGAGAGTTGTAGTGGGAAAATATGGGCTTTTATGTCAGATTAGCCTGGGTTCACATTTCCCCCATTCCCAAATTAGCTGCTGTAGGGCCCTGGGGCAAGCTATTTAACTTCTCTGGGCTCAGTTTCCTTATTTTTATTATGAGGCTAGTAACAACCACAGGTGCTATGACTATCTAATGATGAAGATAGATGACACATTCGTTGAAGTGATTTTGTGCTCAGCACATACTAGAGACTCAATATATCACAACCTTTTTTATTAAGAGATTTGCCCAAGAGTCACACAATAAGTGGCCTGGAACTTGATGACCTCCTGCTTTGTAAGATCCTAAGGATATTTCCTCTACAGGCCATATGGTTTGTCTCATTTCCCAGGTCAGGAGCTCTCCCAGGACAGGGATGGTATCACCTCTTTTTTGGTTTAGTGGCCTATATATGCAGTGGTTATAACTCACACTCCAGTCTCCTGCAATAAGATAGCATGGATTATGCTGATAATTGGGTTTTCTACTCAGTGGTTTGTGTGAATATTGATAGACTAGGCAAATGGTCCTCTGAAATAAGTCAGCACCCAGGTATCCCTGCCCCCCTTATCCTCCACCTTGAAGAACAACTCCCTCTGTACACACATCTAACCAAGGAGAGCATAAAACAGTTTCAGTGATGTGACTCATTCATGTTTTATGCACAAACATCGTGAAAGAAAATAAAACTTATCAGAGTCACACCAAGAAGGATGAAGGACATCTTAACCTCTGCTAAACTAACAAATTTTTAGTCAGCAACCTGGAAACAATTGAGGTTTTTATATACAGTATTGTGTATGTATGTACCTATCTTCTGATTCATGAAGTGATTCATTCCCCCTCCCATCCCTATGCCCAATCCCTAAGAACTGCCCATTCCTGTTATGATTTTCTGTTAAAGCCACACTTTTGCTTTCCATCCCTGCTCAGGCCCTCTGCATCCTTCCCTCTCTACAAAATTGTCCCTGCAGTGGTCTCCCCGACCACTGACAGTCTTACCTTCTAGAATCCAGGCTCCACACTGGCACCAGATAGGCGGCTCCAAAATGCCACTGACCATGTCCCACTCTGCCCCACTAACCTTCAATATCTTCCCTTGTCTCCCCCCCTGCCATACAGCGCTTTAGCTTAGAACACAAGTCTCAACAACCTGACAAGAAGAAACGTCAAGGGGCTTCCCTGGTGGCGCAGTGGTTAAGAATCCACCTGCCAATGCAGGGGACACGGGTTCGAGCCCTGGTCCGGGAAGATGCCACGGAGCAACTAAGCCTGCGCACCACAACTACTGAGCCTGCGCTCTAGAGCCCGCGAACAGTAACTACTGAAGCCCGCGCGCCTAGAGCCCGTGCTCTGCAACAAGAGAAGCCACCACAACGAGAAGCCCGCACACCGCTCGCCGCAACTAAAGAAAACCCGTGCACAGCAATGAAGACCTAGTGCAGCCAAAAATGAATAATTTTTTTTTTAATTAAGAAATGCTTTAAAAAAAAAAAAAAGAAGGAAGGTCAATTATGTCTTTGGCATTTTTTGAGTCTTAAGACCAGCTGCCCAATGCTTACTTTTAAACGTGTTTCAAGACCCTTAAGTGCCTTAGGAAGTAGATGAATCATAGAAATCCTAAATAAATAAACAAGCCTTGGACCCTCATAAAATGTGTTGTTGCCCAATCATAAATAAATCTTGCCCTCTAAGGGGGCAGTGTTGTCAGGCGAATGTCACATAAAATAAACGGAAAAAGGTAAAAATGGAGTGTCCGCTTTCTGAAACAGAGAAACAGTGACCCGCACCAGGCAGTAAAGACAGGCAGGTCATGGTTTCTTTCCTCCAATCCCACCTCCTAACTTTCCACACCCGAACCCCACCCTTGCTGATTACAGCCCTATCTGCAGCAACAAAACGATGTTCCCAGATGCTTCTCCGGGCTGGTCTGAGCTGCAGTCCTCTCAAGTTAACTTGCGTGTGGTAAGTATTGTTGCAATAACTTCAGTGCTGCAAACCTCTTGTCTTTCTCTTTCGTCCTCCTTCAAAAGAAAAAAAAAATTATTCTAAAAGTAACAAATTCTGGAGCCAGTAAAATCTTACCACGGGTAATAACACAAGGCAGAATTGAATAATAGGTATTAATCATTTGCTTCGGTGAATTTGTGTTAAAACCCACATGTCTGCAACATGTAATTGTCTTTTAAATTAAATTAGACACAGTGGTGATTCATTAGAGCCTGTGTATATCATGACAGTTTCTTTAAAATGAAGGTACATTTTTTAAGAGGAAAAAATGTTCTTAGACATGAAAGAAGAAATTATCGTATCATCATTAAGACTGGTGTGTTTAAGCAGAATATTCTAAAATTCCTTCTAGAAACTTGTTTAGTTTGTAGCTGGTTTCAAGATTTGCTGTTGGAATTACTTTTGCTAGTGTGGGGCAGGGGGACACGACGTCTGCTTCAGTCATTTTGAGGTTTATTATTATTTTATTGTCTGAAGTTAATTCTAAATGTCTCTGTTTTTATATAACAAAAACAATTTTTTGAGATCATCACAATCTGGCCACTTGTCGCCTGTCCTGATTTGTATCGTTGTTATTATGGGCAGTATTACCAAGGCAGATCTCAGTATTTTCACTGTTAAGGGAATGATTAGCTTTTCTCACTAGTATGATTTAAAGAAAGGAGAACAAAGAAGGTTTTTTTCTCCCTCTTACTTCCAGGTCCCTAAGGCAAACACATTTCTTAAAGATGGTGGATAAAAGGCATGTGCAGTTTGGGAGGTGGTATTTCTGACATCTAGATAGATGTATAGTCTAGAGATTTTGAAATTGTGTGTATGGGACATAACAGTTTCTGTATTCATACATTTGTTCATTCATTTATTTTTTTTAAACACTCATTATTGAACCTTTACTCTGCTCCAGGCACTGTGTTGTTAGGATAAAAAGATGAGTGGCTAGGACCCATTGTGCTCAGACTCCAGTAGAGGTGAGGGACCCGAAAACAACTGACCTTAAAATATAACCAGGACCAGACAGGCATCTTGAGAGGCCTTAAACACACTGAAAATGTGTGGTGTGCTACATGCACACCCCTCCATATGTAAAGAAGTCTGATGTAATTGTGATGATTTCCCTCAAAGTTTTCACTATTTCATTTCATTTTATTGCCCCAACTTTATTGGTGCCTTAAGGATGTGCTTAGTTTACCTCTTGCAAAGCAATCAACCCTAAGAACAACCCCAATGCACTTGAATGCATTAGCAAAATGCAGAGGAATCCAGAAGGACTGAGCAAGCACCATTGGTTAGCCATCAGTTTTATTGAGAAATTAGCACTTAACACTACTTTCAAACTCATTTGGGTGTTATGGGGATGGGCGGGGGAGAGGGGGGATGAAAACGGAGATAAATGTATGTGCTTTTAATGGCTGCCCCTCTTAGCGCATAGATCATGCTCTGGAAAAATACATCTAGAGGCTTTGGGGAGAAAAAAATGTTGTATAATTAAATGTTTGTATAGGCTGCTGCTTTTTTCCTGAATTAAATTTGTCAGCATTTAAGTGTTTCATGGCCACCAGGTAATTGTATTTTCACTGAAGTTTTGAGATCCGTTTATACTGACTAGAGCACTCACAAATGGTTTTGTTATCTTCTTAGAAAGTATTGGATGGGACTGGCTCAAGTTACAGATTACAGACACCACCCAAATTCACCATTCTGTAACTTCTGACCTTTGATTTTATGGCTAAGGACCAGCACTATCTTAACCCTCTTTACTTCCATCACCAGTACAAGTTGTTGGCATTGGGTGG
Organism: Balaenoptera musculus; assembly: GCF_009873245.2. Classification (NCBI taxonomy): domain Eukaryota; kingdom Metazoa; phylum Chordata; class Mammalia; order Artiodactyla; family Balaenopteridae; genus Balaenoptera; species Balaenoptera musculus. Next base: position 42,078,577 of record NC_045789.1, read on the forward strand.
GATGGGGGGCTCTTCCACCCCATCCCTCGCAAATAGTACAAAATCTAAAATTATTTAACAAAGTTGACTGTTTACCAAAAAAGTTTTCGAAAAAAATCAACTAAGTCCCTTCAAGATGTTTGTGCTGAAGTGGATGCAGCTATTAGCTGTCTTTTACCAGGTAAGTGATCTTCAGCCCCATGATTCAAAGGACAGATGATTCCAATTCAAAACTGAGTTGCAGCAAGATTTAAAATACAGTCCTGTACGTCATAGGTCTTCTAGTTCTTTTAGCCAAGATATTAAATCTGAGACAATTGCAGGATTGCTATACTGCTATGACCAGATACTAGATATGCCAGGCATGGGTAGAGCCAAGCTCTCTGCAAGTCCAGGAGCTGGTGATACCCTCTTCTCTTTTTGGGATTCCCCCCTGCTGAGCTCCTATTGGAGACAAAGGGTTCTAAGAAAGATGTGAAGAGAGAAACAGAATGAAGGCAAGATATGAGTCTGGGGAGATAAATAATTGCCTAAGTGAGGAATATGATTTTAGTTGAGAGTTTTCATAGTTGCATATGTATTGAGACTTCAAAGGTAACTCCAAGATTCATTCACTCAACCAATAATATTTCAACCTTTAATTCTGCAAACAGAAATAAACTGTGGGATGAGCTGGAAGAACTCAAATTAAACTCTTTCTTGGAAAGTCTCTTTCTGCTCCTTTACACCAACTCAAGAGTCATGGTAGAGGTCTTAACTAATTAGACAATAATTCTGAGCTAGAGCACAATGATTGGATCCCACTTCTGAAAGAGATAAATGCTTGCTCCCCAGTTATAACAGAAAGGGAAGCAGCCTTCTCTTCACTGTAGGATAAATGGTTTTATTGCCACATTTGGTATGTTCATTAAAATGTGTTCCTGCACACAAAAAATTTTTTGTTAGATTAAATGGAAGGATATAATCACAGATGTCAATAGTGGTTAACTTTGTATGCTGGATTTAATAGAAATTTTTTTCTTTTGACACTTTTGTGATTTTTAGACATGTCTTCATTGATCATATTAGTTGAGCTAAGTTTTTAAAATTATACACGTTTGGGGTGAAAATTAAGTGGGAGGGGAAATTTGAAATTAGAGGGGAAATGTGTGTTTTATTTTTGTGTAAAAGACTTAAGCTCCACGGGCTTCCCTGGTGGCACAGTGTTTAGGAGTCCCACTGCCAACGTAGGGGACACAGGTTCGAGCCCTGGTCTGGGAAGATCCCACATGCCGCGGAGTGGCTGAGCCGGTGTGCTGCAACTACTGAAGCCCGCGCGCCTAGAGCCCGAGCTCCGCAACATGAGAAGCCACTGCAATGAGAAGTCCATGCGCCACAACAAAGAGTGGCCCCCACTTGCCACAACTAGAGAAAGCCCACGCGCAGCAACAAAGACCCAACGCAGCCAAAAATAAATTAATAAATAAATAAATAAATTTATTAAAAAGAAGAAAAAAGGCTTAAGCTCCACTACTTCAATACTCAAATCATCATTTTGGATAGACTTCCTTTAATAATTATAATAATTTAATTCTCAACCCTCCCTGAACCTTGGAATCACCTGGGAAGCATTAAAAATATCAGTTCCAAGGCCAGACCAATGGGCCAGAATCAGAATGGAGCCAAGTGGTTGGTATTTTTAACAGGTCAACTCATTACATAATCTAAGGTTGATCAGGAAGTTACATTACTTAGAATTAGACTCCACGGGCATTTTACTGCTTTCTTCTATTGTCAGAATGGGTGGGTTTTGGTAACATCTGATATAAAAGTTTTCCAGCTCTAGGGCATAGAACTTGGGACTTTGATCAGTCATACAGTCAGATATGATTCACTGGTTCGTGCACAAGATGTACTGCTTAACAGAACACCATCAGCTTGTTTTAAATGGGTATTTAAATACCGGGGTTACTCTGTGTCAGCCAAGTCTCCTTTCTAAGCGTCCCCACTGGTCACTTGCTAAAGCAGTTTTAGAATGGGTTTCTGAGAAAAACACAGACTTTTCTGCAGCCATGCCTTTGGCTTATCTCCGTGTTGAATTAGGATGGCCATTAGCTCACCTCCATGCTACACTAGGATGGCCTTTTATTCAGGTACATGTCCTGGTTGCATCTTTTAATTTTTATAACAATGCATTTGCCTTATACACCTTTCCTTCTGTGTACCTGTTGCTATGTATAATAAGCAACCCTAGTTGGGAATCTGAACTCAGGTTCTTGCCAGAGGCTTCTAATTAAGCCTCACTTCTGCCCAAATCTTATCAAGCCCCAGCTGGTGAAAATACTATTCACGGAAGTTTATGAAAGAATATGCATCCATGTGTTTCACTGAACAATCTAAAAAATCTGATTTTTAATCTTGAATCATCCCATATTATCAGAGGGGTAAATACTTAGATGGGATCATTTTAGCTTCTCGGTGATTGCTTTCAGTGATTCTACCCTAGCATTGTGCTATATTAGGGTATAGGTTTGGGAAAGTCATTGTTCTGTTTATTTTAGAGATACTGATAAAGGCTTTAGCCACTGCATGTCACAAATAATCTCCTTTTTGAGGAGCTTGATGAGAAATTTCTCTAGGTCTCAATCTGTTTTCATTTTATGGACATGATCAATCTCCTAAATGTTTATGCTCCCTCTTTGCTTTGCCTGGTAGTGATCTCAGAGGGACAGCAGTCAGCCCTCCCTCCGGAAGAGAGATCTTAGTCCCCTGCGAGGAATTGAACCTGGGTAGCCTGGACGGAAACCAGGAATCCTAACTGCTAGACCACCAGGGGCTAGAGGCTAGAAGCAAGGTGGCCCTAGCTCTTTCCCCTGTTTGAAAGCAAGAATGTTTCAAGGAGGCAAAAACTGTAAAAAACAGGTACAAAGTTTATTATTAGAGACACAGCGTAACATGTGGCAGAGCACACAGAGAAACAGTTTACTTATTTAAGTCAGAAGCAAGGCAGAAATACATACCCAGAGAGAAAGGGTATGGGTATCCTCTCTAACGAGGAGGAGCGCAGTAAGTCAGAAGCTACAGAAATACACACCCAGAGAGCAGTGCAGGCGTCCTGAACGAGGAGCGTAGTGAAGAGGTGATTTAACTCCCTTCTATAGGACAGTCCTTCCAGGTCTTTGTTTACATCTGGCCAATTATCTTGCTTCTTTGTTCACACCTGACTGGTCCTAGGATGCTCCCCAGCATGCGTGTGCAAATTTTTGTTAAGATGGATCCCACTGCAGAGCCCTGTGGGTGCATGTCCACACTTTTTATTGGGTGGTGCCACCTACCTTTTTGACCCCCAAGGAGCCTTCCTGCGCATGTGCAGAAAGGGAAGTTTTCCTGACCTCAGGAGTGGTCATCTTATCTCTTTGCTTCAGCAGAGCTCAGCTTCTGCCACTAGCTTTGTCCTTAGAGTGTCTGGGGGAGAACAAAGCTTCAATTTTACTCCACGTGACAGACACCAGCTGTCCAGCCCAGGGGCCCATCTATCTCCTACCTCAGTAGGAATCTCAGAGTCTAATTTGCAGCCCATGTTGAACACTGTACAGGAACCTTAGAGCAAGCACCAAATTTACTCCAGGTTTTATTTTCCCTGATTTCTTCATTTTTGTATCTTGTTATGTATGTAAGCTTGTAAACTGCTCAAATCTTTTTAAAAAACAGGACAAGAGTATGAATCAGAATTTCTCAGCCTTGATACTATTGGGCCAAATAGTTCCTTGTTGGTGGGAATGGGGGGCAGGGGGGAGGAGGAGGGAGCGGAGGCATCCTTGGCCTCTACCTACTACGTGCCAATAGCAGTTGTCCCCCCACCCCGAGTTGTGACAACCAAAATGTCACCAGGCATTACCAAATGTCCCCTGTGGGCAAAATCACCCCTGATTGAAACTCACTGGTTTAAATGAATAAATAATCTGATATTGAACATGTAGGGGAGGAAACGTTTTCCTCCACCCTCTTAGGATCCCTGGCTGGGTCTGAAAATTAAACTAAGACAGTTTGACAGGAGAAATGCATACAAATTTTATTAAATTTTTACATATGTACATGGGGACTTTTGTAAGAGAATTGAAGACCCAAAGAAGTGACCAGAGGGGAAACTTTCATACTTTTAGACAAAGAAACAGTAAACTTGTGAAGAATTGACAAGACAAGGGGGTTTGCTCTAGGGGTACTAAATGGTGAAAAAGTAACAAGGTTTGTTTACTCTTTTTTTTTTTTAAAGATTTATTTATTATTTATTTATTTATCTCTGGCTGCGTCGGGTCTTAGTTTCGGCAAGCGGGAACTTCATTGAGGCACGCAGGATCTTTCGTTGTGGTATGTGGGCTTCTTTCTAGTTGTGGCGTGCAGGTTCCAGGGCGTGTGGGCCCCGTAGTTGTGGCGCGCAGGCTTAGTTGCCCCACGGCATGTGGGATCCTAGTTCCCTAACCAGGGATGGAACCCGCGTCCCCTACATTGTAAGGCAGATTCTTTACCACTGGACCACCAGGGAAGTCCCAAGGTTTGTTTATTCTTGACCCTAAATTCCATCTCTGGTGATAAGGTGTCTGCCTCCCTTCTGGTACAGGGAGGTTACCTTTCACATGAAACACTTATCTCCTGCTTTCAGGGAAGACAGGTGAAGGGAGAGACCTTCCTGCTTTTGCCATTTTCTCAAACTCCTTCAGCTTAAGATATTCAATATGCCAAGATGCCACATTTTAGGGTAGCTGGTCCTGAACCCCATCAAGCACTTAGTAGTTTCTAGGCTATGTGAAGGCCACTGTCTTTGGGAAAAACCAAGATCATTGAAGCCCAGTGACCACCCTCAGAAAAGCCAAAAAAAAAGGGAAAGAAAACTTAAGTTCTCAGAATGCACATAATTACAGATATCTCATATCCGAAGTTACTATAACTCCCTGTAGCTTTCTTAATGACTGTGGAAAGGAGGAAGTGAAGAGAAGTTACTATAACTTCCTGTAGCTTTCTTAATGACTGTGGGAAGGAGGAAGTGAAGATACTATCATTGTCATTTACAGAAAAGGCACGGAGATAGCCAAGTATTGATGCTATGGTTAGAGCCCAGTATCCTGACCCAAGTCCAGTGGGCTCTTCACCACACCACCAAAGGGTTAAGCAAGTTCAAAGGAGGGAGAGAGGCAAAGCCAACTTGGAGGATTTGGAATGGCTTCAGGGAGGAGGTGGCATTTGAGATGAGATGTTGACAGGTCGATGGGGAAAGTGGAGGCAAGAATTCACAGCAGGAACAGCACAGATGGAAAGTTTGCAGAGCAGTGAGGAATCTGACTGGATATGGGAAGGACATGGTCAGGGAAGGACTGGGAAAACAGGGTCGGTCAAGTTGTGAAGAGCTTCTGAGGGCAGGCTTACAGGGTGCGGGTGTGCAAAGGCAGTCTTTCCCTAGAATCGTGTGTGCCCGACACCCCTTAACAAATTATAAGATCAAAGTAGAGAAGAAGCTTAATGAATTAGGTCCCCAGAGAGATTAGTGATGGTAGAATGACAGTGGGAGCACATGTATCATGTGCTCCTTATCCCCTACCCTCTCCCCAAATTGCACACTTTGGTGAGCCAAGTCCCCTTCACTTTCTTGATGAAAGGAGGGTTATTGGACTCTCCTGGTGTCCGAAAAGTTCCCAGTCTTGCACTATCAAAAATACAAGAGGGCTCCTCATTTAAGCATTATCAGGCATGAGCACCATTTTAACCATAAGGGAAAATGGTTTTGAGTGGCATTTTTTTAAATAAAAGTAATTTAGTTTCCATTAGAAAATGCCATACCTTCAATTATGCATAATCTTTTAAAATTTCCTTATAACTGAGAGTTTTCATTGTTTTGATGAAAATTTCAGAAATGACATAATCGGTGGTACATTAGGCAGAATCCTATTGGCATACAGACAATACCGAACTCTGTATGAGATCCAGATAATTGGCTCCAGGTGCAGACTCAGACCCAGGGACTAAAAAGGCAGGCCTGCTGTGGAGTGTCTGGGTGCTGGAGAAGATCAAGAAAGGGGATTCCTTGATAGGTGCAGGATCTGAATGTTTCTGGGGGACAAGGCTGCAGGGGGATGGAAGCCAGATACAGATGAGTGACTAATCTTCTTTCTTTACTCCCAGTCTATAGAAAAGAAGGGACCATTTCCTCAGCTGTGGGCTACATGGGGGCTTTCCTAGGTTGGGCAGGAAGCCCTCCTCCCACCCCCCAGTGGGTGACCAGAGGCTTTTTGTTTATAGAAATGATTTAGTTTAAATTAGGAAATGCCATACCTTCAACTCTACGAAATCATCTTTTAATTTCCTGATAACTGAAAGTTTGTATTGTTTTGGCTAAAATTTCAGAAATGACATTGTAGGGGAAGAAAAATAATTTTCCCTCTACTCTTCTATGTCCTCGGCCCCTGTAACAGAAGATAAAGAAGAGAAAAGCAGAAGTTTATTAACACGTGTATCTCATATACATGGGAGATATCCAGGGAAAACTGTTAACTCTCAGAGGTGTCTTAGAATTCAGGCTTAGGGACTTCCCTGGTGGTCCAGTGGGTAGGACTCCAAGCTCCCAATGCAGGGGGCCCAGGTTAGATCCCTGGCTGGGGAACTAGATCCCATATGCCGCAACGAAGACCAGGTGCAGCCAAAATAAATAAATAAATAAGAATTCAGGCTTAAATACCATCTTCAGCTAAAGGCAAAAGAGAGAAGGTGGGGATAAGCCATTTATGGGGAGGTGGCTGGGTAAACAAGGGTAAGGTTTGTTATGCAGAAAATAACTCCACTGAAGGGTTTCTTGTGATTTACAGTCATCCTTCTTTTCTTGGTAGGAGAGGGAGACACCCTTACAAATGGACGTTTCCTTTATAAGTATAAATTAGTCACCTTAAAGGGTGACTTCTACTCTGTTTTCCAGTCTTCTCCTGTGTCTGCTGTTTCTTAAAATAATCAGCTCAAAATAACCGTTATCCTAACGAGGCATATTTGCGGATGGCATTTTCTGGTTTACAACATAACTGGTCTAGTGTGACGCAGAGGCTGCAGAATTCTGCTTGAGACACACAGGAGCTGGAGGGATGGAGTGGGTCATTCCCTGCTCCAGATGCAGACTCAGACCTGGGAGTAGAAGACAGGCCTGCTGCGGCATGTAGATGCTGCAGAAGCTCAAAATGATCAAAAGCAGGCCTTTCTCAGTTGACTTTATTTTACTTTCTTGTCCCAGAAGTGGGTTGCATATAACCCATGGAATTATCTGGTAGGAAGCTGAAAGCCAGAAGGAGGTGGACAGAGAAGAAAGGAGGGGATGGAAATCGAGGGAATGAAGAGCCCTGGGAAGCCCAAGTGAGTGATAGGCAGTGGTCTCGCCCGATGCCATCAGGATAGCTCAGACTGGCTGAGAGAAATAGAGCCCAAGCAGGACCCGGGCTAGTCAATGAAACTCCTTCCACAAGACAGAAGACTTGGTAGAATGGAAGAGCTCTGACTTTGGCTTTAGCTCGTCTGGCTTTGAACCAGCCTGAGTTGCTTAACTTCTCCTGGTATCAGATTTCAAAATAGAAGGCAAGATTGTTATAAGGCTAGAATCCAACAGCCTTAAGATTGCCAAACATGGAAACTGGCAATAGCAACTGCTCAAGAAATTTCAGTTTTCCTTCCTCTATCCATGAATAAACAATTGTGTTTTCCCAAAGGAAATGCTCTTAAAAGAATTTAGATAGAAATCAAATAAATCACTGCCGCCATTAGTGTGCTTTGGGACCCTATGGGGAAGGGGGTGGAGAGAAGGGCAACCTTGGAAAGCCCGCTGTTTTTGCTTCCTCCCCCTCTTCCCATTCCTGGAAACGCAGGGAGCAGTAACTGCCCCACATTGGTATTACCTCATACCAAAATCATTCCCCCAACGCTCCAGATAAAATACAGGATGCCCAGTTAAATTTGAATTTCAAATAAAGAATGAATAATTTTTCAGTATATCTCAAATAATGCTTGGGACATAATTATCCAAATTTAACTGAATATCCTGTGTTTTTTCCCTAAATGCAGCAACTCTATTTAATCATTTAACCATAATTTCTGTTTTTCTCAATTTTAAACCTAGGTGCCTGCTTCCCAGATTCTTTAGCAATCTATGAGTAAAAAAGATAGTGGAATTAGCAGGTATTGGCTAGGATGTGGAGCAACTGGAACTCTCATACATTACTGATGGGAGTGTAAATTGGTACCACCACTCTGGAATACTGTTTGGCACTATCTATGAACCCTAGGACCCAGCAATTCCACTCCTAGATATAGACACAACAGAGATACATACATAGTTCACCTAAAGTTATGTACAAGAACGTACATAATGTATGTACTGTACTATTGATAATAGTCCAGACTGGAGATAATACAATGGTAGCACAGATAAATAAATTGTGGTATATCTATACAATGGAATATTATACAGCAATGAGAATGAATGAACACATTCATTCTTGCGGCACACAACATGGTTGAATCTCACAATCATAATTTTGAGCAAAAGACGCCAGGAATAGAAGAATAAATAATGTATATAATTCAATAAATATGTCTCAAACACAGGCAAAATGATTCTCTGGTGTTAGAAGACAGGGTAGAGGTTGCCTCTGGGTGGAGGGTTAGACGCCTTTTGAGAGTAAGGAGGGCTTCTGGGGTTCTGTAAGTTTCTAGTTCTTGAATCAGGTTGTGGTTACAAGAATTGTTCACTTGGTGAAAATTCATCAATCATGTTTACAATTTCTATATTGTATATATAGTTCATTTCAATTAAAAGTTTATTTAAAGAAGAAAAGAACAATAGAACTGGGGAGATTAAACTGTCAACAGAGGAACAATAAGTAGAAGGAAGAGAGAAGAGGCAAGTTTGGGGGCAGTGGGGTACCCGGCAGGACTTGCCACACAGAAGAGGCATTTCAGACAGGACGTGAACAAATCTTTGGGGGCACGGGGTTCCTGTCCTGATCCCTGAGTTCCAGCACTTGCACTTTGAACATTTTTTGAACTCAAAAGCGTTGTGTAAGGTTTCATTCCTCACCAGGACAGTTCGTCGGGCCTACTGCAGACACGACATCTGTATCTGCTAGGAAACTACACTAGATAGCCTTCAGAATCCCTCCCGATGCCCCTGTTTCATGATGTTGGAAATGTTCTCTAAATCACAGTTTCTCACCTCAGCCCAGTTCACATTTGGTGATGGAAAATTCTTTTCTTAAAAAAAAAAAAAAACCCTGTGCTTTTCAGGATGTTTAGAAATATCCTTGGCCTCTACCCACTAGGTAGTCCTCACCCCCAGTTGTAACAACCCAAAATGTCTCCAGACATTGCCAAATGTCCCCTGGGAGTTGAAGTAATCTCTGGTTGAGAACCAGTTCTCTACACATGTATTGTGAACCCTTGGGCAAGCTTTTATTGACTGGTTTCAAGATATTAAAAATACATACACACGTACATACGTACGTACGGACATAAAAAGAAAGCGGTTAGTCACAAGCTGTCTAGCTTCCGGTAGTCCCAAAAATTTGCATGAGAAGGGACATTCTAGGAGAAGGCTTACCTTTTATTCCTGAACAAGGCTTGCTCATTTCTGCTGGCCAAGATTTATAGTCCCTGATTGGTAGAGTTCAATGGAAAGAAGAATAAAGGCTTTGGAGCTCCGTAGAACTGAGTTCAAATCCCAGCCCTGCCACTTTGTCACTCTGAACATGTGGCTATTTTCTGTTTCTTTCCCTTTCTTCTGTAGCCTTGTGGGAGAACTACCCACATCTTACAATTCCTAGGGGTGTAAAGGAGGTATGGGGTGGGAGGAGTATTGTGTTTCCCTCCAGAGCCAAGTACTACTCTCTTTCATTTAACTAACATTCATGAAGTACTTACCCTCTGCCAAGAATCACTCGAAGGACGTTTCAAATTTTAACTCATTTAATCCTCGTGACAACTTTGTAAGTTGGTTACTGTTAATATCCCATTTCACAGATGAGGAAACTGAGGCACAGAGAGGTGAAGTAACTCGCCCAAGGCCATGTAGCTAGTCACTGGGAGAGCTGGAGCCTAGGGCCAGAGTCCATGACCTAACCACTCGATCGTGCTCTCCACTTTCTCATCTTTTGGTTCCTGTAACATTTCCTGCGAGGTGCTCACCATATCTTTTCCCTGGAGAGACTAAGAAGAGGATGTGGGACCAACACTAAGTCTTTGAGACAAGCCTTATTTTCTCTTCTACAAAGAGGTTGGCCATGGCGATCATGATCTTTCCTTGGCCTTGGCACTTGACCACTTTGCCTCAGTTTTCTTGTCTGCATTAAAAAGGGTCTTATCATCCTTAATTCCCTGAGTGCTCTGGCCTGCAGTGAATATTAAATAGAGACCAATGTTAAGTAGAGATCAAACATGAAAAGCACAGCACTCTATACGTGTGTAAGCCATTGTGATATTGGCAACATATCACGTGCAGATTTTTTCCATCAACTTTCACTGGCACCTGTCTCCCATGTATATGGTGATTTGCAGATTTCAAAATGTCTTCACATATGTGATCTTATTTGAGCCTCCCCAATACTAGCAGTGACTACAATTCAAGCCTTCTGATTCCTAAGGCATTGATCGTCCTATCATCACAGTGTCGTTAGCCTCGGGGTGCTGGGCTCCCAGGCGCTTTTCCATACCATTAAATCAGGCATAGACCCTGCTACTTGGCAACATTTAGTTTAAAACAGACACAGTGGTGCATATGTCAGGTCATTGACACACAGGAAACACGGTGTTTCATAGACATAGTCTGATCACATTAATACGACAACTCAAAGAAGAAAGTCACATTATACTCGTTTTAAAGATGTTAAAACTGAGGCTCAGAGAAGTTAGTTTATTTGTCCAAGGACACACAGAGGGTGGAAAATGTCTGCTGCAGGTGTGGGAAGGAGACCTTGAGGTACAGCCGTGCAGTTCTATCCCTACACTCCGACCCTGCTTCCTGTTCCCAAAAGCTAATGTCTTTACTGTTCTTCATGCATTCCACCCTCTTTCTTTCCCCTGTGCATTTCCTCACATTATTTCCCCTGCCTAGAATGTCTACTATCTATGCCTAGACAAGAATCCCATGCCCTCCAATCAGCCTTCTCCAACTTCACCAAAACGAATGATAATTCTACTTCTGTTACTTTGGAAAAAAAAACAAAAAACACAAAACTTGTTCCCAGATCGCATGTTTGGACTTCTCCAGCTCAGGGCCCTGAGTCAGATGCTTCTCTTACACCTCCCACGGGGTCAAAGAGGTTCACAGAACGGACTTGTTTTGATTGAAATTAAATACCACCACTTCCTCTGTGAATTATACTTGTCCATCCGGTGCTTTGCAAGTGTCTCTGCAGTTTTAGGTCTTTAATTTCACTACTAGAGATTCCCACCTCATGAGTTCTCTTCTTAGTTTCTCCTCCTTATTCAAAGTTCTGATACCCCCCCTCTGCTTTTGTAACTATACCCAATACCAAAATGAAGCCAGGCTTGCTGGATAAAAAGACTTCGAATGAATTATCCTTTTCTCTTCTTGTCCCCTTTTGATTTGGTTCTCAGAGGAATCATTAGTCTGGGAAAGGAGTCAAACAAATATGATTTAGAGTTAAAGCAGTCAGATTAGGCAATAATACAGCTGGTCCCCTTCACCACTCTTACTTTTTATTAACCCCTCTCCCTTAAGAAGCACTTGGGTACTTATTAAACATACAGATTCCTCAATCCCTTTCCAGACCTATTAGATTAAATCCAAATTTCTAGGGATGTATCATTCTTAAAAACCCCCTCAAGTGATTCTTACACTAAAGTTTAAAACAATAAAAGGAAAATTGGTCAGTTATAAGCAAGTTTTGTATTGTATTTAAATAAGTCATATCACAAATGTTAGCTAACAATATGACAGCGGTTTCCTAAGACAGAATATCTATAAACAAACCAGTTGACAATAACTGCTATGGAGAATAGTTTAATTCATAAAGACTCCGTTATAATGAGAAATACAAAACACGTCTATACAAAAACTGAAAAGTTTGTGTCTTACCCCAGCACAAATTTACATTCAACCTATTAGACGAGGGAATACTATCCATTCTGATGACTTCTAACCACCACCTCTCTGCTAATTCATTCTTTCAACAATATTCTACTGCATATCTGCTGTGTGTCAGGCACTGCTGTAAGACTGCCTGGTCAGCCCTTTATTACTTTAGCTTGTCAGTTAATAGTCCGTACCACCACATAGCAATATATTTTCCTGCATTATCAGCAAAGGCATTGTTGCCCTCTCAGTTAGTCAGAAAGGAGAAAGACCTTCTAATTCTAGTTAAATATTTATATTTATTAAATGTTTGCAGTTTCAAACATGATTCTTGGTGTGATTTGACCATAATTATATAGCCTTCTCAATCTGGGTGTTTTTCTCTTTGTGTCATAAAGCAAGTTCTTGATAATAAATATTTGAGGCACCTTTCTAAGGCAGTTCAAAGTGCTCTGGCATTTGTTATTCCACGAACTTCCACTTCATGGGGAGTTGGCTGTTGGTGGGAATCAACTGATAACAGTCAGGGATCTCAGAGTAGACAAATGAGTCAGGAAGAAATGCAGAGCAAGGTGAAGAGCTTAGAAGGCTGATTAGGAAGGACTGAGGAAGAGTGATATGGCATATACACAGTGGTCTCCAGAACTGGCTGTATCAGAATCACCTCTTAAAATTTTTACACACCCAGGGTCCACCCCAGGCTGCTGAATCAGAATCAAGTATCTGTATTTTTAACCAAGCACTAGGGATTGGGAAGCCTTGTGGTAGAACCTTTGACTGGGGCCTTTCCTGACAACATAGCGGAGGAATATTGAAGGAGCAAAAGCAGAGAGATAATAGGGCTGGGGGGATGCCCTGTAACTAGTCAAGGGAAGTGTTGAAAGTGACCAGGGACCAGGACTATGGAGCACAGCATTACGGTTAGATTCGAAATAAGAAAGGAGAAATTTTTTTTTTTTTTTTTTTTTTTTTTTTTATTCACACACACACACACTGTATTTTATTTTTACAAGACATAAATAGACTGACACCAAGCATTGTACATGGATGACCACAACAAAAGCAACAATGATTGCAATTACCAAACATGAAACACACTCATACTATGTCATAATATTGACATTCAGTCCAGTAATCCTCCACTGTAACAGCTAAGAAAGGAGAAATTTTTAACATTAGTCATTAGTGAAATCATTTTAGTGAATCATTTTAGTGAAGTCATTAGTGAAATCATTTTAGTGAAGACATTTTCCCTCTTGAGAGTTCTGACGGGGTAGCAGCTCACAAGACTGAACTTGATTGCTGGATGAAATATGAGAAGTATAGGCACCACTTTGTTTGAGGGACACTTACTTCCTACTGGTTTTGCAACCACTGGGTTTTTCTGTGGGACTTGAAGCCTCTTTTTTCAGAGATACCCTCACAAAGGGAAATTAATCTTTTTCCAAGTAAACTTTAGCTATCAGGACACCACTAATAATTAAGCAGTTAATGCTGACATTAGCTAGAAGCATCTGTTTTAATAATAATTTTATGCAGAAGTAAAGAACTTTATCTCACAGAGTTCTCTTACAGAGCAACTAAGACAATGTCTTAGTTACAAAGCTAATGGAATAGCTTTGTAAAAATTGATTATAATTACTATTAAATAGAAACACTTCAAATGCAAAATAGACATTGTTCAGGATGGTTGTCTTGAAAATTGCTGATGAAAAGAGAGATTGGTGAAAGGAGAAAAAGGAAAAAAACAAAACAACACACACAACCAGACAACCTGAGAATGGAATCCTCATCCCCTCTCCTTTATGTTGTTTTTCTTTCCTTTATGTTTTTAATTCTCAAATATTGGCAATAGTCTGGAAATGTTATGCTAAGTTAGCTGAATGTGAATGACCCGAGGCCGGAGGGGTGCAATGAAATGTCTTCTGAATTGGTATCTGCGTTATATCCAATACAGTTAGGTGTTGAATACTGTTTTGGTTTTGTTTTCACAGGCAGTACCTTCTTGAACTTAGTCTTAAAAATGAATCCAGTTGTTTTGCAGCCAACATATGGCGCAGGAGGTGTGACAGTTAGTGACTGGCAAACCGGCGTGTTTGACTGCTGTGATGACATGGGGATTTGTAAATGCACATCGTTGTTGCTTTCTCCTGGGCTACAGTCGTGCAGTTGCTGACATCACAAAAGTTGTTTGCTTATCCTCTCAAGGGATCCACGTTTTATTCTAGAACTCAGAGGTCACAAGGTGGAACCACTGCGCAGATTTTGCCACAGGATGTGTTTTGTTTGCCCTGTATATAATGACCCCTCTTGCTGTGTTAATTTTCAAATAGTAGGAACCATACAAAAATCAGAACCCACATAAAAATCTAACTTTCCAATCTAGATTTCCAGCTTCTCTTAAAAATTTGGAAAATCTGAAAAGAGGATCCCTCATTCTCAACTGGCAGAAGTCAGTTGCTACCAAGTATTAGCTAAACCCATTCAAAGGGACCATCACTCTACAGTTTGCCATATTTATGTCCACCATCCACTATTGGCTATTTCGTGGGTTTTTTCCAACTATTTTACTCATTCATTTTTACTTGCCTGGGCTTGAGTTTGTGATTCTTGTCCAGATCAATCACCTCTTTTTATATTTTTCACCTCTTTAGTATCCCTGTGTTCTTGATGTGTTTCTCCAGTCTTCTCTCTACCTCTTCCTTTCCCTACAGTGGTGAGTCTGTGTTTCTGGTTTTCAGTATTCTTGTAACTCTTGTGGCTGTTCCATTTCAGGAAGCTTTCAGGTTTTTAGCTTTCCTGACGTTTAATTCCTTCACACTACCCAACACACTTTTGTGTAAGACAATTTCCTTGTTTCAGAGTCTATTGCCGAAAGAGTTGCAGACATTCTCTGTGTGGCTGGTCTTTCCACTGTCTTGAAAAACAGCCTCTTTTTTTTGTATATGATGGAAGTTCCAAGTTCAGTGCAGATAGCCTTTTGCTTAACGCCATCAATCAAAAAACAAGACCTTTCTTATCTCATGTAGGGTACAGCCATATCAAAACTCTACCCTAGAACTTTTCAAAATAGACTTGTACTCAGCATGTTTGTGAACAGTTTCCTGTTTGTTGCTATTTTCTTAGGCCCTTTTTTGTCTTATACAGACTCTTTAAAGTGAAATTTCAGTATGCTTTTTAAGCTTTTGATGCCAATACCCCTTAACTTTTACTTGCTTCAATCCTCATAACAATAATAGGCCTCTATTCTTTGCCAGAACAACCATCTAGAATCTGTTTCCTACTGCTTTTCTCATTTTTCCAATTATTTCTTCACTCAATGTTTTCTGACCCTAAACACCCTCCCACAGTTTTCAGAGGGTTTCTCAGACCTCCTGACGCCACAAACTTCCTATTCAAGGATGATCCAAATGTAAACAAGGGTAGGGAAGAAATAATTTGGACGTGCTCAGATCGGCAAGGCAGGAGATTTTGCAATTAAATCTGACCTGGCATATGACAAGTCAGTTTTCCCCACCTCCAGGATTGTAGGGTCCAGAAGCAAGACATAAAGAGCCAGGGGACCCCAGTGTTTTCTCTGAATGTCCATTAAGGCCATTTCCTGAGTGAGCATCTTTTTGAAAGCGGTGTGATTAAGTCAAACTCACGATGACCCTGACTGATTCCTCTGTGTGATTTCACCCTGCCCTCAGGCCTCTGTGGGACTTTCTTTCCCCTGTGCCTTTCGTGTCAGATTGCCTCTGACATGAACGAATGCTGCCTGTGTGGAGCAAGTGTCGCCATGAGGACCATGTATCGGACCCGATACGGCATCTCGGTGAGTCACCCATGTCCACTGTGAAATAGTAACCCAGACAGGACAGCCCGAGGGTCTTCCTTCAGTCTGACTGGATGTCCATGATTGCCTTCCCCACCATCATGACTTGACCCTAGTCTTTTCTCCACTACCAACCTAAATTTTTTAAGTGATTTACAGAGACCATGTGGCTATCTATCCTTTGGAATATATTCATAATAAAATCTTTTATTGATCCAATAGATATGTCTCTGAAAAAGTTGCTGGCGGTGAGCAGGTGAGGGATGGAGGTCAGCACAGAGTCCTTAATCTCTCCTGGCTTTACTCAGAGTCAGACAGAGGACCCTGCAGGGTGGGTGACAGTTGCTTAGAAAGCCTTGGGTAAAAAAAGGGTGTGTGATAGCTCCCCTCAGAGCTGGCACATTGGTGAGACAGTTACCTCACTGGTAACTCATAAACCAGTGTTCATTCATTCAAAAGGGATTATTGAGCGTCTGGAACGTAGTTAGGTCGTAAGCTGAAGTTCACTCATTCAACAGGGATTTATTGAGTACATAGAACATGCAAAGTACTATTACAGGTGTTAAAGACACATCAGTGAATAAAGGAAATCAAAATCGCTGTCTTCATGGAGCTTACATTCTTTTTTTTTTTTTGAGATTTTTATTTAACATAATTTCAGACTTGCAAAAATGGTACAAAGACTTCCTGAATATGCTTCACCCAGATTCCCCAAATATTAAAAATTTGCCACATTTGCTTTATTTTTTCTCTTTCCTCTATCTATCTATGTATCTATTCTATTTTTTTCTGAATCATTTGAGAGCAAGTTCTAAACGTGATACCCTATTATCTCTATTTCAGTGTGTATTTCTGAAAAACAAGGACATTCTCTTACATTACCACAGTGCAATTATCAAAACCAGGAATTTAACATTGATACAGTACTATTAGGTAATCTATGGATATTATTTAAGCTTCACCAATTATCCCAATAATTTTCTTTAGATGAAAAGAAAATCAATCTAGAAGCAAACATTGTATTCAGTTGTCATGCCTCTTTAGTCTTCTACAATATGGAAGAGTTTCTCAGTCTTTGTCTTTTTTTTTTTTTTTTTAATGAATACAGATCAGTTATTTTGTAGACTATCCCTCAGTTTGGCTCGTCAAATGTTTCCTTATGATTAGATTTAGGTTACACACTTTTGGCAGAAACTCCACAGAAGCGATGTTATGTTTGCTTTGCATCACATCAGGAAGCACGTGACATCAATTTATCTCATTATGCGTGATGTTAACTTTGATTCCTTGGTTAAGATAGCATCTGTCAAGATTCTCCACCACAAAGTTGCTATTTTCCCCTTTATAATGGATAAGGACTTTTTAGAGAGATGTAAATACCCTGTTCCTCATCAAACCTTCACCCATCGGAGATTCTTGCCCGCATCCATTACTACTATGATGGTTATCAATGGTAGAGCTCAGACACTAATGGAAGAAGATAGCTGCAATATAACTAAGTAAGAGTATAATCTATAGGATGGCGATAAGTGCAACAGAGAAAAATAAAGCAAGGAAGAGGAATAGCGTGTTGAAAGGTTCTAATTTTGAATAGAGTTATCAGGAAAGACCTCAGTAAGAAAGTAAAGACCTACAAGGATGAGAGGATGGCTCATCTGGCGAAAGTCCAGGCAGAGGAAATAGCTAGAGCCAAGGTCCTGAAGTAGAGCTTACCTGGAATGTTCCAGACACAGCAAGCAGCCAGAGAGGCAGAAATAGTTTGGGGAGGGGGTGGGGGGAGGGAGACGGGAGCGTGGAGAGATAATACAAGAAGATGACATCAGAGCATTAGCAAGAGTTAGACATTCTAGGGCCTTGCAGACCATTATAAGAACTTTAGCTTTTATTCTAAGTGAGCTGGAAAGCCATTAAAATTCTTTTAAACAAAGAAGTGACAGGACGGATTTGTGTTCCTGAAAACTTAGCCTCTGCCCCGCTCATTGTGACCGAGAACAAGTTACTCATCTTACTAAGCTTTGGCTCCCTCACTGATGAAATGGTAAGAATGATACCTCCCCCCAAGGTGGCATAGTAAGAGTCACATGAGATCATGCATGGAAAGGACTTAGCACAGGGCCTGGCAGGTAACTGTTATTATCTTTGTTCTTAGCTCAGCTGTCTTCTCCGGGCAGGCTGCATTCCTCCTGTGGGCTTGCTCAGCTGCCTGTCTCTCAGCACTCCCTGCAGCTCTCATTTACGCCACTCATTTATGCCAGCATAACTTAACACAGGGGTTCTTAACTTTGTGACTGTCCCATAAACTTCCCAAAACTGTACGCTAAGTGTTGGGTGTATGTAGCTGTGTACATGGGTGTGAGGGTGAGACTCTCAAAGTGGCCCGACCATAGTGGCGTAGAGGAAGGGGTGCTTAGCTGGATTCTGGAGATAAAGGTTCTGGGAACAGCTCAGAAAATAGCTAACTTCTGGACTCTCTGAGAAGTCATCTGTCAGCATCAATTTTCTCATCTGTCGTGAGAAAGTTGTGCAAGATGCTTTCTAAGGTCACTTCTAGGGTCTGGGATTCTATGCTATAATAAGTTTCCTTGGTATACATTAAATAAGTGTATTTATAGACAATGTATCTCTCTTCTTCCTCCTTAGAACAGACTTCAGAAATGGCTAGTAAATCCTAGGACTGATTTATATAATTTATATAAATAATAATATAATATATATTATATATTATATTATTATATAATAATATAATTTATATAATTCAGGTTCTTTGCTTTGTTTCCCCTTTGCATCTATGCAAACTTTTGCATCTATGCAAACTGCTCCAATACAGCCTCTCTGACCTGACCCTGGACACAGAGGCAGGACACAGTCAAGACAGCATCCCTTTGGCTAGGGCCACAACCTCTGCAGCAGAGGAGAAAGAAAAAAAACAACCACTGATTGAACGCCTAGGTGCTGGGATACTACCTTAACATATATGTGCTCATTTACTACTTACAAACTCTTTACGGTGCAGGGACTGTTATCTCCACTTTATAGACATGAAAACCAGGACTGAGAAAGGCTTAAGGTCACAGAACATGTAAATGCTGAAATTCGGGCTCAAGTTTATTCTGACTTGGAGTCAGGTCTGGTTTTTCCCACTTGACCATCTTGTCTTCCCAAATCCAAGTGTATTCAGCCATGTACCACAATCCATTCGTTTATTTGCTCAACGATTCTGCAAATAGTGCTCATAACGAGACTTCTTTTTTTAACGGCTTCCAAAAAAATGAAGCACCAGTCCCCTTTCCCAAACAGAATGATGAATGCAAAATCTTTGCTTCTGGCACCCATTTCCCAAGAAGCTGTTCTGGTCAAGGCGTTTATGTCCCTTATTAACTTCAGCATGGTATAAACCTGCAGTTCATTTCCTCTCATTTGAAAAAGGAATGTTTTTTTCTTTTTTATATTCTCTGTATCTGTATTATGAAACAGACTTAGAATTAGGGTGTGTTTTCTAAAGGTTTCCCTAGGTCTCTCAGCAAATAATAGTGGGACTTTTCCCCCCTAAAAACTTCCTGAGGTCAAAGACAGGCACAGACATGCTGGAACAGAAAAGTGGTTACATCCTTGTTGAATATTTTCTTCTTTGTAGCGTATAATATGTATTCAGCAAGTGTTGGTTTAACGAAGGTTTAAAAGATAAAAAGAATAAAAATAAACAATGAACTAAAGAATGAAAAAAACAAGTACTTTGAGGAAGGGTTAGAGGATTTGGATGCTTTATCAGGGAAAAAGAGAAGGCCAAGAGACTGAATTGTCTTCAAGCTGAATATCCATTCCTCCATCTGATGAAGGTCACAACATTAGAAGATTTCTAACATTGTTATCTAGTTGTCCACTCTTTGTCCCACATGCTTTCTCTGTTAGATGAAAATCAAAACCACTGTAGCAAAGAAAAAAGATTTTATGAAAAATAAATCACTTATAATCTCACCATTTAGGAGCTCCCAACCCTTATAAACTAAATCTACTATAGATCTCTCTCTCTCTTTCCTGCTCTCTCTCTCTGTTTCTCTCTGTCTCTGCTCACACTGTAAATTGGGAGTTGTATTAAATGCAACATTTTAAAGAATAAGTGCTCTCCAAAAATGGAGTTCAAAATTATTTCAATCAGTCAAGACACACAGTCATAGAATCTGGTTGTCAGACTAGAACCCTCAGATCACTCAGTGCCGACTACACAGAGCAGGAGTCCCTTCAAGGGCATCTCTACCCAAGGGTCATTAAGACCCAACTAGACCTACCATGGAGAGGGCCCTCAAAACTTTGCAAAGGGCTTCCCTGGTGGCGCAGTGGTTAAGAATCCGCCTGCCAATGCAGGGGATACGGGTTTGAGCCCTGGTCCAGGAAGATCCCACATGCTGCGGAGCAACTGAGCCCGTGCGCCACAACTACTGAGCCTGCGCTCTAGGGCCCGCGAGCCACAACTACTGAAGCCCGCGCTCCGCAGCAAGAGAAGCCACCGCAGTGAGAAACCCATGCACCGCAACGGAGAGTAGCCCCTGCTCGCCTCATCTAGAGAAAGCCCACGCACAGCAACAAAGACCCAACGCAGCCAAAAATAAATATAATAAATAAATAAATTTATTTAAAAAAAAACTTTGCAAAGCAGCCCATTCTATGAATGAATAGTGGCTTTTCCAGACACTATTCATTATCTTCTTTCTTCTTTTCCCCATAATTTATATATCCCTCCCTCACTATGGACTTCCTCCCTTGCAGAATAGCATGAGGGATGTCAATGGAAATGGCTAGAGGGATACAAGGTGAGGCCTCATCTGGCACTATACTCACAAGCAATTGGAAAAATTGGTGCATTACACAACTGGCTTTAAAGGGAACCATTCCACGTTAATAAAAATAATAAATAAACCAAAGTTTTCTTAAAAAGGAAAAAAAAGAGACAACAGATGATAGAGAACTGGGGCTATAATTGTAACCTGCAGATCATTTGAAATGGTATGTTATTATGAAAAGGGCACTGGCTTGAGAAGAGAAAGACCAATCACTGCTACCAATTTATGTGATCTTAGCAAGTCAGTTAACTTCACTTGGTCATCAGAAAAATAGGGATAACGTCACAGAATTCTCATGATAAACAAGTGACATAAAATGTATGTTTTAAAGAGGTATGAAAAGTTAAACAAATGCAAGGAATTGTATGACTGTATTTATAGGCTACATGTTGATCCGTTTGTTTGTTTTTTAACAGGGGTCTATTTGTAATGATTTCCTGTGGCTGGCATGTTTCCCTAATTGCACCCTTTGTCAACTCAAGCGAGATATTGAAAAAAGAAAAGCAATGAATGCTTTGTAAAAGATGCTTGGTAAGTTGGTGGGAATTCTTTGATTTGTGAGTATCAAAACAAATTCTCAAAGACATCTTTGATTTCTTTGGCACTCTGTCTCACAGATACATGAGATATCCCTTACCAAATGGGGGGTAAATGACTTTCAATGGCCAGCCTACACCAATCAGTTGGGAGTCAGCTTCCCAGAGCCTGGATAGGGAGGGCTAACCCTGATTGGATGGGAAAGAATTCTGTGATTTGTTAGGATGTCTGCCACAGGTGGAGTGGCCGTGTGATGTAACAAATAAACATACCACATCTCATCCATACCTATCTTAACTACATCATGATTTAAGGTAGTAGAGATACGTGTATGACAGAACATTCATTTCCCTAAGCCTAGATCACAGGTCCACTGCTGCCAACAGTAACCCATTGAGATGTTACACTAAGTGTGACTGGGTAACATATCTAGTTATATGTTCTTGTCAACTCCACAATATTGAAATAATAATTCATTCTCCAAAGTGGTAGAAAGCTATCTTAGTCTCTATAAATTAAGTGTGGACAATTCACCCAGTTATCCAAAATGCCCAAAGCTCCTGTTTAGGAAGAAGAGTACTGACTTTTTGGTGGCAGTATGGTCAAAGTTGGGCAGCTACTCATTTACCTGGTTTCCTAAGCTCTCCTGGTCACATTTTTAATCCTCTCAGTTCTTCATATTTTTCTCAGGCCAGAGGGCAAAGGCTTACTCAGTCCTGCCTTTCCATCACTTACTGCCAATCCCATTGAATTTGTTATCAAAGTTTTATTTTCACCTGGAAATAGCTATTGTCTACAAAGTCTTATCTCCCAAAAAGTCTTCAAAAGTGTTTGGTCAGGATGGTGCCTTCATGAGTATGACTGGTTGGCACTGGCACAGTCTGTCTCCCTCTTACTTATTTTGCCCACATGCAGCACCAAATGATGTCCTCTTCATGAACATCTTAGCTCATTTCATGTTGCATTTTAGTACCATTTTATTTTGTTATTATTATTTTTTATAAATTTATTTATTTTACTTATTTTTGGCCATGTTGGGTCTTCGCTGCTGCACGCGGGCTTTTCTCTAGTTGCGGTGAGGAGGGGCTACTCTTCGTTGTGGTGCGCGGGCTTCTCATTGCGGTGGCTTCTCTTGTTGCGGAGCACGGACTCTAGGCATGCGGGCTTCAGTGGTTGCGGCACGCGGACTCAGTAGTTGTGGCTCACGGGCTCTAGAGCACAGGCTTAGTTGCTCCATGGCATGTGGGATCTTCCCAGACCAGGGATCAAACCTGTGTCCCCTGAATGGGCAGGCGGATTCTCAACCACTGCACCACCAGGGAAGCCCCTAGTACCATTTTAGTATCCTAGTATTTGTCTTCTGATTGCTTTCTTCAATGTGCTTTACTCATTTACAAGCAGTCAAGATGGTGAGTTTTCTTATTCTTTTTCCTCCTTGTACCCTACCTCCTGAGAATTGGCTGTTGTTTCTCTTCCCTAGCATTGATGTTTCTTTAAAGCCCTTTGTTACCAATGTGGCTCAGAATTTTGCCGGAGTAGCCCTAGTCCCCTACTTAGAATGTGGCAGTTTACTGGTCTAGTCATCCAGTTAATGAAAAAAATTGTTTTGGGGTCTCTGCCTTTAGGAGTCTCTTACCTTAGCATGTTTGATGAGTCATTGCCATTTGATAAGAGAGGTTAGCTCTGGCAATCTACAGAGCATTCTGTTGGTTTACCCAACCACCTAGCAATGGTGTCTGATCCATAGTAGGCACTTAATAACTAATGTGGATGAATAAATAAATGCAACTTTCAAGCAAGGAAACATAATGAGGCTCCAACCTAGAAGACTCATCTAATCTTAAGTAGTGATTGTGACTCTTCCAAATAGGTTGTACTGAACCACGGGCCATTATTTGATATAGATTTTAAATATGCAGCAATTTGGCAGTAGGGTAGCAGTGGAATGAAAGTTTTGATACTTGGAACAAGATAATGTAAAGATAGAATTGATAAGTCCTAATTCATTCATCGATTTAGTCTTTCTTTCCTTTTCTTTTTCTGATTTCTACAGGTCAAATTCACATAGTAGTGAAAGAAAATGCTGGAATGAAATACTGCATCTATTCAGTGCTATCTCACCTCAAGTCTTAGAAATTAATTCAGCTAATCATATGGTTTCAAATGGCTTCAAAACATTTTTAATTTTTGGTTTATTTTGAAAGAAATATATTTCCACTGCTGTTCTCTAAGATGAATGCCATTAAAAAATGAATTTCCTCAACGATTCTTGTGTCTTCAAATACTGCTTCATGGAAAATTACAATATGCTTCTTTTAAAAATGAGCCCAAGCTTGTCAAAATGTCAAAGTTGAATGATGGGTTCGTAGAGATTCTTCATTCTACTTTTCTACCTTTACGTAAGTTTGAAAATGTCCAGAATAAGAAGTTTTTTTAAATTTTGTCAAGTAAAAGCCTTCTGTTATTTTGGATTTTCCGTGCACTGGGAGACTAGGTGTTACCCTGCACGGCCCTTCACCCCAGGAAAGTGTGGTTTCCTCCCTCAGGGAGCCTGAATGTCTTTTGGCACGTCTTCACAGCCCCATAAAGTAAATCTACTCCAGGAGTTAATTGCCTAGCAATGCAGAGTTTACTGTAGATTTTATACACAAAGGGAGGATTTCTGTCATAAGCCATGTAGCAAACCACCTAATTAACATTCCCATCACCCATCTCTGTCCTCCCCAAAGTCATCCCCTGCAGCAAGCCAGCCACAGGGGCTCCACATACCTTTATTTTTCCTTTTTTTTCTAGGTTAACTTGGCATTTTATTTCATTTTTTTAATTGAGATATAATTGACGTATAATATTGCACTCGTTTTAGGTGTACAATGTAATGATTTGATATATGTATATATTGCAAAATGACCACCACAATAATTCTAGTTCACATCCATCACTGCACAGTTACAAGATTTTTTCTTCTTGTGATGAGAACTTTTAAGATTTACTCTCTTGGCAACTTTCAAATATGCAAGACAGAAAACTTAAATGGCATTACAAGGTCACCAATGTATAGAGAATGGCAGTGCTGAGTCTAGAAAGCAGGTCCTATTTCATTGTTCATGACAGTACACAGAAGTGTTTTTTATTTATTTATTGTCTTATAAAAATTAACCCTAGGGTTTAGGATTCCAAGGATTGCTATTATAAATTTATAGAATACCCTGTCTGTTGCCTTCCTAGCAGTCTTCATTTTTCTATTTTTTGGTTTGTTTAACACCTGCATCGATGGTAACTGATAAGCATCATGAAAGCGGGGACAGATCATATTTGTTCTAATTTCCTTTTTACTCCCCCAGCACATGGAAGATATTGTGGTTAAGAGGTCAGTAGATGAATTTCAAAAGTATAAAAGGTGGCAAGAAGAGTAATCAGATAAGACATTTGTGCAAAATGAAACTATTTGGAGGTATTTTTTCTAGTCATTTTCCTTATGAAACTATGTGATGATATTGTCCATACCATTTTCTAAATTGCTTGTTTTGTTTTACGGCTTAGCCACAAATTATGAATGACTTCCCATATTAATAAATATCAAAAAATATGCACTACAGTGCTATTAACTATAGTCACCATGCTGTACATTATATCCCCATGACTTACTCACTAGAAGCTTGTACCTTATGACCACCTTCATTTTTGCCCACCTCCCACTGCTGGCAACCACCAATCTGTTCTCTGTATCTATGAGTTTGGGTGTTTTTGGTTTGGTTTGGTTTGGTTTTTTTAGATTCCACATATAAGTGAGATCACATGGTATTTGTCTTTCAGTCTGACTTGTTTCACTAAAGCATAATGCCTTCAAGTTCCATCCATGTTGTTGCAAATGGCAGGACTTCCTTCTTTTTATGACTGAACAATATTCCAACAATATTCCAATATAGATCACATTTTCTTTACCCATTCATCTGTCAGTGGACACTTAGGTTGTTTCCATGTCTTGGCAATTGTAAATAATGCTACAATGAACAGTGGGGTGCAGCACACATACCTTTCTTATGCAGAGCAATTTAGTTCCATCTCAGCCTTCTAGCCCTAGGAACCATAGCCCCAAAGATGCAGGATGGGTGTGGAATTCTGCTACTAAGCAAAATAATGTGCTTTCCATGTAGCTTACTTTCAAGTTACTTAAAAGTTATGATAAATAAAAAGGTTTTTAAAAAATCTTTGATGAGGTTGAGAACAGTTCTCATTAGCCTCATTCTCCCACTCTCGATATTACGCTTTATCCTGTACCTTCCAAATGCCTAAGGCTCCCTCATACCAGGCCACTTCCCTTAATTAAATCAAAACCTCCTTAAATGCTACTGCATGCTAGAGGTAAATTGCTAGAGCCAAGAAGCAACCTCAGAGGAGGTTGAGGTTGGGGCTGGGGGAGAAGACATGTAGGAGATTGACAAATTGACAAAGCAAAAGACAGCACAAAAGAATTCATCTCACTTTTCCAGGGTATGTAATAATTATCCATACATTCTTCCTGCCATGGATGCTATATCAGAGTTAGCTGCTGCTGCTTAGCGGCTTAAACAACAACAGCCATTTCTTCTACTCAAGAGTCTCTAATTTGGGCAGGATACTCTGTCTCTGCTCATGCAGTGTGAACTGGGAGAGCTCACCCGGGCTGGAAGATAGTTGGAGGTGCCTCTTGGCCATGGGTTCAGCCAGGGCTTGAGCCTAAGGGCCTGGGCTCCTCTCACATTAGCCACACCACAGGCTGCTTGGACTGCCTCACAGTATGGTTGCTGGGAGCCCAGGGCAAGCATCTCAAGAGAACGATATGGAAGTGAGTAACATTTTTATGATCTAGCTTCAGAAGTCACATAGCTTCATTTCTTCCGAACTCTCTTGGTTGAGGCAGTGGCAAAGGTCCACCCAGTTTCAAGAGGGAGGGGACACAGACACTGACTCAGCGGAGCGTGGCAAGGCGCTTGAAGAACATAAGAGACAAGGGCTATTGTTGCAGCCATCTTTGGAAAATAGAATCTGCCACAGATGCCGTGAGGCACTCTGTGTTTTGCCTTGTGGGGGTCAGAACTGTAGTCCATCTGTTCTCAATAAAGCTCCTCCTGGAGGATTGCAGCAGATTGATGAGTTGCTGCAGCTATCTGCTTCTCATCCCTCTAGACCTGACTGATGAAGATACACTTTTTTTTTTTTAATATTTATTTATTTGGCTGCGCCGGGTCTTAGCTGCGGCGTGCGGGATCTAGTTCCCCAACCAGGGATTGAACCCGGGCCCCCTGCGTTGGGAGCACGGATTCTTAACCACTGGACCACCAGGGAAGTCCCTGAAGATATACTCTTAAAACATCTGATGATTCGTTCAAACTAAGGAACTACTCTTTTCCCCCTAAAACTGAAAACAAAATTATTTCTCCCAGAACAAAAGAAGAATCTTCCCCACGAATTTCCAATTTTCACTGACAGCAAAGATACAAATTTCTGGCAGCTAAAAGATAGTCATTTTTTAAGGTTTCCAGCTTTCAAAAGCATGTAGGTCTAAACTTTGAGAGGCACAATCAAGAAAAGCTAAACACCAATGAATTTAACTGAAGGATATCAAGAAAGGGAAGAAATTCAGGGTAATTTGTTTTCCAGCTTGAGCAGCCAGGTGGAGGAGAGAGCCACTAAGCAAAATGGGGAAGACTGGAGTGGGATGGGAGAAGAGGTTTCAAGAACATTGAAAGCTCTTTTGGGACTTGTTAAGTTTGAGGGGTATAAGGCATCCAAGGGAACGAGTCAAGACAGCGATGTCAAGAGTTTCAGTCAAAGGAGAGACCCAGGGTAGAAATACAAATTTTAGATTCGATGGCACTAAACTGGTGCTTGAATCCATGGCAATGAATGAGACGAGCAAGGAAGAACAGAGAGAGAAGAAGAGGGTTGAGGGCCAGGGCTGAAGAACTCTAAGATTTGGACATTAGTTAGAAAAAGGGAAGGTTAGCAAAACTCAGAAGGAGCAGTTTGTGTGAAGGGAGAGTGAAACCAAGGAATATAGGAGAGTGTTTCGAAAGTGAGAGACCAAATAATATGCAGACACTTAAATTGGGCCACTCAAATGGAGGAGCTTTTTTGGAGAGGGTCTCTCATTTGCAGGGCTGTGGGGAGGGACAGCAAATGATTTCTCCTGTGGATGGCTATGAAAGGGTAACTATCTTGGGGAAATTCAACTGTTGGATCATGCCTTTCCACATTTGGAGGGTGATAAAGGCTAGAATAACAAATGGGGCAGGGGGAGGGAGTGGGGGGGGACAAGGAGAGGGCTAGACACAAGGAAACTTCCCTTGTGTCCCTCTGAGCCCCAAAATGAACTCAGCTTTATTGCTGTGGCTCACTAACAGTCAAGTCCCAAGGATTCACTCTATTAATAATCACTTGCAGGAAACTGATTGCTTAGTTATCTGAATTTCTTTAGAAATAAATTATCATTCCGGCATTCTATAGGAAATGGCTGTCATCTCATCCTTGGGTCATTTTGTTTAAGACATGCTCACTTGCATTGCTTTCTCACAGTTTCAGCCAAGAATGTCAGTTCATGGCAGGACGGGAGGTGGGAGATGGAAGGAAGCAGGCTCTGTCCACCCTTCCCGGCAGTGTAATCAGGAATCTCACAAACATGCTGGCATATGAGACTGGAAACCCTTTTCCCAGATCCTTTTCCAGACAGGATCATGTCTTCTTCATTTCTTTACCCTCCTCAGAGCTTAGCAGATAGCTTTGCACATAGGAAGCACTCCACAAATAGTTCATTCAATAAGTATTTACTGAGTGCCTACTATGTGCCTCTCTGTGCCTCAGTTTATGAACTTATTAAATGGGGATAATATTAGAACCTACCTCACAGGGCTGATGTAAAGATACAATGAATAATATATATAAAGTGTTTAGAAGAGTACCTAACACACAGTAAGCGCCCAAGAAAAGTAAATTACCTTTGTTATCATTCTTGTCATTTGCCAAGCATTATGTGAAGCTCTGGGGACAAAGCAGTTAAAAAAAAAAAAAAAAAAAAAAGACTATTTCAAGGAGCTTAAATTCAAAAGCTGTTGTAGAATGAATAAATAACATTTACCAACAATTTCTGTAAAGGAATGTTTCCCTTTGTACTTTCTCTAGATCTCTCTACTCACTCCCGCATCTCTACTAATTAGAAACAAAACAAAAACAAAGCAGCAGAAATTTCTTATGAGACTCCCGCATGAGCGATTTCCTTGGAGTGGAAGCGTTTGCTTGGGGAGCTCGGGCACGGGCCAGCCACACTATGAAATTGGAGGGAGCGCCCGGCTCTAGGAGCACCCACAGTGATGGCCTCGGCTCAGCCAATGTCCCCCGAGTGTGCTCTGTGCACAGCCCGGCCCTGGACACGAGGATGGACACCGGGGCGTGGCATCCGCTCTCAGGAGCTCAGAGGGGAGCCCAGTCTGGTCATCCCTGCCTCGGCTAAGCTGCCTGCACTGCCAGAATTCACACGTTTTCTAACATAGGATGAAGTTGCGTTGCCTGTAGTCAACTTGCATGAAGACTGCAGAAATACTGATTCCCAAACCCCACCCTGCATGAAAATACTCCGGGGAGGGGAGGTGGCCTGGGCAGGGAGGGGAGGGGAGGAGGGAGTGGGTGGGAATCTGAACTTCTAACACAATTACTGGTGACTCCAAGACACACTAAAGTTTGAATATTGTGCTTACTGGGTTTCGCGGAAGCTGGACTCTGCTGTTTACCTGTAGGCTCATATTACCTGTAGGCTTTAACAGCTCGGGTTTACTCCAGTTTCTGAGCTCTCAAGACTTTTATGAATTACATGAGTGTTAGTTATGTTTATACCAACTACTCTGCTTTTGGCTTTTCAAAGCATCTTACTAGATGATAGTTTTTAAATGTCACTTCATTCATCAACATCCAAATAAAAGTACTGTGCTTTAATTTTTTGCAAATGATAAACATGAATATGTTCACCATCATTCCGATTTCTCACATCTTTCTACAAAAAGAAAAAAATCCTCATAAATAGCTTTGTGCATTGTATTAGTTACCTGTTCATACATAACAAATTTCCCTATACTTCGTGGCTTAAAACAACAATGATCATGTATTGTACCTTGTGTTTTCTGTGAGTCAGGAATTCAGGCAGAATCAATGGGAACAGCTTGCCTTTGCTCCATCATACCTAATCCTCAGTTCAAAGCCTCAAAGGCCAGGATTTGGGACCATCTGAAGTCCATTCATTCACATGTCTGGTGGTTGATGCTGCCTTATTGGCTGAGGGCCTTGCTGGGACGGTTGGCCAGAGCACCCACATGTGGCCTCTCCATATAGCTTGGTCTTCATCAAAATACGGTGGTGGGTTCCAAGGACAAGCATGGAGGGTGGGGAGATCCTTTGTATGACTGAGCTAAGAAGTCACATGGCATCACTTCCATTGCTGCTCCATTGGTCGGCAGTCACAGGCTTCCACTCAGATTCAAAGAGAGGGAACACACACCCCTACGTGTGAGAATATCAGTCACACAGTCACACTGTAAGAAGAGTGTGTGGGGTGGGATAAGCATGAGGAGGGCCATCTTTGAAAAACGCAATCTGCTATATTGCATGTAATTGGTAATAGGAACTTGCGATAAGATACTCCCAGCACATGTTGATAAACTTATCTTTGAACACTGACACATAATTAATGAGGTTAGTGATTTAGAAATATATGGCTGAGACTAACTTGGATCCCACCTAGGTTAAGACCCTTCCAGGGTGATATCAGAGCATATTTGCACTTACCACATGGGACTGAAATTGCCCTGCTGTCTGTCTCCCCTGAGAGAGTGACCTGTAGTCAGGGATTGTGTCTTGTTCACTTCTGGATTCTCAGTGCTCTGTGATACCCAGCTACGTGCCTTGTGCTGTTCACCCCACCAGTTCTGGGTGACCCAAGAAGCTGACCAAGCACATGCCCAGGGACCCAGCGAAACAGGGACACAGAGCGAGAGACAAGAGAAAGAACAAGACGCTTCTAATCATTTATCTAAGATTAAATTTTTTTTGTCAATTAAAATTAAAATTTTTTAATTAAAAATGCATTTGAAATCCAGCACATATAAATGATATGTCATTTCAAATAATAAACATTTGTTTTGAACTAGAAATGATAGGACAGGGAAACCATGATCTTTTCAGGGCTCAAGAGCTTGCAAGAGGGACTCCCCTGGTGGCGCAGTGGTTGAGAATCCGCCTGCCAATGCAGGGGACACGGGTTCGAGCCCTGGTCTGGGAAGATCCCACATGCCGTGGAGCAGCTAAGCCCATGCGCCACAACTACTGAGCCTGCGCTCTAGAGCCCGCGAGCCACAACTACTGAAGCCCGTGCGCCTAGAGCCCGCACTCCGCAACAAGAGAAGCCACCACAATGAGAAGCCCACACACCGCAACGAGGAGTAGCCCCTGCTCGCTGCTCTAGAAAAAGCCTGAGCGCAGCAACGAAGGCCCAACACAGCCAAAAATAAATAAATTAATTTTTTTAAAAAAGAAAAAAGCTTGCAAAATTCCACCTGCGACTCTTTTTCTGCTGTGGACTCTTCACCATGGTGCGGTTACCTCCACACCTGTCCATCCCCACAGGTGAGATCCTGTGGAGGGGATGCCGTTCTCGATACTGCTCCAGCCCTTTATTCTCTTCTACCATCACAGACACAGCATTATGGGTGTATTATGCTTTTCTAAAACATCGGTAGCTACTACAAGGAATTACAATGGACAAGAAGAAAAAAAGAAATGATTAAAACGTGTATATAAAACCTATAAAACAAAGCATATAAAATACTTTGAAAGAAAAAGTATAGGTTGTGCATATTTGGGTTTACTTTGTATGTTAGATTTTGTTGGAAACAAAAGTCTTCAAGATAAATTGATAAAATGAAAACAAAAAACAAGGCCAAGAGGAGCGTACACTTATTATATACAAGAAAAAAACAATATCAAGATGGACATCCTTGTAGTACATCTACTATCCCTGTAGGATACAAAAGAAACTGGCATCAGTGAACATCTTCATACAAGGGGACAGTGTAACTGGGGGACCAGAGAGGAAAGGAGACTTACTTTTCACGATGCACTCTTTTATAGTTTTGAATTTTGTACCATTTACCTATATTATCCTTTCCAAGTAAATGACACGATATTTAGAAAGAAAAATAATGAAAGCAGTCAGTAAATAATAGTAGAAGAGAAATCGAATTCATTTAATCAGTAGAACCAAACAAACAAGGCTTTGTCAGCGAGAAAACAGTGCCTGGGTCAACAAGACACAGAGGAAATACTGGACAGTTTCACTTTCTTGAGATGAGAGGCAAGACGGAAGGCCTGGGGTTGGGGGCGGGGAATTTAGGAGGAATCTGTGCAGAGGTCATACAATGAAACCACATGAGGGAGGTGGTCTAGTGGGGGGATGTATTAACAGAAAGGAATACACAGTACGGAGACCTGACTGGCATGATCAAGGTCTGGGAAAGCTTCTCAAGGAAACTGACAATTGAGTTGAGATCTAGAAGATGATTAGGAATCAACTAGCCAAGAGGGACAGGAAGGGCAGTGCAGGCAGTGAGTGAAAAGAGTAGGTGCAAAGGCACTGTGGGGGGGAGAGCACAGACTCAATTCACCCCAAGTGCCCACACACATGGCTACCCACTGCCACCAGTTTATCCTGATTTAGCAGTCAAGATGTTCAACCCTCCCTCTCTCCAAGAGAAACCTTCTTCCATAGAGCTAAACTGTGGTGGGGAGGTAGTGCCAGTCTGTGTATCAGGGGGAAGGCATTTGATATAAATTGCATGGAGCCTGGGATTTCCTCTATTTGTTCACTGGTATATCTAGTATTATTACCTCCATTAGAAACTAAAGCACAGATAAGAGAATCCCCTTGTCTGTCCAAGAATACACAGTTAGTGAGTACAGGGTATTTTTGGGTGCTCATTCAGGTGTGCAGGCATGGTTTCATCCAGGCTCTGGCTCCAATTCCCTTGGCTCTACTCAATCCTCTCCCATTGGTATTCTCTCTGCACCTCAGAAAAACTGATGGAGAAGCTTTGTGCTAAAGAGCCAACAAACGAGCATTTAAATAATATCCCTACGGGGCTTCCCTGGTGGCACAGTGGTTGAGAATCTGCCTGCCAATGCAGGGGACACGGGTTCGAGCCCTGGTCTGGGAAGATCCCACATGCCGCGGAGCAACTAGGCCCGTGAGCCACAATTGCTGAGCCTGCGTGTCTGGAGCCTGTGGTCAGCAACAGGAGAGGTCGCGATAGTGAGAGGCCCGCGCACCGCGATGAAGAGTGGCCCCCACTTGCCGCAACTAGAGAAAGCCCTCGCACAGAAACGAAGACCCAACACAGCCAAAAAATAATAATAAATAAATAAAATTTAAATAATATCCCTGGAGACTTATAGTTAAAACCAAGAGACTGGGGACTTCCCCGGTGAAGCAGGGGATAAGACTCCACGCTCCCAATGCAGGGAGCCCGGTTTCAATCCCTGGTCAGGGAACTAGATCCCATATGCGTGCTGCAACTAAGAGTTCACATGCCACAACTAAGGAGCCCATGTGCCACGACTAAGGAGCCCACCTGCCACAACTAAGACCTGGTGCAACCAAATAAATAAATATTAAAAAAAAAAGAAAAAAGAAACATTAGTTAATTAATTTAAAAAAAATAAAAAATAAAACCAAGAGACTGGGAAGAGGGTCATCAGCAGAAAGGAGAGAGTTCAGTGAATTTCTAGATGTAAACTAGGTGGGGAAATGGTAGTTGAAGAAAAACTAGAGGAAGTTATATTCTAGAATACTTATAGAGGAGGCTAAAAAGTAGTGGGAGATGCTCTTTGCTGTAAAATCCCGGAGACTGTTTCAGAAATACTGAAAACAATGGAAGATGGAATAAGACATGCACTGGCATCAGAAGCAACAGCTGAATGAAACAACATGAGATTTTCCTAGCACTGAAGGATATGAGTTTTTGCAGTGAAAGGAGCCAGCACAATGAAAAGGGGACAATCTACAACTAGATATCTTATTGTAAAATTTCAGAAACACAAGCATAAAAAAGAAAATTCTAAAAGCTTCCAAAAACATATTGCTTACAAAGGAATAAGAATGAGATTGACTTCTCCTCAGTCACATCAGATAGTAGAAGAACATGGAGCAATGCCTTCAAAGTTCCAAAGGAAATTTGTAGACAAGAGTGCACATAACATACAAAAACGGCTTCAAAATAATAATAAATGGACACCCAGGAACCCTCCACTCCACTGAAGACACTTAATATCACCAGTACCTGTGATATACTTGAGGTCCGCACCCTGAACCTGCCCCCTCTTCCCCCACCTTGATTTCCATTATAGTTTCACCACATACGCATGTCTTGATGACCAATATAATCTTGGTTTGGAAATATGTATTGTAAAACATATATTCATTATGTGAAATTTCTATAAATATCTTCCTACCACGTGTATTCTGACTTGCTTTTTTTCCATGCGTTTTTGAGCTCACCCATGTGGGTAGAGACCACTGAGGTCCATGCACTTTCACTGCATTATAATATTATTTGTCTCATAGTAATACAGTGACACTAGCTTGCTTTTGGCTAGTTGCCTGGTAGTCTTTTATCTATCCCTTGACTTTTAAAGTTTCTGTATATTATGTTCCTGCAAATCTTGATTAGAATGTGTGGCTAGATCTATTTCTTTATTTTAAAAATCTGATCTGAGAACTTTGTGTTTTAACTGAGGTATTTAAAGTGAGTACTACATCTGGGGGGGAAAATCTGCCATCTTATTTTCTGCTTTCTATTTCTCTTTTTCTATCTCTCTCTTTTCCCTCTTCTTTCTTGCCTTCTTTTGGCTTGAGTCTCCCCTTCCACCTCATTCCTCCTTCCCATAGCGGAATTTATTTTAAACATAGAATTATAAGTCTAGTTGAACTACGAAGTGTGAGGGAAGAATAAAAAAATTTTTTCAGGCATGCAAAGACTCAAAAAATGCACTTCCCATACTTCCTGTCTTAGGAAGTCACATTCAGTGCAGTTGAGCTAAATGAGAGAGTGAACCATGAAAAAGGATGATTTAGAATCTGAAAAATCCTGGGGAGGAATAAAGAAGAGATTCGGGTGGATAGAAACCCAGCAGGTTTAGAGAACAACTAGCCCAAACTGGGCAAGAAGATAGAGGTTTTTAGGAAGGAGCAATCCAGGGAAAACAGAATTCCCAAGATTTGAAACTGGCATCGAGAAGATGATTAAAGCACGTAATAAGTGAATAGAAACTTCAGAGAAAAAAAAAAAATCCTGACTCTTCAGTTAACTAACTCTGTGACCTTCTGCTTGTTGCTTTTCTGCCTGGCAGTTTCATCACTCATAAAATAAGCTTAATAAGAGTCCTTCATCATAGGGCTGTCATGAGGATTAAGTTAATAATTGCAGAGTGATTAGAAAAGTGCCCAGCAACTAGTAAGGGTGTGTTAAATGGATAAAGAAAAATGAAGTTTGGCTCTGCCTTTAAAAATAATCACAGAGTCACAATAATATTCACATTGATTTTTTTAAAAACTAATTAGATTCAACGATTGGGCAATGTACACGTTTCTTAATTATGGGTAGAGAACAGGATGTGAGTTTTATCAATTTCAAAAACAGAAAAGTAAAAACAGAGAGGTCACCTGAGTGCAGTGGGATG
This sequence comes from Balaenoptera musculus, assembly GCF_009873245.2. NCBI lineage: Eukaryota > Metazoa > Chordata > Mammalia > Artiodactyla > Balaenopteridae > Balaenoptera > Balaenoptera musculus. Next base: position 42,113,597 of record NC_045789.1, read on the forward strand.
CCAGTGACACACAGCTCAGTTCCTGGGTTCCTACTGAGCCATCACACAGGGACCAAGGGACACACTGGGTCAATTGTGCCCTCCTCTTCAGTGTGCTTCTCCCAAGTGCCAGGCAAGCCTGTGATAAAAGAAATTTCCACATATTGAGATATAGGGAAGTCATTCTGGCTTATGCATGAGTTAACTTGAATTTTATGCTAACTAAAATAGCCTGTTTGTGACCTATCAAACATACATTGTACATCTGCTTTAATTACTATAGAAAAGGGCACATTGACCAGTAGTAAAGAATGTCCAAGTGAGAAATAAAGATTAAATGCCTCTCTTCCTGGGACACTAACCCTGGTACTCCTTTGATGATAAGACTCCCTTCCCAGATGCCAAGGCCATGCTGACTTGTGCTGATCTATGTGTTTTGTTTTGTTTTTTCTATACGTGCTGATCTATGTGTTTTTTTGTTTGTTTGTTTGTTTGTTTTTGAAACCTTGAAGATATGTATCCTTAACTTGTTTAATGTTCTTTGTTCTGACAAGATATAAAACTGTGCTGGAAACCGTGCTTCTCTGGAGCAGCTTCTCAGAGTAATCTGGGAAGCTGGCTTCCAGGCTAATCCTTAGTTTGGCTCAAATAAAACTCTTTTGTTATCAGAGATTGTTTGATTATTTTCGTTAACACTGTGCTACCACAGGTTGAATCTTTGCAGTTTCCGCTCCAGCCTGTCAAGATAAGTCCCATCATTTTATATGATTTTGTCTATCCTGAGGCAGGCACCCACTCCCTATTTCAGACAAGGCCAGTCTGCAATAAAAAAGAACAAAGATGAGACAGAAAGAGATGGCAACCCTATTCAAGTCCCTGGTTCCAGTCATTTTGAAGGGCTGTTTATATCCCTGCCCTCAGGCTCTTGCTTCTTATTTTCATGTTTTGTTTGGGAAAAAGGGGCAGGTAAGTGGGTTCTGTTACTTGCAGCCTACACACAGCCTCTCCCTAATGGAAGTTACTATATTTCATGAAGAAAGCTGGGCCTGTCTACAAGTCTGTAGCCACTGAGTATGGAGACAGGGTCCCTCCAAGAAATGGAGAATCTTCCATCTAGCTGCAGAAGGACAGGAATTTAATCTGCAGTTAGGATTCCCACAATAAGATATAGGGAAACAAATGTCACAACTTCTTCCATAGCACCTCCTCATTATCATAAAACTGTGTTCTCAGTTGCAACCTTCTGGAAATGTATTTCCACCAGATATAAACTGACAAGTTGCTGGCATGAGCTAGGGGTGAATGAGCATCTAAGCACAGAAATAGATTTCCACAGAAATTCGTCTTGCAATATTGATCTTCTCCTTTACCAAGCGTGTTGTAAATCATCTGGTCTTTATTTGTTCATTTTCCTTCCCTGGGAGAGAATGTTTGGATAGAGACGTAACTACATGAGCTGGACCCTTTCTCTGTGCTGCACTTACTGTATAAGCCAGCTCCCCCCCCCCACCCCCATTTAGAGGTAACAGGCTCTCAGTCTTCTCTCCACAGGAAGGTTAATGACTTGTATACGTTAACTAAAAAACAAGAGCTCATAAACCAAAACGAGCTTTGGCATCCGTCCTTTTTCAGACAGGATATGACTTCTTCTGCAGAGCTGCCAAGATTTCTAACAACGTTTGTAACGATGGGCCCAGAGGACAAGCAAAGGAAATCAAGATTCATTTACACGTGACCTGATAAAAGCCTGAGAAATAGAAATGTTTTGCCCTCATTTGCATCTGGAGATGCTCAAATTTTCTATGAAAATTTTTATATCATGGCCAGTTTTCTGGCTCGAAGAATATTAATTATAATTTCACAAGAAACTGGCCCTCTATTCGATATGAATGATAGCTCCAGTTATTCCAGATGCTGATTAGAGAATGGCATTGAACACAGAGCTTAGCTCCAGCTGTTTCCTTTTAAAGAATAAAAAGGATTTCTAACTCACGGCTTTTTAAAATTTGACATATGATTCACATACCATAAAATTCACCCTTTTAAAGCACAGTTTAGTGGGTTTTGGTATATTCACAAAGTTGTGCAAAGCTGGGGCTGTGGGTTGGGTCTCAGTCCCTCTCCACATAAGTACAAAATAGATAAAGGAAGATAAACCAGAAACTAAAGAGACAGGGGATGGATAGGAAAGGGGGGTGAGGGGATGGTAACAGGACAGCAGAGATGAAGAGGGAGTGACCTTTTTCTGAATAGATCTTACATTACCACACCAAAGGGGACAGGAAAGAAAAGAAGTAACCTAAGTAACTTTGGAAAACAGTGTTTTGACTTGATCCTGTAAAGCTAAAAAAGCAAAAAGAACTGTACACAACACTGTAGTCTAGTTGGTAAATTGGCTTCTCACAGAGGTGTCGGTTAGCAATTCTGAAAGCATCATGTGTACATAAAAGGGTTGGATTGAACAAATAAGTAAATATATTGTAGATAATGAAAGCTAAGTTCTTCACTGCCTGAAAAAGAACTTAAAATAAGGCAAGGAGGAAAGCTAGAATTAAACCTCGTGGAATTGGATTAGAATTAGAGGTATCAGTGTGAAGTCACAGTTTTGATTGATAATGATGGGCATATGCACGCATATCCATATATGTACAAGTATACACATTCATTCATGTGTATAAGTAAATACACATATATCACCTCTCTTTACTGAAGGAGCCTAAAAGCAATGAGAATCCAACAGCACCCAGATCTTTTCTAAATACCGTTCTCCAATGAAAAGACCCAGGGCTCCTTGGAGAAGAGGTTAATTCCACATAGGTCCTCTTCAAACATGTCAAAGTCATGTGAAGCAAGAAAAACCTGGGGCACTTCTCCAGATCGGAGGAGACTAAAGAGAGAGATGACAACTAAATGCAGGGTGGAATCCTGGATTGGATCCTTGAACAGAGAATGGAAAAACTATTAAGATTCAAATAGTTTTGTCTGTGGTTGAGTTAATGTTCTTGTACCAATGTTAATTTTCAATTTTTGATCATCTTACTATGGCTATATGAGATGTTAATTTTTTTTTTTTTGTCTTAGATGTATTTTTTTTTAATTTATTTATTTATTTTTGGCTGCGTTGGGTCTTCGTTTCTGTGCGAGGGCTTTCTCTAGTTGCGGCGAGCAGGGGCCACTCTTCATCGCGGTGCGCGGGCCTCTCACTATCGCGGCCTCTCTTGTTGCAGAGCACAGGCTCCAGACGCGCAGGCTCAGTAGTTGTGGCTCACGGGCCCAGTTGCTCCGCGGCATGTGGGATCTTCCCAGACCAGGGCTTGAACCCGTGTCTCCTGCATTGGCAGGCGGATTCTCAACCACTGCACCACCAGGGAAGCCCATGAGATGTTAATTTTAAAGGAAGCTAGGTGAAGGGCATATGAGAACTCTTCTATTTTTGCAACTTTTCTGTTAAGTCAAAAATTGTTTCAAAATTTTAAAAAAAGGTTTACTTCACATAGAATTCCCTGTCCTTGAGTGTTCTTCTCCCATTGCCCCCAGCGTAGCTCAAAGGGATAGACTGTGTAGTTAAGCTCTTTTATCCCTTACCCTGGGTAGCATAGCAGGCTAAACACAGACTTGACATGATTTGACCCTTTCTTTCCTGTATTCTTTCAGGCCTGGGACCAGGGTGAGGTAAACAAAAAGCCTATGGGCACAGAATTTAAGAAGACACTCACTCTTAGTGAAATTGCTGGGCCAAAGGATAAGTCTATTTTTTGATTCTGCTACGTATGTATATAGCCAATACTGCCTGCCAAAAAGAGAGTACCAATTTATAATGCCACCAAAAATCAATGAGTCTATCATCCATTTCGCAAAACCTTGTCAATACTGGATGTCACCTGGGTGGGAGGTGTGCGGGTTGGGGGGGGGGGATCATTGTTTCAGATTATAGTTGGTATCTCAACAGTCTTTCAGTGATATCAGCTAACATACATCGAACATTATAATGGACTAAGCCTGACTTCCCTGGCTGTCCAGTGGCTAAGGCTCCACGCTTCCACTGCAGGGGGCTCGGGTTCGATCTCTGGTCAGGGAATAAGATCCCACATGCCGTGCGGCGTGACCAAAAAAAAAATTTTTTTAATTTAAAAATAATAATAAAATAAAACAGACTAAGCCTTATCAATGACACCCAATGACTTTGGTAGGTAAATCTTATTTTTCTAATTTTAGAGGTAAGGAAACCGAAGTTTAGACTTTTTAGTTGACTTTCCAAGTCCACACAGCTAACAGGATTTTATCCCCTGTCAGCTCAGCTACAAACTATGGCACTTTTTACTACACCACGCCCAATCTCTTTACACCGTTTCTTTTATGTCTGAATTTCTTCCTTTTGAAATACCTGTTCATAACATTTTGATTTCTGATTCTGTAATTTGAGCCTTTCAGAAATGAAAGTGGCCAGCCTTCTCACTCCCTCTGAGGTTGTGAGGAACGGCAGATGTTTCCCACTAGGGCGAGGCTAGCGTCAAACTGTAGGGTGAGAATGCGAGGCAGGATGTGGTGCAGACCTCCAAAGACACAGATTAGAGTCCCTTTTCAGCCAGTTCCTAGCTGCCAACTTCTAGCCACTTAGCATTGCTGTGACTCAGTTTCCTTGCCAGTTAAATGGGGATGATAATCATACCTACCCCACAGACTTGTGAGGAGAATTCAAAAAATTAATACATGAAAAGCATTTAGTACAGTGCCTAACACTTAGTAGGCATTTATTTAACCAATGCCAGGGAGAACAAAGGAGTCCAAAGAGGCAGAAGAAAAAAAGAAAAGTGTCTGATTAGGTATGGAATTCCAGATAGCCTGTTTTCTCCTTAACCCTACCTACAAGCTCCCCAATTTAAAAACAGCAATAAATATACACTAAATGTTATTTATTGTATTAAAGGGAAAAAGTAAAATTTAAAAATTGGTAAGCTCTGCCAGACATGTAAAACCAGTCAAATTATATAATGAATCAAATCCTTTCCCCCCCCCTAAAAAGATACATGAGTGTACTTACCACAATGTAGGAGAAGGAACACAATTTTGGGAGCAAGAAATGCTTTCGTTTTCAAAATCACAGAACATACCTTGAACACTCCTCTGCCCAGATTGCACTGGCCAATGAAAAACCACTCATTATGTACTTTGTACTGCATACTGCGATGGAAACACACTTCTCTCTTTCCTGTATCTCTCACTTCTAGTGAGATTCTCTCTCAAGCCACAAGATACAGCCTGCCCAGACCTATTTCTTAACTGTAAGTACTTTGAAATGAAGCACTTCTTTAAAAGCTTATCTTAGCCCTGGGGGGGGGGGGGGAAGTATTTGATTTTCTTGTTATTATTTCTAACATGCAATATTTTGAGGTTCAGCCGAAAGACCAATGTTCTCTTATCTAATTGCTTTAAATTTAGTTAAGTTAGTCAAATTCAACATGTGCCAGGCATGTGTGAGATGCCATGCTTTTCATAAGGTAGTCTTGAATCGTCATCAACTACTGCTTTCAGCAGGATATATATATTAGGCATTGTGTTTATAACTTGATCATTAATTTCACTCTTTATTTCATACATAGGCATGTTTACTTGTGCTAGTCTAATTTCTTTGTCTTTTGAAACTATTTTGCTTGATTTTTCTTCCATTAGAAAAAGAAGACGGGATTTTATAGATTTAGCTAATGAATCATGAGAATCCTTGAATTTTTGGTATGACAGTAAGAAAAACAGACTAGAAGGCTTCAAACTTAAATTCTGGTGCTTTATTTATATGTATAAAGAAAGAGACCCTTCTCACCTCACATTTGTTAACTTCTGAGATGAGAAATTAGGAAATGGAAATGTTTCAATCAAAGCAAAAAAAAAATTAAAGTTTAACATTGATAAACACTAGAAAGAAGAGGAAAATCTAAGCGATATATTGATTAATATTAACGTAATTAATGTAGTAGATTAATACTAATTAATATTAATAAGATAGGGGCTGTCCTTCTCAAGAGTGAAGTTTTCCAGGGCAGGGGAGACAGGTATAAGGCTAGTTGTAACTAAAACTAATGGATGAAATTAGGGTGTTTAAAATGTGGGCCAAATCCTGCAAGGTTTCTGGGCATTGAGGGCATTCCACAAAAGGGGTCTTCTAAAGAAAGGGGTCTCAGTCTCTCTTCAAAGCTTGTCCACCAAGATTCCCACTTCAATTCCTCCTGCCTCCATTCTTCCTTTCTCCGGAGTGGCCCCCACCAACTTTTTTCATCACCTGTCTGCTCTGTGGCATCAAAGACAACATGAAACGAAACAGCTGTGTGGTCCCTCAGTGATGGGCAGAGCTACCGGCTGTGGAGAGGAAACTACAGACTCTCCTGAACCCCTACCATATCTAACACAAGCGCTACACACGTTGGGTGCCCAGTAATGTTTGCTAACGTGGGTTGGATCTGCAGTTATTCTTAACAGAAGAGAAATAAAAATGCCCAGGGCCGTGGGTTACAAAGTGTCCTCTGTAAGGGCACTGATGCTGGAATCTCCTGAGATGCCAGGCCTCTGCATGGGCAGGCAGCCCATGGGTGAGTGGGGCTAGTTCCTGTGCTCCTCGGGAAAGCTGGAGGCCCTGGCATGGCTACACCTGCCTGGAGAAGGGGATGGTATTTTTCTAATTCTCACCAAGCTGCGTCCATGCAGAGGGCCACATTTCTCTACATGACAGCACCCTATGCCATAGGGGCAGCAGCCCTGAGGGTGCTCGGTACAGATTCCTGGACCCCAGCCCATCCCACCTAAATCACAATCTCGGAGGATAGTGCCCAGGAATCTACATCATAAACAAACTCTCCAAAGTGGCTTTTACGCGCACAGTAAGCATTGAAGACCACTGAACGGAGGAGACAAGCTTGTAGACAAGGTCCCAGAAATTCTTGGAAACATTACTGGGCACTAAAGTGATTTCAGGGAAGTTGTCTTTTGTTATCTTCCCCTCAACTCCTGCTGTCGATCTTTTACCTTGAATGGTTAAGGTTAAAGACTATTGGGTATTTAATGGCTGAAGCAAAGAGACTTGCAACCGTTTAGGATATTTTGAGTTCGTTTTTATTTTATATTTTATTGCAACCTAAAGGATCCCTAGAATTGTGAAATGATATTTAAACCACAGAGCTGCACAGGAGTAAGTGTGCTTGTTTTCTCTTCTGTTTGATAGCTATCAGGGAGCTCTTTCTGGAGTAAGAAATCTCATGTGAGAAGTTACAAGACCTCTTTCAGAATAAGCCACATTGGTCAAAAAGAAGTCCGGGGCGCTGGTTCCTAGTGCTGTTGTTCTGGGCTGGGCCGGATAGAGTAGCCTTCCCCCCTGCTGTAGGTAACCTTCACTAGAGATGAACCTTGAAACCTCCCGGGGCCCCCAATCTCTGCTCAGTTCTCGGTGCTAAAGTCCACAGAAACACCTGGGGCGCCCAGTTTTCCATATTCAAAAAAGGAAGTCAAAAGTAGTGAAAGAAACAGAAACCGAGAGCTTTTGACTTTGGGGCTAAAGACTGTTGAGGCCACTACACTGAGAAAGTAAACTGTGGTACAAACTAACTGGCAGTCAGCACATGGATATTTCCGACGAAGCTGCTGGCTGCAAAATGTGCAGTTTACCATTGATTCAACTTCAAAGGCACTCAGAGAATGCTCCAGTCTCTGCTTTAAGGGCTAACAGCGGCCAATCTGAATACACAGATATATAAAGTATATACTGAGTGAGGACAGTTAGGAAAAAGAAAGGATGGTTAGATAATTGCAGGCAAGTTTTTATTTTGAAATATTCAGATCATTCTATTCAAAATCACAGCATAGACTTCTTAAAAAATAAGCAAGTTAAATGAACATGTTTTTCCTGAGAGAGATCATGGGAAGGGTATAAGTTCATTCATTCAACAAGTAGTTACTGAATGCCAACTTGTGCCAGGCACTGGCCAGGGGCTAAGGAGAAAAAACTTCAGACAGCTATAGGATAATCAGCACAACCCTTTACTTTTTTTTTTTTTTTAGTCACTGTATTTGCTTTTTGTTTCCAAAGTGGGTATTTCTTGTGTTGATTATAAAAGGAATAAATGCTAATTGTAAAAAATTTTTTCAGACAATGCACAAAATTATAAAGATAAAAGTTAAAAATATCTACCAGCCAATCACCTAGTGATAACCACCGAACATTTTGTATAGCCTTTCCTGTTTTTTTCTGATATTTGATTATTAAAAAGAAATACAAAAGAAAGTTTGAATTTCCTTTTTTTAAAGCATTTCCTGCAACGCCTCTTCTTCCCAGGTCCCAAATATGGGAAGCTATCACCCAAAACTATGGTTTCTGTCATGTGAGTACTGGGGTTTGGGATATAGGATGTCTGGCGGTCTAAAGGAGTTCTAGGGAGAACTGCCACTGCTTAAGTGGTTTTCAGGGCTGAGCACTAGCCTGTGTCTGATGTGCACCGCTCCAGCGGGCATCACGCACTAAGACCGCGGTGGCGGGCGTGTTAATGGGCACCTACTGTGTGCCAGGCCCTGCGCTAAGCTTTTGCGTTACCTCAGAGAACACAGCCCACAAAAATTCCCTGCCCTTGTAGAGCTTACGCCCAGGACTGGGAGCTTCCTTTTCCCAAAACCAAGGTGATTACTGTAAAAAGCGTGAACAACAGAAATGGCACAATTGCAGTTTCTTTATTTCCTTTTTCATGAATCCACAGAACGAGTGTGTTTAGAAAGCTGTGGATGCTTCTTACTGAACCGAAAAACAGGCATGTGCACTAGAAGTAGAACCTGGGGACCACCTAAGAGGTGTTAAAATCAGCGGGGCCAGGGGCAGGGGGTTGGTGATGATAGTTTCTTTCTGTCTTACTTCCTGATCAGAAGTGAGCTGATCGGCCCACTCATCTGATGAAAACTTTACAAAATGTATTACAAATGCCTGGTGAGACGGAGCGGCCGCGGCTGGCGGAGCGGCAGGGTGCCGGGCAGCGGCGCCCCGACCCTGTCCCAGACCCCGGGCTCCCTCGCGCCTGCCCGGCCAATCTCGGCTCCCACCAAATCCGGCAGGTCCAGCCGCGTACGGCGACAGGGACCAGCCCGGGTCCCAGCCTCGCGGACCCTCCCCGCGTCCGCGAGATGCAGCCGCCTGGAGCTGGCCGCGCCCTGACTGCGGCCGACCCTGCCCGCGGGCTCCGCTCTGCCTGCCCGGAGGGATTCGGGGGCAAAAAGTCAGGTCCCAGCGGAGGCGACGGCCGGGTACACAACTCACGTACTGGGAGGCCGAACGTGGGTGCCTGGCGGAGAACACCTTCTGCGCCGCCACGCTGCGCGCACTCACCATCCTGAGGGGCGAGAGGTCACGGCGGTGAGAAGCCCACCCCACCCTCCGGCCCGCGCTGCTGAAGCCCCCGGCCCTGCTCCTGCCGAGGCCACACCTCCCGCGTGCACCGGAAACGGGGAGTGAGTGGGCTCTCCGCCCCAAAGGGAAAAGCGGAGGCTGCCGATGGGCCCGTGTGGTTTGATAACTTGGTTCAGCCTGACACCGGCGCGCCCCGCCACCGGCGGACTGTCCTGCCCTTGTCCCTTCTCCCTGCGAGGGAGCCGGAGCACAGCCAGAGGCAAGTTCGCTTCGTTCCACCACCTGATGATCCTACCCTTCAAGATAGACTCCTGCCTACAAAGACACCCACAGATAACGCAGGCCCCGAATGATCGCCCCCCGCCACCTTCCCTCCTCCCCACCATTTTTGTTTACTTACTAAACCTTCTTTCGCAGTGTTTTCTGTGAGATCCACAGTGGTGAGCCTCTCTCTTTGATTGTAAAAGAGCAGTAAAAAGCCATTATGGCGCGTTAAAAAATAAATAAAGCAAAAACCAAAATAAAAAACCACTTTAATGCATATAAAAGGACAAACCTAATAAATTTTAAATAAGCTTCAGCTATTCTGAATGCATTTTATGGTGTTTTATGCGAAAAAGAGAAATTCTTTAGAATGGTTCCTAAGAATTATAAGGCGGAAATGCAACCACAGTTCAAAAATCTTCTTATGGCTATGTTTACATTATATACTACTTGGATTTGGGAATATACGTTTTACGGCTTTTGTAACAGATTGCTTTTCTATTTTTCACTCTAAGTCCTATGGGGGCTCTCCTCTTCCCATATTCTCTTATGTTTTGTTTTCTTATTTTTTAGAAATAATTTCAGATTTATGAAAAATGTTGGAACAATAACACACAAAAAGACAAACAATAACAAACGTTGGCCACGATGATGGAACCCGCAAACAAAATGCAGCAGTTTTGGAAAACAATGTGAAGCAGTTCGAAATGCTAAACATGGCCTTGGTGGTATAGTGGTGAGCATAGCTGCCTTCCAAAATGCTAAACATAAAGTTAGTATTTTGACCCAGCAATTCCACTTCTAGATAGACACCCAAGAGGAATGAAAACAAATGTCCGCACAAAAACCTGTGTGGTACGCAGATAGTAATAGGAGCGTTATTCATAATAACAAAAAAGTAGAAGCAATCTAAATGACCATCAGCTGATCAATGGACAAACACAGGGGGCTCCCCTGGTGGCGCAGTGGTTGAGAATCTGCCTGCTAATGCAGATTCGAGCCCTGGTCTGGGAAGATCCCACATGCCGCGGAGCAAATGGGCCCGTGAGCCACAACTACTGAGCCTGCGCGTCTGGAGCCTGTGCTCCGCAGCAAGAGAGGCCGCGATAGTGAGAGGCCCGCGCACCGCGATGAAGAGTGGCCCCCGCTTGCTGCAACTAGAGAAAGCCCTCGCACAGAAACGAAGACCCAACACAGCCAAAAATAAATAAATAAATATTTTTTTAAAAAAATGGACAAACACAAAATGGTATATCCACACAATGGAATATTATTCACCAGTAAAAAAAAAAAAGAAGTACTAATACATGCTGTGATAAGGATGAACCTTGAAAACATTATGCTAACTAAAGGAAGTCAGTTACAAAAAAAAAACATATATTCTCTTATTCCATTTATATGAAATGACTAGAATAAGCAAACCAATAGAAACAAAAAGGAGATTAGAGATTGTTTGGACGTAGGGGAGGCGAGAGGAAGTGGGGAGTGACTGTTAATGGACATGGGTTTTCTTTAGAGGATGTGTGCTAAAATATTTCAAAATTAGATTATGGTGATGGTTATGCAAGTATGAATATACTAAAGTCACTGAACTGTATCCATTTTAAACGATTGAATTTTATAGTATGTAAAATATATCTCAATAAGATTTTTTTTAAATAACAGGGACTTTGCTGGCAGTCCAGTGGTTAGGACTCCACGTTTCCATTGCAGGGGGTGCGGGTTCAATCCCTGGTCGGAGAACTAAGATCCCACATGCACATGGCACAGCCTAAAAAATACAAAAATAAAAAAGTAATACACAGAGTCCCCATACACCCCTCACTGGCTTTCCTGGTTAATGTTTTACATAACAATAGTACACATACTGAAACCAGGGAATTAATATTGGCAAACTGCTATCACCTAATTAATCTACAGATCTTATCCAAATGTTACCAATTGTCCCACTATTGTCCTAAGGAAGAGAAAAGTAGCTCTTGCCATCGTGGAGCTGGCCCAGTGCTGTGAGCTAGGCTTTGGTGTTGCAGCAAGCTGGCCTGGCACTCACACCAGGTCTTTTTTTTTTTTTTTTTTTTTGAGATATAATTGACATATAACATTATATTAGTTTCAGGTGTACAACATAATGATTTGATATTTGTATATACTGTGAAATGATCACCACAGTAAATCTAGTTAACATGCATCACCACACAGTTACAAAATTTTTTCCTGAGATGAGAACTTTTAAGATTTATTCTCTTAGCAACTTTTATATATACAATACAGTGTTATTCACTATAGTCACCATGCTGTACATTACAGCCCCAGGACTTATTTATTTTACGACTGCAAGTTTGTACCTTTAGACAACCTTCACCCATTTCTCCCACGCCCTACCCCTCACCTCTAACAACCACCAATCTGTTCTCCGTATCCATGAGTTTGGTTTGTTTGCTTGTGTTAGATTCCACGTATAAGTGAGATCATACTGTATTTGTCTTTCTGTGTCTGACTTATTTCACTTAGCATAATGCCTTTAAGGTCCATCCATATTGTCCTCCCCACTGGGTCTTGATGCTCCCCTCTAGCACATGAACAATTTCACAGAGCATCAACATCAGATAAGACCATGATGGATCAAATAAAAACACTAACACTCCGTAATCATATTTGAACACAGATGAACTTTAAACATTATCCAAGCCATAAATACCAAACATTTCCCTTTCCTGACTAATAGGAGTGATTGCTGTTTCTTTACCTGTTGCAGGGTTAGGCTTGCTCTAGTCACCTTCACTCCCATAGATAAGATTTATTAATATACCCAGTCATAGCATTGTCTCCACTTTCTGGAGCACATCAGTATGTCCCATTACTGATAATATCAACTTTGGTCACTTGACTAAGATAGCGTCTGCCAGATTTATCCACTAGAGAGTTTGCTGTTTTTCTCTTTGTAATTAATAAGTAGCCTGTGGGGTGATACTTTGAGATGTGTAAATATGTTGTTTCTCATCATACTTTCAAAGTCTAATTTTAGCATCCATCTGTGAGTCTTGCCTATAACAATTATTACTGTAGTGTTTGCCAAATGGTGATCTTGTATTTCCGTCACTCCCTCTATATTCGTTAATGGGAATTCTCCCTCATTTTATTTATTATTATTATTATTATTATTATTATTTTGGCCGTGCCGTGTAGCCTGAAGGATCTTAGTTCCCTGAGCAGGGATCGAACCTTGCCTCCTGCAGTGGAAACGTGGAGTCTTAACCTCTGGGGACCACCAGGGAATTCCCCCCTTCTCCCTCAGAGTAAATAAAATTTACTCTTTTATTTATATCAGTAGAGGGTTATGGATAGTTTAGTCTATGAATTATAATCGGATATTAACATTGTTTGGTTACACAAATTGTCCCAGATTTAGCCATTGGAAGAGCCATCAAGTTGGCTCTGAGGTCCTATCTCTAATCCATATTTGCACCCTTTTTTACTTTTTGGTACACAAGATGTTCCAGGCTTATCTTGTACTTCCCTTTCCCAGCCCTGGAATCATCCATTTCTCTAATGAACTCAGGCTCTTTTTTTAATTGGAAAATGGTATTTAGAAACCAAGATTTGGGCACAAGGTGTGTTCATTGATAGTGGGTTGTTGTTGCTTCTAGGTCCTCTCAATGGAGAGGGCTGGGAAATATTTATGTATTCATACATATATACACATTTCTATATCTCTCTGTGTGTATGGGTGTGTGTGTGTGTGTGTGTGTGTACTGTAAAGTTGTTGTTTGTTGCCTCAGTGGCTTCCAAAGTGCTTGTTTTGAACTTTTACCAAGTTATTGCCCACTTCTAAGTACCCATCCCCAATACATGTGTTCATAAGCCTTATAATGACTTCCCCATCTTACCCTTTTCCTACTTTCCATGTTGACCCAGTTACATTTAAATTACCCAATGAGAATGCTTCCTGCATGCCACAAGCTACCCCACTCATGACCCTCAATAAAGGCATTTGCCCATGTGTCCTGGCTCTGCTGTCTCGATGCCTGCTGTTACCAAACTTCAGGCTTTTAAGGGACTTTGCACGGCCCTCTGGGCATGTCATGCCTCCCCCTTTAGGACCTGTGAGTAGAATAAATTCTTTAATTTCATATGCTTGTCTGAATGGGATTTCTGTAGCTGTGTCGGAGTGACCCTTAAAGACCCCACAAAGGAGTCTTACTCCCTCATTTACAACTGTGTGTGTGTGTGTGTGTGTGTGTGTGTGTGTGTAAATAACCATGAGTTCATACCACTGATTCCAATCCAACAGGACTCATACTAGCTGTCCTCCTTTCCTTATTTGTAATTTCTTTCTCTGACAGGGAAAAATCTCAATCTCATTATCCACAGTATATTGTTCAAGCCATATATATAGATAGATAGATAGATTTCAGAATTGCTAATTCATACCCATGTGAAAAACAAGTTTACTAACTAGAGTATAATATTTATGTCAGTTATTTTTTTATAGCTTTATGTTATATAGTCAAAATACTTTCCAAGGTTATTTAGGTTACTTTTTTCTTCCTCAGTGTGGTTATAATATTAATTGTAATACAGTCAGGTCTATTTGTTACTGTTTATATTGCATTTTGGGATCCTGCCACATTCTGGTTGATTTTGACTGTCCATTTATGCATTGACTTGATATGTGAAATATTAGCATGGTTGGAAGAGTCAGAGCCATATGAAAAGGTACACTTAGAGAAGTGTTGCCCCCAGCCCTGCTACTCCATTTCCATTCTCTCATTCTTTCCACCTCATTTACCCTGAACATAACAAGTTTCATTTGTGTCTGGTTTATTCTTCCTGTATTTCTTATTGCACAGTTGAACAGATACATGTGTGTTTTCTTATTTCCCTTTATTTCTTACATGAAGGATATCATACCAAAAACATTCTTTTGTACATTTTTTTTCCCACTTATATATATCTTGGAAGTTACTTCATGTCAGTTTATAGAGCTCATCCTCATTCTTTTTTTGATAGCTGCATAACACTCCGCTGTGTGGGTGTACCATAGTTTATTCAACCTGTCTCCCATATAGTGCTTACAATTATTTTGCAAAAACAAACAATGCTGCTAGGAATAACCTCATGCATATGTGTTTTTGCATTTTTGGAGGTATATCTTCAGGATGAATTTCTAGATATGGGATTGCTTGGGCAAATGGTAAGCGTAAGTGTAGTTTTGTTAAGTATTGCCAAAGTTCCTTCCAGAAAGGTTGCACCAGTTTGCATTCTCACTGGAAATATATGAGTACCTGTTCCTCCACAGCCTTGCCAAAAGAATGTGTTGCATACTCTTTAATTTTTGCCACCTGACAAGTGTTTAATTTGCATTTCTTTAATATTGAGTGAGTTTGAACATCTTTTTTAATATACTTAAGGTCATTTTCATGTCTTCTTTTGTGAATTATCTGTTCCTGCCTTGTCATTTTGTCAACCTTGGGGCTTTTAAATTTCTCTCATTTTAAAGATTTTTTTTTTTAATACTTAATGTCAGATTTTGTCCTCTCTTTGTGTACCTATAATCATTTTATTAAAACTTAGAAAAATATATGTTTGCAGACCACACTCACTAATGGGAAGGGAAATACCTAGAGCTATTTTCTGATGGTGATAAAGTTCAACAGACAGAAACCTTTAAAAAAAACGTTTTAAAGCTTCTTCCTTCTTTCTAAAAAAAATAAAAATAAACTCGTTTAATACTCATCCAGAAACACTGTGTCCTTCACATGAGGCTGTTTGCTAGGACTCAGGGGACCATTTATAATGATAGACCTGGTTAATTTACAATTAGCTATGATGAAGCCTGGGCAGATTTAGACATGTTTGAACCATTGTTGATACGCTTTCAATTGTGTGGAAAAACATCCAGGATGTTGCCTTGTTTCATATACTGCTCTCTCTTTTTGTCCATGGGAACTACCAGACTAGCCAGGCATTACTGAGCAATGCAATCTATAAAGAAACCCAGTTAATTCAAGAAATAGAAAAAGTGTAAAGTAATATGGAACAATGGAGGTAATTTGCTTGTTTTTGACACTGCCCTATGAGGGAAATAATACAAGAAAGCATTAGTATAATCACATTGCCTGAGTATCTCGAAGCACCGTATTTTCAATTTTAGTGTTTTTCTTTTGTCCTGAATTCTGAAGTGGAAATGTATTACATCTCAAGTGTCTAGCACACTGTGAGTGAGTCAAACATATAATAAGTACTTAATTCAAGAAGACAAGGAAAAGTACCTTCTATTAGACTAACATTGAAGTTGGTGCTAAAGGAATAAATATGAAAAGAGAGTTCCAGTTCTCAAGGAGATCACAACAAACCAATGAAAATGCCACCCTGTAATAAGTGCTGTGATGGAGCAGGGCTCTAAAGCTAAGGGGCAAAGGGAGGGACAGGGACTGTGGAGTGAGCCAGAGAAGGATTTGAATTTCATAATTTACTTAAACTCTCTGAGCCTCCATTTCCTCATCAACTCAATAAAGATAATAATTCCTACTTAGCAGGGCTGTTGTAACATTAAGTGGACAGTGTGAGTCTAGCACAGTGCCTGATATAAGGTAGACTCTCAATGAATATTAGCTGATATTATTGCCAATAGGTATTTGTGGAAATCATCAAAAGACATTTCCTTGCTGCATTTTTGTACATTTTAGCCACTCTCCCTGATACTAATCTGATTTTTTTCATTGTTCATTAAATTCATCCCTAGACTTTATCTCATAGAAGGTACTCATAGAAGATACTTTTCATTGTCTTCTTGAATTAAGTACTTATTATATGCTTGACTCACTCACAGTGTGCTAGACACTGAGATGTAATAATACATTTCCACTTCAGAATACAGGGCAAAAGAAAATGCTCTCAATAAGCACAGAAGGTGGATAGGTCAGAAACCATTTCCATTTTTGCAGATTAGTAGGGGGAAATTTAAATGACTAGTTAAATAACTAGGCTGATCAATGACTAGTCCAAGATCACACGGTTTAAGAAACCAGAATTTGAGCAAAGATATTCTCACTTCAAATCAAATCAATGTTGCATGACCCCACACTGCCTCTCATGATGGAGAGAAATTAGGACTAACCTAACAAAGTGTACTTCCTAATAAACTTTGCTGGGGCACACCATCAGGGCTTGTCCCTAACACGTACCAAGGGTCTGTCAGCACTGACAGTCGGCACTGTCAGAGGGGTACAGGCTCCAGGTAAATTTGAAGTGAAGGACCAACTTGGATGCAGGAAGATTGGAGAGGACTACTGTGATATTGTGGTTTTTAATAAGAAATACATATTTGGTCTTCATTCCTGTTCTTGGCACAGAGCTCCTAAAATCTTTGGAATTTCTTACATGGTAAGAGCGATAAAGGTGTCTTGTTATTCATAACAAGCCCCTCTCAACTACAGAGGAGTGTATGCTAATGAAGTGACTTTTTGGAAAGCCCTTGAGGGTGCCGGTTGCCAGGGGAACCAATCTTTGATTAGAGGGTTGGAACTTTTAGCCCCAGCTCTCAGACTTCCAGGGGAGGGGAGAGGGGTTTGGAGACTGAGTTCAATCACCAATGGCCAATGATTTAATCAATCATGCCTATGTAATCAAGGCTCCATAAGAACCCAAAAGGACAGGGTCCAGAGAGCTTTTGGGTTGGTGTGCTGGGAGGGTGGCCCACCCCAAACTCCACAGGTTCTGAACCTCACCCTATGTACCTTTTCATCTGGTTGTTCATTCGTATCCTTTAATAGCCTTTGTAATATATCAATAATCTAGTAAGTAATCTATTTTCCTGAGTTCTGTGAGCCACTCCAGCAAATTAATCAAACCTAAGGAAGGGGTCATGGGAACCTCTGATCTAGTTGGTCAGAAGCACAGGTGACAACCTGGTCTTACAACTGGCATCTGAAGTAGGGGAGGGAGGGCAGTCTTGTGGGACTGAGCCCTTAACACGTGGAATCTGACACCGTCTCCTGTAGACAGTGTCAGAATTGAGCTAAATTGTAGGACACTGTATGGGCAGGCTCCCCAAGATGTCTGTTCTCTTGTTCTCTGTACATTCTCTGCTCGACCAGTCCCTGCTTCACCTACATTCTGTTCAGATGACTGACCTTCCCTAATCAGTAAATGCCTACGTACTTGCCCTCGCCCCAGCTAGTGATTGTTCTAAGCTTTAGATCAGAATATCTCCCCTGTGATAGCTTATCAAAGGGGTGGTGGGAGGCTGTGCTCCTCTGCTGGTTTCCCTGGTAACCAGTGAGCCAACCTGATGTCAATCCCCCCTATAACTGGTAACCTCCCCCTCCCCCCATCCCCTGCCCTGGGAGCGAAGACTGGTGGGCTGTCACTCCAGGACCTTGCTTCAGACATGTAAGATCCCCCTATCCATTAAACCATTGATGTTTCTGTCACTGACTCTGGGCTCCTTCTTCGGTCTCTGGACAAGCACAGGGCTTGCAGGCCTGCAGCGTGCAACCCAATGGACCCCCAGCTGGTGTTGCAGAATTGCTTGGTGTGGAAAAAAGCTACCACACATTTGGTGATCACAAGTGACAGACAGTGTTCTGTGAGTAGACAGAAAACAGGGGAGTTTTTCCTTTACAACTGCTCATGAGAAACAAGTCCACAACAAAAGGGAACATAAAAGAGGGGCAAGAGGAGAAAGTGTGCGAGTGCACGAAAGCTTAGGATGGTGCAATTTTACAGAAGTCTGTTCCCGTAATTCGCTACTCCTTTTGTCAACTGAAAAAAAATGCACAACGTGAGCGTTGTGAGTTAAGTTTTATTTGGAGCCAAATGAGGACTATAGCCTGGGAGACAGCGTCTCAGATAGCTCGGAGGGACTGCTGCGAAGAGGTCGGAGGGGAGGTCAGTAATACATGGTTTTAGTGAAGGGGGCACGTGCCACCAAGCACACATTTTGGCAGAAGGTTGCTGCTGGTCACGAGGACCAGATGCCTCCGTTAATGATTTCAGTGCTTTTCTAGGTATAAGAAGATGTAAGAAATGGGGCTCATAAAATCATCTTCCAAAAATATCTAACTCTCTGAAGGCCTGTTCTGCCAGTTTTTTCCCAGAGCACACAGTGCCGCATTCCTGATCTCCGGCCTGAACTCCTCTCAGGGTGTGTTGGAGGTCAGCGACTGCAGTGGCCGGTGACTTCGTTCTTGTAGAACCAAACAGCGTGCAACAATTTTTAGTTGGCGTGGTCATTATCACGGGTTCCCTCATTTGTTTCCCTGTCTTGTGTGGAGACCAGGCACCTGTTTAAAACAGTTCTTACAACCATGTTACGTTCCCTAACGCCAAGAGAAGAATCTGTACGTTTTACCGGTTCAGTGAATCCCTTCCCCCAGGGGCCTCTGCAGAAATTCTGTTCTTCAAAGATCAACAAGTCACTTGGTCTAAATTGCCTCACTTGCCCGTGAAGCAGAGTGCCTCAAAACAGCCTTCCAAGAGCAACCTCCAGGCTACTTACACCACGTTTTTCCTTTCAGACCACAGCCACGTAAGACCCTGCATCGAAAATGCAAGCTCCACCTCCGGTGGTCATTGTAACTCAGCCTGGAAGTGGTCCGGTTCCTCAAACCTCTAACTGGCAGACGGGCATGTGTGACTGCTTCAGCGATTGTGGCGTCTGTAAGTGCTGGGGAAAGTGCCCCCGTAACTGATGCGGAGGTGAATTACCAGAGACCAAATCCTTCCCTCATTCCTCCCTTATTGTGTAGTAAACGTTCCCCACTGATGCCAAAGTACCCTGTGTGTCAGGCAATGCTTTGTTAACAGAAAAAGCCTGTACGGGATTGTAAATTAATTCTTCTCCACCCTTCGAAGAATAGTTTTACTCCTAAAATAAGTTCTGGAGTTAAGATAACAGGAAAAAAGCTGATGACTCTTAACAATGAACAGACTTGGCCTAATGACTATAAATAGACCATACATCATATTAAAAGACACATTTCAAGTTTTACTTGATTAAAAAAAAAAAGACTGCTCTTGTTACACATAAATTAAACTCATTATTTTATAGATACACTGTGCCCAGTAAACAAGGGATAATTTTCATCCATGGTTTCAGCATGAGCTCAGAGAAGAATTATTTTATTTGTACATTTAACTTTGTTATACACCTAAGAATAAAGAATTCTACAGGCAATTAACTTCTCATTGGGTAAAATATCTCTGACTCTCCTTGTTTTTTGTTTTGTTCCTTTTATGAGAGCTCTCTAAGTAAACTTGGGAGAGAGAAAGTTTGTGAGAAGATGGGGGTGTCAGAGAGATCAAATGCTTAGTTCTCAACACCAAGCAGGAAACGAACAAACCTGCCTATATAACAAATTTTGCTCTGAGGTTTTGGGTTTCCCCCCCCCCCCCCCCCCGGCCTCTTTGAAGTCTACACAGTGTTCTGAGACAGGAAAGGAAAACTTGTTAACCTTTAACTTATCAGTGGAATTGAAATTTGAAATCGAGTTAATAATTACATTGAAAAGCATAAAGGGGGGCTTCCCTGGTGATGCAGTGGTTAGGGACCTGCCTGCCAATGCAAGGGACACGGGTTCAAACCCTGGTCCGGGAAGATCCCACATGCTGCAGAGCAACTAAGCTCGTCACCACAACTACTGAGGCTGTACTCTAGAGCCCGCAAGCCACAACTGCTGAAGCCTGTGTGCCTAGAGCCTGTGCTCCGCAACAAAAGAAGCCACCGCAATGAGAAGCCCACGCACCGCAACGAAGAGTAGCCCCCGCCTTCTACAAGTAGAGAAAGCCCAAGCGCAGCAACAAAGACCAAACGCAACCAAAAATAAAGATAAATAAATTAAAAAATTTTTAAAGTAGATTGTAAAATAATATTTAAAGTAATATTAAATATTAAAAATAATATATTTTTTAAAAAGCACAGAGGGAAAGAATTACCTAGGAAATGGAATAGTTGGGTTTATTGATTTGCTCTCATTGTTCTACTGGATGACCTGGGGTGATGACTTACACTTCTCAGGACATTAGTTCAACATCTGCATATCATAGTGATAATGAAACCACAATAATAAAACCTTCTAAAGATGAACATTCTAATCCCCTAACCCCTAGTATTGTTACTCGAATAAGTGAATTACAAGTCCTAATATGAGCTTAATATCTTCATATAGAATTTCTTAATTGTAGATCTGACCAAATCATTCTCCCTTCTTAAAATATTTCAGAGCTTCCTCATGACTTCCATGACCCATTCTGAGCACTCGTACTTCCTCGTTATCCAGTCTCCAACCCACCTTGGGTCCAGCTTCATCCCCATCCCATCCCTGCCTCCAGCCATGTTGAATGAAAACCAACCATTGTCGAGACATACCATGTTATCTAAAGAGGCTCTTTTCCCTTTCCTCTACCTATAAAATTCCTAATCATCCTTCAATATTCAGATCAAGCGACATTTCCTTCCCAGAGCACTGGAGGCCCCATTTGTGTGAGTGACTCCTTGGCATCTTGAGTAGGTTTCTGTTGGAGAACTTTTCATATTATCTAACTTCCCTTCTAAACTTCAGACAGAGGCATTGTCAGTACTGAGGATAATCTCTGGAACATGGCTAGGTTTCAGTGAATCATTCAATACATGGATGAAGGCAGTACTACAAAAAGAATACAGACTTTCCAAGGTGTGGTTATTCCGGAAATGATTGGGTGGGGAGAAGGGAGAAGCTGATGCGATGCTGAGCAAAAGCAGTGAAGATGGACTTGGCAGCAGGATGTGTGACAAAGGCCCCAGGATTTGGACCGCCATTCATGAAAGCACACTAACTTTCAACTGTGGTGGCGGCAGAGTGGAGTAATTTGTACCTCTGATTTCATGTGTCCAGGTCTCTGTGGCATATTTTGCTTCACGTGTCTTGCATGTCAAGTTGCATCTGATATGAATGAATGCTGTCTGTGTGGAACAAGTGTTGCAATGAGGACCCTCTACAGGACTCGATACGGCATCCCGGTGAGTCTCTTACAATACTGTATCATTCAAGCATGCGCCCACGTTCAAAATAATTGTTATAAACATGGAGACAATTTGATGGTACCCATCATCTGAATTTGATTGGTAGGAGTTTCCTAGCATCTGCAACCTTGTATTCCATTACTGTAGCAATAGATCCTCTGGTTATGGGACCTCCTTCTACGTTTCTGTGAAAACCTTAGAAAATAAACAACTCTCATATTTGCAATGTATGTCATACAGTGGAAGAGGATTGTTCAGAGCCTACTATGCCCCAGGTACATTACGTATGTTACATCATTTAATCCTTACACCATCCCCGTAAAGTAAGTAGGCCCACCAGGCAGAATTCCTTCTTACTCAGGGGAAGTCGTTCTTTCTCTATTAAGGCCTTCAACTAATTAGATGAGGCCCACCCACATTATGGAGGGTTACTCTAAGTCTACTGATTTAAATGTTAATCTCATCTGAAATATTATCTTCACAGAAACATCTAGAATAGTGTTTGATCCGATATCTGGGTACTGTGACCTGGCCAAGTTGACACATAAAATTAACCATCACAGGGAGTATCAATAAATAGGCAGAATATTTTAGGAACTTATTTTATTCCATTGAAATTATTTTATTTTTTCATTTGAAAATATTTCTTACTTTTTAAATTATACAAAATAATACATATATAGGTAATTTTATGACAAATTCAAACACAGAGGTATATAAAATAAAAGGTGAAAATCTCCACTCAGTGATAAATTCTATTAGTGATTTGGTGGTCTCCTTCCTCAGGTTTTTTTTTTCCTATGCCTATAATGCATATACATATAGATTAGATGTACCTATAGCTATAGATCTAGACATATGGGGTCTGGGATTTGCAGGGCTCTTTTATCACTTTTTTTTTTTTTAATGAGTTCATACTATATTGTAACCTGTTTTTTCCACTTAATATATGGTAGACCCCTTTATGTCTGTAATACAGATTCTTTTTAATGTCTGCATAGTATGCCATCATAGAGATAATATACTTAATCACTTCCTTATTGATGAAAGGTTAAGTGATATTGCAGTTTAAATAGTTGTACGTATATGATCTTGTACATGCACTGGTATTTTTGTAGGATGGTGTACTAGATTAGATTGACAGATCACAGGATATGCACATTTAAAATTTGAAAAATACTGTCAAGTATCCCTTCAAAAAGATTATATCAATTTATAATTTATTAATATTATAAGTGAGCCAATATAATATTTTTTTCATGTTGCCTGTCAGAGAGGCAAAAATGATATTTCCTTGTTTTAGTTAAATTTTTATTAGATAGATCAAGCAACTTTTTGAAAATTTATTGTCCTTTTGCATTTCTTCTATAAATTATCTGTACATATACTTTGTTCATTGTTTTATTGAGTTGTTTGTCTTTTCTAATTGATTTGTAGGAGCTCTTTATTTATTATGCTATGACTATTTAACATGAAAGTTATCAACTTTTTTAAAGGCTTAGTACATAATCAATTTTTTTAAATGCTCATTAGGAGTTTGAAAAATTAATAACAGTCTGAAACTAAAACTTTAGTTGGTTTTGACAAAATTTGGAAGATTGGAAGGAAGAGGAAGAAACAAAGATATTCTAAAGGCTTTGTCTGGCATTGATAGATAAATACACATTTTTTTATAAAAAGAACATTACAGAGGTATAACTGACTTACAATAAACTGCATATATTTAAAATGTACAATTTGATAAGTTTAGACATATGTATATACCTGTGAAACCTCACAGTCAAAATAGTGAACATATTCATCACCCCCCAAATTTACTCGCATCCCTTTGTAATCTTTCCTTCTTTCCCCTCCCCTCTTCCCCAAGTAACCACCAATATGCCTTCTGTCACTATAGATTAGTTTTCATTTTCTACCATTTTATATAATAGAACTGTACCGTGTGTAGCTTCTTTCATTCAGTTTAATTATTTTGGGATTCTTCAAATTGTTGTGTTGTGTAAACTTACAATGTGTTAAGAGGGTAGATCTCATGTTAAGTATATATTTTTAACCCAAACAATAAAATTAGAAAAAAAAGAAAATATTTAAATGGCAAATAAGCACATAAGAAGATGTTCAACATCATCAGTCATTAGAGAAATGCAAAGTAAAACTACAATGAGATACCACTACACACCTATTGGGTTAGCTAAAATTAATCAGCCTAAACCACACCAAGTGTGAGTGGATATGGAGGAACTGAAACTCTCATGCACTGCTGATTGGAATGTAAAATACAGTTTCTTAAAAAGTTAAATATACACCTACTTTTTGGCCCAGCCATTCTGCTCCTAGATATTTACCCTGCAAAAATATATATCCATACCAAGACTTGTACACAAATGTTCAGAGCAGTTTTGCTTGTAATAGCCAAAAACTAAAAACCACCCAAATGTCCCCCAGCAGGTGAATGGATAAACAAATTGTGACCTATCCATATAATAGAATACTACTCAGCAATAAAAAGGAATGAACTATTGATACCCACAACAACGTAGATGAATCTCAAGATAAATATAATGTTAATAGCCAGGACATGGAAGCAACCTAAGTGTCCATCAACTGATGAATGGATAAAGAAGATGTGGCACATATATACAATAGAATATTACTCAGCCATAAAAGGAAGCAAAATTGAGTTATTTGTAGTGAGATGGATGGACCTAGAGTCTGTCATACAGAGTGAAGTAAGTCAGAAAGAGAAAAACAAATACCGTATGCTAACATATATATATGGAATCTTAAAAAAAAGAAAAGAAATGGTTCTGAAGAACCTAGGGGTAGGACAGGAATAAAGACACAGATGTAGAGAATGGACTTGACACAGGAAGGAGGAAGGGTAAGCTGGGACAAAGTGAGAGAGTGGCATGGACATATATACACTACCAAACGTAAAACAGATAGCTAGTGGGAAGCAGCCACAGAGCACAGGGAGATCAGCTCGGTGCTTTGTGACCACCTAGAGGGGTGGGATAGGGAGGGTGGGAGGGAGACGGAGGGAGGAGATATGGGGATATATGTATATGTATAGCTGATTCACTTTGTTATAAAGCAGAAACTAACACAACTTTGTAAAGCAATTATACTCCAATAAAGATGTTTAAAAAAATTTTTTTTAATATATAATGTTAAGTTGTGGGTAAAAATTTAAGGGTCATTGCTAATAGAAATTAGTTGTGGAATATCTAAAACTACTAAAGGGAACAAAAGGAACCAGGAAAGGTCTATTCAGCCAAAAAAAGAAAAGAAGGAAAAAATACCATTCGATGAATACCAAAAGTAAAATAATTTGGCTATCTCATGGGTGGGAGTGATTTAGATTTCTCAGCTGTGCTAAAATGTCTTTACCTTTTATTATTTCTTTTAGTGTGTTTATGGTGAGTCTTTGAGAGTCTGACCTCTTACGCAATAGGTGAATAGCTGTCCCACTTATCTCACCCCTCTTCTCTTCTGGGGCCCCAAAGCCCACATTAGGGTCATCTGTTAAACTGCTCTGCAGGCAGTGTTCCAGGCAAGGCCACAGCTGGCAGCTCTGGGCTGGCCCAGCTGCTCAAGCTGGCATCAGTTAACCACTCATCTTTCATTCCCCAGCCGGTTCTTCCTCCTTTCTGAACTGAGGGGTTTTGGTTTGGGGTTTATCTAATACCGTGCCTATGACTATGTTAGGTTTCATGTTCCTTAGCTCTGTTTTACTTTCTCCATCAATGTAATCCCATCTGCTTCATTTTTTTTTCCAAAAATTGCTCATGATTTCTGGCTCACTAAATCCCCCCAGCCCTGTTTTCTAGTACAGCTTTCATTTTAGTTAACAAAGCTCTGCAAGCACATAGTTTTTAAAATTAATTTATAAGGTTTGTTAAGGAAAATAGTAATCCCCAAACTTCTCTCCCCTACCTCCTCTTTCCCAAGGCTGATCTTTGGGTGTTTACCTCCGTATCTCCAAATGGTAGACTTGTATTGCTACTTTTTGACTTTTCAGTTTGGGGCATTTCTCTGGACTTCCTACTGTGGAAGATGAGAATTTAGTTCTGTTTTCTCCCCCTTCCCCACCATGGACATGCACCCTACGCCTACCCCACTCCTTCCAGTATAGTTATATATAAATTTGGTTAAATCCATATTTAGTATGTATATTATGATAGCTCTGCTTGCTCTTCAGAGCTGAGTTGAATCGTGTAGTGAACTATAATTGCCTTTTCCACTAAACTTTGTTTTTCCTACTATTAATAATGCTTGGTGGGGCTTTCCTGGTGGCGCAGTGGTTGAGAATCTGCCTGCCAATGCAGGGGACACGGGTTCGAGCCCTGGTCTGGGAAGATCCCACATGCCACGGAGCAACTGGACCCGTGAGCCACAATTACTGAGCCTGCGCGTCTGGAGCCTGTGCTCCACAACAAGAAAGGCCGTGATGGTGAGAGGCCCGCGCACCGCGATGAAGAGTGGTCCCCACTTGCCACAACTAGAGAAAGCCCTCGCACAGAAACGAAGACCCAATACAGTCATAAATAAATAAATAAATAAAAAGAACGTGAATTTCTTTAAAAAAAAAAAAATAATAATAATGCTTGGCTTTTTCCTTAGGAGTTTTTCATTTACTTAAGAGTAGTGCAGTCCCAAACTCTTTCCCAGTTTTCTAAATCTCTTCCCCAAACATTCAATACATCAGACATTCTATCATTTTCATCTCCTTGATGAAATCACTCCCTGACCCGCTACCCTTTGAACTAGATTCTTTTCACTCCTGGTGCTCTGCTTTTGCCCTGAGATCTCCTTGCCATGACTGGAGATTCCATTAACCGCTCCCCCATGTTAGTCTCTGGTTTCTTATACCTTTCTTGGTTTGCTCCTTCATTTTGGTGGCGGCATCCTCTAGTAGCTTCCTGAGAAAGGGAGCGGGTAGAGGAGAAAAGAGATTTTACTTCCTGAAACTCCTTATTTTACCCTCATATTGATAGTTTGGTTAGATGTCTTCTATTTTCAATATCACAATGTATACGAAAACATTTGATGTCATAAAAAGAGACAGGAGCTATATAGAGAAATCAACTAACATTTTCGTGAATGTATCCATCCAAACTCCGAATTCAAAGGATCAATGCCGGGCTTCCCTGGTGGCGCAGTGGTTGAGAATCTGCCTGCCAGTGCAGGGGACACGGGTTCAAGCCCCGGTCTGGGAAGATCCCACATGCTGCGGAGCAACTAGGCCCGTGAGCCACAACTACTGAGCCTGCGCGTCTGGAGCCTGTGCTCCGCAACGGGAGAGGCCGCGATAGTGAGAGGCCCGCGCACTGCGATGAAGAGTGGCCCCCACTTGCCGCAACTGGAGAAAGCCCTCGCACAGAAGCGAGGACCCAACACAGCCATAAATAAATAAATAAATAAATTTAAAAAAAAAAAAAAAAAAAAGGATCAATGCCTTCTGCTTCTCTTCAAAATGTCTTGAAAATTCGCAAGTCTTAATTCCCAAATAGGTGGATTTTACACTTCTGTTTCTTTTATATTTTCAAACAGGGATCCATTTGTGATGACTATATGGTGACACTTTGCTGTCCTCTGTGTTCTCTTTGCCAAATCAAGAGAGACATCAACAGAAGGAGAGCCATGCGTACTTTCTAAAAAAACAATGGTAAGTCTTAAAATCTATGAATGTTGAGAAATATAATCAAGGGCTTTGTAAACTAAGCATTATTTTGAATAATAATTCAATAATAACAATTATTTAAGTCTCTCAAATGTTATCTTAATATAAAGATTGTCTTTGATATCTTCAAATGAAGAAAGCTTGTTTGGGCTGCCGTAACAAAATAACATAGCTTAAACAGGTTAAACAACAGGAATTTATTCTCATAGTTCTGAATGCTGGGAAGTCCAAGATCAGGTATGAGCCAGTTCAGTTCCTTGGTGAGGATGCACTTCCTAGCTTGCAGTTGGCCACCTTTTTGCTGTGTCCTCAAATATTGGAGAGAAACAGAGAGTTTTGGCCTTTCTTCTTATGAGGGCAGTATTCCCATCATGGGGCCCTCACCTTCATGATCTCATCTAAACCTAATTACTTCCCAAAGGCTTCACCTCCTAATACCATCACACTGGGGGTTAGGGTTTCAACATATGAGTTTTGTGGCCGGGGGGACACAAACATTCAGTTCACAAAAATAACTCTATATTTTGAAACTATATTTTAGCAAATAAAGGGATGGTGACTTCTCTAGACTTCTCAGAATTCTGATGGTCTATTAATGAAGCACCACTTGCAAAATACAAGAGTGTGGTGAGATACAAAAGAAGTGGAAAGCACTTTCCCTGCTAATATAAACAAATTGATGAAAGAAACTGGTAAATAATTATAAAGTAGTAGAGCAAATGAAAATTACGCTATGTAATATTTGGATTAATTGTGGCATAATGCATCTATCAATAATGAGGTGAGGTTAAACAGGAAAGAGAAGGTGAACTTTGAAAGAGGTGGAATGGAATACAGAATATTTGGAAATGTTCTGTAGAATGTCATCATCTGAAATTCGATCAAGTCATTTCCAACTCATTTTTCCAAGATTCTCAGAATTAGCTATTGAGGATATAGTAAAGTAGAAATCAACATGATTTTGTCAGTCTTCTATAGAATGTGTCTTGAGTATGGGAAGAAAACATTAATTTTCCCATTCTTTGCAAAAATCCCACTTCCTTTCTCAAGTGAATGAGAACTCTGTATAAGTTAACAAACAACTCTTGGAAGATATGTTTTCAAATATTCATGCATTTAGCAAATAATGTCTCAAGTACCTAGTACCATGCAGGACACTGTTAGGGACTATGGTGAATGAAGGGAAATAAGCTGGTCCTCTTCCCCTTAGAGACTTTATACTCAAAAAGAAGGCATTAGAAAAACCCTCAAATAAAATGCAAACTTTGACTAATGCCTTTAGATGAAGTGCTATGTTATTCTCAGAGGAAAGAAAGATGATATCCTGTGAGAAGTGTAAATGAAAGTTTCTTGAAAGAAGTGGTTTTAATTCTAAAGAGGAAGTGAGCATCAGGGTCACAAGAGGAAATAGCTGGCACTCAAACTGTGATAATACAAGGATTTAATGAAGACCACTTACACAGGTGTGGGTGGGAGGTACAGGGAAATGACAGGGGATTGTGCAACAACAGCTGAACCGTTACCATCCCTAGGCCTCGGGAGGAGGGGAGGGAGCAGTTACCTGCATCCCAAAGGAGAAAGCTGTGTGACGGCTGCCCTGAGAGGACCTGAGCAGCCTGGGGCAACCCCTCAGGAAGGAAACAAGGGAAGAACTACCCTGACCTCATTTTCTGATGTCCTTCTGGGCTTCCCATTGGTTGAACCCACCAGGAAGACAGAGAGAAGGACAGTATTGCTGGGGTCCACAGGTCAGCCTCCCAGAACACAGGGCACGGCAGACAATGGTAGAAATGGATTGGATGGGGCAAACGGAAGATTTCTGACGCAAGATGAATAGAAATGGGTGTTTCTTCTCATCAGCAACATTAGTGAAACTATAGAGGCAAAAAAAGGAAAAAACATCTTTATGAGCTTAGGTTCAACTTGGCAGGAACATATGGTATAAGTAAGAAAATAATGAGAAATGAAAGATTTTAAAAACTGATTTGGGGCCTTGGCATGCAATGTAGTGAATACTGGGCTAATGATTTGGCCTTTTATTTGGTAAGCACTAGGGAGTTATTGCAGGCTATAAAGGAGTAACATATGTAGACTTATACTTTAGAAAAATTAACCTGGTAATGGCATGTGGCACAGACTGGAGAGGATGAGGTCAGAAGCAAAGATTTGGCCTTACACTATTTCAGCACTGTTTATCTAAATAAATGCATGAGACAGTTTGGATAAAATATCTACCCACACATATATAATAATAAATCCTGGCATTTGAGCTTTTTTTTAACCTCAAGGAAATTATCTCACGATATTTTGAGCTGGTTTGACATAAAATATCCTGGTGGTCCCGACTCCTGCTCATCAACTTGGACCCTACATTATTCATTGACAATAAAACTTTAGATATACAAATATCTGAAATGGGAGAATAAAGAGATAAAGATAAAAGAATAATGTGATTTACGTTAAAAACAGATTGAGACAAAGGGATAAAGAACAAACTGAAAAAGTTCCCAGTAGCCAAAACTGGAACAATTTGAGCAACAAAATAAGGTAGTATTGGATTATAACCCAAAGCATAAAATAAATATCTGAGTATCAGTCCATACTGATATGTATGTAATGGCAATATTATTCATTACTGTGACCAACCTATATGTAAGAATAAGTTTTCTTCAAAAATACACTAATGCAGGGACTTCCCTGGTGGTTCAGTGATTAGGACTCTGCGCTTCCAATGCAGGGGGCGCAGGTTCGATCACTGGTTGGGGAACTAAGATCCCACACGCCGTGCAGTGCTAAACAAACAAACAGATCAGTGCGGGAGACCTTCAAGATGGAGGGGGTGTAAGATGTGGAGATCACCTTTCTCCCCACAAATACATCAAAAATACATCTACATGTGGAACAACTCCTGCAGAACACCTACTGAACAGTGGCAGAAGACCTCAGACTCCCCAAAAGGCAAGAAACTCCCCACGTACCTGGGTAGGGCAAAAGAAAAAAGAAAAAACAGAGACAAAAGAATAGGGACGGGACCTGCACTTCTGGGAGGGAGCTGTGAAGGAGGAAAAGTTTCCACACACTAGGAAGCCCCTTCACTGGTGGAGACGGGGTGGGAGCAGTAGTTGGGGGGAAGCTTCAGAGCCACGGAGGAGAGCGCAGCAGCAGGGGTGCAGAGGGCAAAGCGGAGAGATTCCCGCACAGAGGATCAGTGCCGACCAGCACTCATCAGCCCGAGAGGCTTGTCTGCTCACCCGCCGGGGCAGGCGGGGGCTGGGAGCTGAGGCTCAGGCTTCAGTCGGATCGCAGGGAGAGGACTGGGGTTGGCGGCGTGAACACAGCCTGAAGGGGGCTAGTGCGCCACAGCTAGCCGGGAGGGAGTCCGGGAAAATGTCTGGACCTGCCAGAGAGGCAAGAGACCTTTGTTTTGGGGGTGTGCGAGGAGTGGGGATTCCTTCCCAGTGTGCCCACAGAAGGCAGAGCACTGCCTAAGCAAGCTCCAGAGATGGGCATGAGCCACGGCTATCAGCTCGGACCACAGAACGGGCCTGAACTGCTAACACTGCTGCTGCTGCCACCAGGAATCCTGTGTGCCAGTACAGGTCACTATCCACACCCTCCCCGGGAGCTTGTGCAGCCCGCCACTGCCAGGGTCCTGTGATCCAGGGACAACTTCCCCGGGAGAATACACAGCATGCCTCAGGCTGTTGCAGCATCACGCTGGCCTCTGCCGCCTCAGGCTCACCCCACATCCCAATTATGACTACAGTACCCCTCCCTCCCCCTGGCCTTAGAGAGCAAGAGAGCCCTAATCAGCCGCTGCTTTAACCCCCAGCTCTCTGGGCAGGGAACAGACTCCTGAGGGTGGCCTACTCACAGAGTCGGGGCCAAAACCAAAGCTGAACCCCAGAAGCTGTATGAAAGAATAAGAGAAAGGGAAATTTCTCTGTGCAGCCTCAGGAGAAGCAGATTAAATCCCCACAATCAACCTGATAAACGCTGCATCTGAAGAATACCTAAATGGACAACGAATGTTCCCAAATTTGAGGCGGTGGACTTTGGGAACAACTGTACACTTGGGGTTTGCTTTCTGCATCTAATTTTTTTCTGGTTTTATGTTTATCTTAGTTTAGTATTTAGTGCTTATTATCATTGGTGGATTTGTTTGTTGGGGTTTGGTTGCTCTCTTCCTTTTTTTTTTAAATATATATATATATTTTTTACCCTTTTCTCTTTTTTGTGAGTGTGTATGTGTATGCCTCTTTGTGTGATTTTGTCTGTATAGGTTTACTTTTACCATTTGTCCTAGGGCTCTGTCTGTTCGTTTTTTATTTTTGTTTTTTTCTCTCTTCCTTTTCTTCTAAGCTGTATGGCTGTCAGGATCTTGGTGCTCCGGCCGGTCTCAGGCCTGAGCCTCCAAGGTGGGAGGGCCAAGTCCAGGACATTGGACCACCAGAAACCTCCCAGCCCCACATAATATCAATTGGTGAGAGCTCTCCCAGAGATCTTCATCTCAACACTAAGACACAGCTCCACCCAATGGCCAGCAAGCTCAGTGCTGAACACACCATGCCAAACAACTAGCAAGATGGGAACACAACCCTACCCATCAACAGAGAGGCTGGCTAAAGTCATACTAATTTCACAGACACTCCAAAACACACCACCAGACGTGGCCCTGCCTGCCAAAAGGACAAGATACAGCCCCACCTTATTTTTGATAAAGGAGGCAAGAATATACAATGGAGAAAAGACAGCCTCTTCAATAAGTGGTTCTGGGAAAACTGGATAGCTACATGTAAAAGAATGAAATTAGAACACTCCCTAACACCGTATACAAAAATAAATTCAAAATGGATTAAAGACCTAAATGTAAGGCCAGACACTATTAAAATCTTACAGAAAAACATAGGCAGAACACTCTATGACATAAATCACAGCAAGATCCTTTTTGACCCACCTCCTAGAGAAATGGAAATAAAAACAAAAATAAACAAATGGGACCTAATGAAACTTAAAAGCTTTTGCACAGCAAAGGAAACCATAAACAAGACGAAAAGACAGCACTCAGAATGGGAGAAAATATTTGCAAACGAAGCAACTGACAAAGGATTAACCTCCAAAATATACAAGCCGCTCATGCAGCTCAATATCAACAAAACAAATAACCCAATCCAAAAATGGGCAGAAGACTTAAATAGACATTTCTCCAAAGAAGATATACAGATTGCCAACAAACACATGAAAGGATGCTCAATATCACTAATCATTAGAGAAATGCAAATCAAAACCACAGTGAGGTATCACCTTACACTGGTCAGAATGGCCATCATCAAAAAATCTACAAACAATAAATGCAGGAGAGGGTGTGGAGAAATGGAAACCCTCTTGTACTGCTGGTGGGAATGTAAATTGATACAGCCAATATGGAGAACAGTATGGAGGTTCCTCAGAAAATTAAAATAGAACTACCATAAGACCCAGCAATCCCACTACTGGACATATACCCTGAGAAAACCATAATTCAAAAAGAGGCACGGGGCTTCCCTGGTGGCGCAGTGGTTAAGAATCTGCCTGCCAAAGCAGGAGACAGAGGTTTGAGCCTTGGTCCAGGAAGATCCCACATGCCTCAGAACAACAAAGCCCATGCGCCACAACTACTGAGCCTGCGCTCTAGAGCCCGTGAGCCACAACTACTGAAGCCTGTGCGCCTAGAGCCCATGCTCCACAACAAGAGGAGCCACCACAGTGAGAAGCCTGTGCACCGCAATGAAGAGTAGCCCCCGCTCGCCGCACCTAGTGAGAGCCCACGCACAGCAGCGAAGACCCAACACGGCCTATTAATTAATTAATTAATTAATTAATTAATTAATTAATTAAAAAAAAAGAGTCATGTACCACAGTGTTCACTGCAGCACTATTTATAATAGCCAGGACACGAAAGCAACCTAAACGTCCATCAACAGACGAATGGATAAAGAAGATGTGGCACAAGTATACAATGGAATATTACTTGGCCATAAAAAGAAACGAACTTGAGTTATTTGTAGTGAGGTGGATGGACCTCGAGTCTGTCATACAGAGTGAAGTAAGTAAGAAAGAGAAAAACAAATACAATATGCTAACACATATATATGGAATCTAAAAAATAAAAAGGTTCTGATGAATCTAGGTACAGGACAGGAATAAAGATGCAGAGGTAGAGAATGGACTTGAGGACACGGGGAGGGGGAAGGGTAAGCTGGGACGAAATGAGAGAGTAGCACTGACATATATACACTACCAAATGTAAAATAGATAGCTAGTGGGAAGCAGCTGCATAGCACAGGGAGATCAGCTCGGTAATTTGTGACCACCTAGAGGGGTGGGGTAGGGAGGGTGGGAGGGAGATGCAAGAGGGAGGGGAGGAGGAGGAACCAAGATGGCAGAGTAGAAGGACATGCTCTCACTCTCTCTTGTGAGAACACCAGAATCACAACTAGCTGCTGGACAATCATCAACAAGAAGACACTGGAACTCACCAAAAAAGATACCCCACATCCAAAGACAAAGGAGAAGCCAAAATGAGACAGTAGGAGGGGCGCAATCAGAGTACAATCAAATCCCATAACTGCTGGGTGGGTGACTCACAGACTGGCGAACACTCATACCACAGAAGTCCACTCACTGGAGTGAAGGTTCTGAGCCCCACATCAGGCTTCCCAACCTGTGGGTCCGGCAACAGGAGGAGGAATTCATAGAGAATCAGACTTTGAAGCCTAGTGGGAATTGATTGCAGGATTTCGACAGGACTGGGGGAAACAGAAACCCCACTCTTGGAGGGCGCACACAAAATAGTGTGTGCACTGGGACCCAGGGGAAGGAGCAGTGACACCGGGGGAGACTGAACCAGACCTACCTGCTAGTGTTGGAAGGTCTCCTGCGGGGGTGGGGGGGGTGACTCTGTTTCACTGTGGGGACAAGGACACTGGCAGCAGAAGTTCTGGGAAGTACTCCTTGGCGTGAGCCCTCCCAGAGTCTGTTATTAGCCCCACCAAAGAGCCCAGGTAGCCTCCAGTGTTGGGTTGCCTCAGGCAAAAAAACCAACAGGGAGGGAACCCAGCCCCACCCATCAACTGTCAAGTGGATTACAGTTTTACTGAGCTCTGACCACCACAGCAACAGTCAGCTCTACCCACCACCAGAGCCTCCCATCAAGCCTCTTAGATAGCCTCAACCACCAGAGGGCAGACAGCAGAAGCAAGAAAATCTATAATCCTGCAGCTTGTGGAACAAAAACCATGTTCACAGAAAGATAGACAAGATGAAAAGGCATAGGGTTATATACCAGATGAAGGAACAAGATAAAACCCCAGAAAAACAACTAAATGAAGTGGAGATAGGCAACCTTCCAGAAAAAGAATTCAGAATAATGATAGTGAAGATGATCCAGGACCTCGGAATAAGAATGGAGGCAAAGATCGAGAAGATGCAAGAAATGATTAACAAAGACCTGGAAGAATTAAAGAACAAACAAACAGAGATGACCAATACAATAACTGAAATGAAAACTACACTAGAAGGAATCAAGAGCAGAATAACTGAGGCAGAAGAATGGATAAGTGACCTGGAAGACAGAATGGTGGAATTCACTGCTGCAGAACAGACTAAAGAAAAGAGAATGAAAAGAAATGAAGACAGCCTAAGAGACCTCTAGGACAACATTAAATGCAACAACATTCGCATTATAGGGATCCCAGAAGGAGAAGAGAGAGAGGAAGGACCAGAGAAAATATTTGAAGAGATTATAGTCGAAAATTTCCGTAACATGGGAAAGGAAATAGCCACCCAAGCCCAGGAAGCACAGCGAGTCCCATACAGGATAAACCCAAGGAGAAACACACCAAGACACATAGTAATCAAATTGGCAAAAATTAAAGACAAAGAAAAATTATTGAAAGCAGCAAGGGAAAAACGATAAATAACATACAAGGGAACTCCCATAAGGTTAACAGCTGATTTCTCAGCAGAAACTCTACAAGCCAGAAGGGAGTGGCATGATATACTTAAAGTGATGAAAGGGAAGAACCTACAACCAAGATCACTCTACCCGGCAAGGATCTCATTTAGATTTGATGGAGAAATCAAAAGCTTTACAGACAAGCAAAAGCTAAGAGAATTCAGCACCACCAAACCAGCTCTACAACAAATGCTAAAGGAACTTCTCTAAGTGGGAAACACAAGAGAAGAAAACGACCTACAAAAACAAACCCAAAACAATTAAGAAAATGGTCATAGGAACATACATATCGATAATTACCTTAAACGTGAACGGATTAAATGCTCCAACCAAAAGACACAGGCTTGCTGAATGGATACAAAAACAAGACCCATATATATACTGTCTACAAGAGACCCACTTTAGACCTAGGGACACATACAGACTGAAAGTGAGGGGATGGAAAAAGATATTCCATGCAAATGGAAATCAAAAGAAAGCTGGAGTAGCTATACTCATATCACATAAAATAGGCTTTAAAATAAAGAATGTTACAAGAGACAAGGAAGGACCCTACATAATGATCAAGGGATCAATCCAAGAAGAAGATATAACAATTATAAATCTATATGCACCCAACACAGGAGCACCTCAATACATAAGGCAACTGCTAACAGCTGTAAAGAGGAAATCGACAGTAACACAATAATAGTGGGGGACTTTAACACCTCACTTACACCAATGGACAGATCATCCAAAATGAAAATAAATAAGGAAACAGAAGCTTTAAATGACACAATAGACCAGATAGATTTAATTGATATTTATAGGACATTCCATCCAGAAACAGCAGATTACACTTTTTTCTCAAGTGCGCACAGAACATTCTCCAGGATAGATCACATCTTGGGTCACAAATCAAGCCTCAGTAAATTTAAGAAAATTGAAATCATATCAAGCATCTTTTCTGACCACAACGCTATGAGATTAGAAATCAATTACAGGGGGAAAAACACAAACACATGGAGGCTAAACAATACATTACTAAATAACCAAGAGATCACTGAAGAAATCAAAGAGGAAATCAAAAAAAACCTAGAGACAAATGACAATGAAAACACGACGATCCAAACCTATGGGATGCAGCAAAAGCAGTTCTAAAAGGGAAGTTTATAGCTATACAAGCCTACCTCAAGAAACAAGAAAAATCTCAAGTAAACAATCTAACCTTACACCTAAAGGAACTAGAGAAAGAAGAACAAACAAAACCCAAAGTTAGCAGAAGGAAAGAAATCATAAAGATCAGAGCGGAAATAAATGAAATAGAAACAAGGAAAACAATAGCAAAGATCAATAAAACTAAAAGCTGGTTCTTTGAGAAGATAAACAAAATTGATAAACCATTAGCCAGACTCATCAAGAAAAAGAGGGAGAGGACTCAAATCAATAAAATTAGAAATGAAAAAGGAGAAGTTACAACAGACACCGCAGAAATACAAAGCATCCTAAGAGACTACTACAAGCAACTCTATGCCAATAAAATGGACAACCTGGAAGAAATGGACAAATTCTTAGAAAGGTATAACCTTCCAAGACTGAACCAGGAAGAAACAGAAAATATGAACAGACCAATCACAAGTAATGAAATTGAAACTGTGATTAAAAATCTTCCAACAAACAAAAATCCAGGACCAGATGGCTTCACAGGTGAATTCTATCAAACATTTAGAGAAGAGCTGACGCCCATCCTTCTCAAACTCTTCCAAAAAATTGCAGAGGAAGGAACACTCCCAAACTCATTCTATGAGGCCACCATCACCCTGATACCAAAACCAGACAAAGATACTACAAAAAAAGAAAATTACAGACCAATATCACTGATGAATATAGATGCAAAAATCCTCAACAAAATACTAGCAAACAGAATCCAACAACACATTAAAAGGATCATACACCACTATCAAGTGGGATTTATCCCAGGGATGCAAGGATTCTTCAATATACGCAAATCAATCAATGTGATACACCATATTAACAAATTGAAGAATAAAAACCATATGATCATCTCAATAGATGTAGAAAAAGCTTTTGACAAAATTCAACACCCATTTATGATAAAAGCTCCCCAGAAAGTGGGCATAGAGGGAACCTACCTCAACATAATAAAGGCCATATACGACAAACCCACAGCAAACATCATTCTCAATGGTGAAAAACTGGAAACATTTCCTCTAAGATCAGGAATGAGACAAGGATGTCCACTCTCACCATGATTATTCAACATAGTTTTGGAAGTCCTAGCCACGGCAATCAGAGAAGAAAAAGAAATAAAAGGAATACAAATTAGAAAAGAAGAAGTAAAACTGTCACTGTTTGCAGATGACATGATATTATACATAGAGAATCCTAAAGATGCCACCAGAAAACTACTAGAGCTAATCAATGAATTTGGTAAAGTTGCAGTATGCAAAATTAATGTAGAAAAATCTCTTGCATTCCTATACACTAATGATGAAAAATCTGAAAGAGAAATTATGGAAACACTCCCATTTACCATTGCAACAAAAAGAATAAAATACCTAGGAATAAACCTACCTAGGGAGACAAAAGATCTGTATGCAGAAAACTATAAGACACTGATGAAAGAAATTAAAGATGATACCAACAGATGGAGAGATATACCATGTTCTTGGATTGGAAGAATCAACATTGTGAAAATGACTCTACTACCCAAAGCAATCTACAGATTCAATGCAATCCCTATCAAATTACCAATGGCATTTTTTTACGGAACTAGAACAAATCATCTTAAAATTTGTATGGAGACACAAAAGACCCCAAATAGCCAAAGCAGTCTTGAGGGAAAAAAACGGAGCTGGAGGAATCAGACTCCCTGACTTCAGACTATACTACAAAGCTACAGTAATCAAGACAATATGGTACTGGCACAAAAACAGAAACATAGATCAATGGAACAAGATAGAAAGCCCAGAGATAAACCCACGCACCTATGGTCAACTAATCTATGACAAAGGAGGCAAAGATATACAATGGAGAAAAGACAGTCTCTTCAATAAGTGGTGCTGGGAAAACTGGGCAGCTACATGTAAAAGAATGAAATTAGAACACTCCCTAACACCATACACAAAAATAAACTCAAAATGGATTAGAGACCTAAATGTAAGACCGGACACTATAAAACTCTTAGAGGAAAACATAGGAAGAACACTCTTTGACATAAATCACAGCAAGATCTTTTTTGATCCACCTCCTAGAGTAATGGAAATAAAAACAAAAATAAACAAATGGGACCTAATGAAACTTCAAAGCTTTTGCACAGCAAAGGAAACCATAAACAAGACGAAAAGACAACCCTCAGAATGGGAGAAAATATTTGCAAACGAATCAACGGACAAAGGATTAATCTCCAAAATATATAAACAGCTCATTCAGCTCAATATTAAAGAAACAAACAACCCAATCCAAAACTGGGCAGAAAACCTAAACAGACATTTCTCCAAAGAAGACATACAGATGGCCAAGAAGCACATGAAAAGCTGCTCAACATCACTAATTATTAGAGAAATGCAAATCAAAACTACAATGAGGTATCACCTCACTCCTGTTAGAATGGGCATCATCAGAAAATCTACAAACAACAAATGCTGGAGAGGGTGTGGAGAAAAGGGAACCCTCTTGCACTGTTGGTGGGAATGTAAATTGATACAGCCACTATGGAGAACAATATGGAGGTTCCTTAAAAAACTAAAAATAGATTTACCATATGATCCAGCAATCCCACTACTGGGCCTATGCCCAGAGAAAACCATAATTCAGAAAGACACATGCACCCCAATGTTCATTGCAGCAATCTTTACAATAGCCGGGTCATGAAAGCAACCTAAATGCCCATGGACAGACGAATGGATAAAGAAGTTGTGGTACATATATACAATGGAATATTACTCAGCCATAAAAAGGAACGAAATTGAGTCATTTGTTGAGACGTGGATGGATCTAGAGACTGTCATACAGAGTGAAGTAAGTCAGAAAGAGAAAAACAAATATCGTGTATTAACGCATGTATGTGGAACCTAGAAAAATGGTACAGATGAGCCGGTTTGCAGGGCAGAAGTTGAGACACAGATGTAGAGAACAGACATATGGACACCAAGGGGGGAAAACTGCGGTGGGGTGGCGATGGTGGTGTGCTGAATTGGGCGATTGGGATTGACATGTATACACTGATGTGTATAAAATTGATGACTAATAAGAACCTGCAGTATAAAAAAACAAACAAACAAAACAACTAATACTAAACTTTCATTGGGTTATTTGTATGGAAATATGTTCATATAAATGTTTCAGACATTAAAAAAAAAAAAGAGGGAGGGGATATGGGGATATATGTATACATATAACTGATTTACTTTGTTATACAGCAGAAACTAACACAACATTGTAAAGCAATTATACTCCAATAAAAATGTTAAAAACAAACAAGGAAGGGAGAATAGACAAATCTCCCAGAAATACAGAATTTTAAATAATTTATGTAGGTACACCTCCCCCAAGGAGATAGAGTATAATTAACCACCCCTTAAGTGTGGGTTTGCATAGCAACTTTCTTTCAAAATGTATAGTATGAAAAGGAGGAATAAAACTAAGTTCACAGTGGAAAAACCTGACAAAACTACCTCAGCCAGTTAATATCAAAGTTAACATCATCAGTGGTGTCCTGTTGATAGCATGTACCCCTTAAATGATGTGATGAGATTGGCACCTTACCTCTAGGGTTTTCCTCTCATAACCCCACAACTCCAGTCTAACCATGAGAAAAACATTAGACAAACAAAAATTGAGGCCCATTGTACAAAATACAAAAATTGAGGCAGATTCTCCTCAAAACTGTCAAGACCATCAAAAACAAGGAATGTTTGAGAAACTATTGCAGTTTAGAGGAGCCTAAGGAAACATGATGACTAAAGATAATTCACCATCTAGATGGGATCTTGGAACAGCAAAGGAACATTAGGTAAAAGCTGAGGAATCTAAATAAAGGATAGGCTTTGATTAATAATCTGTCAACACTGGTTCGTGGTCGCAAACCTACCACAGTAAGATGTTAACCAATAAGGGAACTGGTGCAGGGTATATGGGAACTCTCTGTACTATCTTTGCAACTTTTTTGTAAATCTAAAATGATTCTAAAATTAAACCTTTATTAAAAATAAAAAAGTAGATTGAGAAAATTTAACCCTATTTTTTGTCTGTCTCTTATAGGTGAAGAGCTCTTTTTTTTCTTTCCTTTCTTCTGTGGTCTCTCTCCTGACCTCGTGAAGAGCTCTTATTGAAGCAACGAAAATCAGCTCCACACCTCTTCAGCTTGAGTGCTTCTCCACTTTTTGCAGCTGAAATATGATTGTTATGTTTAATCACAATCAATGGGGTAAAAAAAATTGAACTTTGATTTATTTTAAAGGAATGTTGTCCCTTAGTTTTGCTAAATGGTCCAGCTTAGTTTCTCCTTGCTATTAAATTTTCTGGCTTATAAATTTTGTATTACATTTAAAATATAAACCAAATAAAAGATTTTACTAACATGATTCTTTATGCTTCTTTGCTCTCAATAAAATGTCCTTACGTCATTAGTCAATTTCAAGGGTCAATCTCATAATTTGGTTCTCATAGTTTGGTTTCCTAACAGGAGATTTCGGTCCACAGCTACTCAGCTCTCTTTCCTCTAAGAAGTTTAAGAGATAGAGAAAACGGCTACAGACAACTATTCTAAGACGTTTATGGTACATTTAGCCAACACTTTTGCTCCTTTTCACATTATCTATAAGCATTATCAATGCTGACAAAGCAACAATGCACTATGCTCTGCTTCCCAACTGCATACCTGATGGTTTCATTGTTGTGTTATTGATTTTCTTTCTCTTTTGGATATGAAGTATCAGAGCAAGTAATAAAAATTCAATTATCAATTCAATATGATTCAATTTTGGTTAAATATTGATGGATAAATGTGTGAAGAAACTATTTTTTTCACATTTCTCATCCTGTTTGATCCTCTGCAACATTGTACCCTGATGAAAATCTCACTTCCTAATTTCCTTTCGTTCTCCTCCTACACTTCTGAGTCCATTTCATTTGTTGGATTGGGGGTTGGGGGAGGCAAAACTATCTACTATAAGTAGATATTTCACTATAAGTATACTGTGAAATGTCAGTGAGATAAAACGTAAAAGCACCTGGAACTTAAGAGGCATTCAACAAACTTGAGTGTTTTGCCCTTCTTTACTGGCCTTATAGATGTAGGTGCTTTGCAAGGTTCTTTCCTGGGTCCACTCCTTTTACAACTCATGTTCTTCTTAGAGTCCTCTACTCCCGTGTCTTCAGACGTCTCCTATACACCAAGGAGGACTGTATTCCTAGTTTCTCCCTTACTATTGATCTTCAGAATGTCTCTTCAGCTGCCTACTAAACAAGTCCATCTGGATGTGCCCTACCCCTTCTCTACACAACGGGTCAAAAGATATTACCACTCAGTTGTTTAAGGTGAGGGAGAAATCTAGATATCAGTGAAAGCTGAACTGTCTCAGCATACCATTCTCCCTTCTCCTCACATCTAATCCAACACCAACTTCTGTCATTTAAACTCCACTTAATACCCCCAGTGGATGATCTATTTTGTTTGTTGCTGTATCTGTGGTGCCTAGAACAATGCCTGACACCTAGTAGATACATACTGAAATCATTTATTGAATGAATTAATCTGTCCTCTCTTCTTTGTCTGCACTGCCATGGATGTAGTCCAAGCCCTAATTATGTCTTTGGAGACTCACATTTGTAGCTCCTGAACAAGTTTCTCTGCCTCTAGTAACCCCAGCTCCCATTGCCTTCTCTCCAATCCATCCTGTACACAGCTTGCCATGAGTAAACTGTAAACATCCTAAAAAAATTTCCCTGGTGCTCCACAATATAACCTCAGTCTAACTCGTTAGCCTATTCTCCCACTATTTTTTCACTCTACAAATTCCCTATTTTCCCTACGTTCAACACACATACTTTTTTCAAATTTCAAATTCCAGCTTTTCATTGTTATATATATAGGAAAGAAACTGACTTTTGTATATTAACCTTGTATCCAGCAACTTTGCTATAACTGCTTATTGTTTGCTGGAAATTTTTTTTTTTTTTTTGATTCCTTGGGATTTTCTACGTAATCATGTCAACTTTTAATATAGTTTTATTTCTTCCTTCCCAGTCTGTATTTAAAGTTTAATTTCCTTTTCTGGAGTTATTGCATTACCTAGGACTTCCAGTACAAAGTTTAATAGGAGTGGTGAGGGAATTCCCAGTGTTTAGGACTCTTCACTTTCACTGCCAAGGGTGTGGGTCAGGGAATTAAGATCCGGAAAGCCATGAGGCGTGGCCAAAAAAAAAAGTGTGGTGAGAGCAAACAACTTCACCTTGTTCCTGATCTTAGGGGGAAGGAATCTAGCAATCTAGTTTCTCACCATTATGATGTTAGCTATAGGTTTTTTGTACATGTTCTTTATTAAATTGAGGAAGTTCCCCCTGTATTCCTAGTTTGCTGAAAGTTTTTATCATGAGTAGGTGTTGGATTTTGTAAAATGCTTTTTCTGTACCTATTGATGTGATCAAATGATTTTTCTTCTTTAGCTTGTAGATGTGATGGATTACATTAACTGATTTTTGAATGTTGAGCCAATTTACACACCTGGAATAAATCCCACTTGGTCATGGTGTATAATTCTTTTCCTGTACTACTGGATTTGATTCGCTAATATTTTGTTAAGAATTTTTGCATCTATGTTCATGATAGATATGGGACTGCAGTTTTCCTTTCTTGTAATGTCTTTATCTGCTTTTGGTGGAAGGGTGATGCTTGCCTCATAGAATGGATTAAGATGTGTTCTCTGCTTCTATTTTCCGAAAGAGATTATAGAGAGTTGGTGTGATTTCTTCCTTATATGTTTGATAGAATTCACCAGTAAACCCATCTGGGCCTGGTGCTTTCTGTCATGGAAGGTTATTAATTATTGATTAAAATTTTTTAATAGATATGGGCCTATTTAGATTATTTCTTCTTGTGAGACTTTTGGTAGATTATGTCTCTCAAAGAAATTGGTCCATTTCATCTAGGTTATCAAATCTGTCAGCACAGAGTTGTTCATATTATTCCTTAATTATCCTTCTATTCTTCATAGGATCTGTAGTGATGGCCCCCTTCATTCCTGATATTAGTAACTGTCTTCTCTTTTTATCTTAGTCTGGCTAGAGTTATCAATTCTATTGATCTTGTCAAGGAACCAGACTTTGGTTTCATTGATTTTCTTTATCAGCTTCTTGTCTTCAAGTTTCACTGATTTACACTCTATTATAATTTTTATTATTTCTTCCCTTCTGCTTACTTTGGATTTAATTTGCTTTTTTTTCCAGTTTCCTAATGTGGAAGCTTAAATTATTGACCTTAGATCTTTATTCTTTCCTAAGATATGCACTGTTTTCACTGCAACCCACAAATTTTGATAAGTTGTATTTTCATTTTCATTTAGTTCAAAATAGTTTTAAATTTCTCTTGAGATTTCTTCTTTAATCCATATGTTATTTAGAAGTATGTTGTTTATTTTTTATTTATTTATTTATTGGCTGCATCAGGTCTTAGTTGCAGCATGTGGGATCTTCGTTGCGGTATGGAGGATCTTTCGTTGCGGCACGAGGGCTCTTCACTGTGGCTCACAGGCATCTCTCAAGTTGCGGCGCACAGGCTCCAGGGCTTGTGGGCTCTGTAGTTTGTGGCATGCGGGCTCTCTAGTTAAGGCACGTGGGCTTAGCTGCCCCACAGCATGTGGGATCTTAGTTCCCTAACCAGGGATCAAACCCACGTCCCCTGCATTGGAAGGCAGATTCTTTACCACTGGACCACCAGGGAAGTCCCAAAGTATGTTGTTTAATCTCCAAGTTTTGAGGGAATTTCCAGGTATCTTTCTGTTATTGATTTTCAGTTTCATTTCATTGTGGTCTGAAAGCATACATTTTAGGATATCTATTCTTTTTAACTTGTTAAGGTGTGTTTTATGGCCCAGGCTGTGGTCTACCTTGGTGAATGTTCTATGTGAGCTTGAGTGTACTCTGCTGTTGTTGGATGAAGTGGTTTAGAAATAACAATTAGATCCAGTCGATTGATGGTGCTGTTGAGTTCAACTATGTCCTTACTACTTTTCTGCCTGCTGAATCTGTCCATTGTTGATAGACGGGTATTGAAGTCTCCAAATATAGTAGTGGACTCGTCTACTTCTC
The DNA here is from genome assembly GCF_009873245.2 of Balaenoptera musculus. NCBI lineage: Eukaryota > Metazoa > Chordata > Mammalia > Artiodactyla > Balaenopteridae > Balaenoptera > Balaenoptera musculus. Next base: position 42,158,205 of record NC_045789.1, read on the forward strand.
CTTGCAGTTCTATCAGTTTTTGCCACATGTATTTTGACACTCTATTGTTGATGCTCTGATTTTAACTGAGCAGTTTATGATTCCGTTTTCTCCATCCTCTTAGCTATCAACTATATTTTAAAAAATTTTACAGTTCCGAAACTTCAATCTGTCTGCTTATATTACCCATCTGTCCTTGCATGTTGTCTACTTTTTCCATGAGAGCCCTTAGCAAATTAAACATAGCTGTTTTAAATTTCTGTTCTGTTCTGAGAATTTCAACATCCCTGCCATATCTGAGTCTGGCTCTCATGCTTGATTTGTCTCTTCAAATTGTGCTTTTTCTTGCCTTTTATCATCCTTCGTAATTTTTTTGATTGGAGGCCAGACATGACGTATCAGGACATAGGAACTGAGGCAATTAGGCTTTTATTGTAAGGTTTTATGTTAATCTAGATAGGAGCTAGGCAGTACTTAACGTTTTCTTTAGCTCTAAGTGGCAGAGGCTTGTTTCCTCTATTTTCCTTGTTGTTTTGTCTTCTTCCCTGTTGTGTTTTTTCCCTAAGAATTCTTTCTTAAAGAGTCTGTCTTGGAGCTCTGTCATACTCCACAGATACTACACTGGAACTCTGTTGTCATGGTGGAAGGGTATTTGAGAAGCATTCAATAATCTTATATCTATCTCTGTCTTTTATTTGGCCTGGGTCCCTGGGCTGTGACCTTCAGAAGTATTTCTTAGACATTTTTTTCTCTTCTCCCATGATATAAGAAGGCTAAAGGGGGCTGAAATTGTCTAACTTGCTTTTCCCCAGGTGAGATAAGGCTCTGGTAGAGTAATTTCCTTCAGAGGGCAGGCCTTTGTCACGGAAAATGATCTGGGTGTATTTCAAAATAGTTACCTTCTCCTCCCCTGAAACACAAGGGGATCCCTGATCTTAATCATGAGAACTTGGTGGGGTTCCTGGGGATAAATCTATAAAGTGTGGGGGGTCTCCTAAGAGTGGGGTTTTTAACTGTCAAGCCAGTTGGCATCCAGTAATTTCTCAAAGTTACCATTTCACTGTTCATATCAGTTACTGGCCCAAGCAGTTCTGCTCCTGGTAAGCTGATCTCTAATGTGATTCTATCTGTCTGTTTCTGCAGTTTGGGAGTGGTGGTTTGCCCTATGACCTCAATTCTCCGTCGGATCTAAGAAAAGGCATTGATTTTTCTGCCTGTTCAGCCTTTTTCTTATGATTCCATTTTCTCCATCCTCTCTTAGCATATCAACTATATTTTTTTAAATTTTATAGTTCTGAAATTTCAATCTGTCTGCTTACATTACCCATCTGTCCTTGCATGTTGCGGGATGTGTCTTGCTGTGAGGATGGAGTGATGACTTCAGCTCCTTATATGCTGGAGCTGAAACTGGTAATTGCCTACAAACTCTTTTTTTAAAGTTCTTCCCTGTTTTCGCTATAAAGCAGGGCTGAAATAATCCTCTCTGAGGAGTCTTCCCTGATCTCTCTCTGCTAAATGAAAAGCTCCTGCCTGTGTACTCTAGTACTTGGTAAAACTACAAGTATTTCATATACTGACTCTTAGCTCTGTGACTCTGTGAATGCCTGGAGAACAGGCTTTTTGGCTTATCTTTGCATTTCCTGCATATGGTATAAATAATTGTCTGCTTAATTGAAAGGAAAAAGGAACAAAACACTGTTCACTAATTAAAAACAAAGTACTACTTTTATTTGGCTCACTTCTCCATTTATTAGAATAACCACATGTGGAGAGGCACAAAGCACTTAAGTTTTACATAACTACAAAGTTATCACAAATCCCAAACTTTTTAGCCACAGATACTTCACTTACTCTGTTTAAAGAAAAAGCTTTCAAGACATCTGAGTTAGCCTGATACAGAGACCCTGAATAAATGGGAACTACATATTTTTAAATGCTTGTACTTCCTGCTCTAATAATGTCTTCTTTAAATTGAATCCAGCATAAAAGGGATTGAAATATGTAAGGTCATGATGCAAATGCTTTTGAGAGATAGTGAAATTAATCTGTACAACATGGAAAAAGATGTAATGCGCACAGAAGGTCTGCAAGGGTTCACTGAGCCATCTGGGCTTCCATGGCTTGTGCTGTCCATTCTGGTGCTGTCTGACTGATTTTCTCCAAAAGGTTATTCACTTGGAAACAAAGCGATTGGATCTGTTTGTCCCAGGTTGGCAGGGCTTCTCGTGCTAAAGAAAAAAGGAATAATGTACAAAGTTGAAATTACTCCTTTGCAACCACGGTGCATGTTGAGTTAGAAGATAAATACAGTAACATTGATTTTTAAAGTTTACTCCAAAGATCTTAGTTAATGAAATTAAGCTAATTAAGAAATAGCTAAGAAAAGTACCCCAATCACTGGCACATAGTATAAACAAAACAAAACAAAAAAACACACACAAAATAAAACCAACCAACCAAACCACCTCAACCGCAGCAATAAGACAGACAACTTCACTGAGGCCAACTGTTTCCTCACCAATGTTTACTGCTTCATAAGACACTGCCACCTACTGGCGAAAGTGAAACTTGAAAACACTACGTTAAGTGAAAGAAGCTAAAAGGTCACATATTGTATGGTTTCATTCATATCAAATATCCAGAACAGGTAAATCCATAGAGACAGAATAGAAATTGGTTGCCAGGGGTTAGGGAGAGAGGTATGAGGAGTAATTGCTTAAGGGGCATGGGATTTCCTTTTGGGAAGATGAAAATGTTCTGGAACTAGGTAGAAATGGTGGTTGCATTAACATTGTAAACATACTAAATGTTACTGAATTTTTCACTTTTAAATGATTAATTTCATGTTATGTGAATTTCAACTCAATTAAAAAATAGCAGTGGAGGAATAGGGATTGCTTTACTAACAGTAAAACTTACTATAAATTTATTACCTAATATCGTTACAGATCAATGGAACCAAATAGAGTACAGAAATAGATCCGAACATATATGTGGAACCTAATATACGCCAAAGATCAGAAAGGATGTTTCATTTAATAAATGATATTTGCATAATTGGCAATCCATCTTTAAAAAAAAAAAACAACTACACCATGCCTTAAAATTATACACAAAAATGAACTGCAGACAGATTAAATTTCTAAATATAAAACAATAAATAAAATATTAGAAGAAATTTTAGGAAAATATTAATTTTATCCCAAAATGAGGGAGACTTTCTTAATCAATACAGAAAACACAAAAGCCATAAAACTAAAAATGGACATATTTGGCTGCAAAAGAGCTTTTAAATGTGTTTATGGTATGCATTGCGTTACAGAAACACAACTGACAGAAAGAGAAAAATATCTGTAACACAGATAGGATAGGTGTGGAAGGGGAAGGAAGGAAATAGACAAGAAAAACTAACATGAATTCACAGAAAAGGAAATACTAATGGCCAATACATGGAAAGATATTAAACTTCACTAGTGCCAAGGAAATGCACAATAAAACAATAACATAGTATTTTCTCGCCAACAATTGGCAAAAGATAAAAAGAAGAATAATATCCAGTTCTTAAAGATTCATTCTCTCATATTGGTGGAAGTGTAAATGGCTACACCTTTCTGGAAAGCAAACTAGCAGTAGCTATTAAGAATCAAAACACATATATCCTCTGATGCAAAGTATGCAATTTCTGAGACTCTGTTGTATAGAACTAAGTGTCCCAGTATATAAAGGTACGCACAAGGAAACTGCCTGAATGTCCATCAACAGGTGAATAGTTGAACTCCACGAAATATTATACAGCTATTAAAACAAATAACTTAGATTTATATCTAGTGACTTGCAAATATATTCACGGTACATTAACTTAAAAAAAAAAACAAAATCACTTTGGGACTTCCCTGGTGGTCCAGTGGCTAAGACTCTGAGCTTCCACTGCAGGGGGCATGGGCTAGATCCCTGGTCAGGGAAGTTCCACATGCCACGAAGTGTGGCCAAAAAAACCCCAAACAAAGAAACAAAAACAAACAAAAACCACTTCATAGAACACTATGTACTTTAAAATTAGAAAGTAAAATATCCCATATTCTATCAAGTTGGTATACGTTAATTTAAATTGTGTTTACTTGGTGACGCCTCTGCTATACTATTCATCATATACTGTGTTTGCTCATTCAGTAATTATTTATTTCCCACTTACAACGTGCAGGGCACTGGAAAAGATGTTGGATATACCATGGAGAACAAGAAACACTTAATATCTATCACTAGGAAGCTGAGCTTGGTTAACAGAAACAGACATTTAGACAAATTCAGAAATTCAGGGTGACAAGAACATATAACTTAAAGCCATACCTAACCTGGGAAGTCAGGAAAATCATTATTGATTAACATTGTTCAAACTAAGACATGGGGACAAATAGAAGATGGCTGGAGAGGCTGCTTGTGGAGAGTGATGACTATTTTGGAATGTTTAAAGTGGGAAAGAATTTACAATGCTGGAAAAAACAAAAAGTCCTGTGAGCTGGATTGGAAAGAGAAAACCATAAAGGATCACGCAGAACCTTTTGGAGACTTTGTCGAATCTTACTCTACAAGCAATGGGGAAGCCATTCATCAGCATGTCAAGGAAGAGAGTAACATTTAATAATTTGGTTTTTATTTCTTTTTTCTGTTTGTTCGCATTTTTAAAAGATCACAATCCCTCTGGCTCTACTAGGGCAACTGGACTAGAAAGGAGCTATTGTAGATATGAGAAAAAAAGCTAAAAGGCTGGGGCTTCCCTGGTGGCGCAGTGGTTGAGAATCTGCCTGCCAATGCAGGGGACACGGGTTCGAGCCCTGGTCTGGGAAGATCCCACATGCTGCGGAGCAACTAGACCCGTGAGCCACAACTACTGAGCCTGCGAGTCTGAAGCCTGTGCCCCGCAACAAGAGAGGCCGCGATAGTGAGAGGCCCACGCACCGCAATGAAGAGTGGCCCCCGCTTGCCGTAACTAGAGAAAGCCCTCGCACATAAACGAAGACCCAACACAGCCAAAAATAAAAAATAAATTTAAAAAAAAAAAAAAAGCAAAAAGGCTATTTCTTAAGCCCAGAAGGGTTTCGGGGGTTCAGAACAGGCTGGTGACAGTAAGAAATGAAGAAAAGACCATGGATTCCAGATACACTAGGAGGTAAAATTCGAAGGATTCTGGGCAGTGAAGAAGAGAAGGGGTCAAGGGTAAGGAATGCTGGAGAAAGTGAACAGTGTAGTTTCTGGCTGGCTGGCTGGCTGCTTTGGGAGGCAGGCAGTGGGGGAGATAGTGAATTCAGTTTGGGGTATATTCATTCTGAGAAGCCCACGAAGCAATCAGGTGGGAAACACCTATTAGTCAATCAGAGCCGCTGAATCTGGGACTCAGAAGGGAGATTTACACTAGAAATCTAAGCGCTGTCTGCATAGAGATGGTAACTGAATCAATGGGAATAGGTGAGATTACCTAGGGTAACAACAGAGTGAGGAGAAGAAGGCCGAGGAGCATGTCCTGAGCAACCCCAATATTTAAACTCAAAGCACTACAGAATCTACAAAGACAACTGGGAAGAATACCTGGAGAGATAGGAGGGAAAACAGGAGAACAGGGTGAAGGAGATGACAGAAGTCAAGAAGGGGCGGGGGCACTCAGAAAGGAGTGAGTGATCAACCCTATTCAATATGCGGAAAAGTCAAGATGAAGCCTGAAAGATAAAAGGATTTTTGTTAAAATGGAAGAGACCTGACCATGTTTAAATATTGATAAAAAGAAGCCAACAGAGAAAGAAAGGATGAAAATAGACAAAATAATTGCTAAGCTCAGGTTCCTAAAAAAGATTTCTTTTTTGGAGCAGGGAGTGGCAGAGTTCAGAGAAGGGATCCAAAGTGCAAGAGGAAGAACTGGGGAGAGAGATGGAAACCATCTCCCATATAACACGAAAGAAGAAAAAGACAGAATTAGATCTATAGTGAACAGAGAGTGAAGGAGGAGAAAAGTCAGAGGTTTAGGAAAATGAAATCTGAAATAGTCATTGCAGAGTAGGGAAAAAGTGGACTAGAGAAATGTATCAAGAATCCCAGGCAGCGTTAAGAATTCAGGACCTTGAATTTTGCAGTGGCATCAATCTGTCTGGTGCTCTGACTCTTCTCCAGCAACGTTAGTTAGTTACTCAAGTACAGGCATGGAAAAGATGGAGAATGGGTTCATTCAAGGTGAAGTTTTGCTGGACAGCAGGAACAAAAAGTTCGCAGGCAAGTGTTCTGGGGCATCTGTAAAAGAGTAACTGAATCATGAAAATGATTGAAATCCTGATTTCATGATTCATGATGAATCATGAAATCTAAGCTGGATAGGAAGAACAGTAAAGGTTAAAAAAGGGCTGAGCTGACTGAAAGAAAGTGAAAGTCAATAGACCAGAGGCTCCAATGCAGTCAAGGAAGAGGTAAGGTAGAAGTGCCTGAGAAAGACCACTAGAAAGGCTAGGAAAAGATCATGGTCAGAGTGGGATACTTCAAATTAAAACTGTACAAGTGGAATGGTTCTGGGTAAGGTCCAGGGCATAAATGAGGTGGGAAGAAGGGCTGAGGAGGTATTAAACAATGAGAAAGACAAGAGATCTACTTACCTGTCTGCCTTCATCAGTTTAGTGAGCTGCTGAACAGGAAATGCAACTGTCATTTCTACATGCCCAATACACGGTATGTGGTCAATAAATGTTTGGTGAGTAAATGAGTGAACTAATATAACAATTCCAGTTTCAAATTTTTCCACGGCATAGAAAATGCTGCATTAATTAGATTCACGAATATAAGTTCATAAAAATTATTTTAAATTATTTCTTTGGGAAATAAGCTCATTCCAGTAGTAAAATTCTGGGCCAAAGGAAATTGCTCAACATGTTTTAATCACAAATATACAACACTTCATTGCCATTTTATTATGATATAAACAAGCAAAACTTCTTACTTTCAAAATGAACTATTCCATCAATCTGATCAATAAATCCATTCATACGTCCTTCTGTTATCATTTGCGATGCTATCTTTTCTGCCTGTTTAAAAAAAACAATAAATTCTTAGACACTTTAATTATCATTTCTAGTTATTCACATATTCTCACCAAGAGAAATGAAAGCTCTTGGTTTAGCTACCCATCACTAAGCTTTACATATGTGTTCATCTGCCATTCATTACAAGAGTAAATCTTGTAAATTTGCCTGTTATATCCCCCCAATTCTTTCTGGGTACAATCCATTATTTTAAGTTAATTGGGATCTGTTTTTCTTGTTGTAAGATTTTAAGCAAGAATCTAGCCTTCTAACCAACTTTGCTCTCTGCTCAAAATCAAACTAACGATTTTTCCTCTCACTGGGATCCACATCTCAAAAAAATCCCTAGCTTTTCTTATTTTATTTCATTTCAATTTTCACAGTATTTATCACCCCCAAAACTCTCTAAGACAGTAATATTTTTGAAGAAAAAATTGAAAGGAGGAATAATGCTCAAATTTAAAAGGGAAATGAAAGGATTTAAAAGACCATTAAAGGGGAGCAAAAGGTCCTCTACCTAATTCCTAAAGAAATACTTCATGTTTACTGTCTGTTTAGCAAACTGGGTTGTGACAGTCATTTTAGTAACTCTGACCATCTTCACAATCAACCCTAAATCACTCTTGAACAGACTGTGACTAGCATTTATTGTTAAAAATATATTCACTTGCCTTAGTCTCAGCAAGGGATCATACCTCAAAGCCTAAGAAGAAAGCATCTTTTAATGGTAACTGAAGCCTTGGTTCCGAAATTGTTCCACTTCCTTTACTGTGTGTTGAATGTGTACACGTAAAGGAATTGTATTAGAAAATACTAAATTAAAATTTCACTAACAGATAAAAGGGGATGTGACCATAACTACATGACTTTAAGCTCTACAAATTTTGTAGTGAGGTGGATGGACCTAGAGTCTGTCATACAGAGTGAAGTAAGTCAGAAAAAGAAAAACAAATACCGTATGCTAACACATACATATGAAATCTAAAAAAAAAAATGGTTCTGAAGAACCTAGGGGCAGGACAGGAATAATGACGCAGACGTAGAGAATGGACTTGAGGACACAGGGAGGGAGAAGGGTAAACTGGGATGAAGTGAGAGAGTGGCACTGACATATACACACTACCAAATGTAAAATAGATAGCTAGTGGGAAGCAGCCGCATAGCACAGGGAGATCAGCTCAGGTAGATCAGCTTGGTGCTTTGTGACCACCTAGAGGGTGAGATAGGGAGGGGATATGGGGATATATGTATACATATAGCCGATTCACTTTGTTATACAGCAGAATCTAACACAACAATGTAAAGCAATTATACTCCAATAAAGATGTTAAAAAAAAAAGTTCTACAAGTTAGGTAAAAGTAAGGTTGATTGCTTGCTTTTACTGTTATTTAAAATTAAGAGAATGTTTTATAGATGTTACCTGAAATACCCTCTAAATACAACCGGTACTTTTTTGGAATTTAAAAATAGCCAACCAAACGTTAGCATGACTAAGAATAAAATTAACTCCCTAATAACTCAGTCAACTTCTTAAGTTAAATCAAGCACAGAAGTTACAGTAGAATAGCCTAGAGTATTACCATAGTCATTCTCTCAAAGAGATGAACTTTTTAAACTTTGAGTCAATCTAGGGCAGAAAAAAGAATTAAGGCATAGATCAAATGTTAGTTAAAAATCAGAAACCACTATGAAGTGGATTTAAACAGATACTAAACAAAGATGTTCTAACAAAATGGATATCATAACCTGGAACCCCTTTGAGATTTCCATTCTAGGTCACTTTACCATAAAATACAACTTAAAAAAAAAAAAAGAAAATCAAAGACAATTCCATTACAGTACTATTTTAACATTCAAATAATTTATTTCCATTTACCTTAGGCTTTTTATGTATATTTTTGTTGCAACTGCCAATATTTAGCAATTACAGTCGTCTCTCAGTATCCATGGGGGATTGGTTCCAGTAGCCCCCATGAATACCAAAATCCACAGATGCTCAAGACCGTTATATAAAATGTAGTAGTACAATGAATACAGTTGGTCCTCTAAAATATTCCTCCAAAATATCCACAAGTCTTGTATCTGCAGATATGGAGGTCCAACTGTATATATTTTATTTTCTCTTTATGTCAATAATTTAGTCTCTTAACTTCCTTTTATGTATTGGAAATAAGAAAATACCTTAGCTGCAGGAATCTCTAAAAGGGCTCCAAGTTCCTCAAAGGTAATATTATTATATAATTTGCTTGCAGACAATAAATTGTGTTCAATAACAGCTCTGTCCAAGATGCTAGAACCTTAAATATAAATAAGAATGTTATAATTTTGAAACTAGTTTTACACTCTTAACAGATGCATCTTGTTAAAAATTTTCTAGGCATGTACTAACTCATAATCATTGCCTTTATTCCTATCAAAATTTTAAAAGTAACCAAAATCCCTTGATACATTTTGAATAACATGCAGTTAAATACAAATAACATTTAGAAAATGATTGGCAAGTAGTTATTAACTAGCTGAACAGATTTAATCCTCTGGGTTTGGGGTTTTGCTTCCTTGGACTAGCTATCAACTTCATTAACTTTTCTTTTCTTTCTATAAACACATACTTTTATTAGCAAGCAGCAGCAAAACAATCATGCAAACAATCATGCTGTTTGTAAGCTTGATAAGTCAAAAAATACTGCTCAATGGAAATATCTCTATTCCCCTGGGCACTTCACAAGCACTTTACTCTGAGGCAAACGTGAGAAATGTTTGGAAGGCAGGATCCCTTCATGAGATATCAGGCACAGGATCCTCCCTTAAGTAAGATAATACAGGGCCTGACAAAGTTATGTACCTCAGGCCCCATCCTGAAGGTGTGGCTCACCCAATTCTTTTTTTTTCCTTTCCAGTTTTATTGAGATATAATTGACATATAACATTGTATTCATTTGTACAACATAGTGAGTTGATATATGTATATATTGTGAAATGATTACCACTATAAGTTTAGTTAATTAACATCATCACCTCACACAGTTATAATATTTTTTCTTGTGACAACTTTTAAGATCTACTTTTTTAGCAACTTTCCAATATAAAGACCTAAATAAACAGGAAAATATGGAAGACTTAATATTGCTAAGATGGCAGTACTCCCCAAATTGATCTACAAATTCAGTGCAATCCCAGCTGGCTTCTTTGCAGAAATTGACAAGCTGATCTTAAAATCCACATGGAAATTCAAAGGATCCATAGAAGCCAAAACAATTTTAAAAAAGAACAAAGTTGGAAGACTCAAATTTTCTGATTTCAAAACTTACTACAAGGGACTTCTCTGGTGGCACAGTGGTTAAGAAATCTGCCTGCCAATGCAGAGGACGCGGGTTCGATCCCTGGGCCAGGAAGATCCCACCTGCCGCAGAGCAACTAAGCCCGTGTGCCACAACTACTGAGCCTGCACTCTAGAGCCTGCAAGCCACAACTATTGAGCCCACATGCCGCAATTACTGAAGCCCACGTGCTGCAACTACTGAAGCCTGTGCACCTAGAGCCCGTGCTCTGCAACAAGAGAAGCCACTGCAATGAGAAGCCCACGCACCACAATGAAGAACAGCCCCCGCTCGCCACAACAAGAGAAAGCCCGCGTGCAGCAACGAAGGCCCAACGCAGCCAAATATTAAAAATTAAAAAAAAAAACTTACTACAAAGATACAGCAACCAAGACAGTGTGGTACTGGCATGAGGACAGGCATACAGAATAATGGAATAGAATTTAGAGTCCAGAAATAAACTCACATTTACAGTCAACTGATTGTCAACAAAGATGCCAAGGCAATTCAGTGGGGAAATAAGAGTCTTTCCAACAAATGGTGCTGGGACAACTGAATACTCACATGCAAAATAATAAAGTTGGACCCCTACTTTACACCATATACAAAAATTAACTCAAAATGAATCAGAGACCTAAATGTAAGAGCTACAATTATAAAACTTATAGAAGAAAATAGAACAACTTTTCATAACCTTGGATTAGGCAATGGTTTCTTAGATACAACACTGTAAGCACAAGCCACAAAAGAAAAAACATAAATTGGACTTCATCAAAATTAATAACTTTTGTGTTTCAAAAGATACCATCAACAAAGTGAAGAAACAACACACAGAATGGGAGAAAATATTTGCAAATCATTTATCTGATAATAAGATCTAGAATATATAAAGAATTCTTACAATTCAATAATAAAAGCACAAATAACCCAATTTAAAAGTGGCCAATAAGCATATGAAAAGGTGCTTAACACCATTAGCCCCCAGGGAAATGCAAGTCAAAACCACAATAAGATACCACACTTCATACCCACTAGGATGACTAAATCAAAAAGACAGATAATATAACAAGTGTGGGAGAAAATGGAACCCTCACACACAGCTGGCAGGAATGTAAAATGGTGCAGCCACTTTGGAAAACAGTCTGGCAGATCCTAGATAGACTAAATATAGAGTTACCATATGACCCAGTACTTCCACTCCTAGATATACCTCCAAGAGAATTAAAAGCTTATGTCCATACAAAAACTTTTACATGAATGTTCACAGCAGTATTATTAATAGCCAAATAGTGAAAATAACCTAAATGTCCACTAACTGATGAAGAAATAAAATGTGCTTAACAGAATGTTATTTGGCAATAAAAGTGAATGAAGTACTGATGCACACTATAATACAGATGAACCTTGAAAACATCACGTTAAGTGAAAGAAGCCAGTCACAAAAGATCATATATTGTATGATTCCATTTATATGAAATGTCCAGAATAGGCAAATCTATAGAGCAGAAAGTAGACTAGTAGTAACATTCTAAAACTCTGAGAATATACTGAAACCACTGAATTGTAATAACAACAACAAAACTATGTCTCAAGATTGCAAGCCTAGGGTTGTAATGACAATGAACAAAGATGTCCAAGAAAGATAAATAAGGAAGGCAATAAAGTCTAAAATGGAAGAGGAAGAAGACAAAATGCCTGTCCTATATATTGATACATAGTCTCCTATGAGAAATTTGAAAATCATTGGCATTCTCCGAGATCCTCGTGAGTAGCCCTCATTTGATAAAAGAATTATCTGATGTTATCTTCTTTTTTTTTCATGGCCATAAAACTCAAAGTCACATGTGAAGCTCAACTACATCAATTCTGGAAACTCTTTCTTATTTATCTAGCTTTTGTTTGTCAGACATCTTCTTGCAAAAGAATTTATTTAAAGCTGCTCAGAATACACAGAAGACAAGAAAATTTATAAGTTAAAAAGAAAAAGAATAACAACAATCAAAACACACACATTACAGGTGGGCTACAAGTTTAATTTTTTAAACTTTCTGACAGCCCATCAAATTAAGAAAACCGGGACTTCCCTGGTGGCGCAGTGGTTAAGAATCCACCTGCCAATGCAGGGGACACGGGTTCGACACTGGGAAGATCCCACATGCCGCAGAGCAACTAAGCCCGTGTGCCACAACTACTGAGCCTGTGCTCTAGAGCCCACAAGCCACAACTACTGAGCCCACATGCCACAACTACTGAAGCCCGTGCGCTTAGAGCCCATGCTCCGCAACAAGAGAAGCCACCACAATGAGAAGCCCACGCACCGCAACGAAGAGTAGCCCCCGCTCACTGCAACTAGAGAAAGCCCGCGCGCAGCAACGAAGACACAACGCAGCAGAAAATAAAAATAAATTAATCAATTTTTTTAAAAAATTAAGAAAACCAACCAGCTTATCAACTCACAGTGTTTAAATAAGATAAAAATCAATTGCTCCAGAGAATCACAACTAATCCTAAGACTGAAAAGGAATTTTTCTGAGGATCTGCATAAAGAATATCCTATAGAATAAATATCTCCTTTAGACAGAAAGATAATAATCAATTGATTTGTTTCTTAAAGTACAAGTAAATAAAAGAAATTCTATAGGTCAATATAATTACTTCAATGCTCTGGTTTAACTCAGGGCAGTAAGACTGGTGAGGTATATACCTTTCAGCCAAATCTTACATAAATAATTCTTTACAGCTAGATTCTCTTCCATATGGGATGACAGTGAATCCCAGGCGATGAGTCTGACAGATCTGCATGTTTGTCTTGACCTTCTCTATGTTTCTGGTGGCCTACATCTATATTTTTATTATCATGTGTGTTACTGTTATAAGCTACTTTAAAACCTCTGTAGATAAACATACATAAAATAATTGATGTTATGAACAAGCATCTATTACAAAATTCTTTCCTAGCAAAGGCAGTCTGACTTAAGCAAATACTAGGAAACATGACACCAAGTTCTATTCTTATTGGAAACACTTTCCCTTCAGTACCTCGGGCAAGCTATTGTACCAAATTTTGCTCTGTCTAAAATAGGACTGGATAATTATGCTCTGTTACAAACTGATGTTTAAGATTAATTAAGGTACTTATCAAATGGTTTGAGTCTTTAAAAAACCAGGCACTATAAGCCTAGCCTATAATTCTTCTGCTCTTACACTTTCCAAAAAATGCTTTATTCCACGAAATGCTCTCCAATAGAGCTACTCTTAAACTTCAAACTCATATCTGTGTATAATATTCATCTTCAGTCAATACTCCTTCTTTTATCATCAAGTGTTACATAAAAATATTACAGAAAGATATCAAGATGCTTCAAATTTAACGTATGTTCTACTAGTGTGACCTCAGTATTTCCTATCCCATACTTATAAGAAGTAATCATTACCATCAGCTGTAGTTGCTTTCTGGTGAGGCATCAGCATGGCGGCAAATTCCTGAAGTTGATTTCCTCTGATGATCCTATCTAGGTACATTTTCTCGAGGATTCCATAAGCAGCAAGTTGCTGGCACCTTTCATCCTTAAAAAGAGTAGCAAGCATCCGAGAACGCTGCTGTCCTAAGGGGAACAAATGAGCATCACATATTCTCACAATCTGTTTTTTCAATGAAAAACAATCTTTTTTATGACTCCATTTTTGCCTACTAAAATATGCAGATTGATTCTCGTTATTTCTGGTAGTTATGTTCTATACATTTGCTGCCAACACTGTATTAGTGAATACTCAACTCCTGCTCCTAGGGGATATGTGGGGTTAGGTTCCATGGAGCCTCTGGTCACAACATTTTTGTCAGCTGGTCAATATGTAACCTTGTTTTGTGTATTTCTGTTTAAAGGCACCATATTCAATACATATTGTTGATTCATTAACATTGAATTCATGGCTTACACTATAACTCATGCCTGAATTAAGCTTACCTAACTTAACACATGTAGTTTCTCCAAAAGGCACATCACAGACTTCCCACACTTAAGTACAAAAGATAATACTTCAGCACTATGCTAGGGGCCATTTTAAACAGCAAAACCACCAACAAAATGCATGAAAATGTGGAGAATGTGGTATTAAATAGACCACAAAGAGGACACTTGTTTATAGTATGAGAGCTGAAACAAGGTAGAACATTGCCTTGTTCGATCCCAGCTAGAAACATAAACAGGGGGAGTCAAATTTTTTGCTGCTCTGCACATGTCTGCAAATGACTGTGAAAGCATCGTACTTTGAGTACTGATTTGGGGGTGACAAATTTTAGGAAGTAGGCAAAGTCACATATGGAATCTGTGAATAATGAGGATCAACTGTATATTCATTTGTGAAGACTGTGATATACAATCATTCCCTCAGTATCCAATGGGGATTGGTTCCAAAACCACCCCCCCAGTAAATACCAAAATCTGCAGATGCAAAAGTCACTTATGTAAAGTGATGTTGTATTTACATTACCTTCATACATCCTCCCCTATACTTTAGATCATCTCTAGATTATGTATAATACCTAGAGATGATCTATCTATGTAAATGCTATGTAAATCGTTGCTGGCACATGGCAAATTCAAGTTTTCCTTTTGGAACTTCCTAGAATTTTTTTCCCCAAATATTTTCAATCCACAGTTGGTTGAATCTGCGGATGAGGAACCCCTGGATATGGAGAGCCAACTATATGCCAAAATGTTACACGTGGTTCCAGTTATAGTTGTCATTTTCTTCTTCTTGCTTATCTGTACTTCTACAATGAACATGCATTCTTCCCCTAATAATAAGAAATTTATAAAAGATGAACAAACATTTCAGAGATGGGAAATTTGATTTTCATAGTTTCAATTTATACCTTCAAGGACCTTTAAATGGTGAAAAATACATGACAACTGATGACATTAAAAACTGAATTAATGGAAATAATATTATGAACAAACTTTTTCTTTTTAAATTTATTTTTAGCTCTATATACTGAAAGAGCCTAATGACAATGATACCAAGCATCAATGAGCATATCTAGTAACCTGATCTCACTATCCTCATTAAAAGGAACTAGAGATCCTCAAAAAATAGCTGATTTCATGTCTGGAACAGGGAAAGTACAAAAGGAGCCTGAAGCATCTTTTTATGCTATTGATACATTTCAGGCAAGTACTCAAAGACTAATGGGGCTGTGTCAAAAAGACAAAATTTGGTCATATTTGGGATAATTTGAGCATCAAAAAGAATAACAACTATAATTTATTGTAACACACTGAACAAATAAAAAACAGAGTCAAATATACAAGAATGTTCACAGCAGTACTATTACTAATAGCTAATAAGAAGGCAATAGGATAAACAAATTGTGGTATACTCACATAATGGGATACCACGCAACAATGAAAATGATGAAACTGAATGTAACAATGTGGATAAATTTCATAAAGTTGAGCAAAAGAGGCAAGACAAGAGTATATATACTATATGATTTCATTTATATAAATATAAGAAGCAGGCAAAACTAATATATATTAACAATTGCTCTTGGGGGATAGGGGTTGGGGCCAGTGGTTAGGAGAAAGCAGGACAGAATATTTCAGGGTGCTGGTAATATTTTGTTTCTTGTTCTGGACGTTGATTACATGATGGTGTTCATTTGTGACAATTCATCAAATTGTACACTTTTGATATGTACAGTTTTCTGTGTGTATATTATACATGCAGAAAAATAAGCTAAGAAAAAATCCACAGTGATATTTGGGAAAAAAAAAAAGGAGAAAAAAGGAAGTAAAAAGGAAAGCTCCTGAAGAATACTATCTAATAAATACAGAAGAAAAGAATTAGTAAATCAACATTTTTCATTTTCATTTTATATTACACATATAATGAGTGATCCAGGCAAGGATTATTAATAGATATTAAATTATGGAAAGGAATATGTGAAAGGAATTTGGGGAACAGGATTTTTGTAGTGTCAAAGCAGCACCCCATGAATTATTTACAAAATACAAAGAGGACAATGTACCTTTACAATGGAATTTCTACCTTAATCAAATGAACAAACTCAGCATCACTAACAGTGGGACCAACCTGACAGTGTGTGCTCTCTGACGTGATTCAACAGCAAGTACACAGCATCATTATAAGGTATTCTTGCTAGAAAAAAATTAACCTGAATCTAATCTCACCTCTGGCTAACTTCCATTTTACAGGAAATATAGGGGATTAAGGAATAAAAAAACAATATCTATATCAAAAAATCTAGGATGAAGGACATTTTACCTAACAACTTCAAAGTCAGTATTTTTTCTTTTTTTAAGTGAGGCAGCTATACAGTGTTGTATGTCAACTATATCACAATAAAGTTGGCAGGAAAAATAAGGAAACTACTCTAGACTAAAAGAGCCTAAAGACTAAAGAGCCATAATCACCAAATGCCACACATGAAGTTGCTCCTTGTTCAAGGGGAAAAAGGCAGGTATAAAAGATATTCTTGAGCTAACTGGGGCAGTGATAATATGGACCAGCTGCTAAATTCTACAGTGGAATCACTGTTAATTTTTTTAGGGATGATGATGGTATTGCAGTTATGTAGAAAAATGTTCCTGTTCTATGGATATACATGATGATATATAAAGTGGGAGTGTCATGATGGCCTACAAGTTACTTTAAAATGATACATCAAAAAATATGTGTGTGTGCATATGAGAGAGAGTAAGAGAGAAAGCAAATATGACAAAAAGCCAGGAAAATTTAGAAAAAGAGTAATGAAGGGGAAGTAGATCTGCTAGATAATAAAACACTATAAAGCTATAATAATTTGAAGAGCATAGTACAAGTATATTCATAAATAGACAGGCTAATTAACGGAACAGAATACTATGTCCAGAAATCTACTACTGTGTGCTTCAAATCAACAGGGAAAAAAAAGATGGATTATTCAATAAAGAATGCCAGGTTAAATAACTAGCCATTTAGAAAAACAAACAAACAAACGTTAATTTCCTATCTCATTTCTTACACTAAAATAAATCCAACTGGATTAGGATTTATAGGTAAATTTAAGTAGGCGAAACTAATCTATACTAGTGATGACTCTTGGGGGGCAGGGGTTAGAGATCGTGACTAGGAGGAAGCATGAAGGTAAAAAATGAAACCCTAAAGCAGCGATTCTCAAAGGGGGTCCCCATGACCTTTTCAAGGGATCAGTGGTTGACACTAAATTTAGAATAACAAAGACATCATTTGCCTTCTTCACTGAGTTGACATTTGCACTGCTGGTGCAAAAGCAATGGTGGCAAAGATTACTGGCACCATAGCACAAATCAAGGCAGTGGCACTGGCAACAAACTATATTATGCCACACACTCAACAGTCAAAAGAGATAGTTTCACTTAAGAATGTCCTAGCAGCAGTAAAAAATTATTTTCATTAAATCTTGACACTTGAGAACATACCTTTTTAATATTTTGTGTGACGAAATGGGAAATGTACTTACAGCACTTTTGCTATAAACCAAAGTATAATGGTTGTCCCAAGGAAACAGTGCAAGCTGAACTAGTCTCTTTCTCATGGAACACATGCACTTAAAATAACAACTGACAAATTATGGTTTCCAGACTTAGGTATTTGGCAGACGTTTTCTTAAAAATGAGCAAAGTGAGCCTGTTACCACCAACGAACAGCATTTGCTGCCCTTGATAAAATCTGAGTTTTAAAGAAAAAAATTAAAATTTTTGAAAACTTGTATTTGCTACTATGAGGCTGACAACCTTCCAATACTTAAAGGTTTTTCTGATGAGATCAGTGGTAATACATTGTATATGGGATATTGTGTAATAAAGTACATCAATATTTGGAAGCTCTGCATAAATCAGCAAACCAACATTTTCCAAACAACCAATACATGATGGTACAAAATCTTACATGGGTAAAAGATCCATCAACGTTGAAGGCAGACCAAGATTTTAACATTATAGAGTGCAAAATGTTCACTGATATGGTTTCAGATGCCACATTCCAATTAACCCATAAGAAACTACACTACTTGTCAAGTTATAGTATCAAAGATGAATACCCACGATTATCTGAAAAAGTCACTAAACATGCCTCCTTTTTCCAACTACATATCTGTGTGAGGCTGGGTTTTCTTCATATACTCCCACCAAAACATATCAAAACAGGCTAAGCACAGAAGTACATTTAAGAATTCAATTTCTGTCTATTAAGCTAGACAATGAAAAGACTTGTAAAGTCAAAAGTAAAACAATTCCAATTCTCTAACTTTTTTTGTTTTAGAAAAAACAGCTATTTTATAAAAATGTCAGGAATTCCCTGGCAGTCCAGTGGTTAGGGCTGTGCGCTCCCACTGCCTGGGGCCCGGGTTCGATCCCTGGTCGGAGAACTAAGATCCTACAAGCCGTGTGGTGCAACCAAAAAACAAATAAAATTAAATTAAAATGTCATTTATGTTTATACCTAATAGATCTATTATTGTTACTTTTAAATGAATTAATAAATATTTTAAAATTTCTCACTTCAATTTCTAATTCAATAAACAACAGATATACCCTACATAAACAAAAGCTCTCTAGGTTTCTCAATTATTCAGAGTCTAAGGGGGTCCTGAGACCAGAGGATTTGAAAACTTAAAGTACTGGAAGAAAACATGAAGGAATTTAAAATACGTAATTTCACAATAGAGAAGACCTTTCTAAGCAAGTCAACAAAACCCATAAAAGATTAAAATATTTAACTATATAAAAATTTAAAGTTTCTGCATGGCAAAAATTTCATAAACAAAGCCAAAAAGGGGACAATAAATTGGGAGAAAAATTGTTAATTTCTTATATACATGAAGAGCTTTTATAAAAACGAAAAGATAAAAACACAAAAAAATGGTTAATGGACATAAACAGGTAATTCACTCAAAAAAATGGGTTTTTCAACGATTTTTTTAAACACATGAAAAGATGTCCAAGAGTATTCATGATAAATGAAATGCAAATTAAAACTAGAATGAAATACTATTTTTCTTCTACCAGGTTAGCAAGGATAAAAAAATTTGGTAATATGTGTGTGAGTAATCAGGTTTACAAAGATATTGTTGTTTAGAAGGTCTAACATTAAAGTGCAACTTATAATTTCTATCAAAATTTTAAATGTTATGTACCCTTAGATTCAAGAATTTAACCTATACAGAGCCTCCCATCAAGCCTCTTAGATAGCCTCAACCACCAGAGGGCAGACAGCAGAAGCAAGAAAAACTACAATCCTGCAGCCTGTGGACCAAAAACCACAGTTACAGAAAGATAGACAAGATGAAAAGGCAGAGGGCTATGTACCAGATGAAGGAACAAGAAAAAACCCCAGAAAAACAACTAAATGAAGTGGAGATAGGCAACCTTCCAGAAAAAGAATTCAGAATAATGATAGTGAAGATGATCCAGGACCTCGGAATAAGAATGGAGGCAAAGATTGAGAAGATGCAAGAAATGATTAACAAAGACCTAGAAGAATTAAAGAACAAACAAACAGAGATGACCAATACAATAACTGAAATGAAAACTACACTAGAAGGAATCAAGAGCAGAATAACTGAGGCAGAAGAACGGATAAGTGACCTGGAAGACAGAATGGTGGAATTCACTGCTGTGGAACAGACTAAAGAAAAAAGAATGAAAAGAAATGAAGACAGCCTAAGAGACCTCTGGGACAACATTAAACACAACAACATTCGCATTATAGGGGTCCCAGAAGGAGAAGAGAGAGAGAAAGGACCAGAGAAAATATTTGAAGAGATTATAGTCGAAAACTTCCCTAACATGGGAAAGGAAATAGCCACCCAAGTCCAGGAAGCGCAGAGAGTCCCATACAGGATAAACCCAAGGAGAAACACGCCGAGACACATAGTAATCAAAGTGGCAAAAATTAAAGACAAAGAAAAATTATTGAAAGCAGCAAGGGAAAAACGACAAATAACATACAAGGGAACTCCCATAAGGTTAACAGCTGATTTCTCAGCAGAAACTCTGCAAGCCAGAAGGGAGTGGCATGATATACTTAAAGTGATGAAAGGGAAGAACCTACAACCAAGATTACTCTACCCGGCAAGGATCTCATTTAGATTTGATGGAGAAATCAAAAGCTTTACAGACAAGCAAAAGCTAAGAGAATTCAGCACCACCAAACCAGCTCTACAACAAATGCTAAAGGAACTTCTCTAAGTGGGAAACACAAGAGAAGAAAACGACCTACAAAAACAAACCCAAAACAATTAAGAAAATGGTCATAGGAACATACATATCGATAATTACCTTAAACGTGAATGTATTAAATGCCCCAAACAAAAGACATAGACTGGCTGAATGGATACAAAAACAAGACCCATATATATGCTGTCTACAAGAGACCCACTTTAGACCTAGGGACACATACGGACTGAAAGTGAGGGGATGGAAAAAGATATTCCATGCAAATGGAAATCAAAAGAAAGCTGGAGTAGCTATACTCATATCAGATAAAATAGACTTTAAAATAAAGAATGTTACAAGAGACAAGGAAGGACACTACATAATGATCCAGGGATCAATCCAAGAAGAAGATATAACAATTATAATATATATGCACCCAACATAGGAGCACCTCAATACATAAGGCAACTGCTAACAGCTATAAAAGAGGAAATCGACAGTAACACAGTAATAGTGGGGGACTTTAACACCTCACTTACACCAATGGACAGATCATCCAAAATGAAAATAAATAAGGAAACAGAAGCTTTAAATGACACAATAGACCAGATAGATTTAATTGATATATATAGGACATTCCATCCAAAAACAGCAGATTACACGTTCTTCTCAAGTGCGCACGGAACATTCTCCAGGATAGATCACATCTTGGGTCACTAATCAAGCCTCAGTAAATTTAAGAAAATTGAAATTATATCAAGCATCTTTTCTGACCACGACGCTATGAGATTAGAAATGAATTACAGGGAAAAAAACGTAAAAAAAGACAAACACATGGAGGCTAAACAATACGTTACTAAATAACCAAGAGATCACTGAAGAAATCAAAGAGGAAATAAAAAAATACCTAGAGACAAATGACAATGAAAACACGACGACCCAAAACCTATGGGATGCAGCAAAAGCAGTTCTAAGAGGGAAGTTTATAGCTATACAAGCCTACCTCAAGAAACAAGAAAAATCTCAAGTAAACAATCTAACCTTACACCTAAAGGAACTAGAGAAAGAAGAACAAACAAAACCCAAAGTTAGCAGAAGGAAAGAAATCATAAAGATCAGAGCAGAAATAAATGAAATAGAAACGAAGAAAATAATAGCAAAGATCAATAAAACTAAAAGCTGGTTCTTTGAGAAGATAAACAAAATTGATAAGCCATTAGCCAGACTCATCAAGAAAAAGAGGGAGAGGACTCAAATCAATAAAATCAGAAATGAAAAAGGAGAAGTTACAACAGACACCGCAGAAATACAAAGCATCCTAAGAGACTACTGCAAGCAACTTTATGCCAATAAAATGGACAACCTGGAAGAAATGGACAAATTCTTAGAAAGGTATAACCTTCCAAGAGTGAACCAGGAAGAAATAGAAAATATGAACAGACCAATCACAAGTAATGAAATTGAAACTGTGATTAAAAATCTTCCAACAAACAAAAGTCCAGGACCAGATGGCTTCACAGGTGAATTCTATCAAACATTTAGAGAAGAGCTAACACCCATCCTTCTCAAACTCTTCCAAAAAATTGCAGAGGAAGGAACACTCCCAAACTCATTCTATGAGGCCACCATCACCCTGATACCAAAACCTGACAAAGACACTACAAAAAAAGAAAATTACAGACCAATATCACTGATGAATATAGATGCAAAAATCCTCAACAAAATACTAGCAAACAGAATCCATCAACACATTAAAAGGATCATACACCACGATCAAGTGGGATTTATCCCAGGGATGCAAGGATTCTTCAATATACGCAAATCAATCAATGTGATACACCATATTAACAAATTGAAGAATAAAAACCATATGATCATCTCAATAGATGCAGAAAAAGCTTTTGACAAAATTCAACACCCATTTCTGATAAAAACTCTCCAGAAAGTGGGCATAGAGGGAACCTACCTCAACATAATAAAGGCATATATGACAAACCCACAGCAAACATCATTCTCAATGGTGAAAAACTGAAAGCATTTCCTCTAAGATCAGGAACGAGACAAGGATGTCCACTCTCACCACTATTATTCAACATAGTTCTGGAAGTCCTAGCCACGGCAATCAGAGAAGAAAAAGAAATAAAAGGAATACAAATTGGAAAAGAAGAAGTAAAACTGTCACTGTTTGCGGATGACATGATA